>NC_064820.1:128025000-128650000 GCF_024166365.1 Elephas maximus indicus
TTTCTAGAGGGATATTTCCCTAGTTTTCTAAAAGAATAAATTTTGAGATTGTTAATTCATTTAATCATTTTAAAATTTCTTTCCTTAGTACTTTCTTTGGGTTTTCTCTATTCTTTTTCTAGATTCTAGAGTTGACGTTAAAGACGTAAGTCATTTATATCTAATTCTTCTTTCACTGTCACTCAGTTCTAAAATTTTTGTAGTTTCTTTTGTAATGTCTTCTTTAATTCATGAGTTACCTAGGGTAATATTTTCATGTTCAAACATATGTTTTTTTTTTAATTCTTTGTTTATTGATTTCAAACTTAATTTGATTGTTGTCAAAGCACTGTCTACATGATAATAATCCTTTCACATATTTGAGGCTTTCTTTGTGTCCTGCTACGCACTTATTTTCTACATGAATCTTAAGTGTACTGTTTCTACTTATCTGTCTTATGCCTCACTTACAATTCAAATTTTTTTGTGTTTCTGTTCTGTTTTGTTCGCATGTTAAAATGTGAACTTACGGCACCATCATAACTTAAAGTCTTAAACTGAAGGAGTAATTAGGAAAAAATATATGATTTTGGGAAGAGAACAGAGTTCTCTATTCGGAAGAGAACAATTAAGTTCTAAAGCACAAAAACATGAAATGAAATGATACATTAAAAGAACACAGCTGATCCCATGGATATTAAAAGGATAACAAAGAAATACTATGAACAACTCTATGCCCACAAACTGACAACATAGATGAAATGCACCAATTCTTTGAAAGGTACAACCAAGCAAAACTCACACAAGTAGAAATAGATAATCTGAATAGGCCTGTATCTATTAAAGAAATTGAATCAACAATTAATAACCTTCCAAATCAGAGAATATGAGGCCTGTGGGTTTCACTTGTGAATTCTACAAAGCATTCCATTAATGGGAAGTGACAGAGTGGAGATTTGTGTAAAAAAAAATAAAAGTGCCTGGAAAAAAGGCGAGTAATGAATGGTAGATAGTAGCTTTGTTACTAGTGCAGATTTTAAACTTTTAGAGACTTGAGCAAGTCATATGCCCGAGGGAAAGGGTGTTAAAAGAGAAAGTGTGAAGACATAGGAGAGTTGAGAAGCCAGTAATGAAACAATAATTTTGAGATGGCAGGAAAGATTAGTTGTGGACAGAAACCAGGACCCTCTTACAAGGAGAAGGGGGAAGAAGATAAAGAAGACAACAGTTAGAAATTTATTTTAGGTCTGATGGGAATTAAGGCAGGAACTTTTTCCTGAAATTTTTGTATGTCTAAGTCAAAAAGAAGTCAACGTCATCTGATCTATGGGTCAAAGGGTGAATGGGAATTGGATAGTGGTTTTTAGAAAAGAAACAAGAGCTTGGAATATTAACTGAGGGAAATCAGAAGGACTCAAATAAGTACTAGGGGTATGCATGAATTGGTCAGAAAACAGGTCAGTCCAGATGAGGATAGAGACCATGAGCCTGGTGTAGCATGTGTCCAATTGACTGATATCCAATATTATGACTGAAACAGAGAAGCACAATATATTTGGATTCGATTTGGGTTGTGGGTCACAGATCAGGTATAAAGGAAGAACCAAGGGTTATGAGAGTTGGAAGTACAGATAAAGTGAAAGAAGGGGTAGAACTTGTAGGGATCTATGGTGGATAAGTAAAGAAGTAAAGCTAGAGGCAGACTGATAATTTAGAGAATGCAGTGGTTGGGAAAATGGAGTCGTCAATGAAATAAAAAGCAGACACCTTAGGAAACAGTGAATAAGTACTAGAGATTGTGATCAGAGAGTAGAATTTAAGGATTTAAGACTTCAGAGGTTAAGTTCCATGACATGACTAAATGTTGTCAAAGGAATAGAGCAGGGTAGAAGTAAAGTTCATAAAGGCTTAGGTCAAAGAATTATCAAGTAGTGTTGGTGGATTGATCATAACATGGAAATGAAATTGCACCCAATCAGCTGAATTCAGGAAAGTGAGAAAGGGGACTAAAATCCATAGGAAATTTGGCAAGGGACCAAGGAGATCAAGTGATCACAATGACAGTGAGGGATAAGATGGTAAAGCTTAAGAGCTTGAGGTTCAAATGAGGTTTTTCTATGCGGATGGAAGAGCTTTTTTATTTAGGAGTAGCACTGAAGAGCAAGAGGAAGGAACAGATACACAATTTTTGTTTGTTCCTTGCTCCAACCTTCTGACATAAGGGAAAAGAAAGAATGAACAATATCCTCTCTGGGGGCCCTAGGTTTCTCACCAGGTTAAGGACAATCAGTGGACTTTTATGTGGTTATTAAAAAATATATGTATATGGTAATAAAAATGATATTTTATAATAAGGAAGATATATCTTATAAAATAAAATTTATATAATTTTTTAATATAAAATGTAATTTGAAAATGCAGAGTACATATTTTTATGGAGCTAAGATTACAACGATGTATTTAAAATTTTCCTACCACCACATATTCATAGGAAAAAAAGACTAAACATGTTTGCTAATTTGTTACAGCAGTTGTACTACGTGCTAAGACTATTGGTGAATTTTCTTCTTTTCCCATTTTCCAAATTCATGTAAATGTCTATAATAATTTTACAACGGGAAAATGTAAAGCCTTATGAATATGGTAATCATGTCTCTGAATTTTGAATGGCAATTAAGAAATCTCTTATAGACTGAAGTATCATTTAAAATTCAAAGATGACCCTCTACTCCTATTCTGCTTTTACTTAAGTATAAAGTCGGAATCTTCAACTAAAACTCTGATAAATTCAAATTGCATTTCCTCTATTTTTGGCACACCAAGGAGTTTTTCTTTGAATTGAAAGTTATGGAGAATAAGTGTAACCATGACTAATTTAAATGACTTGCATTTTTCTATTTAAAAGCCCATGCTTTTCAGGTCCTTTCAAGAACTCACATGTTTCTTATTATAATAGGGGGTAGGGGTTAGGAGAGGAAAGGATTTAACACAGCTGTTATTTAAAGATAGATGTAATGCAGATCCTTTTCAAAGTACTCTTTAATATATATATATATAAAAAACAACCCAGTGCCCTTCAGAGTTCTTTAATATATAGAACTCTGAAAAAGCAAAGCAAACAAACAAAAAAAAATCCTCTCGTTTCTCACCTAAAAATGAATCAAGTCATACACCAAGAGTAAACAGAATTTCTCATCTGAAAACAAAACACACTATCCTACAACATGATAGGACGTACCTCCTGAAGATAGCTGGAGATCTTTAAGAGCTTACAGGATACATTATACCATAATGCACTAGACAGGAAGTCAGAAGTTTTTATGAAATCAGATAGATGTGTCCTAACAAAAGGAAGTAGTCTGACTCCTGACTGTTGTTTCAACCACTAGGTAAGCTACTTGACTTCAAAATCCTGTCTCTCCTAGTTACTGGTCATACAGTTCTACCTAGTATAAATTACTTCAATTTCCTCATATGTAAAATGGGGATAACTTTACAGCCTAGCTTATAAGTTTGCTGTGAGGATTGACACAAAGTAAGCATCAGAAAATAGCACCTTTTAATATAATTGTTGAAATAACTACTCTCTTTAAAAATTCAATAAAATTGTAAAAAATTAAAAAAGCTAGTCACAACATTTAATAGTACATTTTCACTTTCTAGGTCATCAATCTACAGGTTACTGTAGCAATTACATACATTAGAATGTTATATAGATTTAGAGAGCGATACACATAAGAGAACAATAGTATTTTACTGATTGATAAATTCTGAGTAGAGATGCAATACTTTTCTCTGGCATATTCTTATTTTAAGAAGTTCAATTAAGAAATAATGTCAACTATTACTTCAGGCCTGATGTGGCAAGTAATCCAGTAAGTTAAAACGTATCAAAGGAACTATTCAAAGATGAATAGATGCTGAGAAATGCCTTTACGAATGTAAGCACAGACGTACTTATTTTAAAACATTATCATTCAGACATAAGTATATACATAAAATATTATGGGAGTTAGAAAAGAGATGTCAGAAGGGGAAAACTCAAAGCAGGCAAGGCTTTTAGAGAAAAAAAAAATTGCCAATATTACTGTTTACATAAGAGTTAGCTACAGAAAGACAGTGAAGGTACAAAGGACTAGGCAAGGAAAAGGTAAGAATATTCTTATGAGAGTTAATGTTTCTCACAGAGGTGGTAGTTTAGATTATTTAAGTGGGCAAGCCATAGAGTACTTTTCTGCATCAGCACTTCATTTAGTATATCCTCAACAATAAGTGCGTTAAAGGCTTACATAGATAAAAATCCTTGAAACAAAGACTAATATAGAATGTGATTCAATACAGGGTCCTACATAAAAGTAAATGAATTAAACTTGCTTGGGAAAAAAAATTCTTGGTTTGGATTTTAAATAATTCATCCATTTTGGGCTAAAATGGACATCCATAAACATAACAATAAAAATAAACGCAATGAAAAAGAATCACCAAATAAAATTTCCCAAAACTAGTGTTACATACTTAATATTTTTAAAATATACTTTAAGAAAAAAAATTACTATAAAGATGATCATTAATTATATAACTATCAGAAGCATTTGGCAATACTAAATATATATGTGTATCTGGTAATTCAGTCTCAAACTGATGATAAAATAAGACTATTCTAAAATCCTATGCAGATATTATCCAATCTCTTTTATAACTGACAGATTAAATAGATAAAAATAAATAAGAATATAAAGATACAGAGGATCTAAACACTTCATGTAAGTTTGACATAATATACACACACAACCTTGCAATTAGAAGATATACATCATCTTTAAACATATATCAAACTTTTTTAAAAATTACAAATTCCATCAAAGAACAGTATATATCTAAAGGTTAATATCATAGAGAATATTCTCTAACCTCACTACAATAAAATTAAAATCAACAAAACAATCGTTACTCTTCCAGTTCTTTCTCCTTTTCTCCCTCCTAATAAATGGTATTTAAAAATAGACTTCTAAATAACTCATGGATCAAGGAAGAGAAATCGCAATGGAAATTACAAGCATTTGGAAATAATTTCACCCACTCATTACATAACAACATTATTGAGACACAAAGTAGAGTAGTTCACAACGGTCCAGTGTTATTGCTGAGAACAACTAGGAAAGTTGAATAGAATAGAAAAATAATAATTTTAAAGGATCAGAGAACTGCAGAAACAAAAGAATTGGTTTTAAAATCCTAAAAATAGGAGAAACTCTCAAAGGTGAGCTGAACATCCACAGCCACTTTTTCCGTGGTGCTATTAGCTGAGGCTGAAAAGCTAGGCTTCACCCAGGAAGAGGACAATTGCAGAAGCAAAGAGGAAACACACACACACACACACACATACGCACACACACAAACAACCGACAGATCTGGTGGTTACAGAGGGCTGGAGTGCCACTCTCAAGAAAATTGCCATATTCTAAAAATACATGGGGTAAATAGACTTTAAAGAGCTAAACCTAAAACCTTGGAAGATCACAGCAGAATTGCCACGTGGACTTGCCAGTCGATCTCTTAATTGAAAGTCATAGAATTCCATGATTGAGAACCAAACCAAAAACCAAACCCAGTGCCATCAAGTCGATTCCGACTCATAGTGACCCTAGAGAACAGAGTAGAACTGCCCCATAGAGTTTCCAAGAAGCGCCCCGCAGATTCAAACTGCCGACTCTTTGGTTAGCAGCCATAGCACTTAACCACTATGCCACCAGGGTTTCCATGATTGAGAAAGAGTGGGAACTTCCAGAGAACTTTACTCAAAGTGTAAACCACCTTGACAAAGCATAGTCCTCAACTGGACTAAGATCACTAGTCCTTCATACTGTCTAGAAAAGGAATGATTAAACACTTTCTCTCATATGATAACATCATCTGGCACCTCTACTGTTTTTCATACACAGTGTGGATAACTGAATAACAACAAAAATACCAGGTATGGTAAGGGAAGACATATATGACCAAAGAAACAAAGAAAACTGTCACCTAGAATTGATCAAATTTTTTAGTAAGCAGACATGGATTTTAACATAACTGGGGTTAGTATGTTAAGGAACATAGAGGCAAAGATGGACTACATTGAAGAAAAATTGAGAAACTACAAAAAGAATCAAATGGACATTCTTAATCTGAAAAAACACAATATTTGAGATTAACACAATAGATTCAAGATGGAAAACAGAATAAAGGAACAGATTACTGGATAGATTTGTTGACTGAAAATATGCAAATTCAAGCAAATAAAATGAGAGAGAAAAAAGAATGGAGCATAAGATATATTTAGGACACAGTCACAGGTTTTACTTACTTGTAACTTGAATTCTAGAATAAGAGGAGCGAGATAACGACGTGAATTTACTCGAGAGCTAACGGCCAAGTGTTTTTCAAAAAATTGGGTTAAAATTTCAATATGGTTTAAAAGATATCAACAAACAGACTAAAAATGCCCAGTAAGACAAAGTAGAAAAAACAAAGCTGCATCTCAAAACTGCTTAAAACAAAAGAAGGCAATCTAAAAAGCACCCAGAGAAAAAAGAAACATTAAAGTAACAACAGTAAAACTGACAGCCACCTTCACAACAAAAACAATAAAAGCTGAAAGATAACGGAACGGCAGCTCTGAAGTTTGATAGGAAAAAAAGTCTCTAATCTCTAATTCTATACAAACTGAAACTATTTTTTTAAAAATAAAGGTACGATAAAGACGTTTTTATACAAACAAAAAGTGAAGGCCTACAACTGCAAAAGATGTTAATTTTTCTTTCTTCAGACAGAAGGAAAAATCACCTCAGGCTGAAACATGGAAATACAGGAGGAATGAATAACACCAGGAAGAGGAAATATATGGGTAACTATAAACAATTATCTTTATAAACAATTATTGAATACACAAACAATAATTATAATATCTTTCAAAGTTTAAAATACAGAGAACTAAAATACATGCCACAATATGTAGTAGGGGGCTACAGATCAAATTGTGTCACCCCAAAATAAGTATTGGAATCCTAACCCATGTATGTGGGAACGCAATCCTGTTTGGAAACATGGTTTTCTGTGTTGTTAATTAGATCATACTTGAGTTGGGTAGGTTGTAAATTTAGTCACTTTTGAATTATAAAAAGAACAGATCAGACACAGAGACACACACATAAAGGAGAAGAAGGGGGTCCCCGTGAGGATCATCTACAAGCCATGAAACCAAGGAACACCTAGGACTATCTACAAGGAAGGAATCAACACAGCAGAGACCATGGTTTGGACTTTTAGCCTCCAGACCTGTGAGAAAATAAACGTCTGCTCTTTAAAGCCACCTACATGTGGTATATATTTTACAGTAGCACTAGGTAACTAAGACGCTGGAGATTCACTTACATGTGGGGAACTTCATTAAGATCAAGTCTTCAAAAGTTTTAGTGGTAAAGTGATAAGCGTTGTGATATCTCAGGTAATCGCATACAAAAAAGTACAATATATAACTAACAACTTGAGGGAAAATGGCATACAAATATTGAATTACCTGTAAAAAAAAAAAAAGCAAAAAAGGAGGAAAAAAATATGAAAACATGAAACAAAGTCAAATAGAAAAGAAACAGCATTTAATATCAATACTTTCATTAAATAAAATGTACTAAGTATTCTAAATCAGAGGCTAAGATTAAAAGAACTAACTCTTTTCTATTTGCAAGAGTTATACTTTAAACACAAGAATATAGACAGGCTAAAGGTGAAAGAATGGGAAAATGATATAGTATGTACACACTAATCAAAATAGAGATAGGATGATTATACTAATATTAAAAATATATAAATACATTCAATAAATGGGATTTAAGGCAGAAGCATCAAGAGATAATGACATTTTTCAATGGTAAAAGGGTCACTCCAACAAGAAGACATCACAATTTTCTATCCGTATTTAGTCAATAACCAAGCGTAAAAACATATAAAGTAAAACTGGCCATAATTATAAGAAAAAACGACAAATCTGAAATCATAGTGAGAGGCATTAGTATGTTTCTCTTGGTAGCTGACAGAACACACAGAAAAACCATTCACTAAGGACATAAAAAAATCTGAAAACAAAATTAGCAAGCCTGCCTTAATTAGCATAATAGAACACTGTGCCCAACTGCACGTTCACATTCTTTACAAGCGTACACAGGACATGTATAAATATTGACCATATGCTCAGTACTGAAGAGAACCTCAGCGAATTTCAAACATGGAAATCATCCAAAGCATGTTCACTGTCCACGATGGAAATAAGCTCAAAATCAAGAACTGAAGAGATAACTAAAGAAACAAAACGAAAGCAAATTGCCTAGAAATGAGATAGTATACTTTTAAATAATCCACAGGTCAAAGAATAAATTATAATGGAAATTAGAAAAATAAGTCATAATAAAAATAGAACATTTTCAAAAATGTGTGGCTGAAACGAAAGCAGTGCTTAGGGAAATTCAGAGGCTTGAACTCATATCTTAGGAAAAAAAAATAAATAAACATGAAAAATCAATGATTAAAGCCCTACAAACCAAAAAAAAAAAAAACCTAAACCCACTGCCATTGAGTCGATTCCAACTCACAGTGACCCTATAGGACAGGGCAGAACTGCCCCACAGGGCTTCCGAGGGGCGGCTAGTGATTCAAACTACCGACTTTTTGGTTAGCAGCTGTAGCACTTAACCACTACACCACCAGAGCTTAAAGCCCTACAAGGAGCTGGGAAAATAAGGCAGCGTCAGAGATAAGTATGAGGGAGGAAATAATTAAGTAAAGAAGAAAATCAATGAAGTAGAAAAAAAGTGTACAATATAAAAATCAGAAAAAATTGATAATTCCTTAGCAAACTAATGAAGAATAAGACATAACTACAAATTATTAATATTAGAAACAAATCCTGAGACATTAAAACACTAAGAGGAAGGTAATATAAATAACAAGTATGCTGCTAAATTTTACAATTTACCAAAGCTGACAAAAAATCTAAAATCTAAAATGTCCTATAATTCTCTCCCTTATTCATTCTACTCTAGGTATCTTAGCTTTTTTTTTTTTTTAATCTCTCAAATGTGACAAGCACATTTCCACCTTAGAAGTTTTTCACAGACTTTTTTCTCTGCCTATAACATTCTCTCCCTAGATATCTAACCCCAGATATCTGCTGGGCTCTCTGATCTTCAAATCTTTTCAAATATCACTTTTTTTAGTGTGACATTTATTGACTACCACATTCAAAATTATAAATGCTCTCTCCTTGCCCTGGAACTCTCCGATTATCCCTTACACGGAGACACTAGTTTTTCTATAGCAGTTCCATATACTGTGCCAATCAACTTAATATATATTGACTGTCTTCCCATCAAAATGTAAGCATCATGAGGGCAGAGAAATATTGAAAAATGAATTTCTTCACTCCCCAACACATAGAACAGTGTCTGAAACTCTCAGGAGTTTGATAAATATTTAAGTGAATGAATTAAAAATTCATGTGTGTTTTGTATTATATAATGTTGACAATTTCTGAAATGTATTAATGTACATTTCTCTTTTGTATTTCCATGTAGGTGATGTTTTCCTAGTCATCCAAAGGCATCTCTCTGATGGTAGGTGCAGAAGAAAAAGAATTAATTCCTTTGGTTACTCTTGAGGACAGTGGATTGGAAAACCTCACACCAATATAGGATGGCTCCAAAGAATTAATGATACTGTGTGATTAGGCAGAGAGAAGGACTGAGTTACCATTGCTGAGCCTACTTTGATTCTCACTGCCATGGAAGGTACTCAGGAGAGAGGCCAGACAACCCTGCCATGGAGACAGAGGGGTAGGGAGGTGGCGTCTAACCCAGGGTCCATTTAAAGGGTATGGCTGAAGCTCAGTAGTGCAACCAGTAGCAGTATAAATTGGAGGGATGAAGTTTGGGCAGGGTGGGAAGATGAAAGGGGGGAAAGATGAGTCGCACTGGAAAGATAAGGACCCCTAGCCGTACCACAATACTTGAGTCTTATCCTCAAGTATCCTGTATCCTTGGCAGCCAAGATTAGCAGTGTGTTCCATTACTAAGAAGAATGAAGAATACACTGCAAAGAGCAGGGTCTCGAGAGAACCTATGAGTCCTGATCCACAGCCCATCTCCCCAGCTACTTGGAAAGGATAGATGAGAGGTGAGGGGGGCCATTTGGAAACAATGAGTATTTAGCTGAAAGAAAGCAAGGTTCATGAATAAAGCCATTTAAACATTAATTCACAGGTTTAAGTTTTTATTTTCTTGAAATCAAGTGAGGTAGCGACTTGTGAGAAAGATTTAATACCCTGTAGAAAGTGAATGCTACGTGTATCGAGGCAAAATTAACTGCAGATGGAAATTTACATGTTAATATTTTTTTCTAAAGCAAAAATAAATAAAACAGTGGATCACTCATTTTATTATTCTAAGGCATGATGCAAGTTCAGTGAACTACTGGACTAGTTACATATATAGACCCCTTCTGAATATTTGGAAACTTTTATGTGAAATATTAATGTGTTGTGAGAAAAGAAAAAAGAAGGATATAAAAGATGGTGCAAGTAAACGTACAGGAAAAATAGTGAAAGAAAGGGAACCCAGAGGGACAGCAGTATGTAGGATAAGCAGAGGGGACAGATTCCTCAGTTCTGCTCTTCGGAGAGATAGAGAAGACATCATGGTGAAGGATACAAAAATAAGTTTTGTTGTTCCTATTGTTGTTTTTGCAATTTATGCTTTAATATTCATGGTAGAAGGAATGCACAGCACTGAGGCTCATCCACTCCCTACCCCCCAGCCCCGACATTGAAACGATGAGAGCTCCTTCTGTACAGTGGGATGGGTAATTTTAAAAATGTGTGCCCATAAGTTGGTTTTGTGCTCTCACTATTGTATTCTAGGTTTATTCTAGACCATGTTCACTTCTCATATCTCTTAAGAAAAGGTAAGCGCAGATTATGAAAGGGTTTAAGAAGCTAAACCAGACTCTAATCCTTCTCTAATGTATATTACTGTCCGTTGAAACATCATTAATAAAACATACCATGTGAAATTCTTAAATTTCAGAAAAACTCTGAAAAGATAGTGCTTATGGCACACAGAACAAGCCGTACATGGTAGATCACACATGTAGATCTTGTAAATCAATAGTGAGAAATTTACAGCACAGTCTACTACAAACACAGCTGAAGACCGGTATTCTCATTGCTATGTCAGTTTTGCAAAAAGATGAATCATGAGTTTTTAAGCTTTCAATATGCCTTCTCTCTCACACACACACACAAACACACACACACAAAATTAATTAGGTTTACTGATTTCATCTGCCTTGGAGATTAACAAACTGTCATGGCTTTAAAAATAGGTAAGATGAATCACAGCTGAAGATTTTTGTGAAGTAAGTTTAAGGATACAGCTGGAAAAATTTAAAAGCGTTCTGATTGCATATAAATCAGGAATTTTGGCTAACATATTTTTATAATGTTATAACGTAATCATATCCTGAAGGCATTAAACAGGCACAATTAAAACTAAAAAATCATGCTACTAAAAGCTATATAAACTGCTTTTTTAGTATATTAATACAATAACTAATGTTGTTGTTGTTGTTAGGTGCCATCAAGTCGGTTCCAACTCATAGCGACCCTATGCACAATGGAACGAAACACTGCCCAGTCCTGCGCCATCCTTACAATCGTTATGCTTGAGCTCATTGTTGCAGCCACTGTGTCAATCCACCTCGTTGAGGGTCTTCCTCTTTTCCACTGACCCTGTACTCTGCCAAGCATGATGTCCTTCTCCAGGGACTCATCCCTCCTGACAACATGTCCAAAGTATGTAAGACGCAGTCTCGCCATCCTTGCTCTAAGGAGCATTCTGGCCGCAATTCTTCCAAACAGATTTGTTCATTCTTTTGGCAGTCCATGGTATATTCAATATTCTTCGTCAACACCACAATTCAAAAGTGTCAACTCTTCTTCGGTCTTTATTCGTTTTCCAGCTTCCACATGCATATGATGTGATTGAAAATACCATGGCTTGGGTCAGGCGCACCTTAGTCTTCAGGGTGACATCTTTGCTCTTCAACACTTTGAAGAGGTCCTTTGCAGCAGATTTGCCCAATGCAATGCGTCTTTTGATTTCTTGACTGCTGCTTCCATGGCTGTTGATTGTGGATCCAAGTAAAATGAAATCCTTGACAACTTCAAACTTTTCTCCGTTTATCATGATGTTGCTCATTGGTCCAGTTGTGACGATTTTTGTTTTCTTTATGTTGAGGTGTAATCCATACTGAAGGCTGTGGTCTTTGATCTTCATTAGTAAGTGCTTCAAGTCCTCTTCACTTTCAGCAAGCAAGGTTGTGTCATCTCCATAAGGCAGGTTGCTAATGAATCTTCCTCCAATCCTGATGCCCCGTTCTTCTTCATATACTCCAGCTGCTCGTAGTATTTGTTCGGCACACAGATTAAACAGGTATGGTGAAAGAATACAACCCTGACCCACACCTTTCCTGACTTTAAACCAATCAGTATCCCCTTGCTCTGTCCCAACAACTGCCTCTTGATCTATATAAAGGTTCCTTATGAGCACAATTAAGTGTTCTGGAATTCCCATTCTTCGCAGTGTTATATCCATAGTTTGTAATGATCCACACAGTCGAATGCCTTTGCATAATCAATAAAACACAGGTAACCATCCTTCTGGTATTCTCTGCTTTCAGCCAGGATCCATCTGACATCAGCAATGATATCCCTGGTTCCACATCCTCTTCTGAAACCAGACTGAATTTCTGGCAGTTCCCTGTCGATATACTGCAGCAGCCACTTTTGAATGATCTTCGGCAAAATTTTGCTTGAGTGTGATATTAATGATATTGTTCTATAATTTCCACATTCCGTTGGATCACCTTTCTTGGGAATAGGCATAAATATGGATCTCTTCCAGTCATTTGGCCAGGAAGCTGTCTTCCATATTTCTTGGCATAGACAAATGAGCACCTCCAGCATTGCATCTGTTTGTTGAAACATCTCAATTGATATTCCATCAATTCCTGGAGCCTTGTCTTTCGCCAATGTTTTCAGAGCAGCTTGGACTTCTACATTCAGTACCATCGGTTCCTGATCATATGCCACCTCTTGAAATGGTTGAATATCGACTAATTCTTTTTGGTATAATGACTCTGTGTATTCCTTCCATCTTCTTTTGATGCTTCCTGTGTCGTTTAATATTTTCCCCCATGGAATCCTTCACTATTGCAACTCGAGGCTTGAAATTTTTCTTCAGTTCTTTCAGCTTGAGAAACGCCGAGCGTGTTCTTCCCTTTTGGTTTTCCATCTCCAGCTCTTTGCACATGTCATTATAATATTTTACTTTGTCTTCTCGAGAGGCCCTTTGAAATCTTCTATTCAGTTCTTTTACTTCATCAATTCTTCCTTTTGCTTTAGCTGCTCGACGCTCAAGAGCAAGTTTCAGAGTCTCCTCTGACATCCATCTTTGTCTTTTCTTTCTTTCCTGTCTTTTCAGTAACCTCTTGCTTTCTTCATGGATGATGTCTTTGATGTCATTCCACAACTCGTCTGGTCTTCGGTCACTAGCGTTCAATGTGTCAAATCTATTCTTCAGATGGTCTCTAAATTCAGATGAGATATACTCAAGGTCATATTTTTGCTCTCATGGACTTGCTCTGATTTTCTTCAGTTTCAGCTTGAACCTGCATATGAGCAATTGACGGTCTGTTCCACAGTCAGCCCCTGGCCTTGTTCTGACTGATGATATTGAGCTTTTCCATTGTCTCTTTCCACAGATGTAGTCAATTTGAGTTCTGTGTGTTCCACCTGGCGAGGTCCATGTGTATAGTTGCCGTTTATGTTGGTGAAAGAAGGTATTTGCAATGAAGAAGTTGTTGGTCTTGCAAAATTCTATCATTCGATGTCCGGCATTGTTTCTATCACCAAGGCCATATTTTCCAACTACTGATCCTTCTTCTTTGTTTCCAACTTTTGCATTCCAATCGCCAGTAATTATCAATGCATCTTGAATGCGTGTTTGGTCAATTTCAGACTGTAGCAGCTGATAAAAAGTCTTCTATTTCTTCATCTTTGGCCCTAGTGGTTGGTGCATAAATTTTAATAATAGTCGTATTAACTGGTCTTCCTTGTAGGCATATGAATATTATCCTATCACTGACAGCGTTGTACTTCAGGATAGATCTTGAAATGTTCTCTTTGACAATGAGTGTAACACCATTCCTCTTCGAGTTGTCATTCCCAGCATAGTAGACTATATGATTGCCTGATTCAAAATGGCCAATACCAGTCCATTTCAGCTTACTAATGCCTAGGATATTGATGTTTATACGTTGCATTTCATTTTTGACGATTTCCAATTTTCCTAGATTCATATTTTGTACATTCCAGGTTCCGATTATTAATGGATGTTTGCAGATGTTTCTTCTCATTTTGAGTTGTGCACCAACAGCAAATGAAGGTCCCAGAAGCTTTACTCCATCCATGTCATTAAGGTCGACTCTGCTTTGAGGAGGCAGCTCTTCCCCAGTCATCTTTTGAGTGCATTCCAACCTGGGAGGCTCATCTTCCAGCACTGTATCAGAGAATGTTCCGCTGCTATTCATAAGGTTTTCACTGGCTAATACTTTTCAGAAGTAGACTACCGGGTCCTTCTTCCTCATCTGTCTTAGTCTGGAAGCTCAGCTGAAACTTGTCCTCCATGGGTGACCCTGCCGGTATCTGAATACCGGTGGCATGGCTTCCAGCATCACAGCAACACACAGGCCCCCACAGTACAACAAACTGACAGACACGTGGGGGAAATAACCAATAGCATGCATTAATACAAACAAACCAACTGAAACTTCAAAAGAGTTTGGCAAAACATTCTGTTTTCATCATCCTCTTTTTTAATCATATTATTACTTTTCATAATATTATAATCAGTGCTTTTTATTCTGGTAAAGAAATACTTCTATAAACTGAAGAAATCTGAATAATACAATGTTTCAAAGTGATGTTCTTAAATCTCTAATATTTAAATTATTAAGTTTATTATAATGTTTTGATACAGTTTGTTAAATAAAACACATTTACTTAAGGACAAGTGATTACATTCTAGATACATTTTTAAGATCTTAGTTTTTTAGATTTGTAGAGTGAGGTGATTAATAATTTTTAAAAACTGGTTAAAAATCTTCTCAAAAATGATTTTATACTTTCTAAAATTCTGATTGAAGTTCAATGACAGGTTTTTCATGATCTATTTTCTCCATTAAGCATAAATAAGGCAAAATGCAAAGACTGAAGTTCTAAGGATAGATATTCTTGTGTTAAAGACTCTAGGATTTGAGCTACAGCCTAGAACCTTAGCTTTGTGACAATGGGAAAGTTAGTACTCCTTTCTAACCCTCAGTGTCCCAACATTAAAATTGAAATAATACCTTGTCTTCAGGATGCTAATTTGGGTAACAATTCAAGCTTATGTTGGCCTCTGAAACACAGTAACCATTAAACACTTAACTTAGTTTTTTTTTTTTTTTTTTGCAAAACGATGTAAGGATGCCTTTTCACAGAGAACTATTGAAGGGCTAAATGAGGTAATGTATCTAAAAACCTATAGCACACGGTGGATGCTTAAGTATTATTGAGAAGACTTCTTCACTGACAACATAGCATTAAGTGTGTGATGAAGACAAATCTGACACTTCCAGGTGCTTATAAAAAAAACTCTTAAAGATACAAAGAAGACTTTTCGGAGTTTCTAAATTAAGATGGTTTTGTTTCCCAAGGAACAAATGAGCAGTGAGAAAACGAATGAAGAGAAGGAAAGGAGAATATATGTGGCATTTTATTTTGTTTTTAATATATCTGGATATATACTCAATATGTTTTTTCTGTAATCTAGCTGGTTCTGAGCACATTTTCATATTCATATCATGTTGAGTGGCATCATTATAATATTTTCTAATAGAAACAAAATACTGTAATTAAAATTGAGAAGAGAAGTATCTTAACAACACCCACTTCTGATGCTAATTCCTTAAGAATTATGTATCCAAGTCTATCCCTGCAAGATGTCTTGCCAAAATAGAAATCTATAGTGACTGATTTATGTTCTGGCCAGTGCCTAATAACAACAGCAGCCAAGAAACAAACAAGATAATAAGTTCAGGCTTTCTTTTATTGTGAATCATGGGAAAGATGTTATTTTCTTATCAGTAAGTCATTCCTATTCAGAAATATATAGGTCGACCAACTTGAATGCTCAAGGCATTGTGCTTTGTGCTGAGGACACCGACATGCATTGAGCAAGATTCCAGACCACGAACAGATTAAAGTCTAATTGAGGAGAAGGACTGAATGAATGCAGGTTATAAGAAAGGTGTAGCTGAAGTACAACTCCGTGCATGGTAGACCACCATTGACTATTGTTGTTATGTTGTTAGGTGTCCTCTAGTCGGTTTTGACTCATGACAACCCTACGTACAACAGAACAAAACACTGCCCAGTCCTGTGCCATCCTCACAATTGTTGATATGTTTGAGCCCACTGTTGTAGCCACTGTGTCAATCCATCTCATTGAGAGTCTTCTTCTTTTTCATTGACCCTGTACTTTACCAAGGATGATGTCCCTCTCCAGGGACTGATTGCTCCTGATAACATGTCCCAAGTATGTGAGACAAGTCTTGACATCTCCACTGACTAGTATACCATTATGTGAAAAATTGTTTATCCATTCGCCTATTGAAGGATATTCATATTGTTTCAACTTTTTGGCAAATGAACAGAATTGCTAAAAACATTTGAGAATAGGTTTTGGGTGGACATAATTTTTTATTTTTTGAGGTAAATAGGAATGGGGTTGATGGCTCATATGGTAAGGGTATATCAAAAAACCAAACCCGCTGCCATCAAGTCAATTCCGACTTATAGCAACCCTATAGGACAGAGTAAGGGGATGTTAACCTTTAAAAGAAACTGCCCAACTGTTTTCTCAAGTGCCTTTTAAAATTCTGCATTTCCAACAAAAATGTATGAGAGTTGCAAATGATCCACACCCTCCTCAATGCTTGGTATTGTCAGTACTTTTAATTTTATTCACGTTAACAGGTGAATAGTGATATCTCATTCTGGTTTTAATTTGCATATCTCTAATGACAAACTCAGTCATCTATGCCAAGAAATTTGGAAGACAGCTACCTGGCCAACAGACTGGAAGAGATCAATACTTATGCCTATTCCCAAGAAAGGTGATCCAACCGAGTGTGGAAATTATCAAACAATATCATTAATATCACACGCAAGTAAAATTTTGCTGAAGATCATTCAAAAGCGGCTGCAGCAGTATATCGACAGGGAACTGCCAGAAAGTCAGGCAGGATTCAGAAGAGGACATGGAACCCAGAATATCATTGCTGATGACAGATGGATCCTGGCTGAAAGCAGAGAATACCAGTAAGATGTTTACCTGTGTTTTATTAACTATGCTAAGGCATTTTACTGTGTGGATCATAATAAATTACGTATAACATTGTGAAGAATAGGAATTCCAGAACACTTAACTGTGCTCATGAGGAACCTGTACATAGATCAAGAGGCAATTGTTCATATAGAACAAGGGGATATTGTGTGGTTTAAAGTCAGGAAAGATGTGTGTCAGGGTTGTATCCTTTTATCATACCTATTCAATCTGTATGCTGAGCAAATAAACCGAGAAGCTGGACTATATGAAGAAGAACGGGGCATCCAGATTGGAGGGAGACTCATTAACAACTTGCGCTACACAGATGACACAACTTCACTTGCTGAAAGTGAAGAGGATTTGAAACACTTGCTGATGAAGATCAAAGACCATAGGTTTCAGTATGAATTACAGCTCAACATAAAGAAAACAAAAATGCTCACAACTGGACCAATAAGCAACATCATGATAAATGGAGAAAAGATTGAAATTTTCAAGAATTTATTTTTACTTCGATCCACAATCAACACCCATGGAAGCAGCAGTCAAGAAATCAAAAGAAACACTGCACTGGGCAAATTGCTTGCAAAAAAACCTCTTTCAAGTGTTGAAAAACAAAGACGTCACCTTGAGGACTAAGGTGCGCCTGACCCAAGCCATAGTATTTTCAGTCGCCTCATATGCATGGTAAAGCTGAATGATGAATTAAGGAAGACCAAAGAATTGATGCCTTTGAATTACGGTATTGACAAAGAATACTGAATATACCATGGACTGCCAAAAGAATGAACAAATCTGTCTTGGAAGAAGTACAACCAGAATGCTCCTTAGAGGCAACAATAGTGAGACTATGTCTCACACACTTTGGGCACGTTATCAGGAGGAATCAGATCCTGGAGAAGGACATCATGCTTGGTAAGGTAAGGGAGGGGGTCAGAGAAAAAGAGGAAGACCCTCAGCAAGACGGATTGACACAATGGCTGGAACCATGGGCTCAAGCATAGCAACAATTGTGAGGATGGCACAGGACCGGGCAGTGTTTCATTCTGTTGTACATAGGGTTGCTACGAGTGGGAGCTGACTCGATGGTACCTAACAACAACTAAAATCCAAGGTCACAAATATTTACTCTCATATTTTCTTCTAGGTTTTTATAGTTTAACATTTTAAATTCATATCAATAGTCTATTTTATGCAAAGTTTTGTATAAGGGTCGTTGTTTTAGATACTGATGTTTTCAGCACCATTTGTTGAGAAGACTATTCTTTCTTCATTGAATAGCTTTTGTACCTTTGTAGAAAATCAACTGGCCATATTGTGTGAATTTATTTCTGGAGTCTCTATTATGATCCAATGATAAAGGTATCCATTCCTGCACTATCACCACACTGCCTTGATCACTGAAGTTTGTTATAAGTCTTTAAATAGAATAGTATGATTCCTGCAAAATTATTTAACTTTTTCAAAAGTTTTTCATATTGAGCTATTTGTCTTTTAATATAAATTTTACAATTAGCTTATCTATAGCCACAAAATAATGCTCTGATGTTCACTGGCATTGTATTTAATCTACAGATCAATTTTAGGCAATTGCAACCATATGATGCTGAGTCTTCCAGTCCATGAACATATATTTAGGACATTTTTATGACTCTTATCAGAATTTTGGAGCTTTCAGCATATATGGTACATGTTTGTTAAATTTATACCTAGCTATTTCATTTTTTGAAACTGATAGATAAATACACATACACTCAGACACATATATAAGTTTTATCTTCAAAGTGTTCAATTCTATAATATATTAAAATGCACTTGCTTCTGTGTGTTGACTTTGTATCCTGTGGCCCTGCTAAACTCACTCACTGATTTTTGGAGGCTTTTTTTTTTTTCCCCTCATGTTCTTTGACTTTTTGTTTGTTTCAAATAGGGACATTTTTACTTCTTTCTCAAACTTCTTTCTGCCTTTCATTTTTTTCTTACCTTTTTGTATTTCTAAGACTTCTACAGGAGGGATGTTGTGGATAATCTTGCATTGTTCCAGTCTTAGTTGGAAAACATTTATTCTTTTACCATTAAATGTGATGTTAACTGTCATTTTTGTTTTTGTAGATACTCTTTATTAGGTTAAAGAAGTTCCCTTCTATTTCCGGTTTGCTGAGAATTTTAACCATGAATGGATGTTGAATTTTGTCACATGCTTTTCTGCATCAGGTGATGTAGTCATGTGTGTTTTCTTCTTTAGATTTTTAATATATTTGATTATACTGATAGATTTGAAAATATTGAACCATCCTTACTTTTCTGAGATAAATCCCACATGGGTGTATTCTATTATTCTTACGTATTGCTGGATTCAATTTGCTATTATTGGTGTCTATTTTCATGAGAGGCATTGGTCTCTAGTTTTGTTGTTGTTTTTCTTGTACTTCTTGATCTGGTTTTAATATCATGGTAATGCTGACCTTATAAGATGATTTGGGAAATGTTCCTTACTATCCTATTTTCTGCAAAAGGTATTACAGAATTGCTATTGTTTCTTTCCTTCTTTCCTTTTCTCCCTCTATCCCTCCCTCCCTCTTTTCTCCCTTCCTTCCTTTTTAAGAATCACCAATGAAACTTCTTGGGCCTGAAGATTTCACTTTTGAATGTTTTCAGACTACAAGTTCTACTTCTTTTCTATTTATATAACTATTCAGCCTATCTATTTCATCTTGGGTAAGTTTTGTTAGTTTGTGGTTTTCAATGAATTGGTCGATTTCATCTAAGTTATCAAATGTATGTGCATAGAGCTGTTTGTAATATTCCCTATTCTTCTACGGTCAGTGGGATCTGTAGAGGGGACCTGGTAGCACAGTGGTCAAGCACTCAGTTGCTAAACAGAAAGTCAGTGGTTTGAAACCACCAGCTACTCTGCAGAAGAAAGATGTGGCAGTCAGCTTCCATAAATATTACAGCCTTGGAAACCCTATGGGGCAATTCTACTCTCTCCTATGGGGTCATTATGAGTCAGAACTAACTCAATAACAAAGGGTTTGGTTTGGTTTGGGTTGGGGTCTGTATTTTCAGTAATTTCATTGCTGATATTAGTGCCTCCTTTCTATTTTTCCTTTGCCAGGTTTGCTAGTGGTTTACAATATTGGTGATAATTCCAAAATTCAGTTTTAATTTTTCATTGTTGTTTTTCTGTTTTCAATGTCATTCATTTCTGCTCAAGCTGTTATTGTTCTCTTCCTTCTGTTTTATATGTGTTTGTTTGTTTTGCTTCGTCTGTTCCTCCTTTTCAGTTTCCTAAGGTGAAAATTTAAGATTATTCATTTTACATCTTTTCTCTTCTTGAATAAAGACCTTTAATCTTACACATTTCCCTTTCAGCACTGCTTTGTCTGCATTCAAAAAAATTTCATATGCTGTCTTTTCAGTTTTGTTCAGTTCAAATATTTACTAATTTTCCTCTCTGACTCATAAATTACTTAGAATTATATTGTTTATTTTCCAAAAAATTACAGATTTCCTTGTTATTACTACTTTTTAAAACTGACTTCTTGTTTAATTCTCGTAAGTAAAGGGACCAAGGAAATCCCGGTGGCATAGTGGTTAAGTGCTACAGCTGCTAACCAAGAGGTCGACGGTTCAAATCTGCCAGATGCTCCTTGGAAACTCTATGGAGCAGTTCTACTCTGCTCTATAGGTTGCTATAGGGTTGCTATGAGTCAGAATCAACTCGACAGCAGTGGGTTTGGTTTTTTTTTTAAAGGGACCAAGATGGTATTAATTTCTCCACATTTCACTTAAAGAGGTAAGATATTGATTCTGAATAGACTGAAAAGTTGAATATTTACAATGTAAAACGTATGTTGTTGTTAGTTGCTATTGAGTCAATTCAGGCTCATGGTGACCCCACGTGTGCAGAGTAGAACTTCTTCATAGAGTTTTCAAGGCTGTGACCTTTTGGAAGCAGATCACCAGTCTATCTTCAGACTGCCAATCTTTTGGCTAGCCCTGGTGGTGCAGTGGTTAAGAGCTTGGCTGCCAATCTAGCGGTTGGCAGTTCAAATCCACCAGCCGCTCCTTGGAAACTGTATGGGGCAGCTCTACTCTGTCCTATAGGGTCGCTATGAGTTGGGATCAACTCAATGGTAAAAGATTTGGTTTGGTTTTGGTGAGGTCACTTTAGGAGCCCTGATGGCGCAGTGGTTAAGAGCTCAGATGCTAACCAAGAGGTCAGTGGTTTGAATCCACCAGCCACTCCTTGGAAACACTATGGGGCAGTTCTACTCTGTCCTACAGGGCCGCTATGAGTCAGAATTGACTCAGCAGCCATGGTTTTGATTTTGGTTTTAGGTCCCTTTACCCTCCCCCATACATATTGCAGTTGTCTTATGTATTACATCTATATACACTGTAAACCTCATTAGACAATGTTATAGTTTTTATTCTCAACTATCAAATGCATTTTAAACATTGAAAAACAGTCTACTAATTTGCCCAGATGTTTACCATTTCGTTTGTTCTTTCTTCATTTTTGATATTCCAATAAATATTGAAGAAGGACATTAAAGAAGCACAGTTCATATTATCTGTTAAGCATGTTTCCAGGCTTTTCAGATATGGGTTTTATTATATGATAAGAACTGTCACCCTTTTTATATCTGAGATACCCGAGACTCAGACAATCATAATGCACTGATAGCCAACAACCTGTGGCCTTCTGGACTAAAGGAAATGGACACTGAGAGAAACAGTGTGAAACCAGCTTCCAATACATGTTGCAAATCCTCATGTGCTGATTCCTCCTAAGTCTAACTAGGTTTATCGAGGAATAAGTAATGAAATATTTAAATCACAAAAATAATTGTGATGGATTAATATTTTTAAAATAAGTACTTTTTAAATGTATAATTAAAAATGGTCTGATCAATATGTAAAAATATCTAAGAATGTAATAGGATGACCACGTGGCCAGTTTGCCTGAGGCATCCCATTTTATGCTTATGTCCACACAATTTTTTGTTTGATTTTTTTTTTATTGTACTTCAGATGAAGGTTTACAGAGCTAGCTTCTCTCATGAATAACTAATCATGCCTTCTTTAACTCTTAAAAGACTCGATAAGAATAAGTTATATGATTACCTTATCAATAGATGAACTTCAGAGGACATTTTATTGCAAAGCTAGTGTCATACCTCCACTCAGTCTGACTCCCTTGGATGTTTTTATCATCCTTGCTAAAGGCCCAGAGACTTAGTGCATTTTCTTCTCTCTCTATTCCAAGCTCACACCCCTCAATTTACCTCCCTTCAGCCCCAGTTTTCCTTGCCCCTTTCCTTTCTGCTCCACAAATCAAGTGTCCAGATTCATTTCACTTTGGTGCATTTTTATGCATCACTGGTGGGACAAGGGAAAAGAAACATTAAATGGGGAAAATTTGCAAAGATTATAAGATTGTATTAAATCCCTCCAAACTCCTCTTAAAATCCTTTCGCTGTTCTACTGTCTCTTCACATAGGATAAATTGAAATATCTTTGGATTTCTACCCTTAAATTTTATTTTTAACAAACATGTCCTTTGTTCTTACTCTGCCTTCTCAGAGGGTCATGTGTATACCTTCTTTCAAGGTAACTTCATTTCCTTCCAGTATATAAACCTTCAATCGACGTGAAAAAATATGTACTCTTTTGTCTGAATTTATTAGTTTTCCATCACTATATAACAAATTACTACAAACACCATGGCTTAAGACAAAACCCACTTCTTATTGCACAGTTCTGTAGGTCAAATGGTTGGCGGCCTTTACTGGGTTCTCTGCTCAGGGTCTCATAAGGCCAAAATTGAGGAGTTGTCTACTAATAATTAAAGAGATGTTCAGTAAACTATAATAATTTGATCATTTTTATAAGATTGAGAATATCCTGTGATAAGGGGGTGGCAAAAATAGCTGATGAGAACGTAAATTGCTCCAATCTTTCCACAGAGCAATTTGAAAGCTCTAATTCATATCTAACATTCACAACCCCTTATCAGAATTTATCTTGCAGAAATCCCACACTCATGCAAAAACAAAAAAATGAGGTGTTGTCCAGCCTGGACATTTATCTAAAAGCTCGGAGGAAAATATCAGCTGTCAAGCTCATTCAGTGGCACAATTCAGTTCCTTGCCTCTGCTTTTAAAGGGTCCATGTGATTAGAACTCCATATCTTAAGGTTAGCTGAAGGACTCTAATTACAGCTGTAAAATCCCTTCATAGAACTACCTAGATTAGTGTTGGACTGAATAACCAGGACACAGGACTCTTAGAGTTGCCATCCGTAGACTTCTGTTTACTACACTGAATAGATTCAATTTGTATTTCTGAGGATATCCACATTAAGCACTGAGTAAACCAACCAAAAACCAAACTTCCAACTCATAGTGACCCTATAGGACTGCATAACTACCTCATATAAATACGATGACCTCTAGGTATCTCAAACCTGACCTTTGTTTGTACAGAATTATACACAGTTAAGGTCAATGCATGATTCTTGTTTTAAAATATCTTCTGCTAAAGTATATATCTCATTTGAGGAAGTGGGTAAGAATCTCAATACCAAAAAAAAAAAAAAAAAAAAATGCAAACCATTACCGTCAAGTTGATTCTGACTCATAGCGACCCTACTGACAGAGTAGAACTGCCCCCATAGGGTTTCCGAGGAGCGGCTGGTAGATTAGAACTGCCAACCTTTTGGTTAGCAGCTGAGCTCTTAACCACTGTGCCACCAGAACCTCAGTAACCACTGCCATCAAGTTGATTCTGATTCACAGTGACCCTATAGGACAGAGAGAGTAGAACTGCCCCACAGGGTTTCCAAGGAACACCTGGTGGATTCGAGCTGCCGACCTTTTGGTTAGCAGCTGTAGCTCTTAACCACTACGGCACCAGGGTTTCCTCAGCGGTCATCCTTAAATCTGTAACAGTGCTTAGCATGGGACTTTGAATACGATACATTCCCAACAAACATATTTGAACTCTCTTAAAGAATTAAGGAGCCCTGGCGATGACAGTTAAGCACTCAGCTACTAACTGAGAGGCTGGCATTTTAACTCTGCCTCCTGAGATTCCATGGGAGAAAGACCTGGCAATCTGCCCCCATAAAGACTATGGCCTAAAATAACCTTATCAGGCAGTTCTACTTTGTAACATGGGCTCACTATGAGTCAAAATCGACTTGATGACTCCTAACAACAACAAAGACTTAATTACACTATTAATTCATTTATAGAGTAAGATTTATGTAGAAAAAAAATAAACATTTCACTTTGCTTTAGTTCAAAGGATTACAAATTTCAAAATATTGCATATTTAATATTGTTTTTGTACAGAAACAATATAGTTGCATCAAAAATAGATAATCTCAATAATTTAATTTTTCTCAGTCTCTCTAATTCTCTGTGTTTAGGTACCACAATGCAAGAAAAAATGTCACAACTATTGTTTTATAAAAATTAAGCTACTCAAAAAATTGGTTTGACCTCTTCTCACAGAATGAAAACGATTACTTCTACGGAAATGTAGTTTGGAGAGTGGATTGGTGTTTGGGAAGGGAAGTGTCTGTAGATTCTCACATACACAGTGTCGACATAAAAGTGTTATTTAAGTATGTTTTAGTCTCTGGACACGTTTCTTTTTGGCAGTTGCTTCCTGGGTGGTCTGTATGCCTATCTGACAACTTGCAAGTACTTAAAATCAGAATATTCAGAAGGATACGCAAGAATAAATTGAATCCTTTTACCCTACTTAATTTAAAGACAGAAGAAGAGATTTATAAATTTTATTGAAGCATCTAAGATGTAGCAGTAGAATGCAGAGAGGATCAGAGCATCACAGACTTGAAAATCAGACTTTAAAGGATGCACAACCCCTCTCACCAACAACCACACAAAAAATATTCATAGCAGGAAACTCATATTGATCTGCATGTAACTTTGCCACCTATAAGTATTTACTACTGTTGCTATACTTTAAAGTCCTTAAAAGATCTCATATCACACACACACCTTAAACAAGCAAACACTGGTGATCATTTACTATCACCATTGCTATCCGTCATTCCCAGGAACAGGTTATGACAGAAGTTCACAAACAGTGTTCTGCAGAGCTCTGGCATTCCATAAGATGTTTTCAGTGAGCCTCTAAGACCTTGTCAACGGGTCCACAAGGTGTAAAATGCGTCAATATTTGCACTGATGGTGTAAAAGCAGTGGTAGGTAAAATTGCTTAGCAAAAATCAAGGCAGTGGCACCTAACTTCACCAGCGGTCTTTTTTATTTTTTGCTGTCTCTCACTCACAGTAAAAAACAAAATGAAACAAAATTTCAATAAAAATCTCCTAAATGAAGTAGTAAATTTGTTCATTTTCTTAAATCTGAACCTTTGATGATACATCTTTAATATTTTGTGTGACAAAAAGGGATATGGATAAAATATTTCTGCTGCAGACTGAAACACAATGGTTGTCTCAAGGAAAAGCACTGTAAGACTGAGTTGTGAGCTGAACTAACTGTGTATTTCATAGAACACAACTTTTACTTGAAAGAATATCTGAAAAACAAATATTGGTCATTCATACTCGGGCATTTGGCAGGCATTTCTCCCACAAAAATGAAGTGAGCCTGCCAACCCAAGGGAAACAGCTGACAGTATTTTTTGCCAAAGATAAAATTAAAGCTTTGAAGTGAATATTAGAATATAAGGAAACTGTTATTTGTCACCATGAATTTGACAGTTTCCCCTTACATAAAAACTGTCACAATGAGATCAGTGGTGATATTGATGAACATGTTTTTTTTTTCCACCTACTGTATAATGAAATGTGTCCACATCCTCAGAGAACCAATATTTTCAACTGACTAATGAACAATGCTAAAAAAGTAATGCATGGTTAAAATATTTAACATGTATGACAAACCAAGAAATATTAATATAGAGAGTAGGAAGTTAATTGATATGTTTTCCGATTCCATAGCACCACATTCCACTAACCTTTAAAAGACTACCACTTGAGCTTTAGTATGCCATCAAAGAAGAATCTCCACGATGGTCCGAAATGACTATGAAAATATACCTCCCTTTTCCAACTACTTAAACTAAGAAGAGCTAGAGAAACACGTTATATGATGCAGCAGATGTAAGGTACTTGCTGTCTCCTACAAGCCAGACATAAAGACAGTTGCAAAGACACAGAACATAGTCACCTCTCACTATGTTTTTTGGCTACAGATAATAGTTAGTTTTTATAAAAAGCATGTTCTTTATGCTAACACAGGGGGTTTATTATCATTAATTAAAAATTAATTACAGTATTTTCAGAATTTATCCATTTTAATTTTGAATATGATAAATATAACTTACATAAGAAAAGCTTTTGGGGGTCTTCAGTAATTCTCAAGAGTGTAAAGCAGTACGGAAACCAGAAGATCAAGGATCACCAGTTCTTATAATACAGAAAATTTCAACAGCTACAGAATAGATTCTAAAATTATTAAAAAAAAATAATAAACTTGTGGCACAATCATTACTATAACGCCAATTCTCATCAGTTTGACAACACACGTGAATGTTGAGTAAAGTGGATTGTGTACTTAAGAGTAGCTGCGATGTATATAAAATTACATATAAAACCCATTGCCATCGAGTTGATTCCCACTCATAGCCACCCTAAAGGACAGAGTAGAACTGCCCCATAGGGTTTCCAAGGCTATAATCTTTACGGAAGCAGACTGCCACATCTCTACTCCACGGAGCAGCTGGTGGGTTTTAACCACCAAATTTCCATTTAGCTAACCAGCAATTAACGACTATGCCACCAAGGCTCCTAAATTATGTAAGTAACGCTTAAAAACTTTTCCTTGGGATTCTATTTCCAGCAGTATAATGGAGTAAAAATCCTAAGAACATTCTCATTGCAAATTTTCTATGACTATAATTTTTTTTTATAAATCCTTAAGTAAAAATAAAAACAACAAAAAACCTCTTAAATTCATAGGTTCACAAGTAAGGGAAATAATCCCACTGGCCTAAAGGATAGAAAGGAAAACACAGTTCTGAGCTGGTACTGATGCACTAGCTGCCTGAGGGCATTTGCCAAACTCAAATCCAAAGGTCTTCAGGTTTAAGGACCGCAAAGGGATAAAGGCAATGCCTTGAGACTGCCTAAGGGGAGCTCTTAGAACAGAAACTTCTGCATAAAAGTGGAATACCATCCCTGCACTCCAAGTGTTAAACCCAATGAAAGAGTAGATTAGGAAAACAACCTACTCCTTTGCAAAAGATGATGGCATGAAAACTTGTCTACACTGACCCAGAATTTTGGTATTTAAAAAAAGAAAAAAAGCCTCTCGAGAATATTCATATAGGTTGAGATATCTAATTTACACTATATGCACGGTCCAAGAAATGCTAACCAAATAAATTGACTTAAAACCCCTGGTATATTTGTGAATAATAAATACCTTTGGAAAAACACACCCTCAATCCAGGCCCAACAGGTTTCCTACAGGTAAAAAATAAATAAATACATAAAATCTAAAACATAAGCTCAAATTCAAAATTAAGTAGTCTATGAGTGACAAGTTACCACAAACCAGATTCAGCAAAATCAACAAATAACAGAATTAGACCCACAAGAATGTCAATAATAAAATCATTGGTTAAAAAAACCAAACCGGTTACTGTGGAGTCCATTCCAACTTACAGTGACTGTATAGGACAGGGTAGAACTGCCCCATAGGGCTTCTAAGGAGTAGCTGGTGGATTCAAACTGCCAACCTTTTGGTTAGCAGCTGAGCTCTTAACCACTGTGTCACCAGGCCTCTAAAACTATTGCTTAGTGACTATTAAAGATTATACTTTAAATGATTTAAACTTAAAAGAAGGGATTGAAAATATGGGAAAGTCTCAGTACATTATCAAAACACCCTAGCAACTTGAGGAAAAATCAAATAGAATATCTAGAGTTAAAAAAAAAAAAAAACACGTTAAACAGGTTTAACAGTATATATATACATATATATATATAACTGTACTTTAGATGAAGGTTTACAGAACAAACTAGCTTCTCATTAAACAATTAGTACACATACTGCTTTGTTACATTGGTTACCATCCCCACAACATGTCAACATTCTCCCCCTCTCAACCTTGAGTTCCCAATTACCAGCTTTTCTGTCCCCTCCTGCCTTCTAGTCTTTGCCCATGGGCTGGTGTGCTCCTTTAATCTTGTTGTGTTTTATGAGCCTGTCTAATATTTGGTTGAAGGGTGAACCTCAGGAGTGACTTCAGTACTGAGTTAAAAGGGTGTGTCCATCAGTCATACTTTCAGGGTTTTTCCAGTCTTGTCAGATCAATCGGTCTAGTCTGTCTTTTGTGTGTGTGTATGTGTGAGTTAGAATTTTGTTTTGTATTTCTCTCTAGCTCTGTCTAGGACCCTGTATTGTGATCCCTGTCACAGCAGTCAGTGGTAGTAGCTGGGCATTGTCTAACTGTGCTGGACTGAGTCTGGTGGAGGCTTTTGTACTTGTGGTCCATCAGTCTTTTGGACTAATTTTTCCCTTGTGTCATTGGTTTTCTTCATTCTCCCTTGCTCCAGACAGGGTGAGACCAATGGAGTACCTTAGATGGCTGCTCACCAAAGTAGCATGTAGAACATTTTCTTCATAAACTATGTTACACCAATTGAGCTAGATGTTCCCTGAGACTATGGGCCCCACAGCCCTCAGTCTAGTAATTCAGTCCCTCAGGGAGTTTGGATGTATCTATGGACCTTCCATGACCTTGCCTTGGACAAGTTGTGCTGGCTTCCCCAGTACTGTGTACTGTCTTACCCTTCACCAAAGTTACCACTTATCTATTTTCTATTCAGTGTTTTCCCCTTCCTACCCTTCCCCTCCCCTCCCCCTTAATCATCAAAGATTGTTTCTTTTTGCTAACAGCATATGTTTAAAACGTAAATAAGCATTGAGAGAATTGGTGTAAACCTGGGAGATATATATGGAAAAGCTACTTAGAACACAACATAAAAATGGATATGAAGAGAGAATAAGACATACGGAAATCAGAATAAGACGCTGCAATGTCATTTTATCAGGTTTTCCAGAAAGAGTGGTAGAAATAATGAGGGGAGATGCCATGTTTGAAGAGATAATGACATAGTTTTCTCCAGAATAGATAAAAGACATAAATCTTAGATTAACAAAGCATGATGAATACAAAGTAGGATAAAAGGATATACAGAACAAGACATTCTATATGGTTGGATAGATGGAAGGAAGGATGGAAAGAACAAAGTAAGGAAAGAAGGAAGGAAGGCTTACTATAGTGAGTGCACAGAACAAGGAATAAAAAAAGAAGTTCTTAAAGCCAGACAGATAAAAGGATTTCAGACTGACAGCTCATTTTGTAAGGGTGACAAGCGATAAACTCTGAAAGGTATTTTAAGTTGTTTTTCGGCTTCTGATCTTCCTGGAAAATCCGCGCCTGGGTGTTAGAAACTGCTAGCTAAAACTGGTAAAGACCAGCTGCGGCCCGCAATGCATGCACAGGAGAGACCCCGTGTGTTCTCCAGATGACTTCTCCAAAACAAAAGTGCCATTAAAAGACTGCAAGGAACCAAAGCGCTGCAGTACAAAACTGCGGGAAAACATTCAGAAGCAAGAGGTCTGACACCAGCATCTGGCCCAGAGATCTTCCCCGCCTCACTGTTATTATGCATATGATTCCCATAGATTTAATGAATATGTATAACTTCCTTATTCTGTCACCCCATAAATGTGTAGCACACCCTTTGAACAGAGAGCCTGATATGAGAAAATTTCTCCTGGCTCCTCGCTTACCAGCTTGCAATAAACGGTGCTTTCGATTTCCCAAAGGCTACTGTCTTGGTCATCGGCTTTCCATGCACACCAGGCAAGACCCACATTTGGCCTGCTTACAACTTCTCAAAAGTCACAATAGACACCAGAAGGCATTTGAACTGGATCTTCAATGTGCTGATGGGAAACGATACACCTGGAATGCTGGGATTCTATACTCAGAATATCTTTTAAGAAAGATGGTGAAATAAAAACATTTTCAGACAAATAAAAACTTAAGGGCTTGTCACCTGTAGGCCTCCCTTAGAGAAAATTCTAATAAATATAACTTCAGTCGGCAAGGAAATAAAATCAGAGGAAAGACCTGAACTGTAAGGATGAAAAACCCATAGAATAGTAAATAAATGGATAAATTTAATTGAACATTGACAGTAGAAAACCATCATAGCATTTTGTGGTTTTTAAAAATAATTTTTTTTAAAAAACAATAACAGCCTATAATCACGGCCATACACTTAGGGTTAAAGTGTTCTAAGGGTCTTGCATTCCTGGGAGGAGAGGAGAGATTACTAACTTTAGAATTGAAGTTAGGTAAATAGGGTCGCTATGAGTCAGAATCAATTCAATGAAAGACCACCACCACCACAACAACATACATGTATGTTTAAATTTCTAGGGTAAATGTGCCTCCTAACGCTCATATGCTGAGTTCCCATCCTGTATTCAATGTAAAAATGTTGCAGTTTTTCACAGCGCAATGCCTGCTCTATACCCTATCATCTTTACACTTTACAAGCAGATGTTTTGCAATACATTCACTATATTTTAGGTCTGTCCAAATTCAAATATAAAAATATCAAGATCCTTATAGCAAAAACTTTCAGTCCCCTAACCCAGACCTCCGTAGTCCATTCCTGTCTTGGTCATCTAGGGCCGCTGTAACAGAAATACCACAAGTGGATGGCTTTAAAAAAGAGAAGTTTATTTTCTCATAGTAAAGTAGGTTAAAAGTCCAAGTTTAGGCTGTCAGCTACAGGGGAAGGCTTTCTGCCTCTGTCAGCCTTCTCATCAATCTTCCTGGAGAATAGGAGCTTCCTCGCACAAGGACCCCAGGTCCTAAGGACACGCACTACTTTCTTGGTGGTTTGAGGTCCCCTGCCTCTGCTGGCTTCTCTCTTTTATATCTCAAGAGACTGCCTCAAGACACAATCCAGTCTTGTAGTTTGAGTCCTGCCTCACTAACACAACTGCTGCCCATCCTCCCTCATTAACATCATAGAGGCAGGATTTACAACATATAGGAAAATCACACGATACCAGGAATCATGGCCCAGCCAAACTGATACACACATTTTTAGGGGACATAATTCTTCAGTCTATGACAACTCCCATATACAACTACATTCAACCCTTTTAGCTGTTTTTGTTTCATTTCTAGATAAACAGATGGATATAGATAGATGTTGTTGGAGCCCTAGTGGCACAGTGGTTAAGAGCGTGGTTGCTTACCAAAAGGAGTCCTGGTTATGCAGTGGTTAAGAGCTCCAAAAGGTCAGCAGTTTGTGTCTACCAGCTGTTCCCTGGAAACCCTATGGTTCTGCTCTGTCCTATAGGGTCACTATGAGTCAGACTCGGCAGCAATGGGTTTTGTTTTGTTGTTATTATTAGGTGCCATCAAGTCAATTTGAACACATAGCGACCCTATAGGACAGAATAGACCTGCCCTTTTTTTTTTTTATGGGGTTTCCTAGGCTGTAATCCTTACAGGAGCAGACTGACAAATCTTTCCCCAAGGGAGCAGCTCTTGGATTTGAACCTCGGACCTTCCAGTTAATAGCCAAGCATTTAACCATTGTGCCACCAGTGCTAGATTGATAGATTAGACAGAGAGATAGACAGATAGATGACAGATAGACAGATGATAGACAGATAGATAAATAATAGATAGACATTCACAATGATTTCTTGATTTGCCAAATACCGATCAATTAATTTACTCTTGACTGATGACTACTAACATTGTATTACTTTTGTTGTTGTTGCTGCACACAGAAACAGCTTTAGATATATACCTAAGAACAGAATTGATGGTTACAGGGTGTGCATATGCTCAGCTTTAAGAGACACTATGAAAAGTTTTCCAATGATTGCACCAACTTACACTCCCTCATGAAGTGTGACTGTTACCATTGACTCAGCATCAACGGTATAACTGAAGTCTGTAACTGTTACCATTATCCCCACCACTTGGTAATGTCAGATTTCTCAATTTTATCAATAAAACTTTATCAACATCACGTATAAATCTCTTTGTGAACAGAATGTGCATTTCCCTTATTACTAATGAGGTTGAGTATCTTTCCATTTATTTATTCGCCCTTAGTACAGTCTTGTAACAGAAAAAAAAAAGGTAGTGTCTTTTGCCCTATTTGTCATGTTTACTTGCTTGTTTATTACTCATTTAGAGGAATTCTTTCTATATTTTGTATTCTAATACTTTATTGACTATATTTTTTAAAAAAACCCCGTTGCTGTTGAGTCAATTCCAACTCATAGCGACCCTATAGGACAGAGTAGAACTGCCCCATAGGGCTTTCAAGGAGTGACTGGTGGATTCAAACTGCCAATCTTTTGGTTAGCAGCCAAGCTCTTAACCACTGCACCACTAGGGCTCCTACTGGCTATATGTTTACAAATACTATATATCACTAAGTCCAAGATTCACATCATTTCACACTATGATGTTTTATAATCAATGTCTAACAATTACAATAGACCACATTTTTTTTTTTTTGCTTTTTTCTTTTGGATTATATATAAAATAATCACATGCCTTAAAATTGATGAAATCCATGAAATACGGTATCTTCTCCCTGATAGAAATTTAGTTTTTAATTTTTTTTTTACTTTCATTATGGTGTCGTTTGACACATAGAAATTTTAAATATTGATGTAGTTGAATTCATTAAGCATATCCTTTTTAATCATTTTTTTGTTGTTGTTATCCTTTTTAATTAGCATTTTATATCTTCTTTATGAAATCTCTGCCTCAAATCTGGAAATCTATTGTTCTATGTTTTCTTCTTAAAAAAATTTTTTAAACATATGGAAAAATTTCAATTTTTTTCCAGGTGAATCATCAGTTGTTCTAACATTATTTATTGAATAGTGCCTCCTCTTCCAATGATCTGCATTATATATTAATTTTCTATATCTGTGTATCCACATTTTCTTGATAGTTTTATACTGTATCCTGAAATATGATAGTGCAGATTAACCCTCTTTATTCTTTCTTCACTCATGTCTTGGCAATTCTTAGACCGTTGCTCCTCCATATAACATTTAAAATTGGCCTATCAAATTCCTTAAAAAATCCTGTTATAGTTTTTATGGAAATTGATCAAAGCAAGAGATAAGTTTGAGGGGAGTGGATATTTGTATCATATTTAGACTTTCAGATCATGGACAGGTCTTCCTTGATTAAATTTTTATTTGTTGAATTGCAATATAGCTCTATAATTTTCTCCATATATTTTGCATATTTGTTGTTAGATATATTCCTAAGCACTTTATTTTTCCCTCTATTAAATGTAATTCTCAAATTAAATTTTCTTACTGCCTGTTGTTGCCATATAAAATCCAACAGATTGCTATATATTGATTTTATATCTAACTACCTTACCAAAAAACCAAACCCATTGGCATTGAGTCGATTCCAACTCATAGCAACCCTATAGGACAGAGTAGAACTGCCCCACATGGTTTCCAAGGAGCTCCTGGTAGATTTGAACTGCTGACCTTTTGGTTAGCAGCTGTAGCTCTTAACCACTACACCACCAAGGTTTCCTCTAACTACCTTACTAGACCCTTCATTCTAATAATTTAATTTCATATCTTCTAAGGTATATTTAGAAGGAGCCCTGGTGGCACAGTCGTTAAGCACTCAGCTACTAACCGAAGTCAGTGGTTTGAACCCACCACTGGCTCCCTAGGAGAAAAGACCTGGCGATCTGCTCCTATAAAGATTTACAGCCTAGAAAACCCTATGGAGTAGTTCCACTCTGTCACATGAATTCTGTCTTAGTTATCTAGTGTTGCTATAACAGAAATACAAGTGGGTGGCTTTAACAGAGAAATTTATTTCATCACAGTAAAGTAGGATAAAAGTCTAAATTCAGGGCATCAGCTCCAGGGGAAGACTTTCTCTCTCCATGGGCTCTGGAGGAAGGTCCTTGTCATGAATCTTCCCCTGGACTAGGAACTTCTCCATGCAGGAACCCCAAGTCTAAAGGACACACTCTGTTCCTGGTGCTGCTTTCTTGGTGATATGAGGTCCCCCTCTCTGCTTGCTTTTGTCTTTTATACTCCAAAGGAAACTGGCTCAAGACACAACTCAATTCCATAGACTGAGTCCTGCCTCATCAAGACAACTGCTGCCCATCCCCCCTCATTAACATCATAAAGGCAGGATTTACAACATATAGGAAAATCACATCAAATGACAAAATGGTGGACAATCACATAATACCAGGAGTCATGGCCCAGCCAAATTGAAAAACACATTTTTGGGCAACAAAATTCAATCCTTGACATTCCAACCTTTGGCCCCCCAAAAATCACAACCTTGCAACATGCAGAACATATTTGTCCTATCATATACAGCATAAGTCTTAACTCTAAGTTCAAACTCCAAAAATTCCTCTTCATCTGTAATTCTAGAGTACAAGCTATCTGCTTCCAAAGGTACAATGGTAGAACAGGCTCAAGGTAGACATTTCCATTACAAATGGGTGAGACTGGAGGAAAAGAAGGAATAACAGACACCAAGCAAGTCAGTAGAACACATTACATCAGCCCTCAAGGCTTGAAAATAATCCTCTGTTCTCTGAGACCATTTACACAATGGCCCTGCCCTCCAGACTATAGGTATTGGCCACATTCTCTGGATTCTGAGTGGAGTCTCCTTAGACCTGGGCTTCAGGTCCGCCTTCCAAGCCCACTGGGATGGCAACTCTACTCCCTCGGCTTTAGGCATACCATTCTCCTAGTCCATCTGAGTGGCAACTCCATCCTTAGAAACACCAGAAGCCATGGCTCCACCCTTTGAAACCCCAGAGGTCTGGCCATACCTTTTGAGACTGAGGCAGCTCGGCTTCCTGTTTCTTGTCTCTGCAGCTTCTGCTTCCTGTTCTTAGCTTCTCAGCTCCTTGGGCCTTACAACCACATCTGCCCTACTGGGGCCAAGTGTTCTGAAGCTCTGTAGCTCTACTGATAAGTATGTGGAGGAACCCCACTCTGCTAATAAACTTTGGCCAGAAGGCACTCAGCTTTCACTCCACAGGTCGGCAAGCTTCATTTCACTGGTAAGTGCCTGTAGCCACCCCACTCCACCAGGAAGCCTCCTGCACAAAGGCTCTCAGCCCTCTTGCTCTGAGGGTTGGTTCCAGTGCCTTCCTGCACTGGTCTCCTGGTTCTGGTGCTGCTGGTTCTCTGCTGCTTTCGGTCCTCTGCTGCTGCCCGTTCTCCTCACCTCCTTCTGAGTCCTCTACCCATTCACAGTTTCAAAACCACTTCCACATTTTAGGTATCTGTTAGAGCAGCACCCCACTCCTGGTAACAATTTTGTCTTAGTTACCTGGTGCTGCTGTAACAGAAATACCACAAGTGGATGGCTTTAACAAAGGGAAATTTATTTCCTCACAATAAAGTAGGTTAAAAGTCCAAATTCAGGGCATCAGCTCCAGAGGAAGGCTTTCTCTTTCTGTTGACTATGGAGGAAGGTCCTTCTCATTAATCTTCCCCTGGACTAGGAGCTTCTCCACGAACTCCGAGCCCAAATGACGTGCTCTACTCCTGGCACTGATTTCTTGGTGATATGAGGTCCCACTGTCTCTCTGCTCACTTTTCTCTTTTATATCTCAAAAGAAACTGGATCAAACACAATCCAATCCCGTAGATTGAGTCCTGCCTCATCAACACAACTGCTACCCATCCCTGCTCATTAACATCATCCCAAAACCCAGTGCCGTTGAGTCGATTCCGACTCATAGCGACCCTATAGGACAGGGTAGAACTGCCCCATTAACATCATAGAGGCAGAAATTATAACACATAGGAAAATCACATCAGATGACAAAATGGTGGACAATCACATAATACTGGGAATCATGGCCCAGCCAGACTGATACACACATTTTTGAGGGACACAATTCAATCCATGACACATAGGGTCACCATGAGTCAAAAAACAACTCGACAGCACCTAACAACAACAAGGTATTTTTAATATATAAAATCATATTACCCATTTGATTGAAAGGCATACAATTTCTAGTACATTGTTGAATGAAAGTAGTGATAGTGAAATTCTGTTTCTGATTTTAAAAGGAATGCTTTCAATGCTTTACTATTTTAAAAGATAATGAATATATTTTTCTAAATACTTTTATCAGGTTAATAAGGGTTCCTGCTTTTTCCTATTTTGCCAAGAGTTTTATATCATAAATGGGTTTGAGTTTCATAAAGCACATTTTCTTCACTCACTGGGATGATCACACGGCTTTTCTCTATAATTGGATTGTGTAGTTACATTTTAAGATTTTCTGTCTTAAACTACCCTTGCATTTCTGGAACATCTGGAATAAAATAACCCTAGTTGGTTATTTAAAAATTCGTTGTGAGATAATGTCTACTAATATTTGGTTTAGGAGTTTTCTTTCTTTCTTTCTTGAGTGAAAGGAATTATTTTTCTTTCTTATGCTGTCTTTTTTTAGGATTTGGTAATAAATGTATATGGTCTAAATTCCATCTTTTTCTATTTTCTGAAACAGTTTGTATAATATCGCAATAATCTTTTCTTTGGAACTGTAGTAGAAAGCATCTGTGAAATCATTAGGCCTGATATTTTCTTGGGGAAGACTTTAAAGACTTGATTCAATTTCTTTAATTGTTAAGGGGCTATGTAGACTAGTTTTTGTTCTAACCTCTCAGCTAGAAATAGTCAACTATAATTAATCATGTTTTCAACACACTTCTTTGGTAGAAAAGGCTGATGCAACAACATTTCTAGTTTGTTACTCTCTCTCTCTATGTACATACGTATATATTTATCTATATATGCATAGGTATTTATACAGCATGATGCTAATAAACAAATGATGAACACACATTTCAGTCAGTGCTGACATTTGGGTAACCATTTAGAACTGAATTATTAATTACATATGAGATATGAAGGAAAGGGAAGTATAAAAGATAATTAATTCAAAGATTTTTGGCCCACATGTAAGTAATATAAATCAGAGAAGTAGTAAGTTTGAAGAAACAAGACATATCTCCATTTAGACATAAGTAGTTTGAGGCGCTTGATTGAATGCCAAGTAAGTTTTTGTATACATGTCTGTGAAGTGACATTTGGTTCTGGATGGCACTAAGCAGCATATAGAAAAGACATAAATACAAATTTCTGAGGAATACCAATGGATGAGGGCTTGACAGAAGAAAGGACATCAACGATGAAGAACAAAAAAATTAAAAAAACTAAGGAAACTACAGAAAAGGCCAGAGCGAATGGTTATCATAGAAAAAAAGGATTATTCAAATCATCAAATTTCTCAGTAGATGAAAACAATTTTCTTTCTTTTCCCATTAATACTGCTCTTGCACCATTTCCAGACAATTCTACAGCAACCTTTTTTCCAGTTGCTGTAGAAGCGATTCCAACTCATGGCAACCCCATGTGTGTCAGAGTAGAACTGTGCTCCACAGGGCTTTCTTTTCTTTTAGATTTAGATTTTTTTTTTTTTTTAATTTTATCGTGTTTTAGGTGGAAGTTTATAGTGTAAATTACTTTTTCATTCAAAAATTTATATACGAATTGTTTTCTGACAGTGGTTGCACCATAGAGTTTTCAATGGCTGATTTTTTGAAAGCAGATCACCAGGCCTTTGACAAGTGTTTAACCATATATGTGAAATACAATATTCTAAAAATACCCCATTGAAATCAGCACTCTCAAATAACTTCCTATATATGAAGAAGTGATGTATTCAAACTTCGCATACTCCCCTAAACTGTGACAACTTTCATATACACTTACCAACAGTATCACATGGTTCATCTTTGTGTACACAGAAATCTTTCCTAGAAAGAAAAACAGAATATCAAAGTAAAAATAGGTCCCTTTTCTCAAACAACAGAGATTATGTGACTTATTTTAATAGTTATATGATTAATTGCGGTGCAGCGGGTGAGCATTTGGGTGCTAACTAAAAGGTCGGCCATTCGAATCCACCTGCCACTTCTTGGAAACCCTATGTTGCAGTTCTACTCTGTCCTATAGGGTTGCTATGAGTCAGAATCTGCTCAATGGCAACGGGTTTGATTTTTGTTTATGATTATTTGTATCACAGCCATTGTATTCAAGAATTTAATAAAACTGAGAGTATGATTAATTAACTTATTTTTAAATTTTAAAAAATGCTTATTAATTTTTGTAATATAGTTACATTGATATAATCCTGGGACACTGTTGTCCCATTTCATAGACAATATTCTAAAAGTATAATCCCATTTTGTTTTGAATTTTACAGGATTTCATTATTTTAATTACAAAATATAGCATCTGGTATTTGGACATGGCTTTCCATTTGAAAAATATAAGACCTCTACTTCATATAATATAAAATAATTTTAAAAGTGAAGATGTAAACGTAAAAAACACAATTTAAAACAATATACCATTTCATACTCTATACTTGGTAAAAATTTTTGAAGACTGATAATAATCATTTTAGTAAGGCTATGAAGAAATTTTTTTTTTTTATGAAGAAATTAGTATTTTTGCATAATTGGGATTTAGCCATGAATAATATTCTGTAATTCTCTCTTTTAATAAACTGCTTTATCTTGGAGAAGGAGTCCCGCAGTGGCACAAATGGTTAAGCAGCATTCAACTACTAGCTGAAAGGTTGATGGTATGAACCCACCCAGAGGCACCTGTGGAGACAGGCCTGGTGATCTGCTTTCCCAAGGTCACAGCCTTGAAAACGCTATGGAGCAATTCTACTCTGTACACACAAGGTCACCACTAGAATCAATTCAGTTGGCAACTAACAACAAATATCTTAAAGAGCATCCTTTAACAATACATATGAATCTACTTTACTCTTGTTAGCAGTTACTTAGGGTTTCATAGTATGTAATTTAGTAGACCATAGTAAAGAAGAGTTACGAGCTTTGAAGGCCAACCACCTGAAAGCAATCATTTTGTTTACCTTTTACTAGCTATGTGTCCTCAGCAACTTAACCTTCCTGTTCCTCAGTCTCCTTATTTAAAAAACAGAGGTAACAATAGTATCTGCCACATAGATTTCTGTACAGGTTGAATAAGTTAACACAACTAAGGCATTTAAAGCAATGCCAGACACATAGTTCAGCTCTCAAATATTAGTTGTTGATGTTTTAGTTGTCTTGTTGCTGCTGCTACTGTGTTGTTATTGCTGGATTCCCTGGAGGCAGTTCCCACTCATAACCACCCCATGTGACAGAGTAGAGCTGCTCCATAGGGTTTCCTAAGCTGTAATTTTATGGAAGGAGATCACCAGGTCTTTCACCTGTGGAACCGCTAGGTGGGTTCAAACTGCAAGCCTTTAGATCAGCAGCTGAGCACTTAACCATTGCACCTTCAGGGCTCCTCTCCTGTACCATAAGGTAAGCAATGTCCTATATGAGGGCTTAAGTATCTACTATATGAGTATTTCCTATATGAGTATCTACCTGGTAATAAGCTTTGATGTACAATTCCTCAATAGAAGAGCAATTTTGGACTTAATTTCACATCATTCCTGAGGAAGGGCTGTTAAAATTTCTATTGTGATTATAAATTTGCTGATGTTTCCATGTGATCTATTAAATTTTGCTTTATTTATGCTGAAGCTAAGTTATTAAATATTTAAACTTTCAAAGTTTTTGCAATTTATTTTTAATTTTTCCCCCTATGTTCTCATCTTATCCTTTATAATATTTTCTGTATAAAGGCTAGGGAGTAGATAAAATTGTCATTTATTTTGCTATATAAAGGCTATCCTGTCAGATACTAAAATATATTAATATTTTAGTAATTCACTAATATTTGTTTGGCATGTCTTTTTACTTTGAACTTTCATTTTCTCTGAGTCTCTCATAAGTAGCATATGGTTAAAATTCTAAAGCCTAGTTATGTAATATCTTTATTTCAATAAGTGGGTTTAAATATTTTATTTACATTTTGTTTTATTAATAATAAATGGGAATTTTTCTATCATCTTATTTGTGCTTTATATTCACCAAATTATATTTCTTTGTTTTTCTCTTTCTTCTTACCTAGTTTTATTTTCCTCTTATTCTGTTACAGGTTTAGAAAGGAACATTAAATTGTGTTTGCTTCAGGGTTACTCTTACATTCTAAAGTACACCGTATTAGTTTCCTATTGCTGCTGTAACAGACTTGTGTGCCTAAAGAAACACAAATTTTTATTATCTTACAGTCTGGTGGTCAAAAGTCCAAAGTGGGTTTCCCTAGGCTAAAATTAAGTTGTGAGCAGGACTGTGTTGCTCCTGGAGATTAGAGCAAAGAGTCTGTTTTCTTGCCTTTTCCAGCTTCTAGAGGCTGCCCTCACTTCTTGACACGTGGTCTCCTTCCATCTCAAAGCCGGCAATCACATCACTCTGACCTCTGCTTCTGTCATCACATCTCTGACTCTGACTCTCCTGCCTTCCTCTTCCCTTATAAGGACCACTGTGATTACACTGAGCCCATCTCAGTAATTCCCATCTCAAGATCTTTAATTTAATCACACCCGCAAAGTCTATTTTGCCAGGTTAAGTAACATATTCACATGGATAATTTTGTGGGGAGGGCACTATCCTTCCTACCACATACTGTTAAAATATCAAAACTAAAAGTCGAGGCGGGGCCAAGATGGCGGACTAGGCAGACGCTACCTCGGATCCCTCTTGCAACAAAGACACGGAAAAACAAGTGAATCGATCACATACATAACAATCTACGAACCCTGAACAACAAACACAGATTTAGAGACGGAGAATGAACTAATACGGGGAAGCAGCGATTGTTTTCAGAGCCTGGAGCCAGCATACCAGTCAGGTACGGCACAAGCACAGAGAGCTGCTCCACCCCCCTGAACTAACCCCGGGAGGGGGGCCCAGCCAGTTTGCTCGGGTGGCATGGGACGCAACCGGTAGGAGAAGACCCCAGGAGGCAGCGACTGGTATTGGAGCGGGGAGAGCAGCTTCCCAGCCGGGACACTCGGTCACAGCACAAGCACGGGGAGCTGCTCCACTCACCTGAACTAACCCCGGGATGGGGCCCAGCTGGTTCGCAGGAGCGGCACGGCGACGTGGCTGGCGGGACGAGAAGTCCCCGGGAGACAGTGACTGATTTTGGAGTCGAGAGTGCACCGTCCCACCAGGGGAGCCTTGACCCTGGGCGTGGGGCTGGAAGCGGAGGATCTGACCGTGACTCCAGCAGGCCAGACCCCCCGGGGGCAATCTCCACACAGCCAGCATACATGGGCGACGCGCCCCGCGCAAATCTCAGATATAATAGTCATTCAAAGCAAGACAAGCAACTCTGGCTATACTCTGAGGTGCTACTCTCCTAGCTCTCTGTTCCCTCCCCCACCCTCCCCAGGCGCTTTCATTAACATCCCAATAGCCTAAGCCAGAGGGAGAACTCTGATAGGGATCTGACTGCATTTTTTTTTAGCAGATTTTCTGGAAAAACTAGTTTCCCAGTGATGGCTTGGAGAGAGCAATCCATATCAAACCACTTAAAGAAGCATACCATGACAGCTTCTCCAACCCCCCGAACAAAAGAATCAAAATCTTTCCCAAATGAAGATACAATCCTGGAATTATCAGATACAGAAGATAAAAAACTAATTTACAGAATGCTTCAAGACATCACAAATGAAATAAGGCAAACTGCAGAAAAAGCCAAGGAACATACTGATAAAACTGTTGAAGAACTCAAAAAGATTATTCAAGAACATACTGGAAAAATTAATAAGTAGCAAGAATCCACAGAGAGACAGCATGTAGAAATCCAAAAGATTAACAATAAAATTACAGAATTAGACAACGCAATAGGAAGTCAGAGGAGCAGACTCGAGCAATTAGAATGCAGACTGGGACATCTGGAGCACCAGGGAATCAACACCAACATAGCTGAAAAAAAATCAGATAAAAGAATTTAAAAAAATGAAGAAACCCTAAGAATCATGTGGGACTCTATCAAGAAGGATAACCTGCGGGTGATTGGAGTCCCAGAACAGGGAGGGGGGACAGCAAACACAGAAAAAATCGTTGAAGAACTCCTGACAGAAAACTTCCCTGACATCATGAAAGACGAAAGGATATCTATCCAAGATGCTCATCGAACCCCATTTAAGATTGATCCAAAAAGAAAAACACCAAGACATATTATCATCAAACTCGCCAAAACCAAAGATAAACAGAAAATTTTAAAAGCAGCCAGGGAGAAAAGAAAGGTTTCCTTCAAGGGAGAATCAATAAGAATAAGTTCAGACTACTCAGCAGAAACCATGCAGGCAAGAAGAGAATGGGACAACATATACAGAACACTGAAGGAGAAAAACTGCCAGCCAAGGATCATATATCCAGCAAAACTCTCTCTGAACTATGAAGGCGAAATTAAGATATTTACAGATAAACACAAGTTTAGAGAATTTGCAAAAACCAAACCAAAGCTACAAGAAATACTAAAAGATATTGTTTGGTCAGAAAACCAATAATATCAGATATCAGCACAACACAAGGACACAAAACAGAATGTCCTGATATCAACTCAAATAGGGAAATCACAAAAACAAACAAATTAAGATTAATTAAAAAAAAAATACACATAACAGGGAATCATGGAAGTCAATAGGTAAAAGATCACAATAATCAAAAAGAGGGACTAAATACAGGAGGCATAGAACTGCCATATGGAGAGTGATACAAGGCGATATAGAACAATACAAGTTAGGTTTTTACTTAGAAAAATAGGGGTAAATAATAAGGTAACCAAAAAAAGGTATAACAACTCTATAACTCAAGATAAAAGCCAAGAAAAACGTAACGACTCAACTAACATAAAGTCAAACACTATGAAAATGAGGATCTCACAATTTACTAAGAAAAACGACTCAGCACAAAAAAGTATGTGGAAAAATGAAATTGTCAACAACACACATAAAAAGGCATCAAAATGACAGCACTAAAAACTTATTTATCTATAATTACCCTGAATGTAAATGGACTAAATGCACCAATAAAGAGACAGAGAGTCACAGACTGGATAAAGAAACACGATCCATCTATATGCTGCCTACAAGAGATACACCTTAGACTTAGAGACACAAACAAACTAAAACTCAAAGAATGGAAAAAATATATATCAAGCAAACAATAAGCAAAAAAGAAGAGGAGTAGCAATACTAATTTCTAACAAAATAGACTTTAGACTTAAATCCACCACAAAGGATAAAGAAGGACACTATATAATGATAAAAGGGACAATTGATCAGGAAGACATAACCATATTAAATATTTATGCACCCAATGACAGGGCTGCAAGATACATAAATCAAATTTTAACAGAATTGAAAAGTGAGATAGACACCTCCACAATTATAGTAGGAGACTTCAACACACCACTTTCGGAGAAGGACAGGACATCCAGTAAGAAGCTCAATAGAGACACAGAAGACCTACTTACAACAATCAACCAACTTGACCTCATTGACTTATACAGAACTCTCCACCCAACTGCTGCAAAATATACTTTTTTTTCTAGCGCACATGGAACATTCTCTAGAATAGACCACATATTAGGTCATAAAACAAACCTTTGCAGCGTCCAAAACATCGAAATATACAAAGCATCTTCTCAGACCACAAGGCAATAAAACTAGAAATCAATAACAGAAAAACTAGGGAAAAGAAATCAAATACTTGGAAACTGAACAATACCCTGCTGAAAAAAGACTGGGTTATAGAAGACATCAAGGACAGAATAAGGAAATTCATAGAAAGCAACGAGAATGAAAATACTTCCTATCAAAACCTCTGGGACACAGCAAAAGCAGTGCTCAGAGGCCAATTTATATCGATAAATGCACACATACAAAAAGAAGAAAGAGCCAAAATCAGAGAACTGTCCCGACAACTTGAACAAATAGAAACTGAGCAACAGAAGAATCCATCAGGCACCAGAAGAAAACAAATAATAAAAATTAGAGCTGAACTAAATGAATTAGAGAACAGAAAAACAATTGAAAGAATTAACAAAGCCAAAAGCTGGTTCTTTGAAAAAATTAACAAAATTGATAAACCATTGGCTGGACTGACTAAAGAAATACAGGAAAGGAAACAAATAACCCAAATAAGAAACGAGAAGGACCACATCACAACAGAACCAAATGAAATTAAAAGAATCATTTCAGATTATTATGAAAAATTGTACTCTAACAAATTTGCAAACCTAGAAGAAATGGATGAATTCCTGGAAAAACACTACCTACCTAAACTAACACATTCAGAAGTAGAACAACTAAATAGACCCATAACAAAAAAAGAGATTGAAACGGTAATCAAAAAACTCCCAACAAAAAAAAGCCCTGGCCCGGACGGCTTCACTGCAGAGTTCTACCAAACTTTCAGAGAAGAGTTAACACCACTACTTCTGAAGGTATTCCAAAGCATAGAAAATGACGGAATACTACCCAACTCATTCTAGGAAGCCACCATCTCCCTGATACCAAAACCAGGTAAAGACATTACAAAAAAAGAAAATTATAGACCTATATCCCTCATGAACATAGATGCAAAAATCCTCAACAAAATTCTAGCCAATAGAATCCAACAACACATCAAAAAAATAATCCACCATGATCGAGTGGGATTTATACCAGCTATGCAAAAAAAAAAAAAAAAAAAAGGCTGGTTTAATATCAGAAAAACCATTAATGTAATCCATCACATAAATAAAACAAAAGACAAAAACCACAGGATCTTATCAATTGATGCAGAAAAGGCATTTGACAAAGTCCAACACCCATTTATGACAAAAACTCTTACCAAAATAGGAATTGAAGGAAAATTCCTCAACATAATAAAGGGCATCTATGCAAAGCCAACAGCCAATATCACTCTAAATGGAGAGAGCCTGAAAGCATTTCCCTTGAGAATGGGAACCAGACAAGGATGCCCTTTATCACCGCTCTTATTCAACATTGTGCTGGAAGTCCTAGCCAGGGCAATTAGGCTAGACAAAGAAATAAAAGGTATCCGGATTGGCAAGGAGGAAATAAAGCTATCACTATTTGCAGATGCCATGATCGTATACACAGAAAACCCTAAGGAATCCTCCAGAAAACTACTGAAACTAATAGAAGAGTTTGGCAGAGTCTCAGGTTATAAAATAAACATACAAAAATCACTTGGATTCCTCTACAACAACAAAAAGAACACTGAAGAGGAAATAACCAAATCAATACCATTCACAGTAGCCCCCAAGAAGATAAGATACTTAGGAATAAATCTTACCAAGGATGTAAAAGACCTATACAAAGAAAACTACAAAGCTCTACTACAAGAAATTCAAAAGGACATACTTAAGTGGAAAAACATACCTTGCTCATGGATAGGAAGACTTAACATAGTAAAAATGTCTATTCTACCAAAAGCCATCTATACATACAATGCACTTCCGATCCAAATTCCAATGTCATTTTTTAATGTGTTGGAGAAACAAATCACCAGTTTCATATGGAAGGGAAAGAAGCCTCAGATAAGTAAAGCATTACTGAAAAAGAAGAAGAAAAGTGGGAGGTCTCACTCTACCTGATTTCAGAACCTATTATACAGCCACAGTAGTCAAAACAGCCTGGTACTGGTACAAAAACAGGCACATAGACCAACGGAACAGAATTGAGAACCCAGATACAGATCCATCCACATATGAGCAGCTGATATTTGACAAAGGACCAGAGTCAGTTAATTGGGGAAAAGATAACCTTTTTAACAAATGGTGCTGGCATAACTGGATATCCATTTGCAAAAAAATGAAACAGGACCCATACCTTACACCATGCACAAAAACTAACTCCAAGTGGATCAAAGACCTAAACATAAAGACTAAAACGATAAAGATCATGGAAGAAAAAATTGGGACAACCCTAGGAGCCCTAATACAAGGCATAAACAGAATACAAAACATTACCAAAAATGATGAAGAGAAACCCGATAACTGGGAGCTCCAAAAAATCAAACACCTATGCTCATCTAAAGACTTCACCAAAAGAGTAAAAAGACCACCTACAGACTGGGAAAGAATTTTCAGCTATGACATCTCCGACCAGCGCCTGATCTCTAAAATCTACATGATTCTGTCAAAACTCAACCACAAAAAGACAAACAACCCAGTCAAAAAGTGGGCAAAGGATATGAACACACATTTCACTAAAGAAGATATTCAGGCAGCTAACAGATACATGAGAAAATGCTCTCGATCATTAGCCATTAGAGAAATGCAAATTAAAACTACGATGAGATTCCATCTCACACCAACAAGGCTGGCATTAATCCAAAAAACACAAAATAATAAATGTTGGAGAGCCTGCGGAGAGATTGGAACTCTTATACACTGCTGGTGGGAATGTAAAATGGTACAATCACTTTGGAAATCTATCTGGCGTTATCTGAAACAGTTAGAAATAGAACTACCATACAAACCAGAAATCCCACTCCTCGGAATATACCCTAGAGATACAAGAGCCTTCACACAAACAGATATATGCATACCCATGTTTATTGCAGCTCTGTTTACAATAGCAATAAGTTGGAAGCAACCAAGGTGTCCATCAACGGATGAATGGGTAAATAAATTGTGGTATATTCACACAATGGAATACTACGCATCGATAAAGAACACTGACTAATCTGTGAAACATTTCATAACATGGAGGAACCTGGAAGGCATTATGCTGAGTGAAATGAGTCAGAGGCAAAAGGACAAATATTGTATAAGACCACTATTATAAGATCTTGAGAAATAGTATAAACTGAGAAGAACACATACTTTTGTGGTTACCGGGGGGGAGGGGGGGGAGGGAGGGAGGGAGAGAGAGGGTTTTTTATCGAATAATCAGTAGATAAGAACTGCTTTAGGTGAAGGGAAAGACAACACTCAATACATGGAAGGTCAGCTCCATTGGACTGGACCAAAAGCAAAGAAGTTTCCGGGATAAAATGAATGCTTCAAAGCTCAGCGGAGCAGGGGCGGGGGTCTGGGGAACATGGTTTGAGGGGACTTCTAAGTCAATTGGCAAAATAATTCTATTATGAAATCATTCTGCATCCCACTTTGAAATGTGGCGTCTGGGGTCTTAAATGCTAACAAGTGGCCATCTAAGATGCATCAATTGGTCTCAACCCACCTGGAGCAAAGGAAAATGAAGAACACCAAGGCCACACGACAACTAAGAGCCCAAGAGACAGAAAGGGCCACATGAACCAGAGACCTACATCACCCTGAGACCAGAAGAACTAGTTGGTGCCCGGCCACAATCGATGACTGCCCTGACAGGGAGCACAGCAGAGGACCCCTGAGGGAGCAGGAGATCAGTGGGATGCAGACCCCAAATTCTCATAAAAAGACCAAACTTAATGGTCTGACTGAGACTAGAGGAATCCCGGCGGCCATGCTCCCCAGACCTTCTGTTGGCACAGGACAGGAACCATCCCCGAAGACAACTCATCAGACATGAAAGGGACTGGTCAGCGGGTGGGAGAGAGACGCTGATGAAGAGTGAGCTAATTATATCAGGTGGACACTTGAGATTGTGTTGGCAACTCTTGTCTGGAGGGGGGATGCGAGGATAGAGAGGGAAGCCGGCAAAATTGTCACGAAAGGAGAGACTGAAAGGGCTGACTCAAGAGGGGGAGAGCAAGTGGGAGTACGGAGTACGATGTATGTAAACTTATATGTGACAGACTGATTGGATTTGTAAACGTTCACTTGAAGCTTAATAAAAGTTAATAAAAAAAAAGTCATCTTCAATTTCCTTCTGAAAAATGCAAAGACATCAAATGCTTTTAATTCAAACCCTTCCGTCTTCCATGTTATTTTTGTCTGATATTGTAAACCTATTGTAATTTTTAAAAATATTCTGTTATATTTTTGGTGAAAGTACATACAGAAAAACAGGTTCCCATTCAACAATGTAATGTTCAGTGACGTTGGTTACATTTTTCAGTTTGTGTCAACACCCTCATCATTTCTATTCTAGTCGTTCCACTCTCATTCATTTAGTCTCACTGGCCACCTCCAAACTCCTCTATGCTTTAGAGTGACTGCTATCTATTTGGTCTCATATGGATAATTTTTAAAAGAGCACATTTCTCAAGGGTAAAATTCTTTTTGAGCCAACCTGCTATTTAGTTAAAAGGTGATTTCAGGAGATGGTTTCTGTTCAAGGTTTAAAGAGTCTCTCAGGGCAACAGTCTATCTTGATTTTTAAATATTCAAAGTAGGCAGGTGCTTTTAACTACTGGTGCTTATTTAGATTTGTCATATGTTTAGCAATTTCTCTGCTCAGTTATATTTTGTATCTTTTAACTTTGTAAAGAGCTGCTTTTTCAAGTATATCCTTCCTTATTTCTTTCAGTGAGGATAAATGACGGGTAATCTGTCCCAGTCTTTGATTCCTTAACTTTCTTTATTTTGCATTTATTCATAAAAGAACATTAGCTGACTTTATTGACCCTCAGCATGTTTAAGATAGTTTATTTTACTTTAGTATTCATAATTATTGCTTAGAAGTCTGCATTTGGTTTCTGGTTAATTTTAAGGTTTCTTATTTACTCTGTTGTTCTGCAGTTTCTCTAAGATGTATCTAGACACTAATTTGTTTTTATCTTCTTTGGTACTTAGTATATCACAAAATTTGAAAATTCATAGCATCACAAAAAATTCTTACTATCATCTAGTTAGCTAATTCTTCTCACATTCCTTCTCTTTTCCTAGAACTCCTTTAGTTACATGGGGTTCTTTTCATTCTGATGTTGTAACTCTCAAGCACCCTTTTGAATTTCCATCTCTTTACCACTATATGCAGCCTTGTGGAGGAACCCTCAGATCTATCATCCAATCCACTAATTCTTTCTTCAGCTGCATCTAATCTGATCTTCAACTCATAAAGTTTGATTTTTAACTTCAAAAGCCTTATGTTTTGTTTTCCTCACTTGAAATCAACTGTTTTATTTTCAAAAAATCTTACTCTCATATTTTAGACATTTTTTATTTTAATCATGTAAAACATACTTATTTTATAATTTCTGTCAGGTTTTTTAGTTATACTATTCCTTATCGTGGCTCTCATATCTTACTACGGAAGATTTTATCTTTGTGTGTTTTGGAATTCTATTGTGAAATCATAAAGTGGTACTTTATTTGTGGTTGCTGTGTGTGGCACAAGTTAAGACAGGGCCCCTTTTGAGCAGTTTTGCATATGCTTTCACTAAGTGCTTCATCGTTGGAATCAGACTCACAATAAAGAGTACCCATAGGAGCCATTTGCCTTAACCTGAGGTCAGGCTGAGACAGAATGCTTCCTTGTTGGTAACCGGAGACTACTGGCAGAGCTTTAGCCAGATCACACTCTTATTAAGGGTGTGGCTATTCAAGGGTTGAGTATAAATAGTGTTTCAGTTCCACTTCCCTGCTCTGCAGCTTCAAGATCTTCTCTCTTTCCCCCATGTGGGAGTTAATATCCAAGAAGCCAGACTTTGTAGTCCAACCAACTGGAGCAGAGAAGCTACCACATTACCTCAGACGATTACTAGATTTGTTACCAGAGCTCTCTTTGTTTTTGACTCATCCATGCATATAGAAGAATGCTTATAATATTATTTCTACAATTTTTTGATACGTTTAATGAAAACATTTTCTGGCCATTTTAGTCAGCTAGATTATCACATAAGTAAAGGAATGAAAAACCCTCTGTGATCTACCATACAGGCTTAAGTAAGTGAAACTATGCTTTTGTTTATTGTTAACATTAGATATTAATATCCACAGAAAGTCATATGGGCATTATTTATCATTACATTTTTTATCACGCAGCTGCTTTTACCAAACTCTTTAGAAGACTGTATAACTGCCTAAATAATATATTCACATCGACCTCAAATTTTTCAAAGATATCTTTCTACAACTGGTATTATATTAGCTAAAAATTATTATTAAACTTAGTGACTATTATAAAACTGTTAATTTTCTTGCAAAGGTTGGAGACAGATAAATACATAATTATGTCAATAATCGTGGATATGAATTAATTAGGGAATGATATTTTTCAATACCATTACAGTTAATTACTAAAATTGCTATTCTGGAAAACTCCTGACAGAGATAGTTTCTATGAAATAGATACAGAATCCACTCCTGATTACTAAAGTAATAGAAGACTTGGGTTAAAGAAGATCAAACATAACCTTAAATAATATGTATTCAGCACAAATCACAAAGTTGACTTAATATGAACTTAATTCCTTTAAGCCATGGCCAAGGTTTAGGCAAATATTTTCCATTCTGTAGCTATAAATAACAAAAATAATACAAGTATGATAATTTATCATATTAATTGCTTCACAAAGAATCACTGAGAGGAGCCCTGGTGGCACGATTAAGCACCTGACTATTAGCCTAAAGGCCGGCAATTCAATCCCACCAAGAGGCACCATGGAAGCCAGGCCTGGCGACCTGCTTCCGAAAGCTCACAGCCTTGAAAACCCTGCAGAGTAGTTTTACTCTGCACACATAGAGTCATAATGAGTTGGAAATGACTTGACAGCAACTAAAAACAACAAAAATGGCTCTCTTAACTGAGAACGTGTCTGTGGTGAAATGAGTTGCTTTATGTGGCCTGTTGCCTTGGTTCTTTGGAAAAATAGATGGAAAGGTTTTTTCCCTAAGCTCTGAGAAGTTACCTTTGCCCTAGTTTTTTTACCCCAGAGGGTTTGTTACTTTGGCTGAGAGAGCTGTCTTGCACTGAACAGGGGAGGGATGTACTCTCCTCTCCCAGGAGCATTCCAGACTTTGCCTGTGTGCTTCCCGATCCTAATCCTGATTTGTAGCCTGTTTATCCCGATCCTGAGTTATAACTGTTGCTTCCTTAATAAACCACTTAACTGTAAGTACGGTCTGTGAGTTCTGCATGGACATTGCAACAGATTATTGAACACAGAAGAGAAGTAGAGAGTGCTTTGGGAGGGATGGTTGGTGTCAGAATTGGTAAAAAGGTTGGAGAATGGAGATATGTTTGACCTCTACCTCGTAGGGATCAGTCTGGGGCTGATCTTGATTCGCATTATTGTCCCTTAAGTTAGGTTTTAACACTATTACTCCCACCATTTTACACTACCTTTTACAATGTTTGACTAAGACTCAAGTAAGTCGGAGACTCAGACTCTGTGGTATGTTATCCCTTCTCCTTTCTTTTTCTCACTTTAATTAACTCCACTCCACTCCCAAATACTGGCTTTGGTTTGTTTAAGTAGATGCATTTGCCTCACCCTACTCCCACCCTTGTCTCTGTATAATGTATGCTTGCAATTGTTTTGCTCTTGTTGTTGTTGTTAGGTGCCATCAATTCAGACTCATAGCAACCCTAGAGAACAGAGTAGAACTGCCCCATAGGGTTTCCAAGGAGTGGCTGGTGGATTCGAACTGCCGACCTTTTGGTTAGCAGCTGTAGCTCTTAGCCACTGAGCCACCAGGGCTTTGCTCTAGAGAGGGCCTACTGCCTACTGAAGAGACTCCCTCATCTGACTGGCAGGTAAATGGGTCATCCCCAAATCTGAGGAGACAAACACAACATGGTGTTAGATTATGTTGTTCCTATTTACAAGTAATAGGAACAATATAGCTTAGGCGTTTTCACTAATTTGTAAAAACTTTAATGTTTTCCTCAAATTTGTTACTACTTTTTGTTTTGATAAATCATTAATTAATCCATCCTGGATAACTGAAAATTGGCTGTATCACTTGATACACATCTACTTAAACTTCCCTCTACACAAAATCATTTATTTTATGTACAGAAAATATAATCTTATTAATATTGCTTACATAAGCCTTATAAATCCACTGTTTCAACAGAATTAGTGTTGCAAATCAGATTCATTTTAGTTAATTATTAAAAAGAAAATAGCAAAGAAAATAAAGAAATTTTGATGAAATAATCAGATTGTCCATCAGCATTGGGAGTTTTAACATTTATGCCTTTTGTTGTTAAAAAAAAATCTTTTTAAAAACGCATGTCATGTGAAGACACGCTGAAACTTTATCTCATAGAAGGTAAGCATCTGAGCTAACTTTTTCAAGGCAAACTACTGGCCAGCATCTCCTTCAATATACAAGATACAAAACTGAAAAGCTTCCCAGTCTAGCAAAACACGACCATTCTCAATTAGGACACTTATTCCCAGGGTTGTAGTCAAATATTTTTCAAGAGCTGAGTGATTTGATGAAAGCCACTGAGGTAACACTTTTTTTCTCAACATCCTTCCATTGGGAAATTGCCTTTTATTACTTTATATTTTGTGTTCAAAGAACAGTGTAGCCATTGACTTCTAATAATCAAATTTGTTACTCAAACTCAAGTCCAGTTATTTGGAAAATTTAAAGTGGATAATACAGTCCAAATCAAAACCAAACCCATTGCCATCAAGTCGATTCCGACTTGTAGTGACCCTATAGGACAGAGTAGACCTGCCCCATAGAGTTTCCAAGGAGCGCTTAGTGGATTCAAACTGCTGAACTTTTGGTTAGCGGCCATAGCTCTGAACCACTACACCACCAGGGATAATACAGGAGAGGATGTAAATGGCCATGGATCAACAAAACAGCAGATGAAATTCCTAGACTTTCTTCGGTGTTTTTCCTGAATATTCTGGTTCTTCAGTTACAGAGAATGGTTCTGAGAGCTACAGAGAATCTTCCTCAACTATCATAATAATCCACACAAGGTACCCCTTCTGGTGCTCAGCTCAGGCACAATTGGTTTCTGTGACTCACAATCAAAAACTACCAAATCATTTAAGAAAATAGATCCCTCTAGTAATTCAACATATTCAGAGCCTGAATATAATTGCAGGTAAAAAGGAATGGCGAAGGTTACCTGGCATTTTTGCTACAAGTTAGGGACTAAATACATTTAGTACTTCTCTTCCATACAAAGCTCTAGAAATCAAATTTATCACAGGAACATCATTACTGATTACACAGGTTGTTTACTACATAATTCCAGGTGGGTATTTACATACACAACAATGTGGATGGCTCCCTCTTATGTTGTGTAATGCCCAACCTCTACAACTGGATGAGGTGGGACTTAAGTACCTCTTACTCGTATATGCCAAGTACTGGATGACACACACAAAAAATACAACAGGCTTCTCTGAAGGCAAGAAAAAAAAAGGATGACATACACTCACCTCTGTAATGTGATAAAGGCCCCACAATCAGTGAGGATGAAGCATGGGGAACTGTATTAAATAATGGATAGTTCTGTTTTGCAGTTGCCTTTGCCAGCCAACAAATGGAGAGAGAAACACCCAAAACAGATGATACTGAATGATATGGTAATGCAGAAAATTAAAGAACCACAAAAAATCAAATCTGCACCTTAGGGCCAAGAATCACTGAGTGTAAAGTATATTCAGATGTAGGGGCAAAGGAATTTCATGTGCTTATTCTAAACCTACAATACATCATATCATAATGCATGAGGCTGCAACATGACTATCTGATTTACATAATGTGAAACAAGGGACTTCATCTGTAACTAAACAATATGATAAAAGTATGACAAATGTACTGCTTATTGTCAAGGGCATTCACAGTCCTTCACACAGCCAATTTCTGCTAACTTAGCAAGCAAATGAATGAAGCACATTATTTCAAAGAGCCTAAGTTCTTTTATTCAAAAGCATTAGAAATATCCCTGACTAAAATGGAAGAGCAATTGTCAGCAGCATTTAAGAACCTCAGATAAGGCTACAATTTTTAATCTTCAACTTTTCATTTGTCAGCTTCCTTTCATAGGACCCAAATAACGTATTATTAAACTCATAATATTCAAAGCTTTTTTTGGATGGTAGAGATACGTTTGCTGACTGGACCTGTGCTCATGTGGATTCAAATTCTCTCATTTTTGGCTCATGTCAGCTCAGTGTGCCTGATGTCTGCATCACAGAGTTTCATTGTGCAAGTTCATGGAAATGATATCATTAGACTTTGGCAACTGGAAGGACCCATAAATTCTGCTTACATTTTGATTTATATTGAAGGAAAAAAAAAATGAAATGTAGCCTTTAATTTCCAAGAATGAAGATGCATCTGAGAATAAGTCTCATTGTAAAGTTTTATAGTGCTCTGGGACATACCTATAAATGATTCATTCAAAAATTATTCTGTGATTTGTATTAAATCAAGATATTTCTGTCATTTCCATATTTTATTAAATTTTCTATCTTACTTGCCAAGGGCATTAGTTTGAAAATAACTTTTAGAAGTATTATACATATATCAAAACCATTTCAATAAATATCAAAGGCAACACTGTCATTAATAAAATTAGGTTTTAAATTGAAGATTATTTTCAAGAGACATAGACTTATGTCTTCTCCAGGATTTCAAAGAGAAATCTGAAAATTACACTAAGAAAGCAGAGAGTTGACAGCTAGGAGAAGATGTTTTGTGTTTTTGTTACTATGAACACAAAAGCACTAGTCAGCTTGAAACTATTTCTTTGTACCACACAGAACAATTTAACAAATATATTACTGATGATAGGTTTTGATTTATAAGCATGTTATACATTTTAGTTGAAACCAAAATTAATCCTTGAGCGAAAATTTCTTCCTACCAATGTGTTCACGTAACATGCAACATTGAATAATTGCGTGAGATGAGCAATCACTAGAAACTGGGCCTGGTCATAAATTTAGTTTATCAAATTGGATAAAAACATAGAATCCGTGGAAATAAACAGTTTTTTATTTTATTTTTCACAATTCTTTGCAAAGTTAAAGATCTGATCTCCTTTATGTATACGCTAACTAAAAACTGATTCTTTTTCCTGAATTGTAAAAACCATTCATTTCAACTTTCTTGATTAAATAATACTAGGCCATTTCAGAATAGAATACTCCTTTTAGTGGGCTGGTGTTCGCTGTTAAGGCAACGGAAGCAGTTGATGAGGAGAAAGGGTGATCCTCCCCCACAAGCCTCAGCGCCACAGGTGAGTAACGGGAGAATTTGTCAGTATCTATCCATATTTTATATGTGCATCCCAAAAGGACAGCAGTTCGAATCCATTAGCCACTCCTTGGAAGTCCTATGGGGCGGTTCTACTCTGTCCTATAGGGTCGCTTTGAGTCAAAATTAACTTGACAGCAATGGGTTTGGCTTTTTTTGGCGAGGGGGTTGCCTTTTGATAGAGCGATTTCTTGTAATATATCCGAAATGAATATCAGCAAATTATAAAACTATATAAAGAAGAAATACAACCAGAATAGTCCTTAGAAGCTAGGTAGGTAACACTTTTGCTCACTTATTTTGGACATGTTATCAGGAAAGATCAACTGCTAGAAAAGGATCTTTTGTTTGGTAAAGTAGAAGGTCAGTGAAAATGAGGGAAATGTTCAATGAGACGAATTGCAGTAATCGTCACAACAATGAACTCAAACATAACAATGATCACGGAGATGGTGCACAGCCGGGCAATACTTTGTTTTGTTGTAGATAAAGTGTCCACAAGTGAGAGGCAACTCCACAGCAACTAACAACAACAACATATGTAAAGATATGTATTGAAACTTTTTTTTTAATTTTACTTTAGATGAAGGTTTACAGAGCAAATTAGTTTCTCATTAAAACTATACCCATATTGTTTTGTGACACTGGTTGCCAGCCCCACAACATGTCAACACTCTCCCCTTCTCCACCCTGGGCTCCCCACTACCAGCTTTCTGACCCCCTCCTGCTGTCTCCTCCTTGCCCCTAGGCTGGTGTGCTCATTTAGTCTTGTTTTGTTTCATGAGCTTGTCTAATCTTCGGCTGAAGGGTGAACCTCAGGAGTAACTTCATTACTAAGCTATAAGCGTGCCCGCGGGCCCTACTCTCAGGGTTTCTTCGGGCTCTGTCAGATCAGTAAGTCTGGTCTTTTTTTTCAGGTTAGAGTTTTGTTCTACATTTTTATCCAGCTCTGTCCAGAACTCTCTATTGTGATCCTTGTCAGAGAAGTCAGTGGTGGTAGCCGGGCTGTGCTGGACTCAGTCTGGTGGAGGCTGTGGTAGTTGTGGCTCATTAGTCCTTTGGACTAATCTTTCCCTTCTGTCTTTGGTTTTCTTCATTCTCCTCTGCTCCAGATGGAGTGGAATTGGTGGATTATCTTAGATGGCCGTTCACAAGCTTTTAAGACCCCAAATGCAACTCACCAAAGTAGGATGTGGAACATTTTCTTTATAAACTATATATACAAATTGAGCTAGATGTGCCCCAAGACCATGGTTCCCCGCCCTCAGCCTAGTAATTTGGTACCTCAGGAGGTCTGGATATATCTATAAAGCTTCCATGACCTATGTATTAACACTTTTTATCTAAGAGCAATAAATTATAAATAAAGTTCTAATAGATATGTTAAATAATTTATGGTACATCTATTCAATAAAATAGTATGCTTCTCCTCCTACCAAATGATATAGAGCAATATGAGTGTATCAGTTTCCTATTGCTGCAATAACATATTACCAGAAACACTGGCTTAAAACAACACAAATTAGTATCTTATAGTTTTAGATCTCAGAATCCAAAAAATGGGTGTGACTTGGCTAAAATCCAGGTGTAACCAAGGCTGCATTCCTTCTAGAGGTTCTCGGGATGAACCTGTTTCCTTATTTTTCCAGTGGAGGTAGCTTGCATTCCTTGGCTTTGGCCCCTTCCTCCATCTTCAAAACCAGCAGTATAGCATCTTCCACTATCTCACTAACCATGATGGTTTGCCTCCTCTTCCATCTTTTAAGGGCCCTTGTGATTACAATGCACTCACCCAGAATAATCTCCTCATCTCACAATCCCTAACTCCCTTTTGCCATGTAAAGTAATTCAAAGGTTCTGGGGATGAGGATGTGGATATCTTTGGGAGAACATTATTCTGACTACCACAATAAGTGACACAAAATGACTTGCAAGATATATTGTTAAGTGGAGAAAAAAGATAAAACTGAAGCTTTTATGTAATAAAAGAAAAAGTTCTGTATGTATACATTAACGCATATATTCTTTATGTACACACCAACTCTTAATGCTGGTTACTTTGGGGCAAGAGAGTGAGAGTAGGAGTTGGATAAAAGGTAATTTACTGTAAACACTAAGGTAATTTTTACACTTCTACCTTGAGAATATGTTTATACATATACTGGGCAAATATATATATAAACCACTGCCATCAAGTAGATTCCAACTCATAGCGACTCTGTAGGACAGAGTAGAACTGCCCCCATAGGGTTTGCAAGGCTATAAATCGTTCCAGAAGCAGACTGCTATATCTTTCTTCTATGGAGCAGCTGGTGGGTTTGAACAGCCAACCTTTTGGTTTGCAGCCGAGTGCTTTAGCCACTGTGCCATCACTGTCTAGGAATAAACACGGTTGACATTTTTTTAGTACATTCATAGGAAATAAAGCTGAAGAAAATGTACTAAAAAATGTCAGCCGTGTTTATTCCTAGGTAGTGAAATTATAGGCTACTTTTGTTATCTTCATTCTTTTATTTATCAATTTTTATAACAAATTTATTATACTTGCAGTAAGAGAAAAATATGAATTAATCAAATTATGATTATCATCTTGTTTAGGCTCAGAGGCAATATTTCCAGTGCCTATTATGATAAGGAGAAGGAAGACAGCCTTCATCAACTGAGAAATAAATATATAAAACCCAGTAATGGTTAATGTGTTCTAGTTTCTGTATATCAGATTAGTGGCCAATACAAGACAAAGGTTCAAATTAAGCACATACACTATTTCATGATTCATAAGTAACAATATAGATTTCATATGGTACTATATATCCTTCTTTAAGAAATATAATACCTAGTACTATAAAAAATAAAATACATATTTAAAAATCTTGTCATGAAAAAAATATTATAAAACATGACATGAAATATTCAGATTAAGAATACAAACATAAGGTCTGTGTTCACTGAAAATCCTAACCATTTACATTAACAACAATATTTGCTACTCTATTATTTTATAGAAGCAGTTCATTAAAAAAAAAAATGAAACAGACATGGGGAATACAGGGTGGAGAGGAAGAGTGTGCTGTCACATTAGGGGGAGAGCAGCTAGGGTTACATGTCAAGGTGTGTATAAGTTTTTGTATGAGAGACCAACTTAATTTATAAACTTTCACTTAAAGCACAATAAAACAAAAAGAGGAAAACAAAAAACTGAATCAAGAAAACTTTAAGATTTGTTAATCTTCCATAAGTAAAAAAAATGGTTAAAACTATAAACAAGATAAATTTTAGTATAAACTGGCTTTGTAGAGATCCCCTTAAAAGTGATTAAAATTGGCTTGTAAGTTTAATTAAATAATTTTGCCATATCTACCCTGTCACTCTGAAAAAGTGACATACCTACCATAGAAAAGATGCATGTATTCAAAATATTTTTTAACAATTTTAACAACAAAATTTAAACAAAAATACGTGAAAATTTAGCAGATACTTGAGAAAACATGAGATAAAGGAATTCAATCTTGGTTTCTTGCTAAACAACTTGAATTGGACTTTGGCTTTTATTTTGCTTATAATCCTTTTTAAAAAGTTTAATATTGTCACATTAAAAACTATCATTCTTGATTGGCAAGGAAGAAGTAAAAGTATCTCTATTTGCAGATGACATGATCTTATACACAGAAAACCCTAAGGAATCCTCCAGAAAACTACTGAAACTAATAAAAGAGCTCAGCAGAGTATCGGGATACAAGATAAACATACAAAAATCAGTTGGATACTTCTATACCAACAAAAAGAACATCGAAGAGGAAATCACCAAATCAATGCCATTTACAGTAGCCCCCAAGAAGATAAAATACTTAGGAATAAATCTTACCAGAGATGTAAAAGACTTATACAAAGAAAACTACAGTACACTTCTGCAAGAAATCAAAACAGACTTACATAACTGGAAGAACATACCTTGCTCGTGGATAGGAAGACGTAACATTATAAAAATGTCTATTCTACCAAAAGCTATCTATACATTTAATGCAGTTCCAATCAAAATCCCAAGGACATTCTTTAATGAGATGGAGAAACAAATCACCAATTTCATATGGAAGGGAAAGAGGCCCCGGATAAATAAGGCATTACTGAAAAAGAAGAACAAGGTGGGAGGCCTTACTTTACCTGATTTTAGAACCTATTATACCGCCACAGTAGTCAAAACAGCTTGGTACTGGTACAACAAAAGATGCATGGACCAATGGAACAGAATTGAAAATCCAGACACAAATCCATCCACATATGAGCAGTTGATATTTGACAAAGGCCCCAAAACAGTTAAATGGGGAAAAGACAGTCTTTTTAACAAATGGTACTGGCATAACTGGATACCCATCTGCAAAAAAATGAAACAAGACCCATACCTCACTCCATGCACAAAAAGTAACTCAAAATGGATAAAAGACCTAAATATAAAATCTAAAATGATAAAGATCATGGAAGAAAAAATATGGACAATGTTAGGAGCCCTAATACATGGCATAAACAGTATAAAAAAACATTATAAAGAATGTAGAAGAAAAACTAGATAACTGGGAGCTACTAAAAATCAAACACCTATGCTCATCCAAAGACTTCACCAAATGAGTAAAAAGACTACCTACAGACTGGAAAAAAGTTTTCAGCTATGACATTTTTGATCAGCGCCTGATCTCTAAAATCTACATGATACTGCAAAAACTCAATTGCATAGAGACAAATAACCCAATTAAAAAATGGGCAAAAATATGAATAAAAACACCACAAAAGAAGACATTCAATATATGAGGAAATGTTCATGATCATTAGCCATTAGAGAAATGCAGATCAAAACTACAATGAGATTTCATCTCACTCCAACAAGGCTGGCATTAATCCAAAACACACAAAATAATTTTTTTGGAGAGGCTGTGGAGAGATTGGCACTTCTACACTACTGGTGGGAATGTCAAATGGTACAACCACTTTGGAAATTGATTTGGCACTTCCTCAAAAAGCTAGAAATAGAACTACCATACGATCCAGCAATCCCACTCCTTGGAATATATCCTAGAGAAATAAGAGCCTTTACACGAACAGATATATCCACACCCATGTTTACTGCAGCACTGTCGACAATAGCAAAAAGATAGAACAACCAAGGTGCCCATCAACGGATGAATGGATAAATAAAATATGGTATATTCACACAATGGAATACTACGCATCAATAAAGAACAGTGAGGAATCTGTGAAACATTTCATAACATGGAGGAACCTGGAAGGCATTATGCTGAGTGAAATTAGTTGCAAAAGGACAAATATTGCATAAGACCACTATTATAAGAACTTTAGAAATAGTTTAAACTGAGAAGAAAACATTCTTTTGTGGTTATGAGGGGGGGAGGGAAGGAGGGCGGAAGAGGGGCATTCACTAATTAGATAGCAGATAAGAACTACTTTAGGTGAAGGGAAAGACAGCACACAATACAGGGGAGGTCAGCACAATTGGACTAAACCAAAAGCAAAGAAGTTTCCTGAATAAACTGAATGCTTCAAAGGCCAGTGGAGCAGGGGCAGGGGTCTGGGGACCATGGTTTCAGGGGACATCTAAGTCAACTGGCATAATAAAATCTATTAAGAAAACATTCTGCATCCCACTTTGAAGAGTGGCGCCTGGAGTCTTAAACGCTAGCAAGCAGCCATCTAAGATGCATCAATTGGTCTCAACCCACCTGGATCAAAGGAGAACGAAGAACACCAAGGACACAAGGTGATTATGAGCCCAAGAGACAGAAAGGGCCAAATGAACCAGAGACTACATCATCCTGAGACCAAAAGAACTAGATGGTGCCCGGCTACAACTGACGACTGCCCTGACAGGGAACACAACAGAGAACCCCTGAGGGAGCACGAGAGCAATGGGATGCAGACCCCAAATTCTCATAAGACCAGACTTAATGGTCTGACTGAGACTGGAAGGGCCCCAGTAGTCATGGCCCCCAGACCTTCTGTTGGCCCAGGCCAGGAACCATTCCCGAAGCCAACTCTTCAGACATGGATTGGACTGGACAGTGGGTTGGAGAGGGATGCTGGTAAGGAGTGAGCTTCTTGGATCAGGTGGACACTTGAGACTATGTTGGCATTTCCTGCCTGGAGGGGAGATGAGAGGGTGGAGGGGGTTAGAAGCTGGCAAAATGGACATGAAAAGAGAGAGTGGAGGGAGAGAGCGGTCTGTCTCATGAGGGGGAGAGCAATTGGGAGTGTGTAGCAAGGTGTATATGGGTTTTTGTGTGAGAGGCTGACTTGATTTGTAAACTTTCACTTAAAGTGCAATAAAAATTATTAAAAAACTTTCATTCTTTTTCCTTTTTAAAAATATTTTTCATCAAGATTTATATTACACATAATTAGATCTAAAAATGATAGTGTCAAATTTTTATCAATATAAAATCAGATACAGCTTAAGAAGCAGAATAATCTCCAGAGCTCTGCACATAAAGCAAACTCAAAATGAGTTCACAAGAAAAAAAAAGACTTTACTAAGCAGTACAAAAATTATGATGAAGACTACAAAGGAGGAAATGCTATTCTTTGTTGGTACTGAGAATATGCACAGTAAAACATATACCAATTCAAGCGTTTCTACATATACAATTCACGACATTGATTACATTCAAATTTTGCAACCATTCTCACCCACTCCTGAGTTATCCCTCCTCGGTTAATAAACTCATTGCCCCTAAGGTTCCTATCTAACCGTTTAAGTTGCTGTTGTCACTTTGATCTATTATAGATCTTAAAAGAGCATAATGCTCAAGGCAGACGTTGTTTATTAGTTAAACTAGACTATTATTTGGTTTTAAGAAGACTTCAGGGGATGTTTTTGGTTTAAGGTTTAAAGATTATCTCTTATCGTTCCTGTGTTAAATAATTTCCCATGGCTCTTTTCTCTTACCATAAATATACTGTATAGAGACTCTCTTTGAGAAACTGACAATTTGAAGGTTCCCTCCAGATAATCAATTAAATTGTCATCTAATTACAATGTTTTAAAAAAAAAAAATCCCCAAAAGTCACCATTCATTGGAATTGGCTTTGAGTTCCAGTACTTAGTCTTACAAATGCGACACGTTGCTCTTTACCCCATGAATGGGCATAGGACTAAAGGGAATTTGGTATAGGAATACAGACTAAAGTCAAGAAGGCTTCGCATGTATTTAAACAAGAAAAACAACAGAACAGAAGCTGACCTCTTCTGCTTCTGTACATCCTGTGCCTCTTCTTAGCTATTAGTAACAAAATAATAGTAGCTATTTTAATTAAGCTTTTACTCTGCCTCGTATGCTTTGCTACGTTCTTTAAGTATGTCATCTCTATCAAACCTGATATCTGGTGAAATAAAACCCAGTGCTGTCGGGTCGATTCCGACTCATAGCGACTCTATAGGACAGAGTAGAACTGCCCCACAGAGTTTCCAAGGAGCGCCTGGTGGATTCGAACTGCCAACCCTTTGGTTAACAGCTGTAGCAGTTAACCACTATGCCACCAGAGTTTCCAACTGGTGAAATAGGTATATTATATCCATTTTACAGATGCAAAACCCAAGGATCAGTGAGGCTAAATAACGTACCCTGGTCACACAGCTAAAAACTAGGCTACCTGGGATTAGACCTGTGCCTATCTGTCTCCAGTATCTAATGCTCTTTTCATTACACCGGACATCTTTCATCCAAATATACATTGTTAATTTCCATTTATGCTTAAACATTCCTTTGAATCTGAAATACTCTTTAACACATTTTTTTGCAGTTAATATCAGTGTTCCTTTTTCTAGGTGTTAATCTTTGCCACCCATTTTATTTTATCACTTTTCTACCTGTAAACCTACTTACTGCTTAGAAAATAAAACTAGACAATAGCTAAACTAACTTCAAATAAAAAGGAATAATCCACCTGCTTATATTTTCTTGATAAATGTTAGTATATTTGACCATTTGAAAAATTGTTCCTTTTCTTTTTTATTATGTAGCAAACATCAGATCCAATAGGCTAACAGAATTTGGGAAGCAAGCTAGTCCAATATGAATTATTTAGTAAAAATCTAACAGCTTTGGTATACAAAGTAGACTTATAATCTTTCAAACAAATAAAACATTTCAAGTTGCAGTATCTTACTGAACTATTCGCCAACTTACAGGGAAAATCCTAGGGCAAACAAAGCAGTCAAACTCTACAGAAATGAAAAGTGTAAATTAATTAAATAAATGCTCACTGGATGTAGCAAGCTAACAAAGGAAAAAGGAACTAATATTGTTTCATAACTCTACATGTCAGGAATTTTCCACATCATTTTCTCATTTAAATTAAGTCACACTAAAAAGCAAGTATTATTAGCCTTATTTTACAAATGAGAAAAATGATACCTATGCAGGATGCATGACAAGTTTAAGTTCACGTAGCTGAGAGCTGGAAGATCCAGTATGCTGACTCATGTCTACTAAGCTCCAAAGCCCATGCTGCCTTACCTCTTCATAAAAACACCACCAGTAATATCTCATATATTAAACTTTGGTCCCATTGCATGTTCTCAATTTGTTGAGGATACTTCCAGCAATAATAGATGGATACTAATTTTATGACTAAGACAAGTAAATTTCTTATTCATAAAATTAGTGTTTTATGAGTAAAATAAGAAAAATAAAAGTACACTGAGTAAATTATCAATGTAAAAACATGTGTAGCATAACAACACGACAAAAAATATATCTGACAGTATGTCCTCCACATGAATAAAAGTTTCACAGGAGCTTATTCAATTACATACATTTGAGGAAAAAAATCACTGAATGTTCACTATATGCCATGTGGTATACAAGGTATTATATTATTCATCCTGTACTAGTACCCTTATTTTGTTAATAATGAGACTCAAAGAGGTCAATTAATCAACTCAAGATCATAGTAATAAAGATTTTCTCCCCTTTTTTCTATAAGTTTTATGGTTTTAGTTTTCACGTTTAATTTTATGATCCTTTATGTACTAATATCACACATGGTGTTAAGTAGGGGTTGAGATTCATTTTGTCACATAAAAAAAAAAAAAAAAAAAAACCAGTGCCGTCGAGTAGATTCCAACCCATAGCGACCCTATAGGACAGAGTAGAACTGCCCCATCGAGTTTCCAAGGAGTGCCTGGCGGATTCAAACTGCCAACCCTTTGGTTTGCAACCGTAGCACTTAACCACTATGCCACCATGGTTTCCATTTTGTCACATAGGTATCCTGAAATGTTCTAATACTATGTGATGAAGACTATCATTTCATCATTATATTATGTTGGTGTCTTTATTGAAAATCAGTTGAACATATATAGGTGGGTCTATTGCCAGACACTTCAATCTGTTTAATTGATCAGTGTGACTATCTTTCTGCTAAAACTCACTATCTTGATTAGCGAACCTTTATGGTAAATCTTGAAATCAGACAGTTTAAGTCTACCAACTTTGTTCTTCTTTTTCAAAGTTGTTTTGACTCTTCTAGGTACTTTTCATTTCCATATAAATATTGGAATCAGCTTGAAAATTTCTGCAAGAAAGGCTGCAGAGATTTTGATTGGAATTATATTGACACTATAAATCAATAATACAGAGAATAAACATCACAATAATAGTCTTTTAAGGAGTGAATTTTTATTTAGATCTTATTTAATTTCTCTCAGCGGTGCTTTCTAGTTTTCTTTTTTCAGGTTTTACACATATTTTGTTAAATGTATTCTGATGTGTTTTATGCTTTGGGGAGATATTATAATTTTTTAATTATGTATTACCATTATATATAAATACAACCATGGGCTGACTAAACTATCAATGTAAAAACATGTACACCATGCAATTCTGATAAAGGATTTTTATAAATTGACTTTATATTCTACAACCTTAAAATTCCAATAATAAATTCTAGCAGTATTTTTGCTAGGTTTCTTAGACTTTTCATCGCACTGAGTAATATCATCTCTGAAGAGAGATAGTTTTTCTTCTTTTTTCCAAATCTTTATACCTTTCCTTTCTTTCTCCCATCTTATTGTACCGGTTATGACTTTCAGTACGATACTGACGTAAAGTGTTAAGAGTGGACATTCTTGCTTATTATCCGTCTCAGAGAGAAAACACTCAGTCTTTCACCAGTAAGTATGATGTTTGCTGTAGATTTTTTTGTAGATAACCTTTCTTAGATTGAAAAAAATGCCCTTAAGAATTCAATAAGAATTATTAGTTGATAAAATTTATTTTTATTTGTGTTTTGTTTTCTTTCAGCACATTAGAGGTATTGTTCCATTATCTTTTGGGCTCTGCATTTTCTGATGGGATGTCAAACAAACAAAACCCACTCCCATCAAGTCTATTCTGACTCATAGCAACCCTATAAGACACAGTAGAACTGCCCATAGGGTTTCCAAGGAGCGCCTGGTGGATTTGAACTGGAAACCTTTTGATTAGCAGTCATAGCTCTTAACCACTACACCACCAGGGTTTCCATAATGGGATGTCAGTCATCAAAAATTAAGCTTTTTTTTTTTTTTTAATTAACTAACCTCTATATGCCATCTAATGGTTGTTCATAAATCAGTACTCATGAATAGAGGGAGATGACTGACATTATAACAAAAATGAAATAAAATCTAGAATAAAAGCATTATATCAAGGAATTAATGGGATTAACAGTACTGCCATCAAATTAGAAATGTCACTTATTTGGCTTTGGAAAACTTACCTTGTTATAAGTATAGCTGCATCCGCTGAAGTCATGTCTTCTCCCCAGCTTGTCGACATCTCTAAATGTATATCATTCTTTTTGCCAAATTCTTCATGTTGCCACTTACAAAAACTTTCTAGCATTTTCTCTCCATGGTGCCCAATATACAGATCTGCCTGCCCAAAACAAAAAAAGATATTTTCACTTCAAGGAAATTTATTTTCAGAAGTATAAAAAATTAAAACCTGAGGGAAATTACTGAATTACTAAAGCAGACTACTGCCATGACGTTAGTTAGAATCTGGAAGACATTCAGAATTAACTTAGCCTGAACTAAAAAAAGAAAAGCCCTGGTGGTACAATGGTTAAGCATTCAGCTGCCAAACAAAAGGCCGGTGGTTCAAACCCACCAGCCACTCTGCAAGAGGAAGACGTGGCAGTCGGCTGCCTTGGAAAGCCTATGGGGCAGTTCTACTCTGTCCTATAGGGGCGCTATGAGTTGGTATCAACTCGATGGCAATGGGCTTGGAGCTAAAAATCTTAAAACATTGTGAAGGTTCAAAAATTATAAAATCTGTTTAGTGCTATTTTGGTAAAGGAGAGAGATACAATGGAACATTAAGAATGTGGGGGCTTCTAGAATTAAATAACTCATTATTTCTACAACTTAAGAACAAAGGTTTTCTAATTTGTCAGTTAAAGAACATGCCAAAATGATGCCACTGAATATTCTCTGTTTAATAAATTACAGATAACGAAAATTTAAAAAGAACATGCTTAAATAGGAAATTAAACTTTCATTAAAACTAACTTTTTAAAATTACATTTTGGAAAGTTAAGGTTTGTTGTCAGGATCCTTGGAAACGAAAAACATTCCATTTTTGGAATAAAATCGAGGTATTAACACCAAAACTAAAGGTTGATTTATGTATAGTCTAAGTTACTCAATGGATATTTCTGACTTTTAAGCCATTAAAAAGTACATCCTTAACATTCCCTTTATTTAAAAATACCTGAACACAATTTCTTACCCACTTAATAGAATAAAAAAACTCAAGACTTTCTTACTGGGGTTTCATGGAGCAGAATAAGCTTTATCACACGAAGGTTGACTTGCACACCAAGACTCTTGTGTTGGAAAAGGTTAAAGACCTAAAAACAAGCAAAAATAAATATTCCAAAATGAAACGGAAAAACATTTTAATTTTTCTTAAAGCCCAAACAGGGAAGTGGTATTCATTCTATTGAGAACACTTGTAAAAAAAAAAAAAAAAATCTTTTTAATTACTAAAAAAAATAGCTTAATAATGAATAGTAGCTTAGCTCATTCACTTTAGGTATTAAGAAAATTAGACCTAGAATTCTGTGAGATACTTACTGAAACCTTGATGATCTAGGCATTTCAATGGGTTGGGGAGGGAAGGTTGGACCTTTTACAATAATGCCTACAGGAATTTTTAGTAACTAAGCCCTAGACTTTCTTAAACACACAAAAATGCTAGTGTCCACCTTTCTTTTGAGAAACGATTGTCCAAACTTAGTCTGCTTTCTACCACCTCCCAATTTATTCCTTAGGGTTTTTTTTCCCCCCTCAGGCCTGGCTGCCAAATGGAAGCAAGGTTGTTAAAGCTCTGCCCTTCAATGCTGCCCATGAAGATAAGCTCACAGGTCATTTTCGCTTCACGGTTTTTGATCATCATTATGACGAGTTTTCCCAAAATGTGGTATTCGTAGCAATACTGAAAAAGTCTTTTTTTTAGGCAGTGCCTTGACTTTTTAAAAACTTAGTATTTATTTCATTTGTATTAAAAAAATATGTAAGTGGCACACCAAACCCATTATTTCAGAGAAAAAGAGACAAAAGTTGTTCGGATATTAAGAATCCAGTGGAACACTTGGTTGGTGGCTGAACATGGACAGAAACGACTGAAGTGTGGGAAACTCTGTCCACTGGAAAAGCAACCCAATGATAGCAAAAATAATAAAAAAGGAAATTTTATAAAGCATAAAATGCCTCTCCCCAAATCAATGATTCTTATCCTCCTTTATTTGGTAACTGGACATATATAAAAGTACATTTGGTTTTGGTTTTTATTCCTCCTTAAAAAACTCTATTCATTACAACCTTCTAATTCTGCCTTGAAAGAAGTTTACCCAACAGGCTATGCAATTAAGTCAAAAGATTCATCTGGTAGTTTGCATTTGCAAGAACAAACTAGATTTCTGCAGTCTATAGACTGTCTCCTGCAACTTGACACATACGATTCAGCTGGTTAAAAATTCAGCTATTAGATATCAGGTTGTACTCATCAGCTGGAACTATATCTGACAGCCAGTTTTACACACCTATATAAGAGATCAGTGCATTACCAGCCTCTGTCATTGTCCCACCTCATAATTTATCTATAGTGCTTCAGGCAGGACCATACAAACACTATTACATTTCTGCTGACTTAAATAAACGGCCTTTTCAAAAGAGAATGAAAAGTTCACACAAAGGGGGAGGGGGCGGATAACAGAGAGTTTTGCCACATGAAGATGAACAATAAGGTTTCTTTAACTAGAAGATTATTTTGAAAACATTTTAGAGATGGATCAGTTTAGTAAACCTAAAGTATTTTTTTACTGATGACAAAAAAGGAAAGAAATAGTAATGAGTTAATTTTTAAAGACCTTCATTATAAATACTCACACATTTCTTCCTTACAGTTCTCTTGAAAAAATTCCAAGCGCACTTTAAAGTTTGCCTACCATGTTTAAGATGGTCAGAATGAATCTCCTGGCTGCATCTGCTCCATGATAGGAAACCACTGCTGGGTCTGCAACCACTACAGTCTCTATGTTGTATTCTTGAGGTAATTTATATGAATATCGTTTCTCTCTTCCACTTTCTGCTATTTTTCTAGACCTAGGTCTTCCTTTATCTGCAATAAAGAAATGAATTTTTAAATGCACCTCCATCTTGACAAAGTGAATAACACTAGTCTTTTTTTAATAATCCAAAAAAATATTTATTGAACACCAGCATGTGCAAAATTTCAAAAGCTCAAAATTTGATAAACTAAATTTCAAAAGTAAACAAGGTGTTAGAATGTAAAAGGAACTTTGGTTTTGGAGTATGGCTTTGGAATCAGACATACCTGACTTCTGCCATTAGCTGTGTCATTTCAGGAAACTAACATAGCCCACTCAGCCTCAATTTCCTCATCTATAAAATGGATAATAATAACACCTACTTTCTAGAGTTGTTGATGGCTCATAACAAGACCACATTAGTAAAATTTCTCACACAGAGCTCCGTATAAACAAAACAACTCAATAAATAAAAGATACTACGATTTCCTTTTTAAAACCAGTTGCAAAATAACGATCTACTTGCTAGAGGTTGCTGAAGTAACTTGCCTTTAGATCCTAATTTCAGGCACATGCCCCTAATTACACAATCATTATGGGTGGGTTACTTGTGAGTTAGCTTTGCCATTATTCAGGCTCACATAGAAGTTATGACTTCAGGGTAAGAAAGATTTCTCAAACATGGTCAAAAAAAAAGCAGTAACCATAAAGAAAATTATTTACAAGTGTGACTACATAAAAATTAAGAACTTCTGTTTATCATAACCTGCCACTAACAGAGTAAAAAGCATGCTAAAATTGGGAGAATATATCTATAATATGTTTACAGAATATAGAACCACTTTCAATCAATGACAGCAACTAAACTGAAAAAATGGGCAAAGGACTTGAACAGAATTTCTCACAAAAAAGATAATCAAATGTTTAGCATATGAGAAGATGCTCAATTTCATTAGTCTTCAGGAAAAGGCAATTAAAACCACAATACATTAATTGAATGAAAATCCCTAGCATGGCTAAAATTAAAGAGACTACACCAAGTGTTGATAAGAACGGACAACTAGAACTTTCATACACTACTTTTGGTACTTTAAACTGGGATAAACACTTTGAAACACTTCTAAAGCTAAGCATGTGCATCTCCCGTGACCAACAATTTTGCTCTTAAATATATAAATATATACCAATCAGAAATGCATACATTAGTGTACCATGTGACAAGTACAAATTATTCATAGCATAACTATTCTTAATAATGCAAATGGCCATCAGTAGTGCAATGGAATATTATACAGCAATGAAAATGAATTACCTACTGCAATGTGCAGAATATGGATGAATCTCACAACCATAAAGTTGACCAAAAGAAACCAATTAGAAGAGAATGCATGCTGTACAGTTCCATTTATGGAGAGACCAAAAATGGGGAAGACTAATATACAGCGTTAAAAATCAGGATAATGAGTATCTAAGGAAAAAAAATTAGGAGTGGACACAAGGGGAACATTTGTGGTGCTGGTATTTTTTAATCATAGTGGTGGCTACATAGTTAGGTTCATTTTGGGAAAATTCAACAGCTGGACACATCATTTGTGTACTTCCCATATGTATGTTGTACTTAAATAATGAATTTATGACTTTTAACACCTTTATTGAGTATTATTTACATTTTTTTATTTACATACCACAAAATGTACTCATTTAAAGTGTACAATTCAATTAGTCTTAATAAATTTATGTAGATGTGCCAACTATTATCATAATCTACTGTTAGGTTTGCTATCATTTATCCCTCTCATCATCTACCAAAATTTTGTCGATGTCCCCCAACAGCTATCGTCTCTTTTCCAAAATTAGTTGTACTTGTGGGATGACATCTTTTGTATTTCTTTAATATAATTTCAGTGGAGTGTCTGGAAAGGTGAAGATAAAGACATTTGCTTAATTAGTCATATTTCCTGGAAATCTCTAAATTTGTTTTGAATTTGGGGATATGTATTCAGATAATTCTAGCCCATCTTCTTGACTTGATATTTTTTTTTTCTTGAGTCTTGTTCCAAGTGCCTTGACTTTGGCTTGGCAATGCAATTCAATTCTATTATATTTTAATAACCACATACTCTATCTTGCTTTGCCGTTTAACATATTTACATGATTCCAGGATTATTTATATCTTGAATTTTTTTTTAATTGTGGTAAAATATAGATAACAAGAATTTAGCCATTTTAACCATTTTAAGTGTAAAATTCACTGACATTAATTACATTCACCATGTTGTGCAACCATCATCTTTACCTATTTCCAAAAGTTCTTCATAACCCCAAGTAGAAACTCAGTATCCCTTAACCAATAACTCCCTTTCCGCTCCTCCTTTCTGGTAACCACTATAACCTTTGGTCTCCATGGATCTGCCTATTCTAGGTATTTCATGTAAGTGGAATCGTATAATATTTGTCCTTTCATTTCTTCATTTCTTTTTATGGATGAATAACATTCCATTGTATGGATATACTATATTTTGTTTGTCCATTCATCTGTTCATAGGCATTTGGGTTGTTTCCACATTTTGGCTATTGTAAACAATGCTACAATGAACACTGGTATACAAGTATCTATTTCTGTTCCTGCTTTCAAGTCTTTGGGGCATATACTTAAAAGTGGAATTTTGCTGGGTCATATGGTAATTCTATGTTTAACTTTTTGAGAAACTGTCAAATTGTTTTGCAGAGTGATTGTACCATTTTACAATCTCACCAATAATGAATGAGGGTTTCAATTTCTCCTCATCCTTGTCAACACTTGTTGTTTTCCGTTTTCCTGAAAATAGCCATCCTATTGCTGTTAGTTACCGTGGATTCTGACTCATGGTGACCCCGTGCATACCGAATAGAACTGCACTCATGGTGACCCCGTGCATACCGAATAGAACTGCACTCCATAGGGCTTTCAAGGTTATGACTTTTGGGAAGCAGGTTGCCAGGCTTTACTTCTGTGGCACCTCTGGGTGGGTCTGAACCACTGACCTTTCAGTTAGTAGTCCAGTGTTTAACCACTTGTGCCACCCAGGAACTGTAATAACCAACCTAGCGGGTGTTAAGTGGTATCTCATGGTGGCTAAGTTTTGCAATTCACTAATGACTAATTATGTTAAGCATTTGTACATATACTTATTAGCCATTTATATATCTTCTTCGGAGAATGTCATTTCAAGTTTTTTGCCCATTTTGAATTGGGTTGTCATTTTAATGTTGAGTTGTAGGAGCTCTGTATATATTCTGGATATTAAACCCTTATCAGATATATGGTTTCCAGCTATATTCTCTGATTTTATAGGTTGTCTCTCCACTTTCTTCATAAAATCCTTTGATGCACAAAAGTTTGTAATTTTATTAAAGTCCAGTTTATCTTTATTTTTATCTTTTTTGGTATATATTTTTGGTGTCATAACTAAGAATCCATTGTCAGAAACAAAGTCTTACGATATTTATTAGGATTTTTATGGTTTTCGTTCTTGTATTAGGTGCCTGAGTGGTGCAAATGGTTAAGCACTCAACTACTTGCTGAAAGGTTGGCAGTCTGAACCCACCCAGAGGCACCTTGGAAGACAGGCCTTGTGATCTGCTTCCAAAAGGTCACAGAGTTAAAAACCCTACAAAGCAGTTCACACACAGGGTCATCGAGAGTTGGAATCAATTTGACAGCAACTAACAACAACAGTTCTTACACTTAGCTTGTTGATCCATTTTGAAAAAAATTTTGTATATGGCACTAGGTATGTATCCAAATTTATTTTTTTGGAGAACCAGTTGTCCCTATGCCATTTGTTGAAAAGATTATCCTTTCCCCATTGAGTGGGCACAGCATCCTCATCAAAAATCAATTGACCTTAATGGAAACACAGCCTCCACCAACCTGAAACCAGAAGAACTAGACGGTCCCTGACTACCACTACCAACCACTCTGACCAGGATCACAATGGAAGGCTCTGATTAAACTGGGGGAAAAAATACGTAGAACAAAATTCAAGTTCATGAAAAAGACCAGATTTAATGGTCTGAGAGACTGGAGGAACCACCAAGGCAATAGCCATTAGAAGCCTTTCTAACTTCAATCTGAATCCATTCCCACAAATGACCTTTCAGTCAAATAGACAGGTCTATAAATAAACACCCCCATGTGTCTGTCCGTTTGTCGTACTGTGGGGGCTTGTGTGTTGCTATGATGCTGGAAGATATGCCACCGGTATTCAGATACCAGCAGGGTCACCCATGGAGGACAGGTTTCAAAGAGCTTCCAGACTAAGACAGACTAGGTAGAAGGACCTGGCAGTCTACTTCTGAAAAGCATTAGCCAATGAAAACCTTATGAATAGCAGTAGAACATTCTCTGATACAGTGCTGGAAGATGAGCCCCCCAGGTTCGAAGGCACTCAAAAGATGACTGGGGAAGAGCTGCCTCCTCAAAGTAGAGTCAACTTTAATGACATGGATGGAGTAAAGCTTTCAAGACCTTCATTTGCTGATGTGGCATGACTCAAAATGAGAAGAAACAACTGGAAACATCCATTAATAATCGGAACCTGGAAGGTACAAAGCATAAATCTAAGAAAATTGGAAATCATCAAAAATGAAATGGAACACATAAACATCGACATCCTATGCATTAGTGAGCTGAAATGAACTGGTATTGGCCATTTTGAATTGGACAATCATATAGTCTACTATGCTGGGAATGACAACTCGAAGAGGAATGGTGTTGTATTCATCGTCAAAAAGAACGTTTCAAGATCTATCCTGAATTACAATGCTGTCAGTGATAGGATAATATCCATATGCCTACAAGGAAGGCCAGTTAATACGATTATTATTCAAATTTATGCACCAACCACTAGGGCCAAAGATGAAGAAATAGAAGATTTTTATCAGCTGCTAGAGTCTGAAATTCACCGAACGTGCAATCAAGATTCATTGATAATTACTGGTGATTAGAATGCAAAAGTTGGAAACAAAGAAGAAGGATCAATAGTCGGAAAATATGACCTTGGTGACAGAAACAATGCTGGAGATCGAATGATAGAATTTTGCAAGACCAACGACTTCTTCATTGCAAATACCTTCTTTCACCAACATAAATGGCGACTATACACATGGACCTCGCCAGGTAGAACACACAGAAATCAAATTGACTACATCTGTGGAAAGAGACAATGGAAAAGCTCAATATCATCAGTCAGAACAAGGCCAGGGGCTGACTGTGGAACAGACCATCACTGCTCATATGCAAGTTCAAGCTGAAACTGAAGAAAACCAGAAATCAGAGCAAGTACACGAAAGCCAAAGTATGACCTTGAGTATATCCCACCTGAATTTAGAGACAATCTCAAGAACAGATTTGATGCATTGAACACTAGTGACCGAAGACCAGACGAATTGTGGAATGACATCAAGGACATCATCCATGAAGAAAGCAAGAGGTCACTGAAAAGACAGGAAAGAAAGAAAAGACCAAGACAGAAGTCAGAGGAGACTCTGAAACCTACTCTTGAGCATCGAACAGCTAAAGCAAAAGGAAGAATTGATGACGTAAAAGAACTGAACAGAAGATTTCAAGGGGCGGCTCGAGAAGACAAAGTAAAGTATCATAATAACCTGTGCAAAGAGCTGGAGATGGAAAACCAAAAGGGAAGAACACGCTCGGCATCTCTCAAGCTGAAAGACCTGAAGAAAAAATTCAAGCCTCGAGTTGCAATAGTGAAGGATTCTATGGGGAAAATATTAAACAACGCAGGAAACATCAAAAGAAGATGCAAGGAATACACAGAGTCATTATACCAAAAAGAATTAGTCGATATTCAACCATTTCAAGAGGTGGAATATGATCAGGAACCGATGGTACTGAAGGAAGAAGTCCAAGCTGCTCTGAAGGCATTGGTGAAAAACAAGGCTCCAGGAATTGATAGAATATCAGTTAAGATGTTTCAACAAACAGAAGCAGCAGTGGAGATGCTCACTCGTCTATGCCAAGAAATATGGAAGACAGCTTCCTGGCCAAATGACTGGAAGAGATCCATATTTATGCCTATTCCCAAGAAAGGTGATCCAACGGAATGTGGAAATTATAGAACAATATCATTGATATCACATGCAAGCAAAATTTTGCTGAAGATCATTCAAAAACGGCTGCCACAGTATATCGACAAGGAACTGCCAGAAATTCAGGCCAGTTTCAGAAGAGGATGTGGAACCAGGGATATCATTGCTGATGTCAGATGGATCCTGGCTGAAAGCAGAGAATACCAGAAGGATGTTTACCTGCGTTTTATTGATTATGCAAAGGCATTTGACTGTGTGGATCGTAACAAACTGTGGATAACACCGGGAAGAAAGGGAATTCCAGAACACTTAATTGTGCTCATGAGGAACCTTTACATAGATCAAGAGGCAGTTGTTCGGACAGAACAAGGGGATACTGATTGGTTTAAAGTCAGGAAAGGTGTGCGTCAGGGTTGTATTCTTTCACCATACCTATTTAATCTGTATGCTGAACAAATAATACGAGAAGCTGGACTATATGAAGAAGCACGGGGCATCAGGATTGGAGGAAGACTCATTAACAACTTGCATTATGCAGATGACACAACCTTGCTTGCTGAAAGTGAAGAGGACTTGAAGCACTTACTAATGAAGATCAAAGACCACAGCCTTCAGTATGGATTACACCTCAACATAAAGAAAACAAAAATCCTCACAACTGGACCAATGAGCAACATCATGATAAATGGAGAAAAGATTGAAGTTGTCAAGGATTTCATTTTACTTGGATCCACAATCAACAGCCATGGAAGCAGCAGTCAAGAAATCAAAAGACACATTGCATTGGGCAAACATGCTGCAAAGGACCTCTTCAAAGTGTTGAAGAGCAAAGACATCACCTTGAAGACTAAGGTGTGCCTGACCCAAGCCATGGTATTTTCAATCACATCATATGCATGTGAAAGCTGGACAATGAATAGGGAAGACCGAAGAAGAGTTGACGCCTTTGAACTGTGGAGCTGGCGAAGAATATTGAATGAATATACCATGGACTGCCAAAAGAACGAACAAATCTGTCTTGGAAGAAGTGCAGCCAGAATGCTCCTTAGAGGCAAGGATGGCGAGACTGCGTCTTACATACTTTGGACATGTTGTCAGGAGGGATGAGTCCCTGGAGAAGGACACCATGCTTGGCAGAGTACAGGGTCAGCGGAAAAGAGGAAGACCCTCAACAGGTGGATTGACACAGTGGCTGCAACAATGAGCTCAAGCATAACAACAATTGTGAGGATGGCACAGGACTGGGCAGTGTTTCGTTCTGTTGTGCATAGCGTCACTATGAGTCAGAACCAACTCAACAGCACATAACAACATAAATAAAAACACATGTGAGAAAAGTGCTGCTTAGAACAATCATTTACATGAGACCAAAAGGACAACATATGCCCAAAAGCAAAGATGAGAAGGCAGAAAGGGTCAAGAAAACCAGAGGAATGGAAATGGGGAACTCAGGGTGGTGATGGGGAGAGTGCTGACACATTGCGGGGATTGCAACCAATGTTATGGAACAATCTGTGTATAAACTATTGAGTGGGAAACTAACTCTGTAAACCTGAATCTAAAGCACAAGAATTAAAAAAAAAATCATTTGACCATACATGTATGGGTTTATTTCTGGACTTTCAATTCTATTCCACTGGTCTATATGTCTGTCCTTTATACCAGCACCAGAACATTTTTATTACTGTAGCTTTATAGTACATTTTGAAATCAGAAAGTGTGTGTCCTCCTAATTTGTTTTCCTTTTTCAAGAATGTTTTATTTCTTTAGGGCCTCTTACAATGCCATATAAATTTGAGAATCAGCTTTTCCATTTCTGCATAAAAGGCTGTTGGCATTTTGATAGGGACTACACTGAATCTGCGGGTAACTCTGAATAGTGCTGACATCTTAACAATCCTATATACAGATATACATTATCTTATGATAAATACTGAGTAAAGAACATTTCTACAAGGACATGAAGAGACTCGTCTTGGCAGGGTCAACACCTAATAAACCCATCAAGAGAAATTTCCCTACATATACTCATTCCTGGAAGTTCTCCCAGATGATATTTCATTGACATTGAAAGGAAATGAGAAACTCTAAGTAATAGCCAACAAATATTCACCAAGTATGATAAGTGATAGCTATCACCAGTGTTAACTTTTACTAAGCATGTGAGATTCAGAAGGATGCATTCGATAGCAAAAAATTGTCCAAAAGAAGATACCTGAGAGACATCTGAATAGCAATTACTACACACCTGGAACTCAGGAGAGAGGATGAAATAAAGTTTGTTTGGAACTTATCAATGTTTAGGTAGGAACTGAAACCACAGATTTAGATTTTATCACCCTAGGAAAGTATGTGGAATGAGAAATAAAAAGAAAAGGAGGACACCTTGGAAAATACCTACATTTAGGGGGCAGACATATAGAAAACCACCACCTGTCTATCACTTTGTCATACTGTGGTGGCTTGTGTGTTGCTGTGATGCTGGAAGCTATGCCACTGTTATTTCAAATACCAGCAGGATCACCCATGGTTGACAGGGTTCAGTGGAGCTTCCAAACTAAGACAGACTAGGAAGAAAGGATAGTGACCTACTTCTGACACTTTGTGAGTGAAAACCCTATGGATCACAACAGAATATTGTCTGACATAGTGCTGGAAGATGAGCCCCCTAAGTGGAAAGGTACCACACAACAGCATCAACAATGGACTGAAAAATACCAACAATCATGAAGACGGTGCAGGACCAGGGAACATTCATTGTTATACATAAGGTCACTGTGAGTCAGAGCCGATTCAACAGCAACTAACAACAACAACACATATCGAAGAAGCCACGGGCATTTAGGAGACAGAGATGTAAGAAAAATAATGCGAGAGCTAAAATAGAAACCAAGGAGATGAAGAGTGTTCAAAAGGGGGGGCTTGTTAAGAGTAACAAGGCTGGTAGGTAGATCATGTAAGAAAGAGAAAAGTATGTTTTCTTTATTTAGTTTCAGTTGCGTTGGCCCCAGTCAGCTTCATGCCTCCTTATCTGCATGTAACATTTAAATAGGCTACCTGGAAGATTCCAGGATTTTAAAATTCTCAACTTCATGGTAGACTCCATCATATAAGCTAGCCATTGTGTGTGAAAAGCATGGATATTACAGTAATATTTTTATTAAGATGTTTCCTTTAATATTCATTGTTTACATCAACTATGCTGAGCTCCTTTTTCATCTCTCAAATCTTGGGATCATTTTCTACCCATATGCTTGTAGTTGATATTGCACTTCTGGTTAGAGAAGGCATTTTGAAACGCGTGATCACTGGTGCTCACTGCGTGTGCTCCACAATACCCTCCACATCCTGGCAACCATCTCTCCCACAGTTATGGGTGGAGTATGGGAGCTATTTCAGTAGCTGCCTGGTTACGTTGGCTCTAAGAATAGACGTGATCTCTATGTCCTGCTCATCCCTTTAATAGATCAGTCTTCCTCAATTCTATAAAACTCTCTTTCAAACAATTCTAGGCATACTCATAAGTTTATACTAAAATGTTAAAGAAAACATATTGAGAGTCACATGTCTGCTTTAAAATATTCAAGGACCATCCTTGGCTTCTAGGATAAAGTCCTTACCAGGGGACACAAGTTCTTTCATTATCTAGTCCAGGACTGTCTTTGCAGGGCTGTATTTCATATCGGTACTGCAGGCACTTGGCTTCAGCTCCTCTTATTGACACTTTCTCACACCTTCATACCTTTGAATGTGTTGTTCCCATTTCCTGAAATTCTCTTTCCCCATCTGTCAACATGTGCTAGAATTTTCACATGCATTTTTCATTTGTACACATAAAGTCACGTAATTCTGACAGCAGTCCTGAGGTTCAGGTATCACTGTCCCCATTTTTTATACTGTAAGCAAAGGCTTTGAGAGAGAAAGTAAGTTGCCCAAGGTCATGTACCTAGTAAATGACAGTACTGGGATCTGAACACAGGCACTCTGACCTCTACGGCCATTATCTTAACGTTCACACTCTGCTCCCTCTTCTCCTTTTACCCTGGATAAGTTTTACTTGACCTTTGAGGCTCCGCTCTGCACTTTCAGAAGCTTAGAATCCTGACTCTGACATAGTTCTTATCATGCTATGATATAATTGTTGATTTACCAGTTTATCTAAAACAATAAATTGTTCACCTCTTGAGAATAAGAGCTGTGTCATTTACCTCTACACTCCTGTGAGGTAACTGGCCATATTTATGTTATAAATAAAAAAGCTAAGGTTCAACGAGTAAGGCAAGGGCACAGGATTACCCTGCTGGTGCTGGGTCTTGAACCCAGGACTTCTGACACTCAACCTCAATTTTGTTCCCCTCCTTTTTAATAAAGAACACAACAAAGTTATCCTAAAATATGAAGGCCCCTGTTTGGAAAAAATAATCATGTAATCGATACGTGTAAGCACAATATACCTAAGGCACTAAAATGATGAAATTGAATAGTGGAAAAACAAAATTATGATTCCATTTTATAAAGGTAAATACTGCAACATTATTCAAATGGAATCATGTTATTAATATATTAATATATCAGTCTGAAGTAAGAAGAGCTGCAGTTAGACATATCAGTACAAATAAATGAATTTTTTATTTCATGGATTGCCCATTTTAAAATTAAAAACAATTCTGGACTCTTAAAAAGTATCCGAAGATACGTAAGCACAAAAAATCATTAAGCTGATGACAGAGAGCCTAGCATTCATGTATGTATACATCAGTCTTTGAGCCTAGTACCAAAACCCATTGCTGTTGAGTTGATTCCGACTCATAGCGACCCTACAGGACAGGGTAGAATTGCTGCATACGGTATCCAGGGAGCACCTGGTGGATTAAAACTGCTGACCTTTTGGTTAGCAGCTGCAGCTCTTAACCACTATGCCACCAGGGTCTCCTTAAACCTAGTAAGTAAACATTAATCTGTAACAGCCATGCCTGACAGAAACCATGTAACAGAAATCTTATGAACAATGTTTTCAAAATATGAACCACGTATTTATGCTTTGTTAACCTATTAAAATTAGGAATTTTCTAGAACTCTTCCTCCATGCATAGTGGCATGCAGAGCCTGCTCTGTGTCATCAATGTACATGAGAAATCAGAACAGCTGGAGTTTACTAAGCCTTGAACACTGGGTAGTACAGATTTTCAGGATAACTCATATCTGTCAATCTCTAAATCCAAGCTGATGTTGTTTTATCATTTCACAATTTAAAAGCTCCTCTTTTACTTGTTCATAATACTAGGACTTATGTTCATTTGTCTTTGTCTCTTGTGTTTATCGCTCTTAGAATAGTGAAGAGACTTGATATTGTGCACTGAATAGTGTGACATGAAGATAAACTCACTTAAACACTTGTGAAGATGATACCCACACAGACCGATATCATGAGCTTTCACAAAAGAAGATAGAAAGCACAGAGATAAATACATTCTGAACAGAAACATATTATAATTCTTCCTGAATCTGAAAACCCTAAACAATTGGTGATGTGAACATCCCATGGACTCTGCAAATGTTACTTATTGTCACAATTAATGTGTCTAAATCAACCTCAAATATCATAATCAATTTTAGAATTAACATCTTGGCACTAATTACATTAGCACTAAATTTTAAATCTGCAAGTCCAGTTTTAAAGTACACCAGGAATTCGTCAATAAAATTATATTTCCTCAAATTCTAATTAGCTATATTATACACTGAAATGTCTGGAATAAATATCTAAAAATGTTTCCTAGGGTAACGTCTCATTTTTTCTGACCATTAGCTATGCCTTTCAGATCCTACTTATGTAATAGAAATTATTAATTTCCCTTACCTTTCTTATAAATACCACAGATCTCTGCCTAAAGTGACTTAAGGATGTGCACAGAAGAGTCACCCTTCTTTTATTTCTGGGTTGATCTGGCAGACAATTAGAAATGAGGATTTGATGGTTGGGAATATTTATTTCTAGACTTAAGGGGCTGTGATACTGAGAATAGAAATCAAAGGTACAAATCTTTTCTCTTCTTTTTATTCCTCTGCTGATTTTAACCTCTAAGATGATGTTTAATATAGGCTAAAGAAAAAAAAAGGGGGGGGGGACACTTGTAGTCAAAGTACAGGGATATCTATGATGTTCTCACAGAGGTGGACTAAAATAAGGCTATGAGCTCACAGTATTCAGTTTCAGGAGATCTGGAATTCTCTCAGTGTCATATCCATTTCAGTGAAGTGAACAGTATCCAATGAGGCACACTTCACAGTTCAAGAAAGGTATAACACATGCTGTAGGTTAATCTCTGAAGTCCTTCTGAGTTTCCATGTTTTGGAATTGAAATGTAGTGCTTCATAGAAAACTAAAAGATAAGTCTAAACTGGATAAATTTAGTTGTCATTAACCAAAAATGAGTTTACATAAAAAAGAAGATAAAGCAGACAGACAGATAGATGGATGAAAGAGAAAGGGACAGAGACAAAAGGAGAGAGAAATTTTTAAAGGATTCGTCTCATATTGTGTATTCAGTTAAGTCCTTTCAGGAGAAGGCATTACCTGAAATGACACCACAGTAATGACTGTGAAGAGCGGGCTTCTCTGTGACTTTTTCCTCCATGGACCTTTTCTGCCTATATACACGGTGTGGGTGACCTGTTATGGCCATTGTGTCATTGAGTGGCTCAATAAATATGAAGTCCTCATTGATCTGTATAAATCCCATCTGGAATACATAACATAAAAAGATATGTAAGCAATACCATTAAAGAAATTAGTTTCTAGGTTCCCCTACTCACACACTCACTATTTATCTTCCACATACATGCAAATGTAAAAGTTTTCTATTGAAGCTACTTTAGCAACCCCATTTGTAAGGTAACTATCTTCCATCTTCCCATTTTATTACTTCATCTTTATGTATTTTATGACACTAGCATAAACTTCATTTAGTCAGTCTTAGCCTGTGTGGGTGGGAGGCTAGATGCCAGCAACAGATGCACAGTAAAAGTTCTGGAATGTTAAAGGCTCACTTTGGGAGACCCATGGGGTCACTTACATGTACAGCATGTACAGCATGTACAGAAAGAGCAATACAATTTTTAATTGCATATATCCCACGGTCCAATTTTTTGACATTCATTATTTAATAATTTATGTAACATACGCAGGCAAGTCTAGGAGACTAACATTGAAATGAATATATAAAATATTTTTAAAGACTTCGTCTAAACCCTCTTCCTTGTAAATTCTTTGGACAATAAATTAGAGGAAAAATGAAGCATCACTAAATTAAATTTCATTTCACCCAATGCCATGTTTTTAAGGTCAGTCAATTGGGAGTAGAGAGCTAAAACCACAAAATATAGTTAGGCTCAACAAAAATAAAGACTTACAAGTAGATATCCTTGTAATTTATCTAGGCTAAACACTTTTGTGTAATTTTAATATAATCTCCAATTAGTTATTTTGTATTCCATACATGTTTTGCTTCTCTCAAAATCTAAAACTACCTTGAATTCTAAAATAATTACATGAAATTCAGAAAATTTCTCCTTGAGCCTAACTTGATGGGGGAAAAAAGAAAAAGTCTTAAATATGAAAACATTAACTACTGGTCATTAAGGACGTGGTGCATCAACATGTGAGTCGGGGATAGATGATATCACAGTATATACCATTGATCTAGACTGTGCAAATACAGAAATATTTTATTCTTCTTGTCTCATATATTATTGTAATTCTGAGATTCACTCAGTATTTAAGGCCACTAATAAAACTGAGAGTGTGGCTGGTGATTAAGACAACTTTCATGGTGCTCATTGAGAAAATCTCAGGTAAATATGCTCAGTTTACCTAAATCATAAATGACATCATTTGATACAGTCTTTCATTGGGCTATAAACATAGATTTATACCAAAAAACCTTATAAAATTTAATTGCAGACCAATGTGTAAGTAAATTTTAATGGCCCCAAGAACAGATTCTTGGCTTAGATTATTTGGGTTTATAACTTACTACTAGTCATGTAACTATGACAAAGTTACAGTGCCTTTACCTGAACAACTTCATAGAGTTGTTTTGAGTATTAAATTCTTCAAAATGCATGTAATGCTCTTATCGTAAGACCTGACACTGGGTAAGTACCCAATAAATATTCATTCTTATTTTTATTTAATGATAAAAATGATCACACTAAATATGAGCACCCAAACAGGGATGAATAAATATATAATATGAACTGAAGAACTCATATATCCAACGAATCAAATTTTAATACTTGTTTCCAATATTAGAATATTAAATAGTCTAAGTGTTTTTTAAAATTAAGATTTGAAAACCTCTTCATAATATATAATTATCTGTTAGGTTAGAAAAGAGGAAGGACACTTTTAAAGAGAAAAAAAAGTTTGAATAAATATAAACAGTGGCTCATTCATTCAACACATATTTACTGTCTCAGCACTATATGCCAGACTGAGTTCATTCTGGGGCATATTTAGGACCAAGTGACACAATGTGGACTTTATGACTGTGACCAGAATTCTATCTGATGGTGCACAAAAGTGTTTCAGCTTGAGTCAGTATCTTTCAAGGTACTGAGTTAGTTAAGCAAACATGCAGAAAATCTTGAGGTTTTCTGTTTCCTCACAAAGGGCTCACTTTTTCCACTAAAAAAGATTGCTATCTTCGTTGTGATTTGGCAAGCCACAGAAGAGTACAAACCCCAAAATAATCTCTCAGCACAAGTATGCCTGTGTTCAACAATGCACAATGTGGCAGCATTTGCCTTAGAGCAAATATCCTCCTCCCAATTTTAGAATGGACGATTTCAAGGAAAGAAAAGATAATGTGAAGTAATGTGGCTCTAGGCTCTATTAAAAATAAATTTAAATTACATACATGTTTTTATTCTAGATTGATTTTTTTTTAATGTCTTTTCAAAATTATTTTAACTGCACCCACTCCTCACTTTTCAGCATGGTTAGGCACCAAAGACCAGGTCATTATGCGAAAATCGACATGATATGAAAATGGAGGATGACCACATCAGATCACAAGATGGAAGATAACTACATCATTACATAACTGTCAAATTACATCATTATGTAACCACCAAATTATACCTTTACATAACTACCAAATTACATCATTACATAATTGCCAAACCACTGAGAATCATGACCCAGCTAAGATGACACATACCCTTAACCATCACAGCCAGCGTTACTCTAGCCTCGCACCTCAGCACTCCTTACTGCCAGATGTACGCTGTTAATGTGCAAAATATGTGGATGGTATATTTTTACTATTGTCATAAATGCAAAATGTCAGCTTATGAGATAGTTGATAACTGAGGAGTAGGTGTATTTTGAGACATTTCATGCACATATCTGGAAATGCATTAAGTTAGTAGTTGTTTCTTAAGCTGTTTCTTACCTTAGTTCTGTTGTTGCATTTTCTCATACGATGGAATCTGTTCTTTTGTCATTTAAAGTTATCGTTTGCCCTAACAATTTCGTAAGACAATTTTTTACAAATTATGACAGCTTATGTGAAAATAAACTACCATTTATTTTCTTATTGGTTCTAGTATTTTTTTTTTTCTTCTCTATTTAGATGCCTCTATGCTTTTTTTTTTTTTTTATGGAAACCTTGGTGGCGTAGTGGTTAAATGCTATGGTTGTTAACCAAAAGTTCAGCAATTCTAATCCACCAGGAGCTCCTTGGAAACTCTATGGGGACATTCCACTCTGTCCTAAAGGGTCACTATAAGTAGTATTGACTCGATGACAACAGGTTTATGGTTTTTATAGGAGCCCTGGTGGCACACTGGTTGAGACCTCAGCTGCTAACCAAAAGTTCAGCAGTTCAAACCTACCAGCTGCTCCTTGGAAACCATACGGGGCAGTTCTACTCTGTCCTATAGGGTCACTATTAGAATCGACTCGAAGGCAACTGCTTTGGTTTTTGGGGGTTTTTTCATGCTTTTTATACAATGACGAACATAGATCTCCATGTAAGTGTACTGACACTGGCCCCAACTTCTAATCACAACATGAAACTTGATTTGATCAATGTGCAAGAAAGTTTACATATTATTGCTTCAGTTTACCAAATATAAAAGGTTCATTTGTTCAAATTCAAATTATGATCTATTAAATATATGTACAGATTCTAAAACTCTAAATATAACTAAAAAATTAGATGGAACACAAAGCAATATATGCTCTCTAATCTTTTTCCCACTACTCCTGGGACAACTATTTCACTTTCATGCCTTACTTCCTGCTCACTTACATAACTGAAGTACTACTATAATTGTCTCAAGTTTTCTCTTGCTTCATGCTTACAAATCTCACTTTTTATTTTCTAGAACCTTGATTTTCCAGATGAACTTTCAGTGAATTGACTGAGGCTCTCTAGAACAAATACTGACTACTCATTAAGTTTTGAATATTAAAAGAGGCTATTACAATATACTGTTAAAAAATAAATAGCATATCACAAAAACTAAATTCAGTAAGTGAAAAAGGACATGAGGAAGGCAATCGTTAGCAGCCATTAAGTCGGCCCAGCTCATGGCAACCCCATCCACAACGAAACGAAACTCTGCCCAATCCTCTGCCATCTCATGGTAGTTGGGGATCTGATCATCACGATGCATAGGGTTTTAGTTGGCTGATTTTCAGAAGCAGACCACCACGTCTTTCTTCCTAGGCCATCTTAGTCTGGTAGCTCCACTGAAGCCTGTTCAGCATCACAGCAACATGCAAGCCTCCAATGAGAGATTGGTGGTGACTGCACATGAGGTGCACTGGCCAGGAATCGAACCTGGGTCTCCTATACGGAAGGCAAAAATTCTACCACTGAACCACCAGTGCAGGTCATTATAATCCCAGGATATGAGAAAGATCTTGAGCGACAGTAGAATCTGAACAAGATTGGGGCCAATTTTCTCCCTATGAGAGGAGGAATTATGAAAAAGGACAAAGAGGATGTGGAGCCTAGGAAACAGCTGGAAAAGGAAGACGCTTGGCTTGAGCAGAGAATTGGAAAACTTAGCCAATAAATAAGATGCACCGATATTTTGGGGAACATCAAATAACAGTTTTTTATAGGAAAAGAAAATCAATGTCTTGAATGTCTTAGGATGATTAGGCTATCATATGTATAAGATGGATTAGAGAATTTACTGCAATACTGGAAGTAGCAAGTGTGTTTTATTTCTAAACAGTAGTAGTAGACGTTGTTGAAAGGATCTGGCAAAGGTATATGCTTGTAAAAACATTTTAGGCTAATGTCTGAGGCTATATATGATCTGACTTCTATACAAGTTTGGCCTTATTTTCTAAGTATTTTTTTGCATGATAATGTAACAAGGTACATGTCATTAAGTAAATAAAGCATTATATAGTTTAAAATGTAAGCATAAAACACTGCTGACATCAATTATAATGTTGTTGTTGGGTGCTGTTGAGTTGATTTTGACTCATAGTGGCCCCATGAGACAGAGCAGAACTGCCCCACAGGGTTTTCTAGCGTGTAATTTTTTTAATCTTTATGGGAATAGATCATTAGGTCTTTCTCCCTCGGAGTCATAGGGTGGGCTCATACCGCCAATCTTTCAGTTAGCAGCCAAGCGCTTAACTGTTGTGCCACCAGGGCTCCTTCAATTATAACAAGTTTGTTTTATGCTTTATTCAAATAAAAAATCATTTTAATATTACCATAAATGGGAGTGATTTCTCACGCATCCTATATTGACATTTATTTATATAAATAAACTTCTGATATTATATCTATCCTTTCATTTCATCATTCTAAAACACACTTTCTGATTCAACTCTTTAAATGTTTTCCCTTTATGCCCATGAAGGTATACTCCAAATCCTTAATGAAAATATATATAAAGCTTTTTATGGTAAACTCTCGCCTACCTCTGTTTTATTTTTGCCACACAAACTTCATACGTAACCATAAAAAAAACCATACAAATTTTAATTAAGTGAACAAACCTTATATTTTAATATATTTCATAATAACTTTTAGTCAAATGATCATATTTTGCTACATCGCACATTCTATAGTCTTTTTTCAGAATGTCACTGTCAGTGTACAAGCTATCAGTTCTTCAAAATCAAGTGACATCCCTTCTCTCTCCAAAGAAAGTAGCCACTGCCTTCCCTATCCACTTTTGTATTATACATTTTCTGTTATTGTACCAATACATCTATGTGGTTATTGTTTTCATGACTCTATGATTAGACCATGAGCTAAGGGTCCCCCATGAGGGAAGGGTTTTGACCTAGTGCTCATTTTCATGCCTTCACTATTAAATGAAAATGTTTGGTACGCAGCAGGTGCTGAAGGAATGTTTCTTTTAACTTGAAATACTCTTTTCTTTTGATATCAAAGGAAAAGATATCTGTCATGGATTGAATTGCATCCCCCCCAATATGTGTCAACTTGGTCAGGTCATGATCAGTATTGTTTGGTTGTCCTCCATTTTGTGATGTTATAAATCCTAGCCTCTACGTTCATGGTTATGGTCCAGTTTGGGAGGGAGCTGACTTTTACGTTGATGAGGCAGGATTAGGTCATGTAAATGAGGATTAGATTATGCTATGTTATGTTAATGAGGTAGGATTAGGGTGGGCTGAATCTTGAGATCTTGATTCACTACCACAAATGATAAAACTACAATGGTAGAGGGAAACTTAGAAATCATGTTACCATCTTTAGTTTTAAACCAAAACTAAGAAATGTTACGTGACTTGCCTAAAATCAGAGTTAATTAAGGGTCAGGGCTAGAATCTGGGCCTCTCAATTTCCAAATTAATTTTTGGTTTTAACATATCATTCTGTATTTGCTTGCTACCTGCATTCTAAGGAGCCTTAGTGCTACGCTGCTAACAAAAAGGTCACCATTATGTTTCAAACTCATCAGCCACACCATGGGAGAAAAGACCTGGCAATCTGCTCCCATAAAGATTTCAGCCTAGGAAACCCTATGGTGCATTTCTACCCTACTCTACACAGTCCCTATGAGTTGGAATCTACTGAATGGTACACAACACAACCACCACCACCACCTGCATTCTACCTATATGTCTATGTATATTCTAGTTTCTCTCCCCTACTGAACTCAGAAATTGTTCTGAGGCCACCCACAATTTCCTTTTCTCTGTCATTATTCTCCTCTCTACGGCATCTGATCCCTGATCACTTTTTTCCTCTGCGAACATTACATTGATCTAGGACTCTCCTCTATCAACTATTTGCTTAACCACGTCATGTTCCTCATTCCAAGGTAGTTCTTTGGCCAGCAATCATTCTCTGTATCTATCACTCTAATGAGTCTTCAAAGTCCTTTCTGCAGGTGGTTTTCAAACCTCCGAGCAATGAAGCATCCACACTCCACTCTCCTAGTCTCTTCTTATCTCACTGCAGTTGCGTCATCTTTCTCCCCAAACTAACACCTTCTCTCTAAATTTGTATTTCCATTTATGGTTTTGTCTTTTTTCTAGTTATCTAGGCTAAAAAATCATACAGTCTTTTACTCTATGTCAAACCTATTTTAAAATATTTATAAGAAAAAAAGTGATAGGATTGATGTCAGGCACTTCATATGAATTATTTCATTTAATCTGCACAGCAAGCTGGGAAGCATGTGCTAATTTCATCAGTTTTACAGTTGAAAATCTTGAATTTCAAAAAGATTTATTGTGTCTTAAGATCACAAATCAAACGGATGGTGAAGATAGGAGTCAAACCAAAGACTCCTGGCTTCAAACACATGCTGCCTTTAAGGATATCCGAAAAAGAGTGGGCCTGCCATGACTCTTATTCCAAATAACCCTCATCTTTAAAAAATTTTGCACTAAGGATTTGATGTCAAGCAAAACACCTCACAGATGGTAGATATCCAAAATGTGATATCAAGAAGAAGGCCAGGCCCCATCGCTCACAAAGCAGACAACAAAAACACTGCATTGAAAGCCACGAATATTATCTTGAGATGACTGTTTTTATGTGATCAGACTTCTTGGCTGCCGAAGGTACACTTGCTTTCTGAGCTCACTAATGGTTTCACCTCCAGGCTTCATTCAATGGCAGTGCCTACAATCTGGCAGCCTTGGAAGAATACTTTGGTATTTTATTTTTACTTTATTTTTCCCTTTCTTTTACTTTTGTTCTCTATTTTCTTTCTTAACGTATTTTCTGATTATAAACCAGAATTTTCTATAGTGGAACATTTGTAAAATACAGTAAAGAAAAAAAAAAAGAATTATCCCAAATCCTACCATAAGGAATATTTATATATGTATGTTTTTCTTACCCTACACTCTACCAAAATACACATACATGTACAGGCATACATAAGTGTGTACGCATCCTGTGTGTGTTTACACATACATGTACGCATGTAGTAGAGTTTTATACCCTACTTTGTTTTCTCCATTAAAGAATAGCTTGTGTTTCCTAATAGCATTAATATTTACAAGTCAGGCTCTATCGCTGAATTATAGTTTATCCTATAAATATACTATAGTTTTATTAGCTATTCATTCATTCAACCCTTTATTCAATAAAAAGGTAGGAGGGGAGGCAATGTTCCATTTATCCAAATGGGTCGAATTTATACATGTATCTTCTTCATAACCATTGCTTAAGCTTTACCTTGATCAAACGTGCACTTATTTTTATCTGTGTCCTATTTCACAACACAAGAAATGGTTTAAAAAATAGCCTAGAAATATACCACCAGATACCTAAGCGCCAAGGCAGTAGTAGGAAGCAACCATTTCAAAAGGATGAGTTATCCGCTTCAAAGAACATGTGTGAGATCCCCAGTAATTGGGGGGAGGGGGCGGGGAGGGGCATCTCTAAAGACAAGGAAAGTCTCCTGTTACTAGGCAACAGCTGAACAGAGACTCGGAATAAGAGGTGGCCAGGCCAAGGTCTAGGGGGAACTTTCTGGGCAGAGGAAAGAGCAAACGCCCTGAGATGGAACAAGAATAACATGTTTGAGGACAAGCAAGGCCAGTGACGAATGGTGGGAAATGGCTATTAGAGGAAGCCTAGGGACATTTCATAGCAGCTTCACTTATTTGACTCATATTCAAAAATGAACCCAGACAAAATTTCAGTCCTTTGGTTTTTTAACCCTCTAGTGGGTCACTATGAGTCAGAATCGACTTGATGGCAACAGGTTTGGTTTTTTTTAATCTTTTCTAGGGAGAAAGGCCTAGAGATCGACTTCTGAAAAACCAGCCAATCAAAACCCTATGAATTCCAAAGGTAGGATCCTGTTGTGCATGGGGTTGCTATGGGTTGGGGACCGACTCAACAGTCACTAACAACAACACTGGTTACAGATATTACTGTGGGAGGCTTCACAATGGCTTCATGTGTTACATCCTTTCAATATGTTGTCATTGTTGTCACATGTTGAATCAACTCCAACTCATAGAGATTACATGTGATAGAGAAGAGCTGCCCCATAGGATTTTCTTTGCTATAATCTTTACAGAAGCAGATGATCTTGTCTCTCACAGAGCTACTGGGTGGATTCAAACCTCCAACCTTTTGGTTAGCAGCCGAGTGCTTAACTACTATACCACCAGGGCTCCTTATCCTTTCAACATAGCCATGCTTTATTTACTTATTAAATACACAGGAATAGATTTCACTCTTACAAAAGAAAAAAAATGTTGAGAGATAGTAAACAAATTCACATTTAAATCTATCTCTTAATTTATGAGTGAGTCTCACCAACAGCCACTATACTCCATTGCATCTTTCTGCTTATTATTCAATGCTCATTATAAATGTTTTGGAGCCCTGATGGCACAGTGGTTAAGAACTTGGCTGCTAACATAAAAGTCAGCAGTTCAAATCCACCAGCCGTTCCTTGGAAACCCTATAGGACAGTTCTACTCTGTCCTATAGGGTCATTATGAGTCAGAATAGACTCGAGGGCAACGGGATTGATTTTTTTTTTTTTTAATAAATTCATCAGTTGAACACCTACCATCTAGCATTATGCATGGCACGTAGGAGTCAAAGATGAAGACAGCTATAAACTCTGCCTTCGTGTGCCTCTCATATTAGGCAGTAAGATAGAAAATGATCAGGTATTAAGACAAATACAGTTAAGAAATTATAAAATGTAAAAAGTGTCAAAAAAAAAAAAACCAAGCTGAGAAAAACAGTGGAAGTTGAGATGCTAGGGAGGGTGGCAAGACAAGGTTTTTCTAAGGAGGCAGGATTTGAGGTAAGACCTAAAGAGAAGGAGCCACTATGTGAAAAGAATGGAAGTAAGGAAAGGTAGTGTCACAGGTAGGGGAACATCATATACAAAGGGTATAAATCTTGAAGTGGGAGGAGTGCGAATTTATCTATCTACTTCATATTCACAAGACAAGCAGCCCTGGTGGTACAATGGTTAAAGCGCTTGGCTGCTAACCAAAAGGTCAGTGGTGCAAACTCCCCAGCTGCTCTGTGGCAGTCTACTTCCATAAGATTTATACCTTTGGAAGCCCTATGGGGCAGTTCTACTCTAGGATTGCTATGAGTTGGGATATACTTGACAACAGTGGGTTTGGTTTTTTTGGTTTTGGTTCACAAGACAGTACATTTGTTATTATTTATAACAATATATGTTTTGTCTTTTGTATGTATATCTCACAATAAAAGAATATATTTTAAAAAATGAAAAGAAAAATACAGCTATGTGATTCATCAATATAGAGGCAAGTATTGACTCAACGGCATTGGGTTTTTTTTTTTATCAGAAGGACTACAGTTGCTTCTGGAGAGCAAAACTCAGGATGAGGAGGAGGGGTCCAGAATATTTATTTTTTCAATTATAATTCTTATAGTAAGCATTGCATTTTAAAACATATATGATTTAGATAACACTTCAATTTTTTTTTTAAAGGCTAAAATGAAGGGATTTAGGACTTTTTCAGAGGTTACTCCAGTAATCAAAGCAATAAATAATGGTAGAACTGGTAAAAAGTCTATCAATGAGGGAAACCTATAGATGGGCCAAGACTTAAAGAATTTATGTAAAGAATGAGGCAGTGCCATAGATAAATAGTAAAAACCCACTGCCGTCAAGTCAATTCCGACTCATAGCAACCCTTTAGGACAGAGTAGAACTGCCCCATAGAGTTTCCAAGGAGCACCTGATGGATTCGAACTGTTGACCTTTTTGGTTAACAGCCATAGCACTTAACCACTATGCCACCAGGGTTTCCAGATAAATAGTAACAGCAGCAAAAAACAAAACAGGTTGGCAGGGCCCGTTTTAATGTAGTGCTCTGAAGACCATGATGAGTCATTTAGCATAAATATATGCTTGTAAGGGAAAGCAACTGAAGACAGATAGCATAATCCAAGATAAACACTGAAGAAAATCATTCTTGCTCTTTTTTGTAAAACAGATTGTTGTCATTCGGTGCCTTAGCATCGGTTCAGTCTCATGTAAAACTGAATATAGGATGAAAAGAGTGGAATTGTGAAGACCAGTTTAAAGTCAGTCCAGGTGAGAGATAACGGTGGCTGAACTAAGGAAGTAACAAGGATGTGGAGATAGATTTGTTGTGGACTCTCGCCCAAATCAAAGAGCCATCTCCAAACTTACTAATGATGTAGATGTTGGGACATGAGGGATCAGGGACACAGAAGAATTAAGGATGACTCCAAAGTTTCTGACTGAGTACTCAGGAAAGGGAGATAGATGGCTGTAATTGAGATGCAAAAGTCAAGTAGTAAGTATAAAGCAAGTTTCAGAGGTAGAGAATCAAAGTTTTTGATGGGAACTTATTTGGTTTGATATATCTGTGAGACATCCAAGTTGAGAACTTAAGTAGACAGTGTATGGAAGTTAGAGGGAAGTTTTGAGCTACAGATATATGTTTGGGAACTGTCAACATAAAGATCTTTTTCTACTACATGATAATGAATGATTTTTATGCCAGGAGCAAACTCTGAAGAACCTAGATTTGAGAAGTAGAGAAGGAACCAGAAAAGGATATTGAGAAGCAGTGGCCAGTGAGGTTACAGGAGAAGTAGGAGATTGTATAGATGACTTTTTTTAAAAAATCAGAATTAAGTTATGTAGAAGAAGTTGTCAAGGATTTCATTCTACTTGGATCAATAATCAAGACCCATGGAAACAGGAGTCAAAAAATCAAATGACATATTGCATTGGGCAAATCTGATGCAAAAGGACTCTTTAAAGCTTTTAAAAGCCAAGATGTCTGACCCAAGCCATGGTATTTTCACAACTGCCTCATATGCATTCGAAAGCCAGACAGTGAAAAATGAAGACAGAAACATTTGAATTGTGGTTGTTGGTGAAGAATATTGAATACAGCACTGACTGCTAGAGGAATGAACAAATCAGTCTTTTTGTTTTTGTTAGGTGCCATCAAGCAGTTCCAACTCATAGCAACCCTATTGGACAGAGTAGAACTGTCCCATAGGGTTTCCAAGGAACAGCTGGTGGATTTGAACTACTAATCTTTTGGTTAGCAGCTGAGCTCTTAAACACTACACCACCAGTCTTAGAAGAAATAAAACTGGAATGCTCCTTAGAAGCAAGGATGGCAAAACTTCATCTTGTATACATGGGATACATCATCAGGAAAGACCAAACGCCAGAAAAAAGACATGTTTGGTAAAGCAGAGGGTCAGAAAACAAGGGAAATCCTCCATGAGATGGATTAACACAACAGCCATAACAATGGAGTCAAACATATCAAAGATGATGAAGATGGCAGAGCACTGGGCAACGTTTTGTTCTGTTATGCATAAGGTCTCCATGAATTGGAGCCAATTTGATGGCAACTAGCAACAACAACAGATGGACAGACAGGAAAGAGTCTTCATTCAGTTCACTCTGGGTAAGTTATTTCCCCTGTCTAATCCACACTACTCAGGTTTAAAAATTTAGTAGTGCTATACAAGATGATCAACACATGTGCTCATGCCGATGTTAAATGCAACAGCAAAACCTGACCAAAGGGACATTTTCATATGTACATTTATCAGATTTCTCAAGAGTCACAGTAATGTGGTTTTTTTTGTTGCACATGAGAAAACTTTTACATGTTCCATATTACTGAGTCAGGAGGAGAATTCAAATGTATTAACTAACTGTCCTTGACATAGATCATTTCTTTAAAAAAACAAAAACAAAAGGCGGTTTCCAACTCTTGCCACCCTCCCCAGAGGTTAATGAGTTGGTGCCTGTTCAGTTGTACACCTAGTTGTTAAAGGGTTAGTCACTCAGTGATATTTTAGAGCCATTCACCATGGTGATGAGCACTCGCAGCACTTATCTCATGTAATTCCAGCCCAGTTAAGTGCTTTAACTAAAACTGAATAAGACCACTGAGAAAGCTGCACAGCTGTGATTTGGGGAAGTACTCATCACTGCCAGATCTTACTGGTGACCTCACAATTGACAGAGAGGTTGCCAACCTCCTACATATCCCTAGAGAGTGGATGCAAATTCATTTTACCATGGAAACAAGATTAGTGGAGCAAACTACTCAAGGACCATAGCACTGGCACTCAGGGACTTGGAAAATCTGCTGCAACTTATTTCCCGGATTCAACTAAAGGTCAAATAAATATAAAAATTAATTTATTTAACAATACTTACTGAGTGCATACTATGTGTTAGGTAATGTGCTAGATTCAGGAAATAAAGCAATGTAAAAAACAGTCATTTAAAAACGGACAATCGAAGTATCTTTCACAATACTTAAGGGGTTTACTTATTGTAGATATTAAAAGCTCTTTCTCATTTGCACCCACATCATCAAAATGAGGAAGCCCCGGTGGTACAGTGGTTAAGTGCTTGGCTAATAACTGAAAGATCAGCAGTTCTAATCCACCAGCTGCTCCTCAGAAGAAAGATGAGGCAGTCTGCTTCTGTAAAGATTTATAGCCTAGGAAACCCTATGGGGCAGTTCTACTCTGTCCTATGGGGTCGTTACGAGTTGGAATTGACTGGACGGCAGTGGGTCAGCAAAATGTGAAATTGGTGTTTTAGGGATTTTTTTTTTCTTCCATTCAGGACCCTTGAATGATTCAGATTTTCTTTCCCACCCCCATTCTAAATGATATTAAGTAATATCCAAGGAACTTTATTTATTGATGTTTTACCACCATTAAAGGGATCAAAAAACCTTGTGCCAACAAAGCTCTACCTTGCATGGCCTATTTCTTAGCCATAAGTTTCCAAAATACAAAGCTATGACCCCACATAGGACAGGGTAGAGCTGTCCCATAGGGTTTCCAAGGAATGCCTGAAGGATTCGAACTGCCGGCCTTTATGGTTAGCAACCATAGCTCTTAACTACTACACTACCAGGGTTTCCATAAATCCAAACCCATTTCCGGCAAGTCGATTCTGACTCATAGCAACCTAGAGGACAGAGGAGGACTGCCCCATAAGGTTTCCAAGGAGCACCTGGTGGATTTAAACTGGTAACCTTTTCGTGAGCAGCCAAGCTCTTAACCACTTTGCCACCAGGGCTTCCATTAGCATATAGTTGGTATTTAAGTCATGAGGCCAGACAAAAGAAATGGTTTAAGCCACATTAAACTACTTCTTGCCTTATTAAACTTTTTTTTTCTTTTCCTGGTATTTCTCAAAGATGATCGATTGTAGATTTAAGTTTCTCTTTTCTGTGTTGAATACTATACAACAACTAACTTACAGGACAAACCAAGTTCAAACAACTTGATCGCTTTTCCTTCCAACCTTTTCTTGTTCTCTTTTCTACATATCCCATCACTGAGTACAGAGGCTAGAAAGCTAATGTAATCTCAGGCTGATTTATTAGAGGTTGTCTTGGAAGTCACATACCTAAAGAGCTGAAATGACCTGGTATAAACCCTTGACCCAATGCACTCTGCATGCACCAGACCACATGTGGAATATTACGTCCATGCATCACGTCTTCAGAAAAACATTTAAAAACTAGAACACATTCAAACAAGAAACTAGGGGCCACTTAGTTCCAAATTACACCCAATATCCTCAATAAATATTCAAAAATCTGTTTACACATTTCAAGTAGTAGAGCAATCACCACTCTGAAGCAACCCAGGCTTCTACCAAACAGTTGGAACACTCAGAAAGATTTTCATAAAAGGTGTAGAATCCTTCCTCATCATTACTTGAAACCATGAGTACTGATTCTGCATCCTATACATTTTTTCACACTTCAAATATATGGCAAATACTCTTGTTATCCTCCTATTGCACATTGTACATGCCAAGTTACTACAACCATTTCTGATGTGAAATGGGTTCCCTATCCTCCTTCATGCTGAACAGTCTACTTCAGATGTTCTCTAGTTTATGAATGTCTTTCTAAGGTTTCATTTTCGAAAGCATGAAGTGAATGTTGAAAGGAAATTGTCTTTAGCATATGGGACGAGATCAAGTAAGAGGTTGTAAGAAAAGCTAACACCTTTAAAAAAAAAACACCTATAGATACAGCAAACTTAACATGTTTAAAACTGAGCTGATCTCCCACCCATCCTCATTGCCCCACATTATTCTCCATCTTACTGATGGCCAATTCTATAATTCCATTTGGCACGGACCAAAAATTCTATTGTAATTCTGCATTCCCCTCTTTCTAATTGCACATCCAAACATCAGAATGTTCTGTTGGCCTTACCTTTACCCTGAATTTGACCAATTCCACTGCTACCACTGCCAACGTAGCCTGAGCCACTGACAACTTCTCATCCGAATTACTGTATTAGCCTTTTGCACATTAGATAGTCTATCCTTAATATGGAATAACAAGATGGAAACTGTTTCATATATTATTTTTTGTCATTCTCTGTTAGGAAATATTCCAAGCCTTCAGAAAAGTATAGGGTAATACAGGGTTCAGTTATCCAGTACCAAAATTTAACAAATGTTAATACTGTTATTATTTATTAAGTACATTTTTAAATGTCATAATTTAATGATATGATTGAAATGGACTCTACACATTCTCAAACTAAATTTCCTTCGCTTGTTCCTCAGAGATAACTACTTCACTGAAGTCGATGTGTATCCTTTGCATCCACGTCTTTATATATTCATTACATATGTTCAGCCATTACAAACATTGTTGCAATGAACATGCTTGGACTTATTTAAAAAGGTTCACTCTGGGGGCTATATTGAGAATGGACTATTAAAAAAAAAGTTGCCTCTGAGTCATCTCTCACTCATGGCAACCCCATGTGTGTTAGCATAGAACTGTGCTCCAACAGATTTACAATGGCTGATTTTGTCAGAAGTTGAGTGCCAAGATTTTCTTCTGAGGTGTCTCTGGGTGGGCTTGAACCACCAACCTTCAGTTAGCAACTGAATGTAACCATTTATACCACCAAGGGACTCCAAGGATAGACCACAGAATGTGCAAAAGGCTAATGCAATAATTCAGATGAGAAATTACCAGTGGCTCAGGCTAGGTTGGTACCAGTAGCTGTGGAACTGCTCAGATTCAGGATAAAAGTAAAGCCAACAGAACATGTTTGGATGTGCAGTTTGAAAGAAAATGGAATTCAGAATGTTTAGATGTGCAGTTTGAAAAAAAGAGAGGAACTCAGAATCACAATAGAATTTTTGGTCCATGCCAGATGCCATTATAGAATTGGCCATCAATAAGATGGAGAACAATGTGGAGCAATGAGGATGGGTGGGAGATCAGTTCACTTTTGAACATGTTAAGTTTGCTGTATCTGTTAGATCTCAGGTTGAAACATCAAGTAGGTAGTGTGATTTACAGACCTGGTGATGAATAACCTAGAGTTACATATTTTGAAGTCTTTGACATACTTGGTATTAAACCCATGAGACTGGATAAAATCACCAAGCGGGTAAGTGTAGAGACGAAAAGGAGGTCCACAATGAGCACTAGGGCGTGCCAGTGTAAAGGTATCCCAGGAAGGCAAAGAATGAATAATTTAGCTTCAGAGGGAGCAGTCAGAGAGATGTGGTGTCCTGGAGGGAAGCGAATAAAGCATGTATTGAGAAGGAGGGTTTGATGAGCTACTCCCATTACTGCTCAAGGTGAGACAAGAAGAGGACTGAAAACCAGTGGCCGCATGTGAATCCCTCTCTCTGTCAGTTCCACATCATCTATCCTGTCCACTTAACTATCCTGAAATATGGATAGGTATTTGTGTACAAGTCAAATAAAAAGATAAGATACAACTACCATTTGATCCCTTATTTCATTAATGCTCAATGCAAAGTGAAATAGAAAAATGTCCGCCCTCAAAATTCATCATCCGCACATAACGGATTTTGCAATCTTAATATTAATGGATGAAATCTATTGTGGTTTGAAAGGAAAAAGGAGTATTAGGAAAAATAAAATATCTGCGAGCAATCTACTATGACCAAGCAGAAAAGAACTGGGGTGTGATTCTTGTGAAATAAATAATACATGGGTCATTGTCACTTCTGTCCTTTAACTTGGCTGTAATAAAGAATAAGAGTTGAGCGATTCTCTTTCCACCCAAAGCTTTATTTAAACTAACTGTAGAACTTCTTCTTTATTCTATGTTTTATATTGTTTACGCAGCCAAGATGTTCAAAATATTTTCAGACATTGATTCCATCATCTTACAAATGAGCAACTATTGCAGATTCTTTGCATTTTCAAATTGAATTAGAACCATATTAACATCCTTATCTAAGAGCTTGACTAAAAATACTAAACAGACAGGGCCAAAGACAGAATTGCGATCTTTGCTAGAAACCTCTCCTGATTAACATTAGGATTCCTAAGATACGTTAATTTAAAGCATTAGGAACCTACTGAAGTATCTTCATCCTGTGTGATTGAGGAATTACTTTAAAAAAATAACTACAAAGCATCCTAGTTAAAAGAAAAAAAATATTCAAAACTCTGAAAGAGGAACATACAATTGAAGTTCAACTAAAATGCAAAACAGATGGAAAAAACATTTGGAATAAATATGATTACACATCAGTTCTGTAAAGAGACCATCACTAAGACCCTAACAGCCAAATGAGTAAATGATACTTTAATTCACAAAGGAGAAAAACAAATAGAGAAATCGGTACAGAACCAGGGTCATTCTTGGCTAGTAATTAAAAGAATGTAAAACCCAACAATCAGGCACAATTCAGCTTTTCAAGTAGCAATAAACAGAAAAATTAGCAAATAAAAGTTATAATAAGTATTTGGAAAACAAAGTCAACCTGGTACCCTCAAACTTCACTGATGGCCTCATAAATTATTATCCTCTGGGAATTCTTGTAGAAACATGTTACAACTTATACCTTTGGACTCATCAATTGCAGTTTTGCTATTTATTCTTGGGATACATTCAAAAGAAGACCTCCTTGCTTTGTTTTATTAAAAGTATTAAAGAAAAATATACAGGATAGATCTGATTATGGCTTTGGAATAGAGAAGGTCTTCTTAAAGAAGCACTACAAAGCAGCAACTACAGAGGACAATATTTAATTTTTTAAATTATAAGAAAAATGAAAGCCTTCACAAAATTCACCATTAAGGAGCCCGTTGCTGTTGAGTCAATCGCGACTCATAGCAACTCTATAAGAGAGAGTAGAACTGTCTGGTAGGGTTTCCAAGAAGCAGTTGATGGATTCAAACTGCTGATCTTTTGGTTAGCAACTGAGGTCTTAGCCATTGTGCCACCAGGGCTCCAACCATTAAGGAAGTGGTTAGAAAAATTAAGACACATTTAGGAAACACACTTTAAATAAAACTTTATGGAAGTCTATGTGGCAATATTACATGGTAAAATGCATGTTATATGTTAAGTTTCCTTAAAAATTTAAAAGTTTTATGCACGCTTTGAATTGAGCTTTAAAAACAACTTGAACTATAAATACACTCAGAGAAAATAGACGGGTAGTAAATAGAGTATATGAGCCCTGGTGGTACACTGGTTAAGCACTCGGCTGCTAATTCATAGATTGGCTCTTCAAACCCACCAGCCACTCCATGGAAGAAAGATGTGGCAGTCTGCTTCTGTAAAGATTACAGCCTTGGAAACCCTACGGGGCAGTTCTATTCTGTCCCATAGGATCACAGGAGTTGGAATCAAATCAACAGCAATGGGGTAAAATAAAATACACTATTTCCAAAACATTAATAGTGGTAACAGTGGTTACAGGTAGTGAAAATATGAACAAGTTCCTTTTTTTTCCAGATTTATTATGTAGTTACACTGTTTTCATAAGAAAAATATACATACATCGACCTTGTGTACAAGCAATACACAAGCACTTTCCATCAAAATTTTTTCAAAAATTATCAGTAAGTTTAAAGACCTCTTTGACAACTATCCACAATGCTATGCCCTTCCTTTATCTCAAAAAATAATCACTATTATCAACTTGATTTGATTCCTTCCAGACTTAACTTCTTTATACATATACATATATGCCCCCATAAGAAAATGCTACCTATCGAGTTTTTTTTTTTTTTTTAACATAAATAGTAACATAATCTATGGATCATTCTGCAATTGGCTTTTTATTGAAAGTTAACAACAGAAGAGTATTAAATAAGAAAAATATTAGAGAGATTTGATTATGATATTAGAGATGGGAAGGCCTTAAAGAAGCACCAAAATGCAACATAATTTTGTTAAATTTAACCACATTAAAATGAAAAACTACTTTATGACAAAACATTGATAAACAAATCTGACAGATTGAGAGAAAATATTTGCAACGTATATGTTGTTGTTAGTGACTGTGGAGTTGGCTCCCAACTCATGCCAACCCCACACACAACGGGATCGGACCACTGTGATCCACAGAGTTTTCATTGGCTGGTGTTTCCGAGGTGATCTATCTTAGTCAGGAAGCTCCACCGAAACTGTTGGAGCACCATAACAACACACTGAACAAACTGTTCAGCACCATAACAACACACAAGCCTCCGCTGACAGATAGGTGGTGGCTACACTGAGGTGCACTGGCTGGGAAATTGAACTGGGTATCTAGCACAGAAGGCCCAAATTCTGGCACTGAACCACTAATGCCCCCACAACATATATAACAAAGGGATATATTAAAAAACAAGTAATTTTGGGGTAGGGAATTCAGTAGAAGAATCTGCAAATCACATGATAGGATATTCACAAGAGAAGAAACCCTAATGGTTAATGATGAGAAAAGATGTTCAACTTGACCAATAATCAGAAAACAAAATGGAAACAACAGCAGAATACCATTTCATAGTCATCTACCTGGAAATAAAATTTAAAGTTTAAGAATATCAAGGGTTGAGGAAGAGGCACTCTGAAACTGTGTTGATGGGAAAATAATCGGAAGAAACACTTTGGAGAGCAATTTTACACTACCACTTCAAGGAAATACACATATTCAATGGCTCAGCAGAAATTCTAGCACAAGAGCACAAAGCAAAGAACAAATACAAAATTGACAGTGCAAATCATTTCTCAAATTAAAAATAAATAAATAACTAAACTCCCTAAATGATCTCTGTGTGCAGCAATTTAAAAGAACAGGCATAGGGGGTTAAGATAACTGTTTACTCTGTAAATTCTCTCAGTGTGGGGGACTTCTGGCCAACATGGTGCCATAGACAGAAGCACCACACCATCCCTCCACAGCAAAGACCCAAAAAACTAAGTAAAACAAACATCATTCCTGGAACCTAAAGTGTCAAATGAAGAGATAAAGAACTCAGCCAAACACTGAATGGAATAAGAAACTGACAGAAGACAGAGAGTGAGCAGAGATAAGCACGGAGATCCCTTATCAGCTAGTGCAGCACAGATTCACCATCTTGAACTCCTGTCAGGGATCAGCAGACAGGGAGCCCAGGAAAGAAACTTCACAGAGCTCCCAGCAGGAGACAGAGTGCCTGATAACCAGCAATACATGCTTTCCCATCCCCCATCCTCTCCTTCCTGCTCTACCTCTGAGGCTCCTGGCTTGCTGCAGCGGCTCAGCCAGCTGGGAAGTGCAGTGTTGGTGCTGCTTGGATTCCCCCACCTATGTCACAGATCAGTGGGCAGGAAATATGGGAAAGTAGCTTCATGAAGTTCCCAGCAGGAGACAGAGCACCCAGTAAGAGTGATATATGCTTTCCTAACCCCCAGCCTTCTCCTCGGCCTCCTCTGTTTCCCGCTGGGCTGCGGTCTCTTGGCCAGGAGGCAACTGCTTTGGTCTCAGGCTGCTTGGATTCACCCTGCCCACACTGGCCAGGTTCCTGAGCTGATGTTGCTTCTTTCTGTTTCTTTTGGTTTCTTCCGTGCCTCCCACCACCTTCCCCTTCTTTCTCGCAAACATCTCACTCCGTGTGCCACCTTTGCTTCTTCCTGAAAGGCTGTGACACCCCACTCAACTGGGGAACCACTCCCCCGGCCTGCAATACCAAGCTGGTGGAATCGCTGGGGCTTTTTTTTCTTTGCTTGTTTTGTTTTGCTTTGTTCTATTTTGTTTTGTTTTCTTTCTCTTTTCGCATATGGGAGGCCATTCTAGCCTGGCTGCACTGCACATCCCCAGTCTGCACAGTCACATATGTGGGATCCCTGGGGGCATTTTTTTTCTTACTTTCTTTTTTTTTCTTTCTCTCTTTTCCCCTTTCTGTCTTTCTTCATTTCTCGGTTCTCATCTGTCTATACTTACCTTCTTTTCCTGTCTCCTGAATACATAGTGCTGTGTGACGCATATACCGCCAGGCTATACCACACAGCCTGGGAACCACTTCCCCAGTCTTCACAGTTGCATCGGTGGGACCCTTGGGGGCTTTTCTTTTTCAAATTTTTATCTAGTTATTTTTTTTCTTTTCCCCCTTTTTTTTTTTTCTCCATTTCTTGGTTTCTCATCTCTCCCCTCCAAAAAGCAAGCTCCCTTAGCACTTTTTTTTTCCTTTGTTTATTTGTTTTTGGCTCCTGTTTCTCTCTCCTCTTTCTCATATGCATACTAGTGCCACACATCACAACCTCTCCCCTCTTTCCTGCCTACCTGCACTGTGTGCTGAACATCACACCCCTGAGCAGCATAGGCACGGCCTACTGGAACCTGCCCAGGACTGGTTCCTGACCCACCTTGTCGGCCCTACTACGTGCCACAAACAGCCCATCCCAGCCCTCCCCTTTACCTGGACCTGTCCTGATGCACCATAGCTGAATGACCAGCCCCACCCACTAGACAAGGAGGTGAAAACTATTGAGATTACAGATGAGCAAGCAACAAACAACACATAGCCTGCCTGCTCAGACATAACCAAATAAAACAAAAAGCCAGATGAAACAAACAAATTTACAATCAAGAAACAAAGAAAATAACTACTGAATGTCCCAATGACAGCAAACAATATCAATGTCAAAACATACAAAAAAACAGGACAGGATGGTTCCAGTAAGTGTCCAAAATAAAACACCAGATGACTCTAGTACAAGAAAAGGCACTAGAACTACCTGACAGGGAACTCAAATCTCTAATATTTGGAGCTATTCAAGAGCTGAAGCAAAAGCCAGACAAAAATGAGGAAAAAATAGACAAATTTATGAAAAAGGCGATGAATTCATGGAAAATACAGAAAAAAAAAGGAAGAATTCAGGAAAGTAACACAGGAACAAAATGCCAAAATAAATTCACAACTAGAAATAATACAGAAACAATAATTAGAAATCTAAAAGATAAAAAACAAGATTTCAGATATGGACAGCATCATAGAAGGGCTGAGGACAGGATCAGCAAAATTGAAGACAAACACTTGGATACAACTCTGAGGAAAAATCAGAAAAAAGAAAGATGAAAAATGAGGAAACCCTGAGAATTATGTGGGATACAATCAAAAGCAAAAATTTGTGAGTGACTGGAGTTCCATAACGGAGAGAAAACAGAAAACACAGAGAAGATCAATGAAGAATTGCTGACAGAAAACTTCCCTAATGTTATGAAAGATAAAAATATGACCATCTAAGAAGCTCAATGAACCCCATATAGGATAGACCCCAAAAGAAAAACACCAAGGCATATTATAATCACACTCAATAAAACCAAAGAAAAAGAAAACTCTCTCAATGACCTGGGATGAAATGACACACTTGCTCCAGAAAACAAGTACTTATTTGAAGAATTAGGGGCTCTCTTATCCCATTATCTGCCTCGACTTTAATCCCATTTGGCCTAAATCAGCCGCTCATCTCTGTGGTGTGCATTTTATAGTTACTGAAATCAACTGCTCATGGGATATCACTATGTCACTTCTGTGTACTTCAATGGGGAGATGTCAGAGTCCTCTGGGAGATCAGCTCCTAGATGGCCTTTTAGCACTCTAAATTTGAGAGGAATTGAGGGAAGATAAAGTTGGTGAGAAAACATGACTGACTGCCTAATCAGCCAACAGGCATTTCCTGGAATGCAGGGGGTAATTAGTTTCATAGCTTTTCTCTCAAGCCCATTTCAACAAGTTAGTGTACAAATTGCACAAGTACATTACTACTTATGTTAATCTAATTTAAACTTTTGCATTTGTTTAATTTCAAAAATATCAGCTAGGTAGAATCTTGGAAGTTGTAGAAAACTGTTTAATGCATTGGCCAAAACATTTTCTATTTCTCATCTCCATTTTATTTAACAAACATCTTTACAATACTATGCTGCCAGAGGATCTTCTAAGTATCTTACTGTATTTTAACAGATGAAGAAAGTAAGGTGCTAAGACTTTAAGTAAATTGTCCAAGGTCACACAGCTAGTAGTAGGAAGGCTTGGGTTCAAACCTATACGGTCTCTTCCTTGACCCCCTGCTCTCAATTAAGGGAGCCACAAGTACTCCAAATGTAAGCTCCTTTGCTCTGGCATTTCATTTTCAAACATTAATGACTCAGTCTTCTTTCCCCAAAATTTAGTAGTAATTTTTTTTTTTTAATTACTCAGTTTTAGCTGCATTTAAAACGTGCTTTTCCTAAATGGAGCTGTTTAAAAATTTAGGTTGTATCTTTATTTCATGTGTGGGGGTAGGTCAAATATTCATGTAGTGACAATTTCATACAATTCAACCGATCTGGAAGAAATCTTAAACATACAGGAAAATGCAAAGAATGTGGTACTGGAAGACCAAATTCAATAACTACTCCATCACGTGGGACCTGTGGGACCTTAAGAAAGTAACATAACCTCATTTGTCCTTATTTTTCTCATCCTTAATCTGGGAATATTAAGGCCTGTTGATCATGGCCATCTGTGAAGTAAACTATTTAATCTGTAAAAAGTGCTCATCAATTATAATGTGCTAAACACCAGTTACTATTCTAGAGAACAGTGTCTAAGCCCTAATTATAGAAGGTGGACACTTGGAAAGCATTTGCATAACTCATAATATGATTCCTAGAAAAACAACCAATCTCAGTAAATTGTAACCAAAATTATTCTTACTAGGGTTTTAGTTGGGTATATAACTTCTGTAAGTTAACAAGTATCTTAGTTGTTAAAACATAGACAATGAAAGCACGTGCCTTTGAGAACGGCTGTGAGGAATAAAAGATAAATACAGCAAATGCATATGACTAAATATGCTTGACAAATAGGACAAAACTTGGAGTTGCTATTTTCTTTGTCATTATTAATTGTCATTATGCTCACACAAGGATGAGCCAAAGTTCTGCAAGAACTTAGTACCTATCGAGGTGCTAGGTTCTGCTATGTTGAACCTGAAATCCACTCTAAAAGGTCTCATTAAGATAACAACAGAGTTGTTTACCAGTTGCCACCTGGTGATCTACCTCCAAAAAAGCAGCCACTGAAACTTTATGGAGCACAGTTCTACTCTGACCCATACGAGGTCACCATGAGTTGTAGTCAACTTGATGCCAACTGGTTTAAAAACAGAACTTCTGCTTGAAGTGAACATGAAATGAGTTATCTATACTCAAGTAAATTGCTTCAGTATGAGAGTCAACATGGGAATGATGATAGTATGCTCCACATAAGTAGCTCTTCACACACAATAATCCAAATAACAAGTTATTTCTGCGATATTAAAATGTTTTAATTTTGTGTTTATAAAGCAGCTTCGTGAACACACTGTATATCCTGTCTCCAAGTTCTTTGGTTTTAATGAAACAGGAAATAAGAAATGACTGCTGAGAAATAAGTCTCACACAGATTTGTTCTAGAACATTTTGAATTTAAGCCATTCATTTCTAACAAGAGAAAAACTCAGAAGCCCTGCATTGCTGTGCTCATCCCTGCCACAAGCTCCCTCTGTTACTTCTTGGACAAGTTATTTAAGCAATCTGAGTATCTGTTTCCTCATTTTTAAAGTAAGGACATTGTACTAGAGAATACACTTCAATTTCAAACATATTTATTAAACAATTACCACATGCTCTAGGCTAATACCAGGAACGAAGGTTGAGTATACATGTGGTATTCTGGAGATATTTGTGGTTTTGTAGACAAGAAAAAATAATGAAAATAATTATAAGTGATAATAACTATTAAGATGCTATGTAGAAATTCTATTTTTAAGCAACTTACTGGTAGAAAACACACAGAAATGCTAAATAAAGTCTTACCTGAACTTGCAAAAATGTAAGGAAATTTCCCAAGGGCCAAAAGGTAACAGAAAATGGGGGGAGGGGAAAATAACAGTCCTAAATTCTTGGCTGATGCCTCAATAGCCCTGGGGTTTTCTCTAGTGTTAGTAACCTAGAGCAGGGGTCAGCAAACTTTTCCATGAAAGACATATAGTAAATATTTTAACTTTTGTGGGGCAGTTGGTCTTTGTTACAACAACTACTCAACTTTGCTGTGCAGTGTGAAAGCAGCCATAGCCAATATGTAAATGTATAAGTATGGCTGTGTTCCAAAACAAATTTGTTTATGGACACTGAAATTTGACTTTTATGTAATTTTCATGTGCTGTGAAATATTTTTATTTTTCTTCCCAACCATTTAAAGATACAAAAGTCATTCTTAGCTCCTGTGCCCTACAAAAAACATGTGGCAGACCAGCATTGGTAATCAGGCCACAGCTTGCTGACTCCTGACCTAGCTGCTTGAGACCATTCAGAATTAGGAAATAAGGCCTACATAAGCTAAATTCTTAGAACTATATCCTTTTGTGAATCCATGGTGGGCAAAAAGAATCCGACACCAAATAGACACCAAAAAAAGCTCTGAGAAAAAAAGTAGAAACCATGGGTCTGCCCTGATACAGGTTTAGGGGTTAAATTTTACATGCAGTGTGGGTGGTCCAGGTATGCCCAAGCTGAGAAATTACCCTAAACAATAGTCTGACCCTGGCATTTACCATAGGGCACCTGGAGTAAACAAATACAAAATGTCTTTGGAACAGTACATCTCAAATCAGGCCTCAGAGAATTTCAACAAATCAAGTACCAATGAAGATCAGCTCAGTATCCGAAGTCATACATGAAAAAACAACCCACAAAAAGAAGTACCAAAATCCCATACACATCATCAGCTTATTGAACAGTCTCATAGACTACAAATTTCATGTGTAAAAGAATCAAGGGCATAAAAGAAGAAACCCAAAACATAATAAACATACTGTGAAAGAAGAGAAAGAAAAGAAACACATAGAAATTCAATGGATTAAACATTTGAAGAGAGATTTCACCAATTCTTTTTTTTAATAAGAAAGCTGTCTGTTGAAAGATTCTCAGATTGAATAAAAATAAAAACCAGCTCTATGCTTTTTGCAACTTATACACTTAAGCCATAATAACACAAACAAAAAGTTGAAAATGGGGAATTTAAAAAGACTTAACAAGCAAATACTAACCTAAAGAACTGCACAGGAAAATTAGTACCAGATAAAATAGATACTAAATACTCAATAGCATCATGAAAATAAAGAGGCTTCTGGATAAGAAAATAATTCATCACAATAATGCAACAAATAGCCTCAAAATATATGATGATGTTGACTGCAATATATAGAAACATTGAAAAATCAAACATTAATAGATTATATGTATACTGGTTTCTTTCTGGACTCTCTGTTAAGTTCCATTGCTCTGTACATGTAAGCATATGTGCTAATACCACGTGGTCTTGATTAGAATAGCTTTAAAGTCAGTCTTGAAATCAGGTTTTGGAAGTCTTCCAAATTTGTTCTTCATTTTAAAAATTATTCTGCCAGTTTCTAGGTCCATTTAATTTTCATATAAATTTTAGAATATACTTATATTTTCTACAAAAAAAAAAAAAAAGCCAATTGACACTCTAAGGAGTCCTGGTGGCTTAGTGGTTAAGAGCTTGGCTGCTAACCAAAAAGTTTGCAGTTGGAATCCACCAGCCACTCCCTGGAAGCCTTATGGGACAGTTCTACTCTGTCCCATAGGGTCACTATGAGTCGGAATCAACTCGAGAGCAACGGGTTTTTTGACATTGTAATGATTCTGTAGTCCAATTTGGAAACAATAAGTATCTCAACAAAACTGAGTCTTCCAATCCATGAACATGGTATATCCCTCCATTGATTTAAGCCCTTTTCACTTTGTTTTTTTTTCTTAAGCCATGTTTTATAATTTCACTGTACAGGTTTTATAGTTATCTTAATTTTACATTCAAACATTTCAGGTGTTGAGGCTATTGTAAATGCAATACTACCTTTAATTTCAATTTCCAATTTTTATTGCAATTTTTATTTTGTTTGTTATGTGCCATTGAGTCAATTCCAGCTCATAGAAACCCTATATTGACAGAGCAAAACTGCTCCATAGAGTTTCCTAGGCTAAAATCTTTACAGGAACAGATTGTCAGGTCTTTTCTCCCCTGGAGCAACTGGTGGGTTCAAACTGCTGATCTTTTGGTTAAGCCAAGCACTGAATTGTTGCACCACCAGGGCTCCTCCCTTTATTGCTATACATAGAAATATATGTGTGTGCAAATGAAAAAGTATATATATACATATATAATGTATATATATTTGCACACATGTACATATACATACACAGACATTACATCTTGTTATCTTGCTAAACTCACTTGTTAGTTGTTCTAGGAGCTATTTTATAGATTCCTTAGGATCTTCTATGGACAAGGTGATGGTTTCTGCAAATAAAGATAATTTCACTTCTTCTTTTCCAATCTGTATCTGTATGCCTTTAACTAACTTCTTTCCTTCCTTCTTTCCTTCCTTCCTCCATTCCTTTCTTCTTTCTTTCCATCTTTCCTTTTTTTTTTCACTTTCTTTTTCTTAATGCACTAGCTAGGATGTCCAGTGCAATGTTGAACAGTAGTAGTCAGAATGACATTCTGGGCTTTTTCCTGATAATAGGGGGAAAAAAAAAATGCAACAGTCTTTAACTGTAGGTTTTTCATAGATGTCCTTTAACAGGTTGAGGAAGTTATCTTCTAGTCTTAGTTTGCTGAGAGTTTTTGTAATAGTAAATGAATGTTAAATTTTGTCCATTTTTCTCCATCTTAGTGAGATTACCATACCATTTTTTTTATCTTTCATCTGGTTCATGTGGTGAATGGAACAGATTTTTTTTTTTTTAATGTTAAACTTTTTTTGAATTCCTGGGATAAACTGTATTTGTCATGATGTATTACCACTTTTATCTATTGTGAGATTTGATTTGTTAATATTTGTTAAGGATTTTAGTGTTTATGTTCATGAGGGATGGGGCTGCAGTTTCTCTTTTGTAATGTCTTTATTTGTTCCATATCTGGATAATGTTTGGCCTCACAAAATATATTGGCAACTATTACCTCCTCAAACATCCCTGAAAGAATTTGTATTACTTTTTTCTTAAATGCTTGATAGACTTCACCAGTGAAGCCATCTGGGCCTGGGATTTTCTTTGCAGGGAAAAATGTTAAACAGATTAAATTTCTGTAGATACTGGGCTCCAAAAGGAGCCCTGGTGGCACAGTGATTAAAGCACTTGGCTGCTAACCACAAGGTTGGCAGTTTGAACTCACCAGCTGCTTTGTGGAAGAAAGATGTGGCAGTCTGCTTCTGTAAAGATTACTGCCTTAAAAACCCTATGGGGTAGTTCTACTTTATCCTATAGAATCACTACGAGTTGGAATCAGCTTGATGGCCAGGGGTTATAGGGTTTCACAGATTTTCTATATTTTTAAGTCAATTTGTTAATGTTTGTATTTCAAGGAATTTGTGCACTTCATCTCATTAAAATCTTTTCTGACATAGAGTGATTTAAAAAATTTCCTTATCATTTTAATTCCAAAGAATCTGTAGGGATATCTTCCTTTCTTTCCTCTTATTGATCAATCTAACTAGAGATACTAATTTTAGTGTTCTTTTCAAAAAATTATTTTATCTACTTTTTTATTTCATTGATTTTTGCTTTTATCTATATTTTTTTCCTTTCTTCTATATATTTTGCATTTGATTTTCTCTTTTTTTTAATTTAAGATAGACTTATCTTCTTCATCTATTCTTTAACCTATCTTCTATTTAATGCTATAAATGTTATAGGATTTCCCTGTAAGCTCTGCACTAGCTGCATCCCACATATTCTGATATATTGTCTTTTCATTTTCATTCAATTCAAAATATTTTCCAGATTCTTATGATTTCTTCTTTGAATGATGTGTTATTTAGTAGTGTTTGTTTCATTCCAAATACTTGGTTATTTTTTCAGATGTCTTTTTGTTATTGATTCCTATTAAGTCCACTGTTGCCAAACACACCCAGTATGTTTTCAGTCATTTTAAATTTGTTGAGATGGTATTAATGATGCAGCATATGAGCTATCAACTGTTCCATGTGCACTAGACACAATGTTTTCTCTATGTGTAAAATAGGTCACATGAGTTAATGGTACTGTTTATTTATTCCTTTTTTTAATGTCTCTCTACCTGCTCTATCAATTACTGAGAGATAAGTAAATATTAAAGGAAAAAAAATAGTGTCTAACAATACCAGCTGCTGGTTGGTATGGACGTGGGAAATACTCAGCTAGCAGGAGGATTAAAATCACCATAAACAAATCAACACTATTTAGTAAATATGAAGATGTATATCTCCACAAGCCAAAATCTTAATGGTAGGTATATGCCCAAGCAAAACTCTTGCACACATGTGCATGAGACTTGCAAATGTATGATCATTATTGCACTGCTTGAAACAGCAAAAAATAAAAAAAAATTAGTAACCATGATTAGAACAATGGATTAATTGTATTGCACTCAAACAATAAAATCACATATTGCAATTGAAAGGACTACATGTGTCAACTTGGATAAATTTCAAAAATACAATTTTGGATTTAGAAAAGCAAGTTCTATAAGGATTTGTACAGTATGATTTCATTTATGCAAATTTTAAAAATACAAAACAATGCTATATATTGTTTATGGATACATACATATGTAATGAAATTATAAAAATATGGATGGAACATACACACAAATTTGAGAATAGCCGTTACATCTGGGCACTCAGAAAAGAAATGGATTGGGGGAGGAGTACCATGAGGTCTTCAATACTATGTGCAAATTTAAAAATAAAGATACAAACCAAAAAGGATAAAATGTTAACATTTGTGAAATCTGGGTGTTAGCTGTATTAATCTCTATATTTTAGTGTATATTTGAATAATCTGTAATTACAATCTAGGTGTAGCTTTTATAAACCATTAAAAAACGCCTGAAAACTTAATGGAAAAATGGACAAAGATTATGAGCAAGCAATCCACAGAAGAAGAAATGTAAATCATGGAAAGCAACATTAAAAAATTAATGAAATTATTTTTTAATATAAAAAGATTATTAATATCCACTATGGATAAGAACTAATAAACTTTATATTCAAAAATAGTATAAAATGAATGAAATTATTTTTAATATGAAAATATTAATATCCACTATGGATAAGAATTAATCATCTTTTTATATTCAAAAATAATATGAAATTACTTTTTATATGAAAAGATTATTAATATTCACTATGGATAAGAATTAATAATCTTCTTATGTTTAAAAAAATTTCATTATTTTTTAGTATTTCTTTCCATGATTTACATTTCTTCTTCTGTGGATTGCTTGCTCATAATCTTTGTCCATTTTTCCATTAAGTCTTTTAGGCATTTTTTTAATAGTTTCTAAAAGCTACACCTAGAATGGAAACCCTGGTGGCATAGTGGTTACGAGTTCAGCTGCTAACCAAAGGGCTAGCAGTTTGAATCTACCAGGTGCTCCTTGGAAACCCTATGGAGCAGTTCTACTCTGTCCTATAGGGTCACTATGAGTCAGAATCGACTCAATGGCAGCAGGTTTTTATGGATAAGAATATGCACCCTTAGGTACTGTTGGTGAGTATAAATTGGTCTAGTATTTTTGGAAGGTAATTTGGCAGGATATATCAAAATATTAATTCCACAAGCCCTTAGATTCCCCCTCCCCAAAATATCATTTCCAGGAACATCTACTGAAGACATACACAGGTGTGCAGAGATAAGCATAAATGGTTGTATAACTGGAATTATTGTTACTTGTGTTATTTGTTTTGGGTGTTAGTGTAAAAATGGCACCAACTTAAAATCCTAGCAATATGGAAATCTTTCATAAAGGCCACTACCATACACACTACAGGGACAGCCTCCAATGATGGAATCCAAGTGAAAAACACCCCAGGGAATTTTGCTTATGCACGTGTCCAGCTCCATGCAGCCAGCCTGATACCATGTTCCAGGCTCCTCCCTAGAGTAGTGGTTCTCAACACTGGGCAACTGTCCATCTGGCTATGTCTCCGGCATTTTTGGTTGGGAGGTGCTAATGGCATCTAATAGGTAGAGGCCAGAGATGCTGCTTAAAATCCTTCAATGCACAGGACAGCCCTCACAATAAAGAATTATTGGGTCCAAAATATCATGAATGTCACAAAAAAAAAAAAAAGGGACCAGACTTACTGGTCTGACAGAGAATGGAGAAACGCCAAAGGTATGGTCCCTGGACACTCATACAGCTCAGCACTGAAGTCACTCCTGAGGTTCACCCGTCAGCCAATGATTACACAGGCCCAAAAAACAAAACAAGACTAAATGGGCACAGCAGTCCAGGAGCAAGGACCAGGAGACAGGAGAGCTGGTAACGGGGGACCCAAGGTCAAGAAGGGAAGAGTGTTGACATGTCGTGGAGTGGCAACCAATGTCACAAAACAATAGGTGTATTGTTTAATGAGAAACTAGTTTGCTCAGTAAACCTTCATCTGAAGTACAATTAAAAAAAAAAAGTCATGAGTGTCAAGAGTTAGAAACCCTGCTTTGGAGTCATTTATTTGAAGGACTCCTCTCATCTTAACTACAACCAAAGGATGTGGAGGTATTTTTTCCTCATTTTAGATACAAAGAAACAGAGTCTCAAAGAGATTAAATATCTTACTTGAAGTAACAAATCTAACAAGTGGCAGAGCTGCTTGCTCTTAACCAAGAGATTATATTGCCAGTCAGAATAAATTATTGTGCTCCCATATGAATGGAATATAACAGAGCTGCTTTTTAAAGGCACATTTATATAAATGGCATGAAATAATGTCCAGGCTGCAGATTTGGGGAAGATATTTTCAATGTACATAGCTAATAAATATTAGTATCCAAATTTTATGCACATATCCTATAAATCAATAAACAAGTGGAAAAAAATTATAGAAGACATGTAATCCCATTTATATTGTATAAATAAAATTACATCTGTGAAAATATCATATATGTTATTTATTTGTGCACCTAAACTCCCAAAAATGCTAGCAATAGAATTGTCCTCAAAAATTTTTATAAACATTCATTTCAAATATTTCAACACATTTTGTTGAAGAAAGCATATGGTGACTGTGTGACCCCCTGAAATAAGAATAACTGAGTTGGTAATAACTGGGAAAGAAAGGCAAGGATGGTAATAGTTTCAGTGATATCATGAATGTCACTGATAACACATGAATTATGACAGTTCTCAGTTAACCTGAAAGGTCTGTTATAATGATTTCTTTAAGCATTTAACTGAAATTTGGCAAATATATATATCATGCGATGGGACAATCTTGTTAGATCATTGTGTTCTTTGGGAATTAAGAAATACATTTTCTGGAAATCCCCTTATTTTAGAAGAAAAATAGCTCCAAAATACTCCAGATGAAATTTCTTCTATTCCACACATGCAGGGCAGCAAAAAAAAAAAAAAAAAAAAAGTGGGGGGTTGGGGAGAGGGAGTAAGGTGAGATAGTTTAAATTGACTTTTAAAAAAGGAGTCGTGTTCATTGGAAGGCCCTTTGTTTTTCTGTGTAGTTTGATAGATTTGAGATTGTAAACTTGATGGGTGAAAGAGAGAGCTGAACAGTTCTGCATACTAGAGGGTGAAGAATTCAGACCATCTGGAAACAATCCTGAAAGAAAAGGAGGGGAGCAAAGATGGAAAGGGGAGAAAGCTTCTGAGACAATGAGGAACTAAAAGGCTTGGCACCCTGTAATATATCCCTATTCCACAACACCCTATGTTTTAAGCAAAATCCCCTGCAAATCCTGAAATAACTGTGAATATATTTCTTGGGAAAGCAATGAAGCAGTTGAATGTTCTGTGCAGGTTGACATGGAGGAAACACCAGGACACAATCAAATGCAGGAGTCAGGGAAGGAGCTTGGAAAGGACGTTCACTCTCTTCCCTCCCTACCCCAAGCTCTAACAGAAATCTTGAGCTGGGGCTGAGAACCTCATGTGCTGAGGAATGTGACGCTTCAAGAAATTTCCTGGAGATCTCAGGGGGAAGAAGGTCCTCAACTGACAGCTGCATCATATTTACATATACTGTTTACAAGTCCTTAGGAAATGTCTTCATAAAGACACATCAAAGTTACCTGAAGTAAACTCTATGAAAAGTTTTAGTATCCAGAATGGTGAATGAAGGACATTTCTCTATTGAAACATTCAATTCTTTGTCATTTTAATATTTTACAACAAACAATAGTTACTTTTTTTTTAATCTTTAAAAAGAACTGAAGAAGACAATATAGAACGCCTGCTAAACAAGCTAAGACTATCCGAGAATTCTATTATCCAAAGTACATTGTCCAGGTCAAGAAAAGGAGTCCCTGGATGGTACAAATGGTTAATGCTTTCAGCTGCTAAATGAAAGGTTGGAGGTTCAAGTCCACCCAGAGCCAACACAGATGGAAGGACAGAAGATGTATCGTCTGCATTAGTCCAGAAGCTCTTCTGAAACCTGTCCACCATGAGTGACCCTGATACGTGGTTTTGCCTTTTGTAGAATCTCATACAAATAAAATTGAACAATATATAGTCACTTGTGCTTGGCTTCTAATATTCATCTGTTTTGTGGAATTTCTGAGTAATTTGTTTCTTTTTATTGCTGAGTACTATTCATTGTATGACTACATCACGATTTGCTTTTTTTCCAGTTTGGGGCTATTGTGAATAAGCTGCTATGAACATTCAAGTATAAGTCTTTACGTAAACATAGGTTTTTCTTTCCTGGGTAAATATCTAAGAGTGGAATTACTGGGTCAAATGTAAGTATGTTTAACATTACAGGAAAATGCCACATTGATTCCCAGTGTGACTCTTCCATGTTGTATTCTCTCAGCAGTTTATGATGGTTCCAGGAGCTCCACATGCTGGCCAATTACGGGTATGTTTTTTTTTTTTTTTTTTTTAGTCATTGTATTGGGTGTATAAGAAGCCCTGGTGGCACTGTGGTTAAGCGCTCAGCTGCTAACTCTAAGTCAGCAGTTCGAACCCACCAGTTGCTCTGCAGAAAAAAGATGTGGCAGTCTGCTTCCATAAAGATTTACAGCCTTGGAAACCCTATGGAGCAGTTCTACTCTCTCCTGTAGGATTGCTATGAGTCAGAATTGACTCGATGGCAATGGGTTTTATTGGATGTAAGTTCTATTTCACTGTAGTTTTAATTTGCATTTTCCTAATGACCAATGATATTGGGCATTCTGTTTCATGAATTTATTTTCATTTGAATATCATCTTTAAGAAACTGCCTGCTTAAATATTTTACCCACTTTCCATTGGGTTGTCTGTCTTCTTATAATGAAGAGAGTTTTTCATATATTCTGGAAACAAGTGTTTTATCAGAGATAAATTTTTTCAAATATTTTCTCTCATTCCGGGGATTGTCTTTTCATTTTCATGTCAGCATCACTGAAAAAGAAAATTTTAATACTGATGATGTCTAAATTAGTCATTTTTTATTTTACAGTTATGCTTTCTGTATCTTACCTAAAATATTTTTTACCTATGCCAATATGAAGATTTTCTCCTAAGTTTTCTTCTGGTGGCTTGATTTTAGCTTTTCTATTAGGTTTATGAACTAGTTTGAGTTAATGTTTGTGGCTGGTGTGAAGCAGGGGTCAAGATTCATATTTTTCCATATGGATATCTAATTCCTCCAACACCACTGAATCATGCCGGTAATTTTATTCAAAGTCAATTAATCATATATACGTAGATCTACTTTTGGACTCTTTGTTACATTTCATATGTTTGACTTTATGCTAATGCCATATCACCTTGATTACTGAAGCTGTACAGCATCACCTGAAAAGGACAGTGTTAAGTCCTCCAACTGTATTTTCTCTTCAAAATTGTTTTGGCTTTTCCAGGTCCTTTGCAGTTCTGTAAATATTAAAATCAGCTTTTCAGTTTCTACCAAAAAAAAAAAAAACCTTGATAATTTTTTATTTTTATTGCATCACATTAATAAATCAATTTGAGAATAACTGACATCTTAACAAAATTGAGTTTTCTGATTCATGAGCTTAATATATTTGTCCATCTAAGTATTTTTAAATTTCTGTCAGCAGGGTTTTGTAATTTTTACTATACAGGCCTGGCACATATTTTGTTAAGTTTATGCATAAGTATTGCATATTTTTGATTACCTCAAACGCACTGTAAATGGCATTTCAATTTCTGAGTTCTTAGAAGCATGCAACCTACCTAATCTGACTCAAGAGGAAACAGAAATCTCAATAGACCCACAAGTGAAGTGATTGAATCAATAATCAAAAACACCCCAACAACAACAAAAAAGTCCTTGACCAGATGGTTTCACTGGGGAATTTACCAAACATTTAGAGAAGAGATAATACCAACCCTGCTTAAACTCTTCCAAAAGGTACAGAAGGAAGAAATACTCTCTTACTCATTCTATGAAGCCGGCATTACCATGATACCAGAGCCAAACAAAGAACAAAGACACCAGAAGAAAACTACAGAATAATATACTTAGGAACATAGATGCAAAAAATTCTCAGCAAAATGCCAGCAAACAGAACCCCATAGCATATTAAAAGAACTATACACCATGGCCACGTGGGATTTATTCCAGGAATGGAAGAACGGTTCAAAATTAGACAATCAATAAATGTAATACACCACAGCAAAAGAACAAAGGAAAAGAATCACATAATCATTTCAGAAAAAGCATTTGATAAAACCCTACACCCTTTCTTAATAAAAGCACACAACGAGATAGGAATAGAAGGGAAGCTCTTCAATATGACTAAGAGCATTTATGAAAAGCCAATTGCCAACATTATACTCCACAGAGAAAGATTGAGCGTGTTTCCCTTAAGAAGAGGAACAAGACAAGGATGCCCACTCTCTCCACTCCTATTCAACATTGTATGGGAAGTCCTAGACAGTATAATAAAGCTAGAAAAAAAAAATAAAATAAAAGGTATTGAAGTTGGAAAAGAAAAAGTAAAATTATCTCTATTCATAGGCAACATGATCTTAAATATAGAAAACCACAAAGAATTCACAAAAAAAGCTTCTACAGCTAAAAGAGGAATTTAGCAAAGTTGTAGGGATCAACACACAAAAATCAGTTGGATTTCCACACCAGAAATGTGAAATCTGAAAATAAAATTAAGAAAACGATTCCATTTACAATAGCATCTAAAAGCATAAAACACCTAGGAATAAACTTAACCAGGGCAGAGAAACATGCTGTTGAAAGATATCAAAGAAGACTTAAATAAGTAAAAAGATACTTCCTGTCCATGGGTTGAGAGGCTAGAATACATTTTAGATGTCAATACTTTCTAAAGCAGTTTATAGATTCAACACAATCCTGATCAAAATTCTTACAACCTTCTTTACAGAAATGGAAAAACCAACCCTCAATTTTATATGGAAAAGCCAGAGGCCCAGAATAGCCAAAGTAATTCTGAAAAAGAAGAAAAAAGTAGGACTCACACTTCTTGATCTCAAAATATACTATATAGCTAGAGTATTCCAGTCTGGCACTGGTATAACTATAGACACATAGGCCAATGGAATAGAATTGAGAGTTCAGAAAGAAACCTACGTATCAATGTTCAACTGATTTTCAACAAAGGTGCTAAGTCCATTCAAAGAAGAAAAAAGAATCTCTTTAAAATAAATGGTGCTGGGAAAACCGAATTTCCACATGCAGAATAATAAATCAGGATCCATGCCTCATGCCATGCACAAAAACCAATTCAAAATGCATCAAGGACCTAAATGTGAAAACTAAATTCATAAAACTCTTAGGAAAAAAAAATAAGGAAGTGGCTGTGGGACCTAGTTTTTAATGAGGGATTATCAAATATAACAAAAACCTGAGCAGCAGGGAACTAATTTTACAGGAATGTGTCCACTTCACCTAAGGTTCTGAACTTATAAAGTTGTTCACTATACTTCCTTATCTCGTTTATGTCTCTTGTATTTGTAGTAATGTCTTCAAAGTCATTATTTATGTTGATCTTCTGACTTCTCTCTTCCTAATGAATATGAGATTGATCAATTATTTTTCTCAATGCACCAACTTTTGCTTTTACTCACTTTCCCTATTGTTGTTCTGTTCACTTTTTCATTATTTTTATTTCCTTCCTTTTGTTTATTTTGGGTTTCATTTGCTCCTTTTCCTAACTTCTTCAAGTACAAGCTTAGGTCATTGATTTGAGATCTTTTTTTAAAAAATTTATTTTCTATGTATTTAATGCCATAATTTTTTCTCTATGCACTTTAGTTGCATTCCACAAATTCTGATATGTTGAATTTCATTTTCATTCAGTACCTATATTTTCTAAATTCATGTGTGATTTTCCTTTGTCCCATGCATGGTCTAGAAATATCTTATTTCATTTCCAAACACTTGAAGATTTCCCAGCTACCTTTCTGTTACTGATTTTTAATTTAAATTTGTGGTAGTGAGAAAACATACTTCATATTACTTCGATTTTCTTTTATCTACCAAGACTCATCTGGTAGACCAGAATAGGGTATTATGATGGCATATGTTGTCTGTGCACTGGAAAAGAATGGGTATTCTGCATCTGTAGACTGTTCTATAAAGGTCAATTAGATCCATATTCAGCCAAATACTTCAGAAGATTCCTCTGCAGATCTCCTAGGCTTTTTCTACACACAGCTAAGCTCCTCTTCAGTATTTTGTCCTACAAACCCTAGATTCCTCAAGTTTCTCTAAAATCCAGACTCTGCCCCTTCTATTTGACAAGACCACTGGGCTCTGTTTTTATTCCCTCCCTATGCTAAAAAAAAAAAAAAAATTTTTTTTTTTATTCTACAGCCTGGAATCTCTCCCAGGCTGAGATCTGGGGCATACTCAGGGATGTCCTCATTTGTTTCTTTTTTTCTCAGCTATTACTGCCCTACACTTTTGTCCACAGCCCAAAAACCACCGTTTCATATACCTTTGTCTGAGTTTTAGTTGCTATTTCATCATGGCTAGAAGTAAAAATTCTGTCATTTTTCAAAATTTTATTTTTAAGCTAAGACCACTTTTAAAAACCATATATTAGGTTGTAGTTATATGAAATGGAAAATGATGCAGCTGACTGAACTAATGTTAGAGTCAAAAAAGCTCTCCTTACATCCTGACACTCTCCACTCCACCCTTCCCTGAATTCAAAACTTGGCAGTTTCTGAGGCACTACTGAGTACAGTTCTGCAGTATGCACACCACTTCTATGAATAAAAAGTACTAGCTTTAAAATCAGGCATATCTGGGTCTGATTCTCAGCTTGCTTCCTTGGTAACCTTAGGTGAATTATTCACTTTCCTAATATACAAAACGGGCGTAATAGCACCTTCCTCACAGGAGTATTGTAAAATTAATCATGTAACTATTTAAAAACACAAGGTACAGTGCCCGAAACTTAATAATTGATTCATAAATTATCACTTTTATTGAAGTTATTTTCAATGCCATTTTCATTGCTGTTTATCGTAACAGAGATACAGCATTCAAAAACCCAGAACTAAGATTAATTCCAAAATGGCAGGGGTTCCCAACAACAGTGTTTTCTAACAATGAAATCATGAGCTTAAATTAGTAAGTCCCTTGCTTCTAGAAGTGTTGATGATATTGAACTCTGTCATGGATATTTACTCTGTGGTAAATTTCTGCTTTAAACTTTTAAGAATACTAATACAAATCAGGAACTAGAAGAAGAAACAGACAATTGATTACATTAAAATCAGCAGATTTCATCCTTTTGTCAAATTCTACTCCTATGTCTACTTTTATGTCTACTCCATGTCAAATTCTATCCCATATCTCGGATCAAAAAATTTAAAAAACATGAGTTATACGTCTCTGCTAAGTCAAATTAGGGCAACAAAAGATTTTCATTATACACATGCAGGTGCACTGGAACATACATACACATATGGCTTTGAATTTCACGTGCAGCTTTACCAGCTGCCTGACTCAGGTGACTTATTCCATCTCCCTGAGCATCAGCATCCTGATAGACAAAATGGAATGACAACAGTTACTTTAGAGGATTATTGTGAAAAAATCAGCCACACCTTTTGACAGTAGAAATACAGCATATGGTGGTAATTGGCACTACCACCTGTCTATCAGTTTGTCAGACTGTGATGGCTTGTGTGTTGCTGTGATGCTGGAAGCTACACCACTAGAATTTCCAACACCAGCGGGGTCATCCATCGTGCACAGGTTTTAGGAGAGCTTCCAGACTAAAACAGACCAGACAAGAAGGTCTCGCAATCTACTTCCAAAAATCCACCAATGAAAACTTTATGGACAATCACAGAACATTATCTGATATAATGCCAGAAGATAAGTCTCCTAGGTTGGAAGGCACTGAGAATTCAGTGGCTGCAGGAATGGACTTGCGCATACCAACAATGCTAAAAATAGCACAAGACCAGGCAACCTTTAGTTCTATTGTATATGGGGTTTCCATAAGTTGGAATTGACCAATGGCAACTAACAAAAACAAGTGTAAACATTAGCTACTATATTCTGGGCTTCAGCTCTTTGTTTCTTAAAATCAACCCAAAGGGAAAAAGGAGTACCTCCATTCACTGATTTTCCTTTATTCATTTCATGAAGACAGATGAAAATATCATTTGGCATCTTTCAGCTTGAGAAACGCTGATTATGTTCTTCCCTTTTGGTTTTCCATCTCCAGCTCTTTGCATATGTCATTATTTACTTTCTCTTCTCAACCTGCCCTTTGAAATCTTCTGTTCAGTTCTTTTACTTCATCAATTATTCCTTTTACTTTAGCTGCTGGACATTCGAGACCAAGTTTCAGAGTCTCCTCTGACATCCATCTTGGTCTTTCCTTTCTTTTCAATGACCTCTTGCTTTCTTCATGTTTGATGTCCTTGATGTCATTCCACAACTCATCTGGTCTTCAGTCACTAGTGTTCAGTGCATCAAATCTATTCTTTGTATGGTCTCTAAATTCAGGTGGGATGGATGTACTCAAGGTCACATTTTGGCTCTCGTGGACTTGCTCTGATTTTCTTCACTTTCAGCTTGAACTTACATATGAGCAATTGATGGTCTGTTCCACAGTCGGCCCCTGGCCTTGTTCTGACTGATGAGCTTTTCCAGCGTCTCTTTCCACAGATGTAGTCAATTTGATCTCTGTGTGTTCCATTTGGCAAGGTCCACGTGTATAGTCACCGTTTATGTTTGTGAAAGAAGGTATCTGCAATGAAGAGGTCACTGGTCTTGCAAAATTCTTTCATTCGATCTCCGGCGTTGTGTTTATCACCAAGGCCATATTTTCCAACTACCGATCCTTCTTCTTTGTTTCGAACTTTCGCATTCCAATCACCAGTAATTATCCATGCATCTTGATTGCATGTTCAATCAATTTCAGACTGCAGCAGCTGATAAAAGTCTTCTATTTCTTCATCTTTGGCCCTAGTGGTTGGTGCATAAATTTGAATAATAGTCATATTAAGTGGTCTTTCTTGTAGCTGTATGGATATTATCCCATCAGTAACAGCGTTGTACTACAGGACAGATCTTGAAACATTCTTTTTGACAATGAATGCAACACCATTCCTCTTCAAGTTGTCATTCCCAGCATAGTAGACTATATGATTGTCCAATTCAAAATGGACAATACCAGTCCATTTCAGCTCACTAATGCCTAGGATATCGATGTTTGTGCGTTCCATTTCATTTTTGATGATTTCCAATTTTCCTAGATTCATTCTTCATACCTGCCAGGTTTCGATTATTAATGGATGTTTGTAGCTGTTTCTTCTCATTTTGAGTCATGCCACATCAGCAGATGAAGGCCCCAAAAGCTTTACTCCATCCACGTCATTAAGGTCAACTCTACTTTGAGAAGGCAGCTCTTCCCCAGTCATCTTTTGAGTGCCTTCGAACCTGGCGGGGCTCATCTTCCAGCACTATATCAGACAGTGTTGTGCTGCTATTCATAAGGTTTTTACTGGCTAATGCTTTACACAAGTAGATTGCTGGGTCCTTCTACCTAGTCTGTCTTAGTCTGTAAGCTCAGCTGAAACCTGTCCTCCATGGGTGACCCTGCTGGTATCTGAATACCAGTGACATAGTTTCCAGCATCACAGCAACATCCAAGTCCCCAGAGTATGACAAACTGACAGACACCAGAAGCATCAAAAGAAGATGGAAGGAATACACAGAGTCATTATACCAAAAGGAATTAGTCAATGTTCAACCATTTCAAGAGGCAGCATATGACCAGAAACCGATGGTACTGAAGGAAGAAGTCCAAGCTGCTCTGAAGGCATTGGTGAAAAACAAGGTTCCAGGAATTGATGGAATGTCAACTGAGATATTTCAACAAACAGATGCAGCACTGGTGGTGCTCACTCGTCTACACCAAGAAATATGGAAGACAGCTTCCTGGCCAACTGACTGGAAGAGATCCATATTTATGCCTAGTCCCAGGAAAGTGATCCAACCAAATGTGGAAATTATAGAACAATATCATTAATATCACACATAAGCAAAATTTTGCTGAAGATCATTCAAAAACAGCTGCAACCGTATACCAACAGGGAACTGCCAGAAATTCAGGCCGGTTTCAGAAGAGGACGTGGAACCAGGGGTATCATTGCTGATGTCAGATGGATCCTGGCTGAAAGCAAAGAATACCAGAAAGATGTTCACCTGTGCTTTATTGACTATGCAAAGGCATTCAACTGTGTAGATCATGACAAATTACGGATAACTTTGCAAAGAACAGGAATTCCAGAACACTTAATTGTGCTCATGAGGAACCTTTACATAAACCAAGAGGCAGTTGTTCGGACAGAACAAGGGGATACTGATTGGTTTAAAGTCAGGAAAGGTGTGCTCCAGGGTTTTATTCTTTCACCATACCTATTTAATCTGTATGCTGAGCAAATAATCTGAGAAGCTGGACTATATGAAGAAGCACGGGGCATCAGGATTGGAGGAAGACTCATTAACAACCTGTGTTATGCAGATGACACAACCTTGCTTGCTGAAAGTGAAGAGGACTTGAAGCACTTACTAATGAAAATCAAAGACCACGGCCTTCGCCTTCGGTATGGATTGCACCTCAACATAAAGAAAACGAAAATCCTCACAACTGGACGAATGAGCAACATCATGATAAAAGGAGAAAAGACTGAAGTTGTCAAGGATTTCATTTACTTGTATCCACAATCAACGGCCATGGAACCAGTAGACGAGAAATAGAGAGACGCATTGCATTGGGTAAATCTGCTGCAAAGGACCTCTTTAAAGTGTTGAAGAGCAAAGATGTCACCTTGAAGACTAAGGTGCCCCTGACCCAAGCCATGGGATTTTCAATCACATCATATGCATGTGAAAGCTGGACAATGAATAAGGAAGATCGGAGAAGAGTTGACGCCTTTGAATTCTGGTGTTGGCAAAGAATACTGAATATACTATGGACTGCCAGAAGAACGAACAAATCTGTCTTGGAAGAAGTGCAGCCAGAATGCCTCTTAGAGGCAATGATGGCGAGACTGTGTCTTACATACTTTGGACTTGTTGTCAGGAGGGATCAGTCTCTGGAGAAGGACATCATGCTTGGCAAAGTACAGGGTCAGTGGAAAAGAGGAAGACCCTCAACGAGGTGGACTGACACAGTGGCTGCAACAATGAGCTCAAGCATAACAATGATTGTAGGGATGGCGCAGGATCGGGCAGTGTTTCGTTCTATTGTACATAGGGTCGCTATGAGTCAGAACTGACCAGACGGCACCTAACAACAGCAACAACAACATCATTTGGCATCTGTCCTTGAAGGTATGATTAGCAGAAGACTCTAATATAGTACCTATTCCTTACAAGCATGTTTCTTGTCATTTACTATAAACCACTGTCATAGCACGAAAAAAATTATTCTTATGTTTTCAGATATGTAAAGTTTATAAGCATTTTCAAAATGTACGACTTAAAGAGTATCCCAAATTATTAAGAAGTAAATAACAGGCATGCCCAAACCAGATTTGTGCATTTGGGAGTAACACTAAATTAGTAAATTATTATTTTATTTACAAAAAAAAATCATAATAGATTTCCTTCAAATAGCAACAATGAAAAGGAAGACCAAAGAATTGATGCCTTTGAATTATGATGTTGCCAAGGAATATTTAATATACCATGGACTGCCAGAAGAATGAAAAATAATCTGTCTTGGAAGAAGTATAGCCAGAATGCTCCCTAGAATTGAGAAAGGTAAGATTAGGTCTCATGCACTTTGGACATCTTTGCAGGAGGGACCAGTCCCTGATGGAGGACATTATGGTTGGTAAAGTAGAGGGTCAGTGAAAAAGAAGGCTCTCCATGAGATACACTAACACAGAGGCTACAAAAATGAGTTCAAACATAGTAATGATAGTAAGTACAGTGCAGGACCTGACAGTGTTTTGTTCTGTTGTGCATGGGGTCACAGTGAGTCCGAACCATCTCAACAGTACCTAACGACAACAACATACTGCCTCAAATACATAATTCAGTTAAGTGTTTGTTTGAATGGGTTACTTTCTAAAAAGTCTGTAGGCATACTATAGTCAAAAAAAAACTTTTAAAATGCAATTTATGAACTATAAAGTACTTTTAAAACCTATAATACTATTATGGCTATAACCATTTAATTATTGTACTGGTCCTCTACTTTTTTCTCTTTCATTATTTTGTATTTTTTAAACTCTCCAAGGGTAATTTATTTCAATCTATTTGAGAATAATGGAAATAGGCAAGGGCTGAACATAGAATTGAATGTGTATCTTCTACAGCTATAGGTAATGGAAAGAAATGAGAGGATTAAGTAGACAGTTGATTATGCCATTCTAATATAGAGTCTGATATATTCCCTTACAAGCCTATGGTGAGTTATTAATAGGTTCAGAACACGTAAGATCATGTGACCACGGACCCAAAAATTGGACACCGTGCACTTGCGGAGACTCTACAGCCAAAGGCAAGAGCAGCCAAGTTATTAGAACACTTACTAAAATACTACAACTGAGCTAACTATAGGCAAATGCTTCAGAGACCTTTTAAACCACATTAATGGGCAGTGTTAGGCTCTCCCTAAGGACCATTTCGTATGTTATTCCAAAAGCATTTCAAATGGAAATAAGGGTTTTCCATATTTCTAAGCTTAGAACATACTCTAAAACTGCATCAGTGGATTTATCTCTCCTCTTTCATCTTCCCACACACTGACTCCCTTCATGACTCTACATCTTCATAGGAAGGTTGTGTGAATTCACACAAATTATATAAACCCTTGGGGCCTGACAAGGAAAGGAACTATAGAAACTGCAAATGCAAAATAAACATTCATAGGAATTAAATTAACTATCAACAATCCTTCTTGAATTTACCATTTTACCAGCTAAGATCTGGACCTAATTTTTAAGTGAGGTTGGTATGCTCGTCTCATCCATTTTTACCCTGACCACTCCATAGGCATCTCTCCTGATATAATTCTTAAATATCGTTTCATCCCTAAACCTCAGATTGAATAGGATACTGCATTACAGGGACGAAAATTTGCTTTGATCCTGACCTATAGTCAGCTTAAGCAGAAGACAGTCAAGCACATTTTAAAAAAGCAAAACAAAACTAAAAATACAAAAGGCTTTCCTTGTATATTGCCATACATTATTATCCAAAAACAAATACTTCTTATTTTGTGTATCTCCAAAGGAAAGCCTGGGATTACTTACTTTCATAAATACTTTATAAATCTTAAATCTTATCAATAATTGGAAACTGTCCATTTAAACATTATATCTGCGGTATCTGTACCTAATATTAAAAAAAAAAATTCCTTATTAATCAACAAGATGTTCACAAATATCCCAAAATAACTGCTCTCATAATAATCATTTTCAGAGGGTTAAAAAAAAAAATCTGCATTGTTTAAGATGAAAACCCTCCCAAGATTCATCTATAGATTAAGCACGATCCCTATCAAAATCCCCGTAGGCCTTTTGTAGATACTGACAATCTTATACTAAAATTCATATGGAAATACAAAGGATCCAGAACAGGCAAAACAATTTTGAAAAGGAAAATCAAATTTGAAGGACTTAAATTTTTTTTAATTCAAAACATTCTAGAGCTACATATATCAAAATGGTATGGTATGATACTACACAACAATAAAGAACAATGATGAATCCACAAAACATCTCACAACAGGGATGAACCTGGAGGACGTTATGCTGAGTGAAATAAGTCAATTCCAAAAGGGCAAATATTGTATAAGACCACTATTATAAAAACTCAAAAAAATGTTTACACACAGAAAGAAACAATGTTTGATGGTTACCAGGGAGCCGAGAGGAAACCAAGGCAGCATAGTGGTTAAGACTTTGGCTGCTAACCAAAAGGTCAGCAGTTCGAATTCACCAGGTGCTCCTTGGAAACCCTGTGGGGCAGTTCTACTTTGCCCTATAGGGTCGCTATGAGTCAGAATCAACTCGATGGGCAAAGGTTTTTTTTTTTTTTTTTTTGGGGGGGGAGCAGGGGATTGGGGATGGGAAAGCACTAAGTAGATAGTAGACATGTGTTAACTCTGGTGAAGGGAAAGGCAATACACAATAAAGGGGACATCAGCACAACTTGACCAAAGCAAAGGAAGCCACTGAGAGACAGGGAAACCAGAAGAATGGAAACAGGGAGGGGCAGAGGGAGAAAGGGCAGAGTGCTGACACGCTGCAAGGATTGCAACCAACATCAGGAAACAATTTGCGTATACATTTTTTGAATGAGAAACTAATATGCTCTGTAAACTTTCACCAAATCACAACACAAAAAACCAAACCCATTGCGGTCGAGTCAATTCCAACTCATAGTGACCCTATAGGACAGCACAGAACTGCCCCATAGGGTTTCCAAGGAGCCGCTGGTAGATCCAAACTGCCAATCTTTTAGTTTGCAGCAGTTTGGTATTGACATAACAGTAGACATACAGATCAAAAGGGCAGAAATGAAAGTACAAAATTAAGCCCTTACATTTATGATCAATTAATTTTTTTACTCCTTTTTTATTTTTTTATTGTACCTTAGGTGAAAGTTTACAGAAGAAACCAGTTTCTCATTAAACAGTTAGCACACATATTGTTTTATGCCATTGGTTAACAACCCCACAACATGTCAACACTTTTCCCTTCTTGACCTTGAGTTTTCTATCACCAGCCTTCCTATCCCCTCCTGCCTTCTAGTCCTTGCGTCCGGGCTGGTGTGCCCCTTTGGTCTCTCATTTTTTTTATGGGCCTGTCTAATCATTGGCTGAAGGGTGAATCTCAGGAGTGACTTGATTACTGAGCTAAAAGGGTGTCCAGGGGCCATAGTCTTGGGGTTTCTACAGTCTCTGTCAGGCCAGTAAGTCTGGTCTTTTTTTGTGAGTTAGAATTTTGTTCTACATTTTTCTCCAGTTCCGTCCAGGACCCTCTACTGTGATCCCTGTGACAGCAGTCAGTGGCGATAGCCCAGCACCATCTAGCTATACTGGACTCAGTCTGGTGGCGGCTGTGGTAGTTGTGGTCCCTTAGTCCTTTGGACTAATCTTTCCTTTAGTTTTCTTCATTCTTCCTTGCTCCAGAAGAAGTGAGACCAGTGGAGTATCCCAGATGGCCACTCACAGGCTTTTACAACCCCAGGCACTACTCACCAAAGTAGAATATAAAGCATTTTCTTTATAAACTGTATGCCAATTGAGCTAGATGTTCCCCAAGATATGGTCAATTAGTTTTTGACAAAAGTATCATGTCGTTTCATGGGGGAAAGGATGGTCTTTTCAACAAATGATGCTGAGACAACTGGATATACGCATGCAAAGAAACTAATTTAGACCCTTATCTCACACCATATACAAAAACTAAATGGATCTTAGACCTAAATGTAAAAACTGAAACTACAGAAGAAAACATAAGAGAAAGCTTTCATGACCTTGGTTTAAACAAAGAGTTCTTAGATACAACACAAAGTACACTGTATTCAAAATAAAAGAAAAAGATTAAGTAGATTTTATCAATTTTTTTTAATTGGCTTTAAAAGGTATCACTAAATGGTGGGATAATTTGGAAAAACTGAGAATGGTTGTACAACTTGAAGACTATAATCAATGCCATTGAATTATACATGTAGAAACTGATGAATTACTGTATACTTTGTTGGGTGTATATCACTGAAATTTAAAAAAATAAGAAAAGAGAGATACCATTAAAATAATGAACAGACACCCATGGACTGGAAAAAAAACATTAGCAAATCAGAGATCTGATAAAAGAATTATATCCAGGGTATCTAAAGAACTCTTAAAACAATAACCAAAACCAAAAAACCTAATTTTAAAAATGGGCAAACAATATGAATAGACAATTCTTCAAAGAAGATTGATTTAGAAAATAATATTGGAATCATTATTCTCTGTCCTTGAGCATTGAGAATGTGTACCAGCTGGAGCTGGGCTCACAAGGACTCACAAAGACACATCAACTGGGCCCTGAGGTACAAAGACAATAACTAAGATAATCTTAGAAGATATCTTTTAGGGAACTTTTTAAGACAGGGAGCAAAGGCCCTAAGATCGGAGGGTGTTTGAGAAATAGCAAAGAGGCTGGTGTGGTTAGGGGAGAAACAAGTAATAGAGAAACAGACTACACTATTTTTTTTATCAGGTAGGTAATAGGGGGTTGGGTGTTGAACCTAGGGACTTATTAAGACAGAAAACAGAGGGGTGCCCAAATCTGCAAACAAAGTAACAAGAAATGGGCCAGGGCGCAGAAACAAAGTCATTCCCCAGAACAATGGGGCAGGGTATCTAAAAATAGCCCATAAACTTCTTTAAAGTTGCCTTTCAGAAGCAGCTGGAGAAAACCAGGCCCAAGGACATGCACAGAACATCCACCTGTCATCACTGCGTGACCTTCCACCAGGGCAGTGAGGGGCTACAGCCCCAGCTGAGGAATCAAACCCAAGGAGCAAGAGACTGTGCAGGTGCAACACCCCATAATAAGTCTTGCTATGAATCCCAGAGGCCTCTGGGACAGGAGCCATCTTGGAAAGCTGCCGCACTCACACCTTAGTTAACATATCCCTGCCTATGCCTATGAATAAACGAATATTTTCCCCGCCCAAGAACTTTAAAAACGCAGGCCTGTCTTTTGTTTTCTGGGGGTGGGGGGGGGGGAGTAGGTTTGCATTGCTCTAGGCCCTTCTCGTCTCCACTTGCAAACCTCTTCAATAAAGCTTTGCTTGTGTGGAAAACTACCTGTCTTACCTGCTCATTCTTGACCAGTGAGAGGCAAGAACCTTATTTCCGGTAACAATTTCACATAAAGCCATTCAACCAGAACACAAAAGACTTTCCACTCTTACCTATTTCTATTAGCATTTAGTGAATGGAAAATTTGTTGGACCAGTGACTATCCTCCCGACTGTCCTTACTGAAACCTGTACCAATCAGTGATTGTTAAGAAAAATGATTCAAAATGTAAGATCACAGTTTCTAGCCAATCTGTGAAAAAGTGAAGCTTTCAATGATTCTGTTGTGTTGTTGTTGTTAGGTGCTGTCGAGTCGGTTCTAACTCATAGCGACCCTATGCACAACAGAATGAAACACTGCCCGGTCCTGCGCCATCCTTACAATCAATGATTCTACCCATTTTATAATGTTAACATATACTGATGACTCTGCAACGTTCCTTGGACTTGGGCAGACATGGCTGTTGCATCTAGCTTGTCCGTTTCCCACTTCTGTCTATTCTGTAGTTTCTTTAGACTTGGGCAGACGTGGCTCTAACAGCATGCTTGTCCACTTCCCACTCTTGCCTTTTTGAATACATGCAGAGTAAAACTTTTTGTTTTACTAAACTTCATGTTTTTTTCACTACAACAAGATGGTACATGAAAAAATCCTCTTCGTAACTACTCACTAGAGAAATGCAAACTAAAGCCACAATGAGATACCATTACAAACCCACAAAAATAATAAGAAAGACAGACAATAACAACTGTCACTGAGGATGTAGAGGAACTGGAATCCTCATACACTGCTGCTGGAGATACAAAATGGTGCAGCCACTTTGACAGTTTCTTAAATTGTTGAACATATTCCACCTCTAGGTATCTACTCAAGTGGAATGAAAATATATTTACACAAAGACTTGTACACAAATATTCATAACAGCATTATTCATGATAATCAAAAAGTGGAAACAATTCAAATGCCCATCAATTGATGAATGGATAAACAAAACGTGGCATATCCAGAAAATGAAATACTGTTCAGCAAGAAAAATGAACTACTGATACATCCTACCACATTGATGAACCTCAAAAACATTTTGCTAAGAAGCCGGACCCAAAGACCATATTTTATGTGATTCCATTTATATGAAATATAAAGGAAATTTACAGAGACAGAAAGTTGATTGATTAGTGGTTGCCCGGGGCTGGGAGTAGGTCTTTGTGTGGTGCAAACAATTTGCACTCAACTAACCTAAAGGATGGCAGTTGAACCTAGCCAGCAGTACCACAGAAGAAAGGTCTGGCCATCTGCTTCCATAAAAACTGCAGCCAAGAAAACCTGATGGAGTAGTTCTACTCGGTAACATATGTGGTCACCCTGAGTCAGAACAAACTCAACGGCAACTGGAGTGACTGCAAATGGATACAAGGGATCCCTTTGGGGTATTCCAAAATTGGGTTGTGGTGAGGGTTGGAGAACTCTTTATATGTACTAAAAACCAATGAATTGTATATACTTAACACGAATGCATATGTAAATTGTATCTAAAAAAAAGTTAGAAAAAAGTCTTCAGGAGATCCTTTTTAATTTTTACTATTTTGAGTAAAGATTAACTTTAGAAAACTTAGCTTGATATATTCATGAATGCATCTCACTAATCAAAAATAACTAGGTACTACTTGGAAATATCTTATGTAGAAACTTTCATCTTAAGCTATCAATCTTTTTTAAAACATTACTAAATAGCACCAGTTATTCTGAACTAACATCCTAATTGGAGATGTATAGAGATATAGGAATTATCCAAAGGAACAGACAACACGGGGCACCCAATAATTAAATTTATAAAAAGAGAGTTATTGCCACAAAAAATGACTCAGACTTATTTTGCTAATTATATTTATACATGATTGTTATTTCTATAATGAATTACTTAGATTTCCTATTTTACTGTATTATAAATTTGAAGTTCTATTTACTTTATCTGCAAGGACACAACAAGAGTGGCCCACACAAAAACCTTACATATGTTAATGACACATAAGTTCCTCTGTCAATAACTTAACTGCCTATCTATGAATTCAGCAGGATAAAGTATTTGTTGGTAGTTAATAATTTGATAATGGAAATGTACCTATCACATTTTAGTTGCTATTACATACATTCAAATCCAAATTATCATAGATATAGTCCAATGGCACTAATCTCATTAGCTGATGCAATTAACCTGTCCATTCGCTCCTCTTGGAAACCCTGGTGGCACAGTGGTTAAGAGCTACAGCTGCTAACTAAAAGGTCGGCAGTTCAAATCCACCAGCTGCTCCTCGGAAATCGTACGGGGCACTTCTACTCTGTCCTATAGGGTTACTATGAGGTGGCATTGACTTGGCAAGGGGTTTTTTTTTTTTTTTTTTTTAATCCACTCCTCTTAGCACGTTAAGGGTTTTTAACTACTCACTCCAAGGAGCAGGACTCTTGCCATCCAAACACTTAGAATGTGAATGAGTAAGACTTGTTATTTGTGTCATTTAGTTGCTTACCTTTTAATTCTTTTGCATTTACAAGATCGTCTTAACCTGATCACCTGTAAGGCCATTCCAGCATAGACAATCACTCAGGAAGTGGTTACAATTTCCTCTTTATCACTGATTTTCTAAAATTCCTCCTCAATATACCTGGGTCTTCATTTATCTACATGTACACTTCCTCGCATGGGAGGTCTATTTCAAATATAAAGGTTTATTTCTTCCTTTATTTTTGATAAATTTTCTCTTATTACTAACTATTGTAAAACAGCAGTTGTAATCTCCTAATGTTTTATTTATAAAACTTGATGCTGGTTTGAAATAATTTAATCCTATTTACTTCCAAATCCTAGAATGAGGAGCAGATATCAACTTTTATTTACCTTTGCATCATCTAAAAAGAAGCAAAGCATTCACACTGGCATTAAGTTCCCACTATAATATTACCTCCCAATTAGTTCACATTGGTTAATAATTTGAAATCCATAAAATCTTCTCTAGTAGCTCAGTAGCATCTGAAAGGGTCCTGGTGTGGTATAGAAGGCTAGGACAGGAAGCAGTGATCTCTACCAGGCTGTAAGCTAAAGAAGAGGATGCAAGGATCAAAACTTACACAAGACCCCTGGGGCATGAAGTTTGGTGGATACAAATCCAGTTATTAAGGATTCTGAGCTCTAGAGTTTTCTGAGCTGCTAGAATGGCTGTCCTCAAATTTTAGCCTGTGTAAGAATTACTTTAGGTTCTTTTCAAGTACATTTATTGGGTTTGATGTTCAACCCGGAAATCTAATTTTTAAGAGAGTATCCTCTACTACTTCTTGCCCACTTTCACTCCCCAACACCCATGATTTTGATACAGAAGTCTGCACACCCCGTTTTAAGATACAGGGCACCAAGAAACAGGGTCAAGAGCCGATAACGATGACGTAGGATCACTGTTCAAAGTGGTCATTTTTATCTTATGTGAAGCCAGGCAGTAGTAAGGGGAATGAAGAAAAAAAAAAAAAAAATGGAGCAAAACACCTTCATGTTTCTATTTTGAATATGCTTGTGAAAGCAAAAAAAAGAAAAAAAAAATGTGCTTAGACCTTATTCTTAAATGGAAAGCAACGGGACAGCAGAAACTGTTTAATAATGCCAAAGTTGGCCTGGGTTTATTAGCTCCATTCCCTGATCATCTGAGTTAAGACCTTAACAGTTAATAACTTATTACAGATATACACACAGTAATTATGATATGAAATCAAGTCTGCCTTGCTGGAAAAGGCAAGGACTGAACTGTCTAATCCCCAAGGTCCTTCCCAACACCACCATGTAATAATTCTGCAAAAATATCTGGGTAGCATTGAAATGGCTGAGCTCCCATTTTCTCACTTAGTCTAGGGCTTGGCATTAGAATAAAGATGAGATGGAGGCAAGATGATGTAGTCACTATAGCTGCACCCTAAATGCACTCTGCATCAAATTATGGTCCTCACTTGGCTGAGGAATATCTTAAAACGTCCTTTCAGGAACCCCCCGCAAATCATAATCCAATAGGGACTACTGACTCTCCCCTTGTCTCAAAACATATCAGCATTACTGCCCTAATTTGCCACACTTCCTCTCTATAAGGAACCTGGAACTTCTCTGATTGTCCTCTCTTTTGCAAATACAATGCCATAAAACTATCCGGGGTAAAATATGAAATTGCAATTAAATGGAAACATTAAATTGTGCATGACTTCAACAAAAATGTGCTGTTATAGTGTTGCATAAAAAATATTTTCAGACTCCTAAAGCTGTTTTCTGCTTTAAAAAGTATCCTACATTTACGATTCAGTTAAACTTTAAACCTTAAATCAATAAATTATTTACTATTAAATAAATAAAAATTCTTCCCCCAAATTTGGTCCATGTCTGAATTCTCTTTAGCAACAGATAGATTAATTCATGACTAAAGAGTTTATTAAACTGTTAATGTACAACATAACTTACCCCATTAGCATAATGATTCTGTTTATTAGAAGTCACTATATTGTTGTTTTAAACAAGAATGGGCTATCTGCACACTGCACCACTCTAAATACAGAAATTTCTCCCACATGTCAGTGTCATCACTACCATAATCACCCATGCCATTCTAAATTTTAAACTTTAAAACCAGAGGATGCCTTAAAGAGATGTGCACTTAAAGACATGTTATTCAGCCAATAACAAGACATTGAGTACTTACTAAATCAAAGAACCGATAAACACAGGGAGGGCATAATGCTGAGGCAAAGTAGTAATTCCTTCAAGACTGTGAACACCTTGAATAAAGAACTGTTTCTTTTATTCTTTTATCCTTTCAGCATTCAGCACAGTACAGATGTAGCTAGTCTACTATTGTTGTTGGGTCAATTCTGATTCATAGTAACCCCATGTGACACAGTAGAACTGCCCCACGGGCAGTAGTCTTTACAAGGAACCCTGGTGGTGCAGTGGTTCAGTGGTTGGCTGCTAACCAAATGGTCAGCAGTTCTAATCTACCAGCTGCTCCTTAGAAACTCTATGGGGGAATTCTACTGTGTCCTTTGGGCTCACTATGAGTCAGAATCGACTTGATGGCAACAGGTTTGGTTTATTTTATTTGTTTTAATCTTTATGAAGGAGCCCTGGTGGCACCCTGGTTAAGAGTTGAGCTGCCAACCAAAAGGTCAGCAGGTTTGAACCCACCAGCTGCTTTGCAGTAGAAAGATGTGGCAATCTGCTTCTGTAAAGATTACAGCCTTGGAAACCCTATGGGGTATTTCTACCCTGTCCTATAGGGTTGCTGAGTCAAAGTTTACTAATGGCACACAACAACAACCACAATCTTTATGGGACCAGGTTGCCAGGTCTTTTCTTCCATGGAACCAGAGGGTGGGTTCCAACTGCTGACCTTTAGGTTAGCAGTGGAAGCATCTCGCCACCAGGGCTTTTTAGCTAGTCCACTACCGATGAACATTTAGAGCGTTTTGCTCTTGAAAACAATGCTGCAACAAACAGGTTTATACATAGATCTGTTGCACATATATGATTAATTCTCTAAAGTAGGAATTTAATGAAAGGGAAACTGATGATAGGAAGGAAGGGTAAAGCACATTTAAAATTTTAATAGCTATTGCCAAGTGGCCTGCATACAAAGCTCAACCAGTGTATAATGAGTAGGCTGTCTTCCCTCAGGCATGTACACTGGACATTACCAATCTGCATACGTTGTGCCAGTATGGTAAACCAAAAATCATATTTGAGAAAATTTTCTTTTCCTTACCAATACATTTGAGAATTTTTTTAATGTTTATTTGATATCTTTATTTCTGTATCCCAACCCCAGTGCCATCAAGTCGATTCTGACTCATAGCTATAAACCCTAAAAATTAACCAGTCATCTCTTGATGGAGATTACTTATGTATCTTCTAAACTTTCCATACTCCAAAGCCAAACCAAACTCGATGCAGTCAAGTCGATTCCAACTCACAGCCTTCCTCAGGACAGAGGAGAACTGCCCCATAGGGTTTCCAAGGAACAGGTGGTGGATTCCAACTGCTGACTTTTTGGTTAGCATAGGAACACTTAACCACTGTGCCACCAGGGCTCCTTTCCATACTCAGCAGGTATTATTTTGTAATCAATGTGCGTCTTTTTAAGAAGAGCTCTAGAAGTAGAATGAAAAAGACCAAAAACATAATAGAAAAACAAGTAAAGGATATGAACAGGAAAGTTTACAGGAAAGGAAATAAGAATGACTTTAAAAAACTCATAATGATACTCGACCTTACTAGTAATACACAAAAATAAAGTAAATTAAAACTCTAAGTTAGCCTTTATCTATTAGATTTCACAAAGATCAAACATTTTAATGATACATATATTAGCTACAACATAGGGGAAAGATGCTCTCTCATACTCTGCAGGCCTGAGAATCCAAAGTGGCACCATCTCTCAGGAGTGTATCAGGCAATATCTCCTAAAATTATCAATGCACATGCCCTTTGACACATATATACATGACATAGGACAATGGTCCATCACCAAGGTCTATATATTTAGCATTCTTTATAATAGGAAAATATTGGAATTAATCAGATGTCCATTAACACCAAATTGGTTAAAAAGCTTTTAGCACACACTCACAATAAGATAAAATGGAGCTGCCAGAAAAGAAAGGGGAATCACTTTACGTACTCCTGTGACAATTTCGTATGGATGCATACATGTGAGTATAAACAATGCAGGTTTAAAAAAGAGCTGTAAATTTACATATACGTATTTTTGTTTATGTATAAACTACCCCTACTTCATACACTAGAAACTGATAAGCCTGGTTACCTCTAGGAAGGAACTCTAAGTAATAACTGAGGGACAAGTACTGGAGGAAGACTTTTCACTGCATACCTTTTGAAGGTTCTATTGGTAAAGTTTGAGTCCTTGTAATTTTGAAAATTTTTAATTTTATTTTGCCCTCAACTACAACAGGTAGTTTGGCTGAGTATATAACTCTGGATTCAAAATCACTTTTCCTCAGAACTCTGAAGATATCAACCCATGAGTCTCTGGCTTCCAGTATTACTGATTCAATCTTTAATGTTAGATTATTGTTATTAATAATCTCTCCTTTATTAAGTTTGTAGGATTTTTCCTCTTTATCCTTGACTTTCTAATCTTCTGCCACAATGTGTCTAATTTTGGGTCTCAACATAACAGGAACACTTTAATTCAATGGGATTTGAATAAATACCCCTTTTAGTTTGGTGATCTCTTTCAATCTGAAGGTTTGTATCTTCCTTTATCTCTGATAAATTTTACTGTGATACAAAAAAAAAAAAAACTCCACCTGACCAACACTGGTTATATCAACCAATTCAACCTGAGCCACTGAGTTAAAAAGCACTGTACACACCACCTGGACGATATGAGATCACTGAGGCATGCAGAATGCCAAATGCTCACAGCTAGTAAACTCTTCCCTAGTCTTGTTGTACACTATTATTGTTGGCCTGTATGTTTACTGAGGGTCAGTTATAGTTGTTTGAATGCATGTAGGTACATTTGTCATTACATAATTTAACCAAGCACTAAATATTACAGCCAGTGAAATATGAGTGCAAAAGACATATTTGGTTCTATGAAAATTCAGAGAAAACTTGAGAAAGTTGCTAAAATTGCTGTGTTTTTATTTAAGACAACTGTAAAAGATGTGAAATACTTAAAAATACTGGATTCTGCACGTAAATTGCTCTGTGTTTGTTTTTAATTTTTATTCCAAATACAGAAACCTGTAATGGAAATTAGTTTTGATGAGTGCTGAGTAAGGCTCATCCAAGAAAGGTAACCTGGAACTCCATTTATTTAATCCATACTCAAAGGAAAGCTTTTGTCCTCACATCCACATCCTGACTGATGAATGCATATGTTGGTGATTTAACTTAGAACAAAATATTAAGGGTGAATTGTCACGTATTTTTTTTTCTTTAACTTTTATTAAGCTTCAAGTGAACGTTTACAAATCCAATCAGTCTGTCACATATAAGTTTACATACATCTTACTCCGTACTCCCACTTGCTCTCCCCCTCTTGAGTCAGCCCTTTCAGTCTCTCCTTTCGTGACAATTTTGCCGGCTTCCCTCTCTCTCTATCCTCCCATCCCCCCTCCAGACAAGAGTTGCCAACACAATCTCAAGTGTCCACCTGATATAATTAGCTCACTCTTCATCAGCGTCTCTCTCCCACCCGCTGACCAGTCCCTTTCATGTCTGATGAGTTGTCTTCCGGGATGGTTCCTGTCCTGTGCCAACAGAAGGTCTGGGGACCATGGCCGCCGGGATTCCTCTAGTCTCAGTCAGACCATTAAGTTTGGTCTTTTTATGAGAATTTGGGGTCTGCATCCCACTGATCTCCTGCTCCCTCAGGGGTCCTCCGCTGTGCTCCCTGTCAGGGCAGTCATTGATTGTGGCCGGGCACCAACTAGTTCTTCTGGTCTCAGGGTGATGTAGGTCTCTGGTTCATGTGGCCCTTTCTGTTTCATGGGCTCTTAGTCCTCGTGTGGCCATGGTGTTCTTCATTTTCCTTTGATCCAGGTGGGTTGAGACCAATTGATGCATCTTAGATGGCCGCTTGTTAGCATTTAAGACCCCAGACGCCACATTTCAAAGTGGGATGCAGAATGTTTTCATAATAGAATTATTTTGCCATTTGACTTAGAAGTCCCCGCAAACCATGTTCCCCAGACCCCCGCCCCTGCTCCGCTGACCTTTGCAGCATTCATTTTATCCCAGAAACTTCTTTGTTTTTGGTCCAGTCCAATTGAGCTGACCTTCCATTTCCCTTCACCTAAAGCAGTTCTTATCTACTGATTATTCAATAAAAAACCCTCTCCCTCCCTCCCTCCCTCCCACCCTGGTAACCACAAAAGTATGTGTTCTTCTCAGGTTTACTATTTCTCAAGATCTTATAATAGTGGTCTTATACAATATTTGTCCTTTTGCCTCTGACTAATTTCACTCAGCATAATGCCTTCCAGGTTCCTCCATGTTATGAAATGTTTCACAGATTCATCAGTGTTCTTTATCGATGCGTAGTATTCCATTGTGTGAATATACCACAATTTATTCACCCATTCATCCGTTGATGGACACCTTGGTTGCTTCCAACTTTTTGCTATTGTAAACAGAGCTGCAATAAACATGGGTGTGCATATATCTGTTTGTGTGAAGGCTCTTGTATCTCTAGGGTATATTCCGAGGAGTGGGATTTCTGGGTTGTATGGTAGTTCTATTTCTAACTGTTTAAGATACCGCCAGATAGATTTCCAAAGTGGTTGTACCATTTTACATTCCCACCAGCGGTGTATAAGAGTTCCAATCTCTCCGCAGCCTCTCCAACATTTATTATTTTGTGTTTTGTGGATTAATGCCAGCCTTGTTGGTGTGAGATGGAATCTCATCGTAGTTTTAATTTGCATTTCTCTAATGGCTAATGATCGTTGTCATGTATTTTTAAAGTTCTATCCTTTAATTAGTTTCTTTCATTAACCAAGTAGTTTCCATTTCAGCTTCCATTGGGTAAAAAGTGTTTCTATTGTGTTTCTTTGATGATTTCTAATCCTCACTTCTCTCTTTCTGAAACTCCTATCGAGAAATTTTGGACCATCTGCATTCATGATCCACGGCTCACAACTTCTGTTTCATACTTAGCATCTATTTGTCTTTGTACTATGTTCTGCGATAATTTCTGGGTTTAACCTTCCAGGCCACAAATTTGCTTATCAACTCATCTGTTGAGTTTCTTATTCTAAGGAACATATCACCTCAGTTACATTGTACAGCCAGTCCCGGGGTTACTAAGTCTGTTTTTAAGTCAAATTTGCAGGTAAGTTGGCACAGGTGCATACAGTTCTTATTTAGCCTTACTTAAAGACTTCAAGGCTTTTCAGTGATTTAGAAGCTGCAGTGCAGCAAATGGAGGTGATTGTGATGACGATTTTGTTGCTGAGAAGGGGTTGGTTCGATAGTTTCAAAGTAAGGGCAAATTTACATAACATTAAGGGTAAGGATGAGTTGTCCACAAATAGGACATTCTTAACCCAAGGACTTACTGTATCTAATCTTTTTTTTTTTTTACTCATTTTTTTTTTTTCCCATGAATGAGTATCTGTTCTTAATCGTCTGGGCACTGTAGTTATGTTAAAGCATTCTTCTACCGACTCTTTTAATTTTGTTTTTTCATGTATTAATTTATCAGAATTTGAAGGCTCTCATATGGTTGATCTTCTTTTTAAGTGTGATATTCTTTGGTACCAGCTTTTTATTTGTTTCCCTATTCACCCGCTCTCAGTTTACCCAGCTTTTCTCCAGTCATTTGGTGGAATCTTCTCCTGGGTAAAGGGCCATTAGCTCATCTTTTGGGAGTGGGAAGTCTTTCTTCCTCTTGGGTATCAATAACATGCCTGAGAGAGTGTTGCCTCTACTCTCATTGCTCTTGCCTCCAAAACCAAACTCCCTGCCGTCAAGTTGATTCTGACTCACAGTGACCCTCTAGGACAGATGAGAACTTTTCCATAGGGTTTCCAAGTAGCAGCTGGTGCATTCCAACTGCCAACCCTTTGGATAGCATCTATAGTTCGCCGTAGCTCTCAACCACTGTGCCACCAGAGCTCTTGCCTATGAATATACAATTGGCTTCTGCTGCTTGGCATTAAGTGGATGTCAGAAAAAGAATGTGTTTACTCCCCAGCCAATAACACTGTCGCTCTATGGTCTCCTTCTACTTACTTCTACATTTCCTTTCCTTGAGCAGGCAGCAGCATCTCTGGCACAGCTACCACCATTCACAGCTGTTTTCTAATGTCTTTGTGTTTTCTATAAATCCAATCCAAACTGTTTTCGGTTTTTCAGGAGATACTCAAAATATCTGGTGTACTGATGGCAATCTCTCATAATACTGAGTATTTTTTCTATCATTCCTAAATTTTGCTTTGAAAGAAGACAGTAGATGTGTGAGGTCAATCTGCAATCTTAATTTTGTTCATCTGAATGCCAGTTCTCCTTCTACCCAGTTCTTTTTGTTATGTATTGCCTTTCCCCCATCCCTGCCTTAACTCCCTACCCTCCCGCTTCTACACTGGTACTGGATTCAGGGCCTTGCCCAAAGTGGATGCTCAAAATATTTATTAAATGGTCAAAACTTGCCATAAAATTGAATGTTGTTGTTGTTAGCTGCTGTCGAGTAGGCCCCAACTCACGGTGACCCCATGCATAAGGGAACAAAATGCAGCCTGGTCCTGTACCATCCCCAAGATTGATTACAGATAGGACCATTGTGACCCATTGAGTTTTCATTGGCTGATTTTTGGAAGTGATTGCCAGGACTTTCTTCCTAGTCTGTCTTATTCTGGAAGTTTTGCTGAAATCTGTTCAACATCATAGCAATACACGAGCCTCCACTGACACACTAGTGGTGGCTTCACATGAGGTACACTGGCCTGGAATTGAACCTGGGTCTCTAGTATGGAAAGGTAAGAATTTGATTCAAATAAGGGAGTAAACTGCAAACAATGAATTTATACAGGGCTCTAGATCCTGTATCAAAAGTTAATCAAAATGGCTACTGTATAAAACTCTCAGAGTCCCTGGGTGGTGCAAAGAGTTAATGCGCTTACCCACTAACCAACAGGAAAGAAATTCGAGTCCACCCAGAGGCACATTGAAAGAAAAGCCTGGAGATCTATTTCTGAAAAGTCATCCATTGAAAACCTCATGAGCACAGTTCTACTCTGACACACATGGGGCTTCTATGAATTGGGTTGACCTGATGACAGCCAGTTTTATAAAATTTAAGTAGATGAAGTGGTAATAGTTTCAGCAGTCACTCTTTATCATCCTGGACAATCTAAGTATTACTGCTAGCCATTTTAATATTCTGTCTAAAGAGAACCATAGTCAAAATACGCACTGATCTAGTTTACCTTAAGAGCTATGGCTGCTAACCAAAAGGTCGGCAGTTCTGGTCCACCAGCGGCTCCTTGGAAACCCTGTGAGGCAGTTCTACTCTGTCCTATCGAGTCGCTATGAGTCAGAATTGACTTGAAGGCGACTGGTTTTAGTTCACCTTCTCCGAGAGCTTAGGTGTGCTCTAAAAAATAATCACTGAGTTAAGTTTGAGCAAACACAATACTTGCACTTTCATGGAATTTAATTTGTTGCTTTTGTGTATTTTTTTAAAATACCATTTAAAACATAATAAAGTAGTTCACGTGTTATATTTTATTCAGTGATATTTTATTGAGTGCCTACCAAGAACTGGATATCTTACGAGGTACTGAAAATGAAAAGAGATGAACAAGACAGTACCATCACAGCACATGGGGCACGCCTATACGTGCACATATCTCAACCTATTCTATTTCCCTGTTTACATCTGTGGATGGCAAACTAGGTTGGGAGTTCCTTGAAACATATCAAGGCTTACTCATCTCTTTGTAGCCTCTGTAACTGCATAATGCCTCTCCCTCATAGGACTTGTTCAATACATGTTTAATTCATTAATATTAAGACATTTATGTGCCTATAAGGTCTAACATATGGCTCAAATAAGTTAAATAATTAATTTTAGAGACTAACAGCGAGGTAACAGAAATAATAAAAATACTCCATATATCAACCGCTAGATATACAAATACAATTTGTTCGTTTTAAAAATAGGGAAAAGGAGATCCAGAAAGATTAAGCACTTTGAAGAAGCAGCACTGACCCTGTATCCAAAATTTCCATTCCAGGACTTTTCCCTCCGCAACACAATTTAAATTGATTCCTGGAGCACAAATTGGCCAATCATGTCAACTTCCATCACCCAACAATGCTGGATAGCTGATGATCTGTTGCCCTCAATCAAGACTTTTGGACCCTTTCAGGTATATAATCATCCAAAGGGTTTTGAGTAGTTTAGGCACCACTAGACAAAACCAAATACTGAAAAGAGAGGAAGGAAAGGTATGCTGAAGGTCTACTCTTTTCTGTGCAACTGACAATCAGAAAGCCTGTACCAACTTACAAGAAAAAATTGGTTGCAAAATAAAAGCAGTTGCATTTGCAAATAATTAACTGCCATATAAAAAGACACCATGATTCCTCACTTTAGAATCGCAGGTTTCCAGAATTCTGGAAATATGCAGGAGCAGGAATGTAGTTGGTGAACATCTATAGTTAGACAGAAAAAGTCCACACTCTAGCAGACAAGGCTTTTGAAGTATGATCCCAACAGACTTTTTAGGATCAGTTTCCTCTACAGCACCTTCCTTGCCCTAGTCAAAGTTTTGTTTTGTTTTGTTTCCATTCCCTTCGCAGGCTATGCACTATCATACTTCCACTCAGTCTCTTCCCTCTACCTAAAACACTCTTCAGCCCTTTTACTGCCTGGAGAAAATCTCCCTATCCTTCAAAATCCACTGAAATTTCCTCTACTTTGAGACTCCTTCCCCAACCCCCCTGAAAGATTCTACCTTGGGCACAATGTTTGATTTGGTATCCCCGGGAGGTGCCAACAGTTACTATGCTTGACTGCTAACTGAAAGGTTGGAAGTCTGAGTCCACCCAGAGGCAAGTCAGAAGAAAGGCCTGGAGACCTACTTCTGAAAAATCAGCCACTGAAAACCCTATGGAATACAATTACTCTGACACACACGGGGTCACTGTGAGTTGAACTGACTCAACAGCAACTGTTAATTTTGATTCACTGTGCTGATATGTTATTGTTTAATGGCTGCTTATGTCATAAAAAAACCAAACCAAACCCACTGCCCTCAAATCAACTCCAACTCAGGGCAACCCCACGTGTTACAGAGTAGAGCTGCTCCATAAAGTTTTCTTGGCTGTAATCTTTGTGTCCCAGCGCTGCTGGGTGGGTTAGAACTGCCAACTTCTAAGTTAGCAGATAAGCACAAACTGCACCACTCAGGGATCTATTTGCATATGATGTCCTTCTAATATCTGACCTTCTAAAATGTGGGAAACATCCTCATCCCCTAGCACAGTACCTAGAAGACACTTACCCTTTGACAGAATCTTAATTATAGCATCCCTTTTTAATTGAGCAATCAGATTCTTTTGTTTATGAAAACTGAAGCTCAGAGAAGTAAGAACTTGTCCATCACAAGGCAACAAGCCAATGCCAAAGCTCAGATAACAAATTATGCTCTCTCCTTCCTAATTCACCAGCTCATAAGGGAAAAGGATTGGCAGTAACAAGTTCTGGAGTAACAACTCACCCTTCCTGGCTATCTGCCTAACTTTTTACTCAAAGCCTGACTGCTATACTGTATTGCTGGCAACGTCAGTTTTCCGCAATAACAAAGGCTTCCCAGCTGAGAACACATACATATGTGGCTAATAGAAAAAGTAAGTGTAAGTCCAACATGATAAACAGGGAGGTATGTCAAACTCCTATTCAGACGATGAAAAACCTACTCCCAATTCTAACTTTGCCGCCTCAAATATGGAGAGAAGGCACAGCTCATTTGGAAAATCTGACCAAACGCCACATTTCAACACAGTGAAAGGCTTTATCCCCTATTGCTTCTACTACACCAGAAATACTCTATATGTAATTATTTAATCCCTAGCCAAAAGCTAGTAGACAATGAAATCCCCACAAAATGTTTTCCCGGGTGAAGTGTTCAAACATCAGTTCCACAGAAAACAATTTTAAATGCTTTTCATGTAATTCTATGCCAGTTTTTTCTATTCATGGATTTAAAAAAGCCCACATTAGAATATGCATCATTACAAGCATCTGATAAGATATAGCCCAGTTCAGCAATTGATATCATTTGACTATGGGGCCTAGGAGGGCAGAGGTAAAAATTTCCAGTTTCATTTTGTTTGGATTTTTTCACCATCTTTTTCCATACCATCGCTTCGGGTGGCTTTATGGTGCTGATATTCTCCCCTACCTATTGCTATTGGATTTTTCCCCACAAGAGAAGGTTATCTTCAGACAAGTTCTTTTGGATTTCATCAATGGCTCACTACAAATAGCAAAATGAGGCCACTAATCACAGGGTTTTTGTTTTTTGTTTTCAATATTTTGTGGGTTTTTCCATAAACTAAAACTAGAGGCCATCTAATGGGAGGTGACAATTGTTCCAATGTCTGGGTCAAGGCAGAGAGAGAAAAACTAAATGATAATCTACATTATTTACACAGAGTAAATGGATTTTACTTTCCAGTGCTAATAGGCTTCTCAGCAAGGCTCTTACCTTGTGGAGAGGAAAAAAAAAAAAAGAAAAGAAACCACTGCCAAAATTTAAACCTTAGAAAAGATGTATCAAATCACAGAACCATAACTCTTTGGATAGTGACTGGATTCTAATGTCATCCATTAGTCAACAGCCTCCGTCTTTCAGCTTATTCCTTCCCTACTCCTGCCTCTCACTACAGCTTAGTGAACAGGCGTCCAGAATGCTCCTGGATGTGTTTAGATTCTAGATAGCTATCAGAAAGTAATTCCCGGGAGAACTGCTCTGACAATCTCGAGGTAGGACAAGAAAAAACTGAAAGATAACAGATGAGGAACTGGGGGTGGAGGGCAAACAGGGAAGAGACTCAGCAATGAGCAGACTGTCTTCTAATCTAGCAAAAGCCACCACGTGGTGCGCTTATTTTGGAAAACCCTGGACACCAGAAAGAAATAGAACTAATGGAAAGAAGTTACAAAGAGGCAGAGTTTCAAATAGTATTCAAAAAAACCATACAGCCATGTAGAAGGAATAGGCCATTTATCCATTCCATCAGCCTTCTCATTCACTAACTGCACTGGAGCTGTTCCATCATAGGCGAATACTCCAGACATCTGGGTGGTGCAGACCAGAACCAAGTTCCGCGGGAGCACGTGGAAACGGGAGGAGGTGCATGCAAATCAGCCTGGTCTACGCGGGGAACCCGATGAGTGGCAGGGGGAGGTTGAGAGCTGGGGAAAGAAGACGCTTACCAAGCCACCTCCACAGGTGCTGAAAGAGGCCAGTGAGCCGGGGTGCCGCAGTACTGTCCCGGTGTAGAAGCAGGAGGAGTCTGGCGGCGCCGGAGGGCTCGGGGCCGCCGCTGCCCCCGTGGGGCCGGGGCCTGGACTCGGCCACTGTTCTACGGCGAAGCGAGGCGCCAAGAAGCGGCCGTCTCTCCGGAGCAGCAGGTACAAGTCCCGGGAGAAGGCCGGGATACGCAGCAGGACCTCGTCGCCATCCGGCTCGGCAGCCTGGGCCAGGGGCGGGGACGGGGGCGGCTGTGGGGGCGGCGGCGGCTGCCACGAGGCCGGGGCGCCCGGGGACAGGGCGGCAGCCCCGCTGGATCCACGCGGCAGCTCCTGCGAGTCCAGCTCCTCGTCCTCCTCGCCCTCCGGCGGCGGAGGTGGCCGGGGCTGGGGCTCAGGCTGGCCCTCCAAGGGCTCCTCAAGCTGCGCCGGGGCCACGGAGCGCACCTCGCGAGAGCTGCCGACCGCCTGCGCCCGGGCGCCCCCGCCGCCCCCAACTCCTCGCACCCAACCCGGGTCTGCGCTGCCCCCGCTGCCGCCAGCCGCGTCCACCGGCTCTCGGCGCCAGAGCGCAGGAAACACGACCTCCCACTCCTCGCGGTCGGGGGCGAACTGCAGCCCTGCGGGCGGGGCAGAGAGAAAAGCGGGACTTGAAGTGCCGCGGTTCCAGTAGCACAAGCATTCCCAAACTCACGCTCCGCACCAATACAAGGCTTACGCATTAATGCAGTGGGGACCACCCGTCCAGCCCCTGAAACTCCTGCAACTCCCGAGGGCTTGCGATCAGATTATGGACCCCCGTATTTTCAGAATAAAATTCTGATTCTTTGCGGGGGAGGGGGGGAGAAAGGGCAGAGCAAAATTTGGTGACAGCACTTAATTACTGAAAGGAAGATCGGTGCAAAGACCCCAGCACAATTAAGTGATTTTCTTAAGCATATGCCAGAGCAAAGCATCGCTATCTATTTACGTACCTCCCAATTTTCCTCCAGGTGTTGTAAATGTACCTTTGCAGATATTACTACTCTGATTAGGGGAAAACTAACCATTTCACAGATGGTTAAAACGAGGCCGAGAGAAGTGCGCTTGGATCACTAGCGTCACCCGATCATGCACACCATCCCGCTCATTTTTATTGCTACCCACTGAGCCCCGCTCCCCGCGCAAGGGCTGCACCAGCCCTGCCTCCCAGTGCGTTCTCCGACTCTGCTCTGGTGGGGGAAGTTGGGAAGCAAGCCGTAAAGTAACGGAAGAACTTACCTGAAACAATCCCATTCCACAAGAAGCCCAGCTGGTAAAAGAGGCAGCAGCAGCAGATGTGGGTCAGGCGCATCTCGCGGCTCTTCCCCATGCCGCGCTCCCGCGGCCACGGCTTCTTGCCCCGCGCGCGCCTCCTACGCGATCGACCGTGGGCGCCGCCGCCTCCCCGGAGTGCAAGGAGGCCGGGCGGCGAGTTTGCCCAGGCCCTTTGTCTGCCGCGGGGGGGGAGAGGTGGGGGAGAGACTCCCTCTCGGTGTGGGCCCGAGGCCGCCGGAGCACTGACGGGGGTGGGGTGGAGGAAGGAGCCGGAGGAGGCAGCGCCGGGGCCCGCCGTGCTCTGGGGTTCCCTGGCGAATTAGGTGATGAGTCTATTTTCGGTGGTTTGGACGTTGCAGGAATTTCGAAGGCCGAGCGGGCGAGAGCCGAAGCCCCACAGGACAGACCTGCAGTCAGCAAAGGGCCGGAAAGCGCAGGGCGGGCAGTGTTGCCTCGGGACAGGCGAAGGACAGCCCGGCGGGGGCAGGAGCGCAGTAGTGTCCGAGCCGAAGCTCGCCGCCCGCACCGGCGCTGAGCCGCCGGAGGCTGGTGCGGCTTTCAGCAACTGGGGGTGCAAGGCTCCGAACACTCATCAGTATCGCAGTGCTGAAGGCTCTTACCGCCGCAACGCTGGAGGGAATTGGTGTGTGTGTGTTGGGGGTGGAGGGGGATTCGACACTCTCGAGGTGGGGCGTGGAGGAGAAAAGAATCAAGGAGACCCGACGACAAGAAAAAGGGACCAAGGGTTGCCCGCCAGACGTGTCTTTGCGGGACAAAGGTCCCAGAACACCGCACACGTGCTCACACTCCGGATTGGGGAGGTGGGGACCCAAATTCCCTCACCTGACTCCTGATCGTCCACTCTGGGAGACCTGATTTGCATCCCTACCTCCCAGCGGAGGTGTGTGCAGGTAGAAGTGCCTCCCCCTCCCCACCCCACCTCCTTCCTCGGGCTCCTCCTTTTGTCCAGTTCTGCCCCTCCCGCGCATCGCACAAAGCAAAACCTAATGCAGACTTGAGCACAAAGCTGCGCCTCGTTTACCAAAGCCTTCAATTTGTCTTCCCATCTTTTTCTCGGTATTTTCTAAGCCCGGAGATAATGTAATTCGTCATGAAGCATTGTTCAAAGCTTCCCAGGATAGTAGACACCCTGACGTCCCAGAGCCCCTTATCCCACCTTATCTTTCTGGTTTTCCATTTATCAGTGCCATCAGTCTCTCTGTCTCTCACACGCACACACACACGTATACATGCTTACACACACACTCTTACACACTGCTAATGGGCTGAGGTGAGGGACACCAAATATCTTTTTATAAAAATCTCAGACCAGGTGAGACTGTTTTGCTTTTTTGAACTTTTTTTTTTTTGCAATGTCTATCTTTATGGAGTAATTCAACCCACAAATATTCTTGTTTTCCTTTTTGCAGCTCTTCATGGAACCTTCTCCCCTTTCCAGTTTCTCCCTCCTCCGCATCAAACCATTACTGTAGGACTCAAAGAAGAATGATTGATCTAACCTGCTGTTTGCATCCTCTGGACTAGGCCAGACACCTAGAAATGGGAGTTAATACAAATCAGTTTTTTTTTGTTTTTTTTTTTTTTAATTTCCAGCACTGAGATTGGTTCACCACATCCTTTGCTGTTTTACCTTCTGTAGCTCGTGTCAAAGGTGACTACTATGGCTTTAAGGGAAGCAGGAGATCTTATTTCAAAGGAAAGCCATTGTTTGAATAAGCAGGGTCCTAAAATACTTTCTCTGAGTAGTCCAGAATTTAAAAACAAATATGAAGACCCTCTAGGTGTGCGTGTCTAGCGTGTTCTGTCTCCAAACTTTGTCTTGTAAAAATCTTTAAAACTGGAGTAACCAGGGTATGAGTTTGCAGATACTCAAGAAATATCTGGATTACTTATGAACCTACACACTTTTTTCTATAGTACTCAATTACACCAACTTAAAACTAGGCAAAACAAAAGTTTGTTTTTAAATACAAGAAGTTATTAAAATGGAAATTAGTCTCAATGAAACATCTCCGCTAGGATATGAATCTTAAAACATTTCTCATACATATCTTAATAAAAGCAAAAAAATAATAAAATTGTCAAAAGGGGTGCATATTAGATTGATGTATTTATTAGAATATATTTGTGATTTCCTAAAACAAAATGAGTTGTAAAATTAAATTAAAAATACTCAAAAGCACAGGGTGCCTGTGTAAATTTCCACCCCAGCTTTTTATTTTTTTCATACTATGCCTAATCTCTGTCAATCCCTCATGGTACACGTAAATATTAATTGTTACAGAAAGGCTTGCTTAATCCCCAGCTACCTCTAATCTTTCTCCCATTTGAAATCCTGTTACACTTATCTGTGTATTTTCAAAGGCTATTAGAAAGCATTTGGGTTGTAATGACTTACATACTTTCTTATTTCTCCTACTAAACTGTTTTGAAAGGTAGGAATGACTTCTTTAATGTATCTTTTTTTTCAATTAGTGATCTAAACCAAATAGATGTGGAAATTCTGAGGCAATTCTCCAAAAATCCTTTAAAAGGTGATGGAAATTGATTTCTTTGTGGTGTTTTATTCCAATTTCAATTCCTTGATGCAGAGCTATAATGCTTGCTAGGCTGGTGGTCAACCACCATCAGCAAGATTTGTCTGTCTTACAGATAGATCAAGCATAAAAGTGAAATGTATGTGTGGGGAAGTTTTGTAACCTAACTAGGAAAGACATAGATGTGCAAATAAGAGCATCGGTTAAAGTGAATTTGTGTATGTACGTTAGTATACGAAAGAAAGAGTTAGCCTGATTTGGCACTGAGTAAATTGTGTGTGGTTAAATAGAGGAGAAGAGGCAGGAGTGTGACGTGTGTGCATTACCAACCTTAGAGGAAAGAAAAGAGCAGCTGGGAAAAATATGTTGTTTAAGACAGGTCACTACATATGTCACCAGATGGTAGCAAGCATGGAACTGCATCCTGCTTTTGTGCTCTCAGAGCAAGGACAGAGGGGGAGGTAAGTGACAAAGCATCAGAGTAAGTGGAACCAACTGTTTTATACACAAGGTGCTCACGTGTTGCATTTTATAACCCAGGCTTCTCTATGTAGAAGGTTGGCTTTGATGCCTTCAATCCTTCACTCATTGGCACGAAGTCTCTCAGAGTCTAAAACTAATCTTAAATTCTGTTCTTCCACCAGCACGAGGATCTTTGGTGCATGAAGATATTAACTCCCAGTGGCACTCACATTTATATCAAGGTCAACACTTAAACTAATACTGGTCCTGATGGAGTAACAGGGACCAGATTTAACTGTCACCGTAGCCAATTAGAAAAACAGAGAAAATGTATAAAACAACAGTTTTCAGACATGGACAACAAACAGCCTAGAACTGTGCCCTATGTATGAGAGAATGGAAACAAATAAGGACATCTCTATAATTTCCCCAGTTTTGTGTCTAGAGGCAGTTTTGAAGCTTCAGTACAGGGAGGGGAAATCTAGACAGAACTCCTAAGACTGGCCGAGTTGAGAACACAGAGCAAGGTGGCTAGAATTTACAGGGCAGAGTTACCAGAAAGGAGGGAGCTGTACCAAGTATTAGTTATGCGTTGTTGCATAACAATCTATCCCCAAACCTAGCAGCTTAGAACAATAAAGTTTTATGATCTCTCAGAGTTTCTGGCAGTCAGGAATCTAGGAATAGCTTAGCTGGGCAGTTCAGGGTCTCTTTTGTGGTTGCTATCAAACTCTTTGGAAACCCTAGTGGCATAGTGGTTAAGTGCTACAACTGCTAACCAAGAGGTCGGCAGTTCAAAGCCACCAGGCACTCCTTGGAAACTCTATGGGGCAGTTCTACTCTGTCCTATAGGGTCGCTATGAGTTGGAATTGACTCGACAGCAGTGGGTTTGGTTTTGGTTTTTGGATCAAACTCTTTGTCAAGGCTATAGTCCCTAAAGACTTAAATGGAGATAGAGGTTCTGCTTTCAGACACACATGGCTGTTGGCAGGAAGCTACATGGACCTCTCCACAGAGTTGCTCATTACACGTGTTCTCCCAGAGCAAGTCATATGAGAAATAGTGAGCACACCCAAGATGGAAGCCACAGTGTTTTCATAAACTTATCCCAGATGTGACATACCATTACTTTTATTGTAAGCAAGTCACTAAATCCAACCCACACTCAAGGGGAAAACTTATTAAAGAATTTGTGGGTATACTTTTTAAATTTTCCCTCTACCATTAATTATTTTCATTCCCCCTCCCCCTTGCAAAATACCCATTTCTTCCCAAGGACCTCCACACTGTCATCCTATTTACAACATCATCTCAAAGTCCAGAATCCTACCATCTAAATCACATCCAGGCATGCATGAATGCCCTCAATGTCGTTTCTTAAATTGAGCCCCTTGAGTTCAGTACCTCTCCTACTGTAAACCTGTGAAACTAAAGAAGCAATTTATTTGCCTTCCGTAACCCAGCATACTGTGGTAGGACAGACATAGGATAATTGCTACAGATGTTTCTACTCAAAAAGAAGGAAAACAAACAAACGAAAAAAATCGACCCGTTACTGTCAAGGTGATTTCGGTTAACAGCCGAACTCTTAACCACTATGCCACTAAAGCCTCCAAAAAGGAGGAAAAAAAAAAACACATTGGCATCGAGTTGATTCACACTCATAGGGACCCTGTAGGACAGAGTAGACCTGCCCCACAGAGTTTCCAAGGAGCCCTGGTAGATTCAAACTGCCAACTTTTTGGTTAGTAGCCATAGCTCTTAACCATTATGCCACCAGGGTTCCCAAAGGAGGATGCAAAAAGGAGTCACAGGTCACAGCAATTCTGAAACCCAACTGGGAAAATGTTTAAAATTATTTGATTATGTCTCAAGGTATGAAAATTATTCCTCGTGTCTGGTAGCTCTGCCCTCTAGGAACTTGGTTCCACATTCTTAGTAATCCTTCTATTTTCATGAAACGTAGTATATGTTTGCAACTGAGTAGTTTTCTTAATTTGCTTCCTGCCAGTAGAATTGAAGGGGGCCAAAGACTTCATACCATTTTATGTAATATCTGTCCCTTTCTGTCAGTAATGCTCCTGCATATGTAATTCCTTTTTAAAGCTTTGTGTGTCTTCTGTGAGTCTTTATGGGTTTCATACCATTAGAGAAAAGCCACACCTTGAAATCTTTTTAAAATAAGCCCTTCTTCACCTTGGGTTTCTGATGAGACTGTTGAGAGACAGTGCTCTTAGAGTTCTTAGAAGCCCTATTGTTTGATTGAAAGGATCTGTGAAGAACCCACCTACACACTTCAAAGGGCCTTCAATCTGATAAGAGGTGCACTGAATGGCCACCTGTGGTCTTTCTGCATTCCTAACAAAGGACTTTACAGTTATGTCCTTGTATCATCTATTAGACCATGCTTTTGCTAATATACCTTGGATTTCATCTTTACTGTGTTGAAATTTGCTCTTAGTTTTAGCATTGTTTTTCCACATGGAGAGGCTGAAAATTTGTAAAACCATCAAGTGTCTACTTTTTATTAACCGTTTTAGTTTATCTCTCCTTTCACATTTTCTGTAAGTAGGAAGAAACCAGGTGAGACCTTCAAAACTTTCTTGGCAATCTCTTTGGTTTGGTCAACCAGTTCATTAAGCCCATTTTCTACCATAGGCAACAGGGTTGATAATTCAGTGCCACTCTAAAACAAAAGTTCCCTTTCCTCCAGCTTCCAAAAATATTTACCTCACTTCCCTGTAAGTTTTTGTTGCCAGTGCCTCTACCCCTTTAATTGAAGAAGGTTCTTGCCTCTCACTGGTCAAGAATGAATAGGTAAGGCATGGAGAATTTTTCCACATGAGCAAAGCTTTATTAAAAAAGCGTACAAGTGGAGACAAGGAGGGCCTAGGCAATGCTTACCCCCATCTCCCAGAACAAAGGATTTGCCTAGGTTTTTAAAGGTTTTTTTTTTTTTTGGTTGGGGGGGGAGATTTATGTTTGTTCATAGGTATAGGTGGGGTTTTCCGGCAAGTGGCCCATCTGGGCGGGGATATGTTAACTACAGTGCACACGCAGCAGCTTTCTAAGATGGCTCTAAGACAGCTCCTGTCCCAGAGGCTTCTGAAATTCGTAGCAGGACTTATTATGGGGTGTCATACCAGCACAGCCCCTCCTGTGGGTGCCAGTTCCATTCCTGTCTCAGGTACTTGCTTCAGGCAGAAATCATCTGTCGGTCACCTTGTGGATGTCTGCGCATGCTCCAGGGGCCAAATCGGCTGGTCCTTCTGAAAAATCTTACAAGGGAGTACATTGTTCTTTCCTTATCACACATTCCAGGATAGGGGTTTTATGTCATTAGCCAAGCACATAGTATTGTAAGTAAGTTGCAAGTTGCAGGTGTTGCAGGGCTCCTTGTCTACGGGCTCAGTCCCTGTTTCTTCCCTATCTCACTTTCACCTGCAGCCTAGCCAAAGATCATAAGACTTCTATTAAGACTTTTTTTAAGGTAATAAAGAAATTAACTTTGTAATTAAAAACCTTCCAAAAAAGAAATTACCAGTTCCAGATGATTTCAGCAGTTAATTCTACCAAACATTTTTTTAATAACACCAATTCTACAAAATTTTTCCAGGATATAGAAAACTTCTGAACTCATTTTATGAGGCCAGCATTACCCTGATCACAAGGCCAGACAAAGCCAGTACGCCAGAAAAACACCACAAACCAATAGCTCTCATGAACGTAGACTCAAATTCCTCAACATAATATTAGCAAACTAAATCCAGCAATACGTAAAATATTCTTTGGAAATACCCTTTCTTCAACAATATAAATGGTGATTACCCACGTAGACATCACCAACTGAAATATACAGGAATCAAATCGACTACATCTCTGGAAAGAAATGATGGAGAAGCTCAATATCATCAGTTGGACAAGGCAAGGGGCCGACTATGAAACAGACAATCAGTTGCTCATTTGTAATGTCAAGTTGAAGATGAAGAAAATTAAAACAAATCTACAGGAGCCAAAGTACAACCTTGAGTATATCCCGCCTGAATTTAGAGGCCATCTCAAGAATAGATTTGATGCATTGAACACTAATGACCAAATACCAGATGATTGTGGGATGACATCAAGGAAACCACATATGAAGAAAGACAAAGGTCATTAAAAACAGGAAAGAAAGGAAAGACCAAAGCAGATGTCTGAAGAGACTCCGAAACATGCCCTTGAATATAGAGTAGCTAAAGCAAACAGAAGAAATGATGAAGAGCTGAACACAAGGTTTCAAAGGGCGGGTTAAGAAGACAAAGTAAAGTATTACAATGAAGTGTGCAAACACCTGGAGATAGAAAACCAGAAGAGAAGAACACACTGGGAATTTCTCAAGATGAAAGAATTGAAGAAAAAATTCAAGCCGTGAGTCCCAACACTGAAGGATTCGATGAGGAAAATATTGAACAATGCAGGAAGCATCAAAAGAAGATGGAAAGAATACAGAGTCACTGTAGTAAAAAGAACTGGTCTACGTTCAGACACATCAGGAGGTAGCATATGATCAAGAACCAATAGTATTGAAGGAAGAAGTCCAAGCTGCACTGAAGGCATTGGCAAAAATCAAGCCCCCAGGAATTTACAGAATACCAGTTGAGATATTTCAACAAACTAATGCCATGCAGGAAAATCTCATTTATGCCAACAAATTTGGAAGACAGTTACCTGGTAAACCAACTGAAGAAATCCATATTTGTGCCCATTCCAAAGAAAGGTGACCAAACAATGCAGAAATCATCACTCGATATCATTAATATCACGAGAAAGTAAAATTATGCTGAAGATAATTCAAAAAATGGTGGCAGCAGTACAACAACAACAACAAAAAATACCAGAAGCTCAACCCGGATTCCAAAGAGAATGTTGAATGAGGGATATCATTGGTGATGTCAGATGGATCTGACTGAAAGCAGAGAATAGCAGAAGGATGTTTGTGTTTTATTGACTATGCAAATACATTCAATAGTGTAAAAAATAGTGTAAATCGTAACAAATCATGGATAACTTTGCGAAGAATGGGAATTCCAAAACACTTAATTGTGCTCATGTGGAATCTGTATGTAGGCCAAGAGGCAGTCGTTCATACAGAACAAGGGGGATACTGTATGGTTTAAACTCAGGAAAGGTGTGCATCAGAGTTGTATCCTTTACTGTGCTTATTCAACCTGAATGCCTAGCAAAGATTCCTAAAAAGCTGGATGGCATTGAGAATGGAGGAAGACTCATTAACAACTTGGAATATGCAGATGACACAACCTTGCTTGCTGAAAGCAAAGAGGACTTGAAGCACTTACTGATGAAGATCAAAGACTATACAGCCTGCAGTATGGATTATGCTTTAACATAAAAACAAAAATCCTCACAACTGGACCAATAAGCAACATCATGATAAATGGGAAAATATTGAAGTTGTCAAGGATTTCAGTTTACTTGGATTCACAATCAACAACCAAGGAAGCTGCAGTCAAGAAATCAAAAGACGCATTGCACTGGGCAAATCTGCTGCAAAAAAAAAAAAAAAAACCTCTTTAAAGTGTTAAAAAGCAAAGATGTCACTTTGAGAAGTAAGATGCACCTGACCTAAGCAATGGTATTTTCAGCTGCCTCATATGCGTGTGAAAGCTAGACAATGAATAAGGAAAACCAAAGAACAGTTGAAGACTTTGAATTATGGTGTTTGTCTTAGTCATCTAGTGCTGCTATAACAGAAATACCACAAGTGGATGGCTTTAACAAAGAGAAATTTATTTTCTCACAGTCTAGTAGGTTAAAAGTCCCAATTCAGGGCGTCAGCTCTAGAGGAAGGCTTTCTCTCCCTGTCGGCTTTGGAGAAAGGTCCTTCTTGTCAATCTTCCCCTGGACTAGGAGCTTTTCTGTGCGGAAACTATGGGTCCAAAGGCTACTGTCTGCTCCCAGTGCCTCTTTCTTGGTGGTATGAGGTCCCCAACTCTCTGCTTGCTTCTCTTTCCTTTTTAATCTCTTCAGAGATAAGAGGTGGTGCAGGCCATACCTCAGGGAAACTACCTTTGCATTGGATCAGGGATGTGACCTGGTAAAGGTGTTACAATCCCACCCTAATCCTCTTTAACATAAAATTACAGTCACAAAATGGAGGACAATCACTCAATACTGGGAACCTTGGCCTAACCAAGTTGACACATATTTTGGGGGAACATAATTCAATCCATGACACTGGTGGTGAAGAATATTGAATATACCTTGGATTGCCAGAATGAACAAATCCATCTTGGAAAATGTACAGCCAGAGTGCTCCTTAGAAGGGAGTGAGATTTTGTCATAAGTACTTTGGACATGTTATCAAAAAGGACCAGTACCTTGAAAAAAAAATCATATTTGGTAAAGTACAGGGTCAGCAAAAAAGAGGAAGTACCTCAATGAGATGAATTGACACAGTGGCTGCAATGATGGGCTCAAACATAGCAATGATTGTGAGGATGGCGTTGGACTGGATGGATAATGTTTCATTCTGATGTACATAGGGTCGCTATGAGTAGGAACTGACTTAACAACAACAATATATAAAGAATAATATAATATGACTAAGTGGGATTTACTTCAGGAATGCCAAATTGGTTCAATATTCAAAAACCAATCAACATAATCCATCATAACAACAGGCTAAAGAAGAAACTGCATAACCATATCAGTTAATATAGAAAAATCACTTAATGCATTTTAAGATCCAATCATGATAAAAACCCTCAGCACATTGGGAATAGAAGGGAACTTCCTCAATTAGATAAAGAATATTTACAATAAGATATAGCTAACTGTGAAAAACTGAGTGCTATCCTCTAAAACTGTGATCAAGGTAAGGATGTTCACTCTTACTGCTTCTATTCAACATAGAAATCAACTGATCCTTTCAGTATCAGAAGTCCTAGCTAGTGCAATACAATAAGAAAAAGAAATAAAAGGCATAAAAACTGGCATGAAACTGTCTCTGTTTGACAGTGACATGATTGTCTATACAAAAATAAACCCCCAAATATACAAAAATTCCTAGAATTTATAAGTAAGGTCAACACCAAAAATCAACTGTATTTCTATATATTAACAATGAACAATTGGAAACTGAAATCAAAACACAATACCTTTTACATTAGTTTCAAAAATAAAATATTTAGGCGTAAGTCTAGCCAACATGTACATTATCTATATGCTGAAGACTAGAAAATGTTCGTGAAAATGAGGAACTAAATAAACAGAGAGACATACTGGGTTCATGGATTGGAACAATCAGCATGGTGAACATGACAGTTCTTCCCAAATGTATCTTTTAATTTATAGCAATGCCTTATCAATATACCAGCAGGACGTTTTGTAGACACAGGGAAGCTGAGTCTTAAATGTAAATGAAAAGGCAAAGGAACTAAAATAGCTATAAAAAAATTTTTTTTTAATTAAGAGTAAAGGGTCAGAACTCACACTACCTGATTTTAAAACTCACTCTATAGCTACAGTAATGAAGAGATTGTGGCATTCCATAGATCAGTGGAACAGCATAGAAAGTTCAGAAATATTTCCACACAAGTATTCTTAACTGATTTTTGACAAAGGTTCAAAAGTAATTCAATAAGAAAGGCTAGTGTTTTCTACAGTTGGTGTTGGAACAATTTAAAACAGAGGTCCCCAGAATGTGGAAAATTCCACTGCCTCAAGCAGCTTGTTTGGCACACCCTGTAGCTTTACATTAAAATCCTGGTTCCCCTGTCCTTAACTGCTGCCCCAAACTGGAGGAAATTGGTGGAAACCATTTTAGGTGCCTTGTTGACATTCAGGATAACATTTTAGACCTTAAATGTAGTAGTTTTCTTGCGTCTGGATGCAGTTTAACTGCCATTTTTTGAACAAGCAATGCTTGAAGTTATATGTAAACCCCATTGTACCTGTGTGGTAGGATTAAGAATGTTGCTGATGGAACTTATGCAAACTTCCTCCTTATAAACTCCTTAAAAATAACTTTCCCCTCACCTTCTCTGAGCAGTCTTGGTAGCAGCAGCCCCGACTCTTTCCTTTCCTTCTGCAGAAAAATAAAGGTATCTTTCCACATTCCCACCTCGGTCTCTCGTTTATTGGCTGAGGCAAGTCACGCTGAGCACAACCTGGGGTTTCCACCCAGCAACATTTCAAACATCAAAGGCAAAAAATAATAATATACCTCGACCTTTTTAAACCTTATTACATACAAAAATTATCTCAAATTACATCACAGATTTAAATATAAAATGCAAATTTATAAAACTTTTAGAATTTATAGAGAAAATCTTTGGTCTTCATGATTTAGGGTCAAGCAAAGAGTTCTCAAGCGTAACACCAAAAGCATAATCCATTAAAAAAAAAAAAAAGAAAAGTTTGGGCATCATCAAATTAAAAACTTTGCACTAAGAAAGACCCTTTTAAAAGAATGTAAAAATGAGCAACCAACTGGGGGAATATATTTGCAAACCACGTATTAGACTTATATTCAGAACATAAAAAGAAATATTTAAACTTAACACTAAGAAAATAAGCAATCTAATTAGCAAATGAGCAAAGGACTTAAGAAAAACAGATACGTCCTTTATTAAAGCGGATATATACATAGCCAATAAAAATAAGCACATGAAAAGACATTCAACATAATTAGCTAGTAGAGAAATGCAAATTAAAGCCACAATTATAAAAAATAAAAAATTATTATTATTTTTATAAAGCCACAATTAAATACCATTAAACACCTATTTAGAATGCTTATAATTCCAAGTTTTTGCCAGGATGTGAAATCTGCTGACCTCATACATTGCTGGTGGGAATGTAAAATGGTAGGACATTCTGGAAAACAATTTGGTAGCTTCTTATAAAGTGAAACATATACTTACCAATATAACCAGCAAATGTACTTCTGGGTATTTATCCCAGAGAAATGAAAATTTATATTCACAGAAAAACTTGTACAAGAATGTTCCTGATAGCTTTATTTGTAATAGCCAAAACTGAAAACAACCCAAACAGCCTTCAAGAGGTTAATGAATAAACAACTGAACGAGTGTGTTATATCAATACAAAGGAATTCTACTCAGCATTAAAACAAAATCTGGGGTGGATCTCAAGTGTAAAAGTAAAAGTAAAAAGATTTAATAAAAGTCTGTCTCGAGAGGTTATATGCTGTATGATTCCATTTACATATCATTCTTAAAATGGCAAAATTATAGTGATAGAGAACTTACCAGAGAAAGGTCTATAGTTTACTTAATTATATCATACCAAACCAAAAAAACAAACCCAGTGCCATCGAGTCGATTCTGACTCATAGCGACCCTATAGGACAGAGTAGAACTGCCCCGTAGAGTTTCCAAGAAGTGCCTGGCGGATTCAAACTGCCGACCCTTTGGTTAGCAGCGGTAACACTTAACCTCTATGCCATCAGGGTTTCCTAATTATATCATACCAATGTCAATTTTCTGGCTTTGGTAATGCGCTGTGATTACTTCCATGTAATCTTTGGTGAGAACTTGGTTGGGAATACATGGAAGTTCTCTGTATTACTTTTCCAAAAAAAAGTTCAAAATTATTTCAAAATAAACCTAAAACAAAGCTTCCTCGAGGCATTTTAGGATTTCATTAATACCATTTTCAATATCCACTACTCAATTTCAAAGCCACTGTCACAATTTAAGCTTTTGTTACAACAGCACCCACTTCCAGGTAGCAAAATCTGTATTAGTTACCTATTGCTACATAACGAATTAACTGAAACAAATTGGCATCTTAAAAACAACAAATATTTATTATCTCACATAATCTATCTGTGGTGGCAATATGTTGTTATTCTTGTTAGGTGCCTTCCAGTCAGTTCCCATTCATAGTGACCCTATGTGTAATGGAAGGAAACATTGCCTTGTTCTGCACCATCCTCACAATCACTGATACATTTGAGCCCATTGTTGCAGCCACTCTGTCAGTTCATCTCATTGAGGGTCTTCCTCTTTTTTGCTAGTCATCTACTTTACCAGGCATGATGTCCTTCTCCAGGGAATGGTCCTTCTTAATAACATGTCCAAAGTATGTGAAACGAAGGCTCGCTATCACTGCTTCTAAGGAATGTTCTGGTTGTACTTCTCCCAAGACAGATTTGTTCATTTTTTTGGCAGTCCATGGTATATTCAGTATTCTTTGCCAACACCCTAATTCAAAGGCATCAATTCTTCTTTTGTCTTCCTTATTCACTGTCCAGCTTTCCAATGCGCATGAAGTGATTGAAAATACCATGGCTTGGGCCAGGTGCACCTTAGTCCTCAAAGTGATGTCTTTGCTTTTAACACTTGAAAGAGGTCTTTTACTGCATATTTGCCCAATGCAACCTGTTGTTTGATTTCTTGGCTGCTGCTTCCATGTGCATTGATTGTGGATCCAAGTAAAATGAAATCCTTGACAATTTCAATCTTTTCTCCATTTGTCATGATGTTGCTTATTGGTCCAGTTGTGAGGATTTTTGTCCTCTTTATGTTGAAGTGTAATCCATACTGAAGGCTGTAGCCTTTGATCTTAATCAGTAAGTGCACCAAGTTCTCTTCACTTTCAGCAAGCAAGGTTATGTCATGTGCATATGGCAGGTTGTTAATGAGTTTTCCTCCAATCCCAATGTTGTGTTCCTCTTCAGATAGTCCAGTTTCTTAGATTATTTGCTCAGCATACAGACTGAATATGTATGGTGAAAGGATACAACTCCAGTGCATACCTTTCCTGATTTTAAACCAGGCTGTATTCCCTTGTTCTGTTTGAAATGACTGCCTCTTGCTCTATGTACAGCTTCCTCTTTAGCATAATTAAGTGTTCTGGAATTCCCATTCTTCACAATGTTATCCATAATTTTTTATGATCCACACAGTCAAATGTCTTTGCACAGTCAATAAAACACAGGTAAATTTCTCTCCGCTATTCTCTGCTTTCAGTCAAGATCCATCTGACATCAGCAATGATATCCCTCATTCCAATTCCTCTTCTGAGTCCAGCTTGAATTTCTGGTATTTCCATGTCAAGGTACTGCTGCAACCATTTTTAAAATATCTTCAGCAAAATTTACATGAGTGTGATATTAATGATAAAGTTCGATGATGTTCACATTCTATTGGATCACCTTTCTTTGAAATGGGTACAAATATGGCTCTCTTCTGATGTTGGCCAGGTAGCTGTCTTCCAAATTTCTTGGCATAGGTAAGTAAGCACTTCCAGTGTTGCATCCATTTGTTGAAATATCTCAATGTTTATTCTGTCAATTCCTGGACCCTTCCCTTCACCACCACCTCCCCGCCCCCCCCCCCCCCCCGCTAATGCCTTCAGTGCAGCTTGGACTTCTTCCTTTGATACCATCAGTTCTTGATTATATGCTACGTCCTGAAATGGTTGAATGTTGAGTAATTCTTTTTGATACAGTGACTCTGCATATTTCATCCTTCTTTTGATGCTTCCTGAATCATTCAATATTTTGCCCAGAGAATACTTCAGTATTACAACTTGAGGCTGTAATTTTTTCTTCAGTTCTTTCAGCTTGAGAAATGCTGATCGTGTTCTTCCACTAGGAATATAGGAAAGACTTACTTAGGGAGTTCTAGCTCAAGGTTACTTATGAAGTTGCAGTTAAGCTGTTGGCCAAAGCTACAGTCACTGAAGACTTCATTGAGTCTTCAGTGACTGTAGCTTTCTCATAGCAGCTGAAAGAGTGTACATAAGATGGCAGCCGCAATGTTTTGATAACCTAACCATAGAAGTGGTATCCAGTCACTCTGCCATAATCTATTCATCAGATGTGAGTCACGAAGCCCAACTCATACTCAAAGGAAGAAAAAATAAGCTGCACCATTTGAAAGGAGGAATGTCAAAGACTTTATGAACATATTCTTAAAAGTAACAGAAAGAGAGAGAGAGAGAACTCTGGAGATTCGCTGATAAAACATTAAAGTAATTGTTGGTGTTCTGATTTGTGAATGCATATGAACAAACCTCTGGGGGGAAAAACACCAGAAAGCATTAGGCCTAATAATATGTCGAGTGTTGTATGTTCTCAAAAGTTAGAGTAGAAAGATCTCATAAGGGATATTGGCTAGTGTTCTTAGGAAAGTAGCACCTTACTAGTGTGGCAAAGTGAACCCCATATTAAGATTGATTTTCACCCACCACAGAAAGGTATAAAAGTAAGCTTCAAATCTGATTCCAACTAACTTAACTACTTAATAGATAGAGCAAAGTCCATTTTATATAAAGAATAATGATAATACATAAAACCAGCAACAGTGTGACATTCTCATTCTCTGGCACCAATAAAAAATTCCAGGCATGAAAAGCACAAAATGAGTCCCTTAACAAGGAAGTGCAAAAGGAAAACATATGTAAAAAATGAAGGCATAATAGAAACTTGTTCAGGAAAATAAAAGTTGAGAACATTCATAGCCAGGAGACCTGCACTATAAGAAAGGCTTTTTAAAAGTTCCCTACAAAGAAAGAGAATGAATTCAGATAGAAATTTGGATCTTTTTGTTGGAGAGAATAGCTCCAGAAATGATAAAATGTGGTTAAACATAAAAGATATTTTTAATCTATTTAAAAGATAAATGTTTGAAGCAAAAATAATAAAGCACATTTTGGTTTATGAAAGAAGCCTCAACAAAAAGTTAAAATCATGCAAAGTATATGCTTTGACCACAATGAATTAAGCTAGAAGTTAATAACAGATATCAGAAATACCCCCTAAATATATTTTTTAAAAAATATACAGCATACAATACATAATGGAAACTTTAAAAATATTTTTAACTGAATGGAAAAAAAAACAGCATATGAAAATTTGTGGAATGTAGGTAATGCAGTGCTTAGATAAATGTTTATGGTGTTAAATGCTTTATTATAAATAAATAAGGCTTCAAAAGTCTACCTGAAGAAACGAGAAAATAAAGACCAAATGAAACTAAATCTACTAAACTGAAGGAAGGAAATCATAAAGATAAGCAGTGACATCAGTGAAAACGGAAAACAGAAAAACAGTAGAGAAAAATCAACAAAAGCAAAAAAAAAGGCAAGCCACAGACTAGGAGAAAATATTAACAAGATATTTATCTACAAAAGTATTGTATCTAGAATATCTACATAGAACTCTTACAACTCAATAATAAAAACGTTAACATATGTGTCACGATGAGTCAGAATCGACTGGGAGGCAACTAATAGCAACACCAACAAACCCATAACAAATGGGTAAACAATTTGCACATACACTTCACCTAAAAAGGTAGGTGAATAAATAGCAAATATGCACGTGAAAAGATTCTTAACATTAATAGTCGTTAGGGAAATGCACATTAAAAGTAAATTAAAACCATAGGGAGATACTCCAACACACCCACAAGAACAGATTAAAAAAAAAATACCTACAGTATCAAATGTTGCCTTAGTTATCTAGTACTACTTTAACAGAAATACCACAAGTGGGCAGGGGCAGGTTATCCAACAGGCAAGGTAAACACAGTGGTTACCTTGCTTACCAGATCATCTACAGTAAACAATTTTACATTTCTTTTTTTAAACCACATTGAAGACCCTGCTTCTGGCTATGGCTAGCATCTGTCTCTCTCCCAACCCCACAGCACCTTCCTACAGAATTAGACCCTCTTTTCAAATTTACAATCCCCGACAGGGGCAGATGGCCCAGTAAGCAAAGTAAGCACGGGCTTACTTGTGCTTACGTACTAATCTGTACTGATATGGTGAAATAGTTCACTACAGATGATTCGGGAAACGAGGTAAGCACCGTATATACCACAGGTATAGGGGTTAGGATTTACAACACATATTTTGGGGAGACACACATTTTTGGAGGACATAATTCAATCCACAGAGAAGTGAATGCTCCTGCATTGCTGGTGTGAATACAGAATGACACAGCCACTTTGGCAGATAATTTGATAGTTTCTTATGTTTCTTAAATACACATTTAGCATATAACCCAGCAACTCAATGCCTAGATATTTATGTAAGAGAAAGAATATGCTTATCTAAACAAAATCTGGTACTTGTATTTTCATAGCAGGCTTATTCATGATAGCCAAATCATTCTGACAGATGATATTGAGTTTTTCTATTGTCTCTTTTGAAAGATGTAGTCAATTTGATTCCTGTGTATTCCATCAGGCAAAGCCCACATGTATATTCACTGTTTATGTATTAAGCTTGGAAATGATGCATAATGTTATATAATATTATTAATATATTATATATCGCAATGCATATTATGTATGATGGTAACAGTATATAATGGCTCAAGCTCGGTAGAAACTCATTTAATACTTATGTAACAGTCCAGATAGGAGTTCATTATAATTTGGGGCCCAGACTAATTCTGTCTTAGGGCTCTTCCATCCGCCATGGCCTTATTTGTTGTCTGAGCCCAGACTGTGGAATGGGAAGACCATGGAGGTGGCAGACATGTTTCCAAAAAGAAGTGGCTTGTATCACATCCATTCACATTCTTTTGTCCAAATCTGTTTACAGAGTCATCTTTGTATGCAAGAAAGGATAGGAAATATAGTCTAACATCTTGCCAAAGGAAGAGAGAAAGTGGGTTTTGGAGATCTAGCAATCTCTGCCACAATTGTAGGCCCCGCCCCCCCCCCCCCCCAAGTTTCTGAGTACTAGGAATAGAAATACTGAGGAATTGGCAGATCTCCCATATGGGTTTCATGACATGTAGGATAAAAGCAATTGTGATATGACACCAAGTGGAAACCACTAGAACTCCCCCTCCAAACCAAAATAATAAATCAAAGCAATCCTGAATTACCTAATGAGGAAACCACAGAGATAAGTACCTCTACCACAGACTTGAAAGATTCAAGGGCAGTGACTTTTTTTTTTTTCCACATTCCTATTTAACTCTCCAGTGCAGATAACAGATGGGCCCTGGAGAATAATAAAGGGTTGTTGTAAATGTAATCAATCTTGACTGCTATTCTAGATGTAGTTTTTTTACCGAGGCAAATAAATATAGCCTCAGACAATAGGCAGCCAGTGATTTTTTTTTTCCTTTTATTTCTATTAATGTTAAGCAATGGAAGCAATTTGTTTTTACTTGAAAGAGTCAGAAGTACAAATACCCCCTGAATTATGTCTACTCTCTAGTGCTTTCCGTAATTTAGTCTAGAAGGTCATTAAAATTTCCACTATCCTAAAGCACATAACACTTGTCCGTTAAGATAATAATGATGCTGATCAATAATAATGATAATTTTTTTTTTTTTTTTTTTATAGCATGGTGTATGTAGTCAGTCTTGCTGGGAAGCACACACACCAAAGAGTAGAAAATTAAAGGTCTGCCACATTAGTAAAGTTTCTGGGAGTCCAGTGATTTGGAATATATCAGGATCTCAATTTCAAAGTGAAGACATATTTTGCTGTACCCTGTGCAACACTAAAAAAATATTGTGTGGGTTCTTTGGATTTGGAAGAAAACATATACCTCGTATAAGTTAGCTTTTCAACGCATTTATTAAGTGAACCAAAGGATGACACCTTTTGGGTAGGTTGCAGAGCAAGCAAAGTTTCTCCAACTTGTCTTGTTGGATCACAAATAGCTCTGCCTCTCTACTCTATAGGCTCAGAGGATAAAGAAGGCCATTAGCTTCTGTGTATTACCTAAGTCCTGTTTGGCTCCTTTAAGAGCCACAGTGAACTACCATTGCTAAACAAAAGGTTGGCAGTTCATATTCACCAGCCACTCCTTGGAAACCCTATGGGGCAGTTCTACTCTGTCCTGTAGGTTCACTATGAATCAGAATCGGCTTCACAGCAATGGGTTAATATGGAGCGATGGCAGGACATGATCAGAAAATTAAAATTGAGGTCCTAAAAATGCTGGAGCAATAACAGTGATCATGCCTTCTGCAAAACACTATTCCCTTCTTAAGAAAAAGCTTCCTACTGGGCATGATAGAGGCTGAATACTTGACTATACCACAGCAGAGGACCAGGTAGACTGAGCTACCCATCATGAATTGAGTGCCATTCTATTCCAGTAGAAAATAAATAAGCGGCATTTTATTGACTACGCAAAGGCATTTGACTGTGTGGATCATAATAAATTATGGATAACATTGCAAAGAATGAGAATTCCAGAACACTTAGTTGTGCTCATGAGGAACCTATTCATAGATCAAGAGGCAGTCATTTAAAGAGAACGAGGGGATACTGCGTGGTTTAAAGTCAGAAAAGGTGTGTGTCAGGGTTGTATCCTTTCACCATACCTATTCGATCTGTGTGCTGAGCAAATAATCTGAGATGCTGGACTATATGAAGGAGAACTTGGCATGAGGATTGAGGGCAGACTCATTCACAACCTGTTTTATGCAGATGACACGACATTGCTTGCTGAAAGTGAAGAGGTCTTGAAACACCTACTGATGAAGGCCAGACCACAGCCTTCAGTATGGATTGCACCTCAACGTAAAGAAAACAAAAATCCTCACAACTGGACCAAAAAACAACATCATGATAAACAGAGAAAAGACTGAAGTTGTCAAGGATTTCATTTTACTTGGATTCACAATCAACATCTATGGAAGCAGCAGTCAAAAAATCAAACGATGTATAAAACTAAACGATGTATTGCATTGGAAAAATCCACTGCAAAAGACCTCTTTAGAGTTTTGAAAAGCAAAGATATCACATTGAAGACTAAGGTGCACCTGACCCAAGCCATGGTGTCTTCAATTGCCTCATATGCACACGAAAGCTGGACAATGAATAATGAAACTGAAGAAGAATTGATGCTCTTGAATCGTGGTGTTGGAGAAGAACATTGAATATACCGTGGACTGCCAAAAGAACAAATAAATCTGTCTTGGAAGAATTACAACCAGAATACTCCTTAGAAGCAAGGATGGCAAGACTATGTCTCACATACTTTGGACATGTTATCAGGAGGAATCAGTCCCCCGAGAAGGACATCATGGTTGGTAAAGTAGAGGGTCAGCAAGAAAGAGGAAGACCCTCTAGGAAATGGACTGACACACTGGCTGAAACAATGGGCTTAAACATAACGATTGTGAGAATAGTGCAGGACCAGGTGGTGTTTCGTTCTGTTGTACATTGTTGGGTTGCTATGAGTCAGAACCAACTTGACAGCACCTAACAACAACAAGAATATAAATACCATGAAGGAAGGGACTGGTCTGTTTTGTTTGTCACTATTTTTTAGATCCTAGAATGGTTCCTAGAATGTAGTAGTTGCTTAGTTAATACATACTGGTACATAGAAGAAAAGAAAGAAAGAAGAAAGGAAGTGAAAGTAAGGAAGGAAAGGAAGAAATGAAGAAAAAAGGCAAAGGGGAAAGAACTGGAAGAAAGAAAGGAATCTAGTTAAGTATGAACAGAAACACTCTCTCACCAAACAGAGTTTTTATTTTTTATATGCTGGACTAAGTCTAACCAGATTCTGAAGGAGAAATTTTTCATATGCTGCTGCCTTAAAATATGAACATGCTTACTCTTTTTTCACTGAAGCCCCTTCTTCAGACCTCATCTATTGTTTCATAGGAAGTTCTTCAAGACCAGTTGACTTGAGGAAAAAGTACAGTACTTGTTTATAAATTTCTTTGCACAATTTGCCCAAAACTAGAAGTGGGCTGTTGCAACTTTATAGTTCTAGTTGGGAGTAGTCTTGAAGGTCAGTGGGCTGAATTTCAAACTATAAATGTTTTTTTTTCTATTCAACTGGAAAGGGAGAGGGCATGAAGCAAGTTTCTATACTAAATAATGAGCAGTGGCTAATGATTTGCTAAGGTTTTAAGATATTAGGAAGGTATCTGGTTAAAGGTGTGGTGATAAGCCTGTGTAAGTTATTTGCATGAACTTCTTGAAATGGAACATTGACCAATTCTTTTTGGCACAGTGACTCTGTGTATTCCTTCCATCTTCTTTTGATGCTTTTTGTGCCATTTAATATTTTGCCCATAGAATCCTTCAAAATTGCAAATTGAGGCTTGAATTTTTTCTTCAGTTCTTTCAGCTTGAGAAATGCCAATGTGTTCTTCCCTTTTGGTTTTCTAACCATGTGTCTTTGCACATATGATAGATCTTGAAATGTTTTGCTTGATGATGAATGTGATGCCATGCCTCTTCAATTTGTCATATGATTCTCCATTTCAAAATGGCCAATACCAGTCCATTTAGGCTCACTAATGCCTAGGTTATTGATCTTCCAATTTAATTTTAACGACTTCTGATTTTCCTAGATTTATACTTCATACATGCCATGTTGCAATTAATGGGTATTTGGAGCTCTTTCCTCTCATTTTGAGACTTACCACATCAGCAAATGAAGATCTTGAAAGCTTGACTCCATCCACGTCATTAAGGTCAAATTTATTTTGAGGAGGCAGCTCTTTCTCCAGTCATATTTTGAGTGCCTTTCAACCTGATGGACTCATCTTCCAGCTCTATACCAGACAATGTTCCACTACTATTTGTAAGGTTTTCACTGGCCAGTTTTTTCAGAAGTCGATGACCAGGTCCCTCTTCTTAGTCTTTCTTAGTCTGGAATCTCCCCCAAAACCTGTCCATCATGGATGACCCTGATGACATTTGAAACATCGGTGGTAGAGCTGCTAGCATAACAGCAACACACAAGCCACTTTGGTTTGAAAAACTGACAGACGTTATTGGGAAATAATGAATATCTTTCATTGGGGAAGGCTTTTGAAGCAATATAGGAAAGCCAGAAGTCAGAAAAAAAGACATTTGACTTTATTTTTTTAAAAATTGGAAATAAATTTTAATACAATATTTAAAAAATCAAAATCACATAGGACAAAGAGTTAATATTCCTAATATAAAAAGAACTTCTAGAAATTAATTTAAAAAAAAGGTAAGCCAGAAAGAAAAAGTGGTAAAAGATAGAATAAGTAATTGAGAGAAAAGGAAATACAAATGGGAAATACCAAAACCCCTCAAAAATCCTTGTGGTCAAGTCAATTCCAACTCATAGCAAACCTATAGGACAGAGTAGCACTTCCTCACAAAGTTTCCTTGGAGTGACTGGTGGATTCGAACTGCTGATCTTTTGATTAGAAGCCAGCTGTAGCTCTTCACCACTGTGCTACCAGGGCTCCAAATGGAAAATAATCATATGTGAATTTGCTCAATTTCAGCAGTAGAGGAAGTAATGCAAATTATTATCAAACATTCCTGTTTTGTTTTTCACTCATCAAAATAAAAGAGTAATACATTAGTGCAGGTGCACATGTGAGAGGCAGGACTAGTCACACACTGCTTCTGGGAGCATACGCTATACCCTCTGGAAACTGATCTGGCCATAATTAGTAAAATTTTGAACACTTACAGTTTATCCAACAAACCTACCTAAAGGAATCTATCTTGAAGATAGAGAAGCCTAGGCACCTAAGGATATATATACAAGAATGTTTATTGTGCCACCGTTTATAGTGTCACTAAACTGGGGGCATGAGGAGCACCTCGATATTTATCACTAGGAAATGATTGAATAATCTACAATACACTCATTGCTGTCGAGTTGAACACAACTCATAGCGACTCTATAGGCAGAGTAGAACTGCCCCATAGGGTTTCCAAAGAGCTCCTGGTGGATTTGAGCTGCCAACATTTTTTTGGTTGGCAGCTGTAACTCTTAACCACTCTGCCACCAGGGTTTCCAAATATGATATAATGGGGCATACAAAAAATTAACTTTACCCAATGAATTTGGTCTTTGTCCTTGATTACTGAGAGATAACCTCTAAAACCTTGGAATTTCCCCATTGACTGAAGTGTCTTTGATGAGGTCTCCAGACTACACCTGAGAATTTATGCTAATAAAGTGACTTAGGTAGGGGCTGGCCAGGCCAGAAAGACCAATGTATGGTACTAGCTGACCTAAGGGAGCAGCAGAGCATGATTCAGGCGTATGTAATGAGTCCCCAGTAAAGGTTCTGGACACAGAAGTTCCCTGGGCTTCCTGGTTGATGAAAGACATTAGTTGCACCTGGGAGGGTAGTAGGTCATTTGACAGGTGGAAGCTTCACATTGGGAACGCTCCTAGACCTCACCCTAGACATCTCTTTGTTTGTATCCTTTTTGGTATAATAAAGCTGTAATCACAGGTACTGTATAGTGCTTTCCTGAGTTCTTTGAATCATTCTAGTCAATTTTTGAACCCAAGGGAGCAGTGGGAGACAGTAGGTCGGAAGTGAAGGGGGCTGGGAACCTCTGAACTTGTGGCTTGCATCCTGAAGAGGAAGTATGAATATCACAAACTCGTAGCCAATAGGTATGAAGTGGAGCCCTGTTATCCCAGTGGTTAGGAGCTAAGGCTGCTAACCAAAAGGCTGGGAGTCTGAATCCACTAACCCCTCCTTGGAAATACTATGGGGCAATCCTATTCTGTCCTATGAGTTGGAATCAACTCGATGGCAACAGATTTGGCTTTTTGGTTTAGGTATGAAGTAATAGTGTCATGGGGACTCCAATCTTGGGAAAGCTTAGCAATCTCGAGAACTATGTCCTTTAAATTGTGAGGCCTGACATAGCTCCAGGTGATTAGGGCTAGAAGAGGAAGCACTACCTGTACCGATGGTGTCAGAACAGAGGTAGGACAGGGAAGAACAGAACTGATAATGAATTGATTTGGATTGATCAGTACATTCGATGACAGAGAAATGGGATTTTGATTTTCTCCTCAGTTGGTATGAGAAATGGGATTTGATTTTTTTCACTCATATACCCTACTACGGGAAATTCTCAAGTGTTTTTAAAAAATCATTAACATTTTTCTCCTGATGTGGAAAGAGGTATATGATATAAAGGAAGAAAAAAAAAAAAAGTAAGTTGTAATGTGTGCGTGTGTATATTTGTATGAGTATTCAGAAAGGGACACAGCAAACTGTTGAATTACTTCAAAGGAATGTGAATGTGTGTTATGTACGGTAGAGAGGGATAGAGGAAAAGAGAAACTTTTCATAATATTATGTATGGCTTCATTTAATTCTCTGCAACTTAAAAAAAAATCTACTAGAGAATTTTTAAAGGAACAATTACAATTAAAAATGTTCAATGCGTCTCTGCTTTGTTTTATTTGTACTTTTACGTAATTGACTCATTAATGTTTATTGAGTGGAAGTGCAAGGAGAAAATCAGTCATCCTAGAGCAACCCCCTTCAAAGGGAAGACTTTAAATACTGCCACAAATTGTTCAGGAAAACTTTCTTATTTTTTTCTACCATGATTTAGCTGTTAATTATTTGGGCATGTGTTTTAAACCTATGACTGATGATGCCCTTGAGGTTTTTTTTTTTTTTTCCAGCTTGGGAGACATTTGTTTTAAATTTTTACAATTTAACAAAATACGCTTGATCCATAGGAGAAACTACCCTGGCCGGAATACCTCTTACTACATTAAGGTCACATATCATATAACTATTTAAATTAGAACCAGAAACTTATGCCTTCCTGTTTCTGGAAAGCCTTTCAAATGTTATCTCAGGATAAATAAACTCTTATAAAATTCAAGATAGATTATAAACCTGGCTTTCTTTCTCAGGAACATATACAATGTGCAAGAACTTGAGTTTTGTTTTAAAATGCTTTGTGAAGAATGGTGTTGCTCTCTTCTATGAAGGCAACAATGTATTGCTGTTGATTTAAACAGTTAATTTATATCACATTAAACTCATGATTTCCAAATGTTCAATGTGTAATTCTACACTATATTTACATGCTTAAATAAAAGATTTACTTAAAAAAAAAAGATACATTTGAGATTACTTGAGAAGTATTTTTTAAGGAAAACTTGCATTAGAAAACATTCCATTTCTAAAGGTTCAAATACGATACAAAAAAACCTGTTAGGTAAACAAAGGCAGTGTGATGTGATCAAAGACATCAGGCTGTGAATAAATACTGTGTAATTGGCAGGCCTGTTTTTCCTTCTTCTTTTGTTATCCAATTTGAATAGCCTCCTCTCTCTGAAATTGGTAATGTTAGTAATTAAAATAGTTTGATTACATCAAAAATATTTATGAATTTATAGCCACATTCTGTCTCTGCAAAGCTGTCATGAAATTTCAATGACATCTACTTAAGTTATAGTAAAGGATAAATTAAAATGTGAATTGTTTAATATAAATGAGCCATGATCGTCTTAAAAAAAAAATTACAGAAATGTATTTATGTAAGGCTTTTTACGAAAATAAAGGGGTGGGGAAATAGAAAAGGAAGAAAAAGGCCTAGATAGACATAAACTCCAAAGCCTCACACTAACTAGCATATTTTATTTCAGACTTGCTTGGCTGTCTAGGTTATAAGTCCCCAGGGCAGGGGCTATGTCTGCTCACTGTCAGCACTCAACAAATAATAAATAATATTATTAACAGCAGTATCTGTGGGTAGAATTTGTATGATTATTATTTTTTTAATGGCACTATACAACAGAACACTAATTTGATTGTCATTCCAAGTTTTTCTTGACCTTGTATTCTGTATATGTTGACGAGAAATGGTTAATCATTTATACTTTTAAGGTACAGCTTAATGAAAAAGCAATTTAGTAAATCGTTAGGGGCTGTTTTATATCACAAAGCGTTGTATTCTGACAGAATAGCTCAATTTAACAGAATTCCCTGGGAGCGTTCGCCTAAGATGAAAGAGAAAATTGTTACTGACTAAAAAGCTTCATGCTCCTCTGACGTGCAGACTTCTAGAATAAGTAGCATTGTTAGTTTCAAATGCAAAGTTCTTCCCGATCCTTATCATTCCTAACCTATCCACTGAAACTTAGTGGCTATATGCACAAAACAATCCCATTATTTTAATGAAATTTGATGAAATCAGTTAAAAATACATTTACATTCCTTTTCATACCTATGCAACAATTTCCTATTGGATTTGCTTCTATTATTTACTTTATTGCTCAGTAATCCGCAATGAATTCAGATAAATCAAAAACACTTGATAGGTCAAGTTGAACTGAGCCCATGCTGATAGTATGGTAAAGTAAGGTGCTAAATAACAACTGAATTTCATTTTCAGAATTTCAGAAAATGAAGTACACAGAAAGCTGTATGCTTATGAATAGCCTCAGGTCATCTATACAGTTCATTTGATGTCTGTTGTTAATTTTGGAAAATCCTCATCCATTACTTCTTCAAATGTTTCTTCTGCTCATTCTCTATTCTGTTTGTGGGATTCCATGTGCAAGTATGTTAGACAGCTTGGTATGAGCCACAGTTCTCGGAGGCCTGGTTCTTTTTTTTTTTTAATTTTTTAAATTCTTTTTTTCTCTTTGTTTCAGTTTGGGTATTTTCTATTGGTCTATTTTCAGCTTAACTGATTTCCTTAAATGTGCTGAGTCTACTGACGAGCCTGTTGAAGGCATTCTTCCTCTCTGTTACTGTGTTTATTTCTAGCATTTCCATTTGATTTTTTCCTATAGTTTCCATCTCTCTGCTAAAATTACCCATCTTTTGCATATCTGTATGTACTTTTTTCTATTAAAGCCTTTGATGTATTAATCAATGGGGTTCAGGGAGAAAAAGGTGCAACCCCCAGGGCTACACATTCTGATCCTAGTCCCACTCAGACTTCAGAAACTCATTAAAACATTTTAGCTGGATATTCTTACAGGATTATATGGCATCTGCTGGTGTCTGCCGTAGGCAAGCAAATAGTTTCTTTTCTGTAAAGTTGGTCACCTGGTTTGATGCCATATTTTGTGAAATGCCATGCAAGTGGATAAATCATTCCATAAATCCTCAAATAGTAGTGTCTCTGTGCACAGGAAAGGTAAACCTATACTCTGAATATTTATTGATTCTTTTGAGAAAAATCTGCTGATCTTTCCAGAATGTTGTTTTTGTTAGGCGCTGCCAAGTCAGGTCTAACTCACAGTGACCTTATGTACAACAGACAGAAACACTGCTGGTACTGTGCCATCCTCACAAATCATTGTTATGCTTAATCCCATTGTTGCAGCCACTGTGTCAATCCATCTCACTGAGGGTCTTCTTTTTCACTGGCCCTCTACTTTCTCAAGCATGATGTCTGTCTTAGTCATCTAGTGCAGCTATATAACAGATATACCACAAGTGAATAGTTTTAACAAAGAGAAATTTATTCTCTCACAGTCTGGTAGGCTACAAGTCCAAATTCAGGGTGTCAGCTTAGCATTTTCTCTCTGTTGGCTCTGGAGAAAGGTCCTTGTCACTAGTCTTCCCTAGGTCTGGAAGCATCTCAGCACAGGAACCTCAGTTCCAAAGGAAGTGCTCTGTTCCTGGGGCTGCTTTCTTGGTAATACAAAGTCCCCGTGTCTATCTGCTCGCTTCTCTTTTTTGTATCTTAAAAGAAACTGGCTTAAAACACTATCTAATCTTGTAGATCTCATCAATATAAATGCCACTAATCCATCTCATTAACATCACAGTGATAGGATTTACAACACATAGGGAAATGACATCAGATGACAAAATCATAGACAATCATACAATACTGGGAATCATGACCTAGCCAAGTTGACAGATATTTTGGGGGGACACAATTCAATCCATGACAATGTCCTTCTCTAGGTACTGATGAGTCCTGACAACATGTCCAAAGTGTATGAGACCTAGTCTTGCCATCCTAGCTTCTAAAGGGCATTCTGGTTGTACTTCTTCCAAGATGAATTTGTCTGTTCTTTTGGCCGCCTGTGGTATATTCAATATTCTTCTACAACAGCACAATTCAGAGGCACCAATTCTTCTTCGGTCTTCTTTATTCATCATCCAGCTTTCATATGCATAGAAGGTGATTGAAAACATGACGGTCAGGTGCACCTTAGTCTTCAAAGTGACATCTTTGCTTTTCAACAGTTTAAAGAAGTCTTTTGCAGCAGATTTGCTCAAGGCAATGCATATTTTGATTTCTTGACTGCTGCTTCCAGGGATGTTGATTGTGGATCCAAGTAAAATGAAATCCTTGACAACTCCAGTCTTTTCCCCATTTATCATGATGTTGCATGTTGGTCCAGTTCTGAGGATTTTTGTTTTCTTTAGGTTGGTGTAATCCATAATGTAGGTTGTGGCCTTTGATGTTCATCAGCAAGTGCTTCAAGTCCTCTTCACTTTCAGCAAGCAAGACTGTGTTACCTGCATAACGCAGGTTGTTAATGAGTCTTCCTCCAATCCTGATGCCACATTCTTCTTGGGTTATTTGCTCAGCTACAGATTGAATAAGTATGGTGAAAGGATACAACCCTGACACAAATCTTTCCTGACTTTAAACCACGCAATATCCCCTTGTTCTGTTCAAAGGACTGCCTCTTGATCTATGTTCAGGTTCCTCATGAGCACAATTAAGTGTTGTGGAATTCCCAGTCTTCATGTGTTATCAATAGTTTGTTATGATCTACACAGTCAAATGCCTTTGCATAGTCAATAAAACACAGGTAAACATCTTTTTGGTATTTTCTGCTTTCAGCGAGGATCCATCTGACATAAACGATATTACTGGTTGTACACCTGCTTCTGGATCTGGCTTGAATTTCTGGCAGTCCCCTGTTCGATGTACTGCTGCAGCCACTTTTGAATGATCTTTAACAAAATTTTACTTGTGTGTGATATTAATGATATTATTCGATAATTTCCGCATTCAGTGGCATCACCTTTCTCGGGAATAGGCCTAAATATAGATCTCTTCCAGTCAATTGGCCAGGTAGCTGTCTTCCAAATTTCTTGGCATAGACGAGTGAGTACTTCCAGCGCTGCATCTGTTTGTTGAAACATTTCAGCTGGTATTCTGTCAATTCCTAGAGCCTTGTTTTTCGCCAATGCCTTCAGTGCAGCTTGGGCTTCTTTCCTCAGTACCATTGGTTCCTGCTGATACACTACCTTCTGAAATGTTTGAACAACAACGAGTTCCTTTTGGTATAGTGACTCTGTGTATTCCTTCCATCTTCTTTTGATGCTTTCTGCATCATTTAATATTTTTGCCATAGAATCCTTCAATATTGCAACTAGAGGCTTGAGTTTTTTCTTCAGTTCTTTCAGCTTGAGAAATGCAGAGCATGTTCTTCCCTTTTGGTTTTCCATCTCCAGGTCTTTGCACATGTCCTTATAATACTTTACTTTGTCTTCTCAAGCCACCCCTCAAAATCTCCTGCTCAACTGTTTACTGAATCATTTCTTCCTTTTGCTACTTGATGTTCAAGAGTAAGTTTCAGAGTCTCTTCTGATACCCATTTCGGTCTTTTCATTCTTTCTTGTCTTTTTAGTGACCTCTTGCTTTCTTCATGTATTATGTCCTTGATGTCATTCCACAACTCATCTGGTCTTCAGTCATTAGTGTTCAATGCATCAAACCTATTCTTGAGATGGTCTCTAAATTCAGGTGTGATATACTCACAGTCGTACTTTGGCTCTCATTGAAGAATGGAAGGGGCCAAATCTAGTCAATGTGTCACTAAGTGGCTCCTTGGTCTCCTCAGGAAATGGTGCCAAATGGAGATTCGACATTGGTCTGTATTGTTGGCCACTTGGACATTTGACATTGGCTTTAGGTATAAGCCCTGATGGCACAGTGGTTAAGGGCTTGTCTGCTAACCAAAAGGTCAGCAGTTCAAATCTACCAGCTGCTCCTTGGAAACTTTATGGGGGCAGGTCTACTGTGTCTTATAGGGTCACTATGAGTGGAATCAACTTGATGGCAACAGATTTTAGGTAGATCAGCTATGTAATAGTAGATAATCCATTTGTGCACATAGATAGCCTCTATCTCTGTCACCAAGACTACATCATTCATGTACTCATTGAGGAACAGGGTCAATGAGAGAGGCTGGCTGACATCAACTGATTGGGTCATTTTTAATTCTTGTCTCTTTTACAGGGTTGCTATGAGTTGGAATCGACTAACGGCACTGGGTTTGGTTTTTTTGTTTTGTTTTGTTTTTCTAAAGATGTACTTTTGGGAACATTAACATGTGATACAACAGTATTCATACTTGGTAAATATCACACTGGGCAAATCGTTTTTGCTAAACTGAAGGGTGGTAAATTGGTTATTACTACAGAAACTTTGAGTATTTTTATTTCGACCTTGTAATCCAGAAAAATGTCATAGATACTCAGATTGATTTGATAATATTTTATATTACCTTTCTACATCTATGTTTACAAGTAAAATTGTCCTATACTTTCCCATTATGGTCCTTGGTTTTTAGATCATTATTATACTTGTCATATATAGTGAGCTGAGGGAACTTTCCTTATTTTTTCATTTTTTGGAATATTTTTAAATAAAATAGACAGTATCTGTCTCTTTTAGTTTGATATAATTATACTTCAAGCAACATGGGCTTTATGGGAATTACTGGGGATAGATTTTAAAAAACAGACTCAGTATTTCACTGTTTAGAGATATGTTTGAATTTTCTAAATTTTTTGAAGTCAGTCTTGGTAGAGTACTTTCCTTGGAGATGGTTCCATTTGTCTACATTTTAAAATTCATTAATATAAAGGCATTGTCATTTTTAAGCCTCTACTTTATCTTAGTTATGTTCTTTATCTCATATTTCATTGTTTTTTTTTTTTTTTTTTTTTACTTCTCTTTTCATTGATAAGTTTGTCAATTTTATTTTATTAATCCTTTCAAAAAATCTGTTTTTGGTGGGGTATTTGTAACACAACATTGGATAATCAATGCATTTCTTTGTTCTTAAGCCTGATTTTTAAACTTAAAGTCTACCTTTTCTGACATTCCTATTGTTATACCAACATTTAGCTTAGTATCTTTTTTATCCTCTTAATTTCACCCATTTCATTTTATAAATATATTTTGTAAGTAGAACATAGCTATATTTAAAAATTATTATTATTATATTTATTTCCAAGCTGAGTATCTCTAATCTTTTAATAGTAATTACAAATCTATTTGGAATTTATTTTTACTATTTTTCCCTGTCATTTCTATTTATCAAGCTCTTTCTTTTTTTCTCTCCTCCTTTATATTGCATCTACTAAATATTTTAATTAACAATTTTTTTGTCTTTATTGATTTGGAAGTTGTGCCTTCTAGGCCTATTTTTTTTTCTCATCTTTATAATTTTAACATGTGTACTTGACCTAATTATGTTTGAATGAATCTTTCTCTTTCCATGTAATACGGGAACCAAGATATTCAGTATCTCTGATCTCTTCCCGTAGTTGATATGTGTCATGGTTTCGGTTCACCAGCACATTTGAACACATTATGTTTAAAAAATACCCTTCCTTTTGAGTCCATGTCTCCCAAGGTAGAAGTCAAAAGGTCATTTGCACAGTTTCTTTGCAGCTAGAGTACAGCATGTGACCTACACCCCACGAATCAACAGCTAACGACAATGGAAATTAATGACACAAGTAGCAAGTGCTATAGAGAGTCACTATTCTGCAGTGCAATCTATTTTTTTAGGCAGATGTTCTAACCACTGTTCAATAAGCTTTCCTAGTCATGTAAGCCCTAACATCAAAGCCCAAATGTAACACAAATGAAATCTCTAGTGCAGCCATTCTACATTGTTGGTTTAGACATTTTTCACTGCTGAGCCGCCTCTAGGCCTGGATCTTTGCTCCTTCCAGAGAGTCTATAGGCTATCTAACTTGTTTGAGTAAAATTTTTGAGCTTTAAATTAGTAAGTGTGGTTTTCTTTAACATACAACCGTTGTTATCATTGTGTGCTATTGAGTCAATTCAGACTCATAGTGACCCTATAAGACTGTGTAGAGTGGCCCCATAGTGTTTCCTAGGTGAACTCTTTATGGGAGGAACTAAGAACCCTCAAAAAACCTTACATATCTTGTTATTTGTAATTCACAATCCTTAATAAATGCTCTGAAAAAATCCTGAAGTAAATCAACTTATTTAGTATTTTTAACTCAGTGTTTCTTCAAGGTTTTTTAGATATAAACATATAAAATACATAAACAACTATGACTATATGTGTATGCATGTGTTTGTATGTGTGTGTGTATTCTACAAAGTACACTCTTTGGGAAACTAGAAAGATATAATAGCCAGCAAAATTTAGTAAAAGATAACACATTACGGACATAGAACCGTGTCCTGAACCAATTAAATCCTTTATCTGATTTTTAACGTTACTACACAATTATATGTTTATATATCTTTCAAGGCCATAACAATTACCATATGCTAGCCATGGGTTAAAAAATAAGGAAATAATTTTATTATAGACCCCCTAACAAATTAGGTGACTTGAAGGAACTATTAATCTTATTTGTGAAAATTTATATCATTTTGGTTTGAAAGATCCTGATATCATAAATCATTAAAATTCAATCTCCAGTGCCCTTCTCTAACTCACAAAATATCATTTCAGTTGAAACAGTACACAGTTTTTCTGCTAAAATTTGAAGTAATGCATACTTAGTGTAGGAGATGCTATAAAATAATGCTGGCATTATTATATATTACAAAATAATGCTGGAATAGATTCTATAAAATAATGCTTACCAGATCTGGGCAGTTTGAGTTAGTATTGCAGTTCTGCTGGCTTTTAGTTGTGTCCTCTGGCAAGTGATTTCAAATCTCTATGCCTCAATTTTCTCATCTATAAAATAAGGATACTAATAGTATATACTGCATAAAGATGCTGTGAGAATTAAAAAATTTAAAACACTTAAAGCCCTTGGCCCAGCAGCTGGACTGCATAACAATTAGATATTATTATAAGAATTCTTTCAGACTCTGTTCCCTACTTTGACATAACTTCAGGAAGCTGTTGAGTTTAATTATAACAACCCAATATATTCATTACAAAACTTCATTTTGGAATTAAAACAGAATATTCAAAATAGTTCCAGCCTCGATTTTCCTTCCTTCAAGTGTCTCTTCAAAGGATAATCACATAATCATAAAAAATTACAATGCTTAAGCAGCTTTCATCTTTCTTCCTTTACCTGTTTCAATCAGCCATTTCTGCCAAAAGACTCCATAATTGTCACATTCAAATAAAATTCCCTTTCCTCCAGTCTTTCAAAAGTGTTTTCAGGTGATTTCTGTGTTCAGGAAAATGCCTGATTCAGAGGCTCAGAGAACAGTCTCCAGTTGAATCCTTTGAGTGATATAAGACTCTACTCTGTCTGAGAATTTACTCTCAGAACTGTTCAGGTGGACAGAAGAAAGTGGGGAAAAAAAAAAAAGAGAGGATGCTTATTTACATTTCATCTTCTCCTACAAGCTTACTTATCTGTAACTGGAAATAATAAAAGTAAAAAAAAAGAATTATCTTGGATCCCCAGGTACTTAACGTGTGACAGCTGTTCCTGTGAAATAAGCTGTTTGATGGAGGGTGGAGAGGGTGGCAATAGAGATATTAAATACTTTGAATCCAAAAATATTACTTCTAATTTTACAGTTTAGCAAATCAAGGTTGACTTTGGAAGCAGTCAAACTACACACACCTCCACAGCTTACTAGAGATGGTTCTTGGACAAATGACTATCTCTTTGTGCTTCAGTTTCTTCTTCTGTAAAAAAAAAATGGCAGTAATAATATTGTCCACCTCCCAAGACCATGTAAACCTTGAATAAATCTGATGTAGTATACTTAGAAAAGTGGCTTAATGGAGAGCAATTATTACACTTTAATGGTTAGGAAAACATATTAGTATGGTATGTGACGTGCTTTGTTTTTGATTAAAAAAAAGATATTGCATTAATAAAATTCAAAGTATCAGTAAAGATAAATAACAAACTTTTTTTTTAGCCAAAGACAAAACTTCATGGCAAGTCAAGAAAATACTACACATTTTTACAATTTTCTTTGGGATCAAAAAAGATCAGCATATCAATTAGTATAGAAGTATTTTAAAGGAAGAGGGAAGATAATTCAATCACTTCATTTGAAACACAAGGTAAATATTTCCTAGCTTAAATATCTTACTAAAGTTAACAAAGTAGCAAAGATGTATGATTGGATTGGAACCTCTTACCCTTGACTTATTTTCATTTTATCTTCCTAATACTATTGAAAGAGCAAAGCCCAGCCTAAGATAGCAGAATATTTATAAAATTGTTACTGACGTGAATATGTGATTAAGCAGGTAGAAATATTAGGAATGGCTTAGCCAGGAAACTGTGGTGACATCGTGGTTAAGTGCTACAGCTACTAAGCAAAAGGTTAGCAGTTCGAATCTACAAGGCACTCCTTGGAAACTCTATGGGGCAGTACTACTCTGTCCTAGAGGATCGCTATGAGTTGGAATCGACTTGAAGACAATGGGTTAGCCAGGAAGCAAGGAAGAATGAACTCAGCAAATGCTTGTTGAATTGAACATAAAACTTTTTTTTTCCTACAATACTATGTCCAGGATTGATGGAAAATATATTGTTACTCTACAAATTAATGCTAGCAAGGGCAGCTAAAATTGTCTCTGACTGACTCACAACGGCCACTTTTGCTTTTCAATGAGATCTGATCTAGTCCTAATTATGCATATAAGAAACCTTAACCTGAGCTTCCAGAATTCTGTCCTTTGCCTTAAGAAGCAGGAACCTGGTCACCTAAATTGTGTAAATTCTTGGAGCTTTCCCTCGCCTGCACTTTATGGGAAGGCAGGTGATATATTCAACCTACGCTAACTGATGGCACTGGGTTTTTTTTTGTTTTTACCCTAACTGATGGTAATGTCCATGGTGATATCACTCCTGATGAATGGAGAAGATCTACTAAGGTCTTCACATTTTCCCCCTTTATTTCATATAAAGAATGTCTGTTAGTGTTGGATTAATATATAACTATATTTTCATCACTCCCAATGAATGAAATGGAAGGCCTACTAATGTCTTCACTTTTTTTCCCCTTTATTTCATGTAAATAGTAGCTACTATAGTTGGATTTGGAGCCCTGGTTGCACACTGGTTAAGAGCTCGTCTGCTAACCAAAAGATTGGCAGTTCGAATCCTTGGAAACCCTACGGGGCAGTTCTACTCTGTCCTGTGGGGTCACTATGAGGCAGAATCAAGTCAATGGCAACCGGTTTTGGGTTTTTTTGGTTTTATAGTTGCATTAATATCTAACTATTTTTTGCCAAAGAAAGTCTGTAGTAATTTTACCTTCCAAAAGCTTAATACAATGATATACATGTCTTGACCTCTTAGAACATGAAAAAAAAAAAAAAATTTGTGGGCCACATAAAACAAATATGAATATAAAATCTCATGAATGCAGTGTCAGAACCTTTGAAGGTTGAAATATGTGGTGGGCAGAATAACGACCCCCAAAGATATCCATGTTCAAATCCCTGAAACTTATGAATATGTTATCTTAGGTAGTAAGGTTAAGGACCTTGAGATGGGGACATTATCCTGGGTTATCCGGGTTGACCCAGTCTAATCATGAGACTCCTTAAAAGTGGAGAAACTTCTTTGGCTGTGTGCGGTCAGAGGTACCTGTGACAATGGAAGAAGACAGAACTATACTCTGTTGACTTTAAAGATGAAGGTTGATGGCCCCTTGAAGCTGGAAAAGGCAAGGAAATGGATTTTCCTTAGAGTGTCCAGAAGGGGATGCAGCCCTGCTGACACCTTGATTTTGCCTCAGTGAACCCACATTGGACTTCTAACCTACAGAACTTCTAACCTAATAAACTGATTAGCCACTAAGTTTATGGTGGTTAACCTAACAACAAAAGTTTATTGCAATTTGTTACAGTAGCAATTGAAAACTAATACAAAGTATATAGAAACCATAAGCAGAAATTCAAATATCAATCCCAGGCTACTGGACAGCTGCAAGGTATAATAGAAAAAGCAAGACTGTGAGTTAAGATGTATTCTCCTAATCCGGCTTCTCTTTTAACTACCCATCGAACCTGAGGAAAGACAACTCTACAGACAGCAGCTTACTCATATTACAATGGAAATACTGGGTTAATTGCTGTTGTTATTAGGTGCAGTCAAGTCAGTTCCAACTCATAGCCATCTTATACACAACAGAACGAAACACTGCCTGGTCCTGCACCATCCTCACAATTGTTATGCTTGAGCCCATTGTTGCAGCCACTGTCTCAGTCCATCTCATTGAGGGTCTTCCTCTTTTTCCCTGACCCTCTAATTTACCAAGCGTGATGTCCTTTTTGGAAAACCTGGTGGCGTAGTGGTTAAGTACTATGGCTGCTAACCAAAAGGTTGGCAGTTCGAATCTACCAGGTGCCCACTGGAAACTCTATGGGGCAGTTCTACTCTGTCCTATAGGGGGCGCTATGAGTCAGAATCAACTTGATGGCAACGGGTTTGGTTTTGGTTTTTTGGATATCCTTTCCAGGGACTGATAACATGTGGCTTGGGTTAGGAGCGTCTTAGTCCTCAAGGTGACATCTTTGTTTTTTATAACTTAAAGAGATCTTTTGCAACAGATTTGCCCAATGCAATACATCCTTTGTTTTCTTGACTGCTGCTTCCACGGGCATTGATTGTAGATCCAAGTAAAATGAAACCCTTGACAAGTTCATTATTTTCTCCATTTATCATGGTGTTACTTATTGGTCCAGTTGTGAGGATTTTTGCTTTCTTTATGTTGAGGTGTAATCCATACTGAAGGCTATAGTCTATGATCTTCATTAGTGCTTGAAGTTCTCTTCCCTTTCATGAAGCAACATTGTGTCATCTGCATGTCACAGGTCGTTAATGAGTTTTCCTCCAATCCTGATGCTACCTTCTTCTTCATATGGTCCAGCTTCTGGGATTATTTTCTCAGCATACAGATTGGGTAAGTACGGTGAAAGGATACAACCCTGACACACACCTTTCCTGATTTTAAACCATGCAGTATTCACCTCGTTCTGTTTGAACAACAGTATCTTGGTTTGTGTACAAGTTCTGTACGAGCACAAGTAAGTGTTCAGGAATTCCCACCTTTCACAATGTTATCCATGATTTGTTAAGATCCACAAAGCTGTATGACTTTGCATAGTCAATAAAACACAGGTAAACATCTTTCTGGTATTCTCTGCTTTCAACCCAAATCCATCTGATATCAGCAATGATATCCTTCATTCTACATCCTCTTCTGAATCCAGCTTGAATTTCTGGCAGTTCCCTGTCGATGTACTGCTGCGGTTGTTTCTTAATTATCTTCAGCATAATTTTACTTGTCTGTGGTATTGATGGTATTGTTCAGTAATTCTGCATTTTGTAGGATTGCCTTTCATTGGAATGGGCACAGATACGGATCTCTTCCAGTCAGTTGGCCAGGAAGCTGTCTTCCAAATTTCTTGGCATAGACGAATGAACACTTCCAGCTTGGATCTCTTCTTTCAGTACCCTTGGTTCTTGATCGTTTGCTACCTCTTCAAATGGTTGAATATCGACTAATTCTTTTTGGGATAAAAAAAATTAGATGGTCATTAATTAAATCCCTTTCAGCTTGAGCTGCAGTAATTAAGTAGATGTTCTAAAAACATAGTCTAATACCATTAATGGAACAAAGGGCATGTCTAGGAATCGACAGAATACCAATTGAGATGTTCCAAAAAACGAATGAAAGGGGAAAGAAATAGAGCACATTAATACACTAGAATAATGTGTATAAAATATGTTATCTGAGAGCTGATTCTGACTCATGGCAACCTCAGGTATGAAGAGGAGAACTGCTCCATAGGGTTTTCAAGGCTATGACCTTTTGGAAGCAGATTGCCAAGCCTTTCTTCTGAGGCACCTTTGAATGGGTTCAAACAGCCAACCTGTTGGTTATTGGTCAAGAGCTCAACCATTTGCACCACCCCAAAACATCTATGAATAATGTATAAGTGCAGTGAAAGAATCGCATTCCCTGAATCCTGGAGTAGGCAATGTTCATATGTCCTGTCTCTTCCTCAACTGGTGGTGTGATTACAAGCAGCAGAGTTCAGGTTCAAGCATAATTGGAAGGTGTTATGGGCCAATGATAAAACGTCTCTGTCATAGAGATACTAGCTTGTCAATTAGCCTGTTGAATAGACTTGGGTTTTCTTTGGATTTCTTGGGCAGAGGAGACACGGAGCCAGAATGGATGCCACCAGTGAGTGGCCATATTAAACACTCGTGAATATTGAGAGCTTCATATGTCTTATATATATTTAGTGCATTCAAATGTTTAGTGTTTTCATGAATGTTTAGTACCCAGGTGCCCCATGAATATTGTTGTTAGCTAACATTGAGTTGGCTCTGACTCATCGTGACCTTATGGTATAACAGAAAAAAACATTCACAATTCGTGTGTCATCCTCATGATCACTGGCAAGCTTCAGCCATCTCACTGAGGGTCTCCCACATCCTCCTTGGCCCTCTACTTCACCAAATATGATGTCTTCTAGCAATTGACCCCTCCTGCAGATGTATCTAAAGCCAATGTTCTATTGTGATCCATAAAGTTTTCATTGGCTAATTTTTAGAAATAGATCACCAGGCCTTTCTTCCTAGTCCGTCTTAGTCTGAAAGCTCTGCTGAAAGCTGTCCAGCATGGGTGACCCTGCTGATACTTAAAATTCTGGTGACATAGTTACCAGCATCATAGCAACACACAAGCCACCATAGTTTGATAACCTGGCAGGCGAGGAACCTTTTAATCAGACCATCCCTTTCTATGTTTTACACTCATATGCTGTTAAGGACTTACCTTTATTTAACACATCCTAGGAATTCTGCCTATGCCTAACAAACTCTTTTACTAGCTACTTACTTATACTTAAAGCATCTGAAAACATCAGTATTTTATAAGCTACAAATGTATTCATGTTTTATAACAGATTTGGATAGTCTCAAAGGTAAATGTATTTTGCACCAACACTCAGAATTTCCTTCTGTGTAAGTTGACATAACACTGTTATAAGGCTGCCATCCCTCTGGTTAAGTATGGTTAAACTAGAATTGGCCTATAACTCAAGAGCAGTCAATCAATAGCCTGGAAAAGACTGTACAAGATCAAGGACTCCTTTTCCCTAGGTAATTTGAACTGTAAGTAAAGGGTCAGAGGTCATTTGCTTGGTAATGGGAACAGAAAACGAAAGATGGGCAAAAGAGGCCATGAAGTAGCAGTGGACAGGAGTAAACTGAATCCATGTGTAAGCACAAGCCAAAAAAAGACTTCCATAGGAATGAGTGAGTTACTGGTTAGGTAGCCGAGCATACGCAGAAGATAGACAGGAAGAGAGGAAAATAAGTAGTTGAGGCTGATACATGTTAAGGGAGGAGATGCTGAAATGCAGGTTGGTGGGCTTCAGCTTCTGAGAGGAGAGTTGGGAGAGTGACCTTGGATCCTGAAAAACTAGCTAGTTTCCAAATTTTCTGACTCTTTTTATATGACTCTGGTAGTTTTCCTGGTACCTTGTTTTAGAGTTTTTTCTACATTTGCATGAGACATAGCCCAGTGCTTAAGATTTCTGTTGGCTAGTTTTGCATATATACTGTATTGAACACTAATTTTTTTCAAGGGGTACCCATATAATGACCTTAATATTTTCACAGTAAGATTCTTTCAACTTTATGTTGGCTGTAGGGTATTACTACGAGGTACCAAATAATTCCAGTATAAATTAAAGGAGACATCAACCAATAACATTTGGTGTAGAAAATATATATGAACATTTTCTATTTTTTAAAGTTAATTTATACACCAGGATGAATGTTATCACCATATACCTTCTTGTATTCTTCAATACACTGAGCATATGGTGGTAAGCCTAGGAAACCAATTTACTGCAGTAAAATAAAGCTTGTTAAGGAGTTGGTTTTGTTATAGGTCAGCAAATATGTGGCAGGTGTATCATCACTCCCTTCTTCCAATCTTATTGCTGAATTGTTAATTATTCAGCCTTTTATTTATTCCTGAATCTAGACAAGGTTTTCATCATAAATATTCACAGGACTGTATTTCAGGTCTCGCTACTAATAGATCTGACTGAGCCAGCCCTCATAATGAAAACTATTTTCCATCAAGGTGTTATTTCCTCCTTTTGATTTTGCTTTTAGTGCTGGAGGATTTCCCTCAGTGATTAAAAGAGACTTATTAAGTGAATGGAGCCCCTGGGTAGTGCAAATGGTTAACATGCTCAGCTGCTAACTGAAAGACTGATGGTTCCAGTCCACCAGAGATGCCTCAGAAGAAAGGCTTGGCTATCTACTTCCAAAAAATCAACCACTGAAAACCTTATAGAGCATCCTTCTACTCTGACACACATGAGGTCACCATAAGTCAGAATTGACTTGGCGACAACTGATGGTGGTGGTAGTATGAAGGAAATACAATCTGGTACTTTTACGTTTCTTCAAAATAGAAGAACTAAAAATCCTGCTATATGCTACTCCACATACTAATACATTATTTTAATTTATTAAAGTTGGCTATAAAAACTAAACATGAGGAGGCGGAGCCAATATGGCGGACTAGGCAGATGCTACCTCGGATCCCTCTTACAACAAAGACACGTAAAAACAAGTGAATCGATCACATACATAACAATCTATGAACCCTGAACAACAAACACAGATTTAAAGACGGAGAACGAACTAATACGGGGAAGCAGAGATTGTTTCCAGAGCCTGGAGCCAGCGTACCAGTCAGGTACGGCACAAGCACAGAGACCTGCTCCACCCCCCTGAACTAACCCCGGGAGGGGGACCAGCAGGTTCCACGGCCGGCGTGGGACGCAGCCGGTAGGAGAAGTCCCCGGGAGGCAGTGACTGATCTTGGAGCAGAAAGAGCAGCATCCGAGCCGGGGAACCATCCCGCAGGGATTTGGACTGGACGCAGGTACGCCATAAACACGGAGAGTTGCTCCACCCCCCTGAACTAACCCCGGGAAGGGGACCAGCCAGGTCGCGCGGGCGGCGTGGGACGCAACCGGTAGGAGAAGTCCCCGGGAGGCAGTGACTGGTATTGGAGCGGGGAGAACAGCGTCCCAGCCGGGACACTCGGTCACGGCACAAGCACGGGGAGCTACTCCACCCATCTGAACTAACCCCGGGAGGAGGCCCAACTGGTTCTCGGAGGCAGCACGGCCACGCGGCTGGAGGGACGAGAAGTCCCCGGGAGGCAGCGACTGATTTTGGAGTCGAGAGTGCACCGTCCCAGTAGGGGAGCCTTGACGCTGGGCGTGGGGCTGGAAGCGGAGGATCTGACCGTGACTCCAGCGGGCCAGACCCCCCGGGGGCAATCTCCACACAGCCAGCACACATAGGCGACGACGCGCCCGCGGGAATCTCAGATATAATAGTCATTCCAAGCAAGACAAGCAACTCTGGCTATATTCTGAGGTGCTACTCTCCTATCTCTCTGTTCCCTCCCCCACCCTCCCCAGGCGGCTTCATTAACATCCGAATAGCCTGAGCCAGAGGGAGAACTCTGATAGGGATCTGACTGCAGGTTTTTTTTAGCGGATTTTCTGGAAAAACTAGTTTCCCAGTGATGGCTCGGAGACAACAATCCATATCAAACCACTTAAAGAAGCAGACCGTGACAGCTTCTCCAACCCCCCAAACAAAAGAATCAAAATCTTTCCCAAATGAAGATACAATCCTGGAATTATCAGATACAGAATATAAAAAACTAATTTACAGAATGCTTAATGATATCACAAATGAAATTAGGATATCTGCAGAAAAAGCCAAGGAACACACTGATAAAACTGTTGAAGAACTCAAAAAGATTATTCAAGAACATACTGGAAAAATTAATAAGTTGCAAGAATCCATAGAGAGACAACATGTAGAAATCCAAAAGATTAACAATAAAATAACAGAATTAGACAACACACTAGGAAGTCAGAGGAGCAGACTTGAGCAATTAGAATGCAGACTGGGACATCTGGAGGACCAGGGAATCAACACCAACATAGCTGAAAAAAAATCAGATAAAAGAATTAAAAAAAATGAAGAAACCCTAAGAATCATGTGGGACTCTATCAAGAAGGATAACCTGCGGGTGATTGGAGTCCCAGAACAGGGAGCGGGGACAGAAAACACAGAGAAAATAGTTGAAGAACTCCTGACAGAAAACTTCCCTGACATCATGAAAGATGAAAGGATATCTATCCAAGATGCTCATCGAACCCCATTTAAGATTGATCCAAAAAGAAAAACACCAAGACATATTATCATCAAACTCACCAAAACCAAAGATAACCAGAAAATTTCAAAAGCAGCCAGGGAGAAAAGAAAGGTTTCCTTCAAGGGAGAATCAATAAGAATATGTTCTGACTACTCAGCAGAAACCATGCAGGCAAGAAGGGAATGGGACGACATATACAGAGCACTGAAGGAGAAAAACTGCCAACCAAGGATCATATATCCAGCAAAACTCTCTCTGAAATATGAAGGCGAAATTAAGATATTTACAGACAAACACAAGTTTAGAGAATTTCCAAAAACCAAACCAAAGCTACAAGAAATACTAAAGGATATTGTTTGGTCAGAGAACCAATAATATCAGATATCAGCACAACACAAGGTCACAAAACAGATCGTCCTGATATCAACTCAAATAGGGAAATCACAAAAACAAACAAATTAAGATTAATTAAAAAAAAAATACACATAACAGGGAATCATGGAAGTCAATAGGTAAAAGATCACAATAATCAAAAAGAGGGACTAAATACTGGAGGCATTGAACTGCCATATGGAGAGTGATACAAGGCGATATAGAACAATACAAGTTAGGTTTTTACTTAGAAAAATAGGGGTAAATAATAAGGTAACCACAAAAAGGTATAACAACTCTATAACTCAAGATAAAAACCAAGAAAAACGTAACGACTCAACTAACATAAAGTCAAGCACTATGAAAATGAGGATCTCACAATTTACTAAGAAAAACACCTCAGCACAAAAAAGTATGTGGAAAAATGAAATTGTCAACAAGACACATAAAAAGGCATCAAAATGACAGCACTAAAAACTTATTTATGTATAATTACCCTGAATGTAAATGGACTAAATGCACCAATAAAGAGACAGAGAGTCACAGACTGGATAAAGAAACACGATCCATCTATATGCTGCCTACAAGAGACACACCTTAGACTTAGAGACACAAACAAACTAAAACTCAAAGGATGGAAAAAAGTATATCAAGCAAACAATAAGCAAAAAAGAAGAGGAGTAGCAATATTAATTTCTGACAAAATAGACTTTAGACTTAAATCCGCCACAAAGGATAAAGAAGGACACTATATAATGATAAAAGGGACAATTGATCATGAAGACATAACCATATTAAATATTTATGCACCCAATGACAGGGCTGCAAGATACATAAATCAAATTTTAACAGAATTGAAAAGCGAGATAGATACCTCCACAATTATAGTAGGAGACTTCAACACACCACTTTCGGAGAAGGACAGGACATCCAGTAAGAAGCTCAATAGAGACACGGAAGATCTAATTACAACAATCAACCAACTTGACCTCATTGACTTATACAGAACTCTCCACCCAACTGCTGCAAAATATACTTTTTTTTCTAGCGCACATGGAACAGTCTCTAGAATAGACCACATATTAGGTCATAAAAGAAACCTTTGCAGAGTCCAACACATCGAAATATTACAAAGCATCTTCTCAGACCACAAGGCAATAAAACTAGAGATCAATAACAGAAAAACTAGGGAAAAGAAATCAAATACTTGGAAAATGAACAATACCCTCCTGAAAAAAGACTGGGTTATAGAAGACATCAATGAGGGAATAAGGAAATTCATAGAAAGCAACGAGAATGAAAATACTTCCTATCAAAACCTCTGGGGCACAGCAAAAGCAGTGCTCAGAGGCCAATTTATATCAATAAATGCACACATACAAAAAGAAGAAAGAGCCAAAATCAGAGAACTGTCCCGACAACTTGAACAAATAGAAAGTGAGCAACAAAAGAATCCATCAGGCACCAGAAGAAAACAAATAATAAAAATTAGAGCTGAACTAAATGAATTAGAGAACAGAAAAACAATTGAAAGAATTAACAAAGCCAAAAGCTGGTTCTTTGAAAAAATTAACAAAATTGATAAACCATTGGCTAGACTGACTAAAGAAATACAGGAAAGGAAACAAATAACCCGAATAAGAAATGAGAAGGACCACATCACAACAGAACCAAATGAAATTAAAAGAATCATTTCAGATTATTATGAAAAATTGTACTCTAACAAATTTGAAAACCTAGAAGAAATGGATGAATTCCTGGAAAAACACTACCTTTTTTTTTTACCTAAACTAACACATTCAGAAGTAGAACAACTAAATAGACCCATAACAAAAAAAGAGATTGAAACGGTAATCAAAAAACTCCCAACAAAAAAAAAGCCCTGGCCCGGACGGCTTCACTGCAGAGTTCTACCAAACTTTCAGAGAAGAGTTAACACCACTACTACTAAAGGTATTCCAAAGCATAGAAAATGACGGAATACTACCCAACTCATTCTATGAAGCCACCATCTCCCTGATACCAAAACCAGGTAAAGACATTACAAAAAAAGAAAATTATAGACCTATATCCCTCATGAACATTGATGCAAAAATCCTCAACAAAATTCTAGCCAATAGAATCCAACAACACATCAAAAAAATAATTCACCCTGATCAAGTGGGATTTATACCAGGTATGCAAGGCTGGTTTAATATCAGAAAAACCATTAATGGAATCCATCACATAAATAAAACAAAAGACAAAAACCACATGATCTTATCAATTGATGCAGAAAAGGCATTTGACAAAGTCCAACACCCATTCATGATAAAAACTCTTACCAAAATAGGAATTGAAGGAAAATTCCTCAACATAATAAAGGGCATCTATGCAAAGCCAACAGCCAATATCACTCTAAATGGAGAGAACCTGAAAGCATTTCCCTTGAGAACGGGAACCAGACAAGGATGCCCTTTATCACCGCTCTTATTCAACACCGTGTTGGAAGTCTTAGCCAGGGCAATTAGGCTAGACAAAGAAATAAAAGGTATCCGGATTGGCAAGGAAGAAGTAAAATTATCACTGTTTGCAGATGACATGATTATATACACAGAAAACCCTAAGGAATCCTCCAGAAAACTACTGAAACTAATAGAAGAGTTTGGCAGAGTCTCAGGTTATAAAATAAACATACAAAAATCACTTGGATTCCTCTACATCAACAAAAAAAACACCGAAGAGGAAATAACCAAATTAATACCATTCACAGTAGCCCCCAAGAAGATAAGATACTTAGGAATAAATCTTACCAAGGATGTAAAAGACCTATACAAAGAAAACTACAAAGCTCTACTACAAGAAATTCAAAAGGACATACTTAAGTGGAAAAACATACCTTGCTCATGGATAGGAAGACTTAACATAGTAAAAATGTCTATTCTACCAAAAGCCATCTATACATTTAACGCACTTCCGATCCAAATTCCAATGTCATATTTTAAGGGGATAGAGAAACAAATCACCAAATTCATATGGAAGGGAAAGAAGCCCCGGATAAGCAAAGCACTACTGAAAAAGAAGAAGAAAGTGGGAGGCCTCACCTTACCTGACTTCAGAACCTATTATACAGCCACAGTAGTCAAAACAGCCTGGTATTGGTACAACAACAGACACATAGACCAATGGAACAGAATTGAGAACCCAGACATAGATCCATCCACGTATGAGCAGCTGATATTTGACAAAGGACCAGTGTCAATTAACTGGGGAAAAGATAGCCTTTTTAACAAATGGTGCTGGCATAACTGGATATCCATTTGCAAAAAAATGAAACAGGACCCATACCTCACACCATGCACAAAAACTAACTCCAAGTGGATCAAAGACCTAAACATAAAGGCTAAAACGATAAACATCATGGAAGAAAAAATTGGGACAACCCTAGGAGCCCTAATACAAGGTATAAACAGAATACAAAACATTACCAAAAATGATGAAGAGAAACCCGATAACTGGGAGCTCCTAAAAATCAAACACCTATGCTCATCTAAAGACTTCACCAAAAGAGTAAAAAGACCACCTACAGATTGGGAAAGAATTTTCAGCTATGACATCTCCGACCAGCACCTGATCTCTAAAATCTACATGATTCTGTCAAAACTCAACCACAAAAAGACAAAACCCAATCAAGAAGTGGGCAAAGGATATGAACACACATTTCTCTAAAGAAGATATTCAGGCAGCTAACAGATACATGAGAAAATGCTCTCGATCATTAGCCATTAGAGAAATGCAAATTAAAACTACGATGAGATTCCATCTCACACCAGCAAGGCTGGCATTAATCCAAAAAACACAAAATAATAAATGTTGGAGAGGCTGCGGAGAGATTGGAACTCTCATACACTGCTGGTGGGAATGTAAAATGGTACAACCACTTTGGAAATCTATCTGGTGTTATCTTAAACAGTTAGAAATAGAACTACCATACAACCCAGAAATCCCACTCCTAGGAATATACCCTAGAGATACAAGAGCCTTCATACAAACAGATATATGCACACCCATGTCTATTGCAGCTCTGTTTACAATAGCAAAAAGTTGGAAGCAACCAAGGTGTCCATCAACGGATGAATGGGTAAATAAATTGTGGTATATTCACACAATGGAATACTACGCATCGATAAAGAACAGTGACGAATCTCTGAAATATTTCATAACTTGGAGGAACCTGGAAGGCATTATGCTGAGCGAAATGAGTCAGAGGCAAAAGGACAAATATTGTATAAGACCACTATTATAAGATCTTGAGAAATAGTAAACCTGAGAAGAACACATACTTTTGTGGTTACGAGGCGGGGAGGGAGGGAGGGTGGGAGAGGGTTTTTTATTGATTAATCAGTAGATAAGAACTGCTTTAGGTGAAGGGAAAGACAACACTCAATACATGGAAGGTCAGCTCAATTGGACTGGACCAAAAGCAAAGAAGTTTCCGGGATAAAATGAATGCTTCAAAGCTCAGCGGAGCAAGCGCAGGGGTCTGGGGAACATGGTTTGAGGGGACTTCTAAGTCAATTGGCAAAATAATTCTATTATGAAATCATTCTGCATCCCACTTTGAACTGTGGCGTCTGGGGTCTTAAATGCTAACAAGCGGCCATCTAAGATGCAGCAATTGGTCTCAACCCACCTGGATCAAAGGAAAAGGAAGAACACCAAGCCCACAGGGCAACTAAGAGCCCAAGAGACAGAAAGGGCCACATGAACCAGAGACCTACATCATCTTGAGACCAGAAGAACTAGTTGGTGCCCGGCCACAATCGATGACTGCCCTGACAGGGAGCACAGCAGAGGACCCCTGAGGGAGCAGGAGATCAGTGGGATGCAGACCCCAAATTCTCATAAAAAGACCAAACTTAATGGTCTGACTGAGATTGGAGGAATCCCGGCGGCCATGCTCTCCAGACCTTCTGTTGACACAGGACAGGAACCATCCCCGAAGACAACTCATCAGAAATGAAAGGGACTGGTCAGCGGGTGTGAGAGAGACGCTGATGAAGAGTGAACTAATTATATCAGGTGGACACTTGAGATTGTGTTGGCAACTCTTGTCTGGAGGGGGGATGGGAGGATAGAGAGAGAGGGAAGCCGGCAAAATTGTCAAGAAAGGAGAGACTGAAAGGGCTGACTCAATAGGGGGAGAGCAAGTGGGAGTAGGGAGTGAGATGTATGTAAACTTATATGTGACAGACTGATTGGATTTGTAAACGTTCACTTGAAGCTTAACAAAAGTTATTAAAAAAAAAAAAACTAAACATGTTTTAGAAAACTCAATTTTTAAACAATTACCAACTCTTGGAATTATTGAGGAAGAAAGGAGACCAAGAAACTTTAATGGAAAATTACAGACAGCAACATGAAAATTAAAAACTTGTAAAGGCTGAAATCACCTTAATGTAAAAAAATAATCTACAGACTAGTGAAAATGTTGTAGTGTATATGTTGTTGTTGTGTGCCACCAAGTCAATTTCTACTCATAGTGACCATGTATGACAGTGTAGAACTACTTCATAGGTTTTCCAAGACTGCAATCTTTACAGCAGCAGATCGCCAGGTCTCTTCTCCTGTGGAGCTGCTGGGTGAGTTCCAACCATCGATCTTTCAGTTAGTGCTGAGCGCTTAACTGTTGCACCAGCAGCACTCCTGAAATATATATAACACACCAAAATAATCAATATCATTAACATGAAAAGAACTTCTATAAATAAATAAGAAAGTCTTTTAAGTGGCTGTTTATGACACATGATTAGAGGGGGCACAAAGCAAGGCCAGGCCCTGAAATACTGACTTTTTCCTACTTCCATACTAGTATAACTTCCGGAGTGATTGTTCTTAGCCTTAAGTATTCCCTATTAAGATGACAATGCACTTGGGAAGAAGCATTAACTTAGTATATCTGTAATGACATTGACTGAAACATGAATAGGCTAATTTCTACCTTGGGTGACAAGGAAGAAATGGAGAATACTAGATTAAAGGAACAATATTTATGCAGGATCTGTGTATATTTTGGAAACTCTGGTGGCATAGTGGTTAAGAGCTACAGCTGCTAACCAAAAGGTTGGCAGTTGGAATCCACCAGGCACTCCTTGGAAACTCTATGGGGGCAGTTCTACTCTGTCCTATAGGGACGCTATGAGTCGGAATGGACTCAACGGCAGTGGGTTTTTTTTTTTTTTTTGGTTTATGTATATTTTAATAGGAGCCCTGGCAGCGCAGGGGTTAAAACGCTGGGCTGCTAACCAAAACGTTGGCGGTTCGAGCCTACCAGCCACTCCTTTGGGAGAAAGATGTTGCAGTCTGCTTCTGTAAAGCTTTACAGTCTTGGAAACCTTATGAGGCAGTTCTACTCTGTCCTACAGGGTGGCTGTGAGTCAGAATAGATTTGACAACAGTGAGTTTATGTATATTTTAAGCACTTGTGAAAAAGATTTTTAAAGATGATTTGCCTAGAACAAATATGTTGTTGTTAGGTGCTGTCAAGTCAGTTCTGACTCATAGCAACCCTATGTACCACAGAACGAAACATTGCCCAGTCCTGTGCCATGCTCACAATCATTGTTATGCTTGAGTCCATTGTTGCAGCCACTGTGTCAATCCATCTCACTGAGGGTCTTCCTCCTTTTTGCTGACCCTCTACTTTACCAAGCATGATGTCTTTTTCTAGAGACTGATCCTTCCTGACAACATGTCCGAAGTATGTAATGCTCTAAGGAGCATTCTGGCTGTACTTTTTCCAAGATAGATTTGTTTGTCCTTTCGGCAGTCCATGGTATATTCAATATTCTTTGCCAACACCATAATTCAAAGGCATCAATCCTTCTTCGGTCTTCCTTATTCATTGTCCAGCTTTCACGTGCATATGATGCAATTGAAAATACCATGGTTTAGGTCTGGGGCACCTTAGTCTTCAAGGTGACATCTTTGCTTTTCAACATTTTAAAGACGTCTTTTGCAACAGATTTGCCCAATGAAATGCATCTTTTGATTTCTTGACTGCTGCTTCCACGGGTGTCGATTGTGGATCCCAGTAAGATGAAATCCTTGACAACTTCAATCTTTTCTCCTTTTCTTATGATATTGCTTGTTGGTCCAGTTGTGAGGATTTTTGTTTCCTTTATGTCTAGATGTAATCCATACTGAAGGCTATGGTCTCTGATCTTCATCAGTAAGTGCTTCAAGTCCTCTTCACTTTCACGAAGCAAGGTTGTGTCATCTGCATAATGCAGGTTGATAATAAGTCTTCCTCCAATGCCCAGTTCTTCTTCATATAGTCCAGCTTCTCGTATTATTTGCTCAGCATACAGATTGGATAGGTATGGTGAAATGATGCAACCCTGATGCACACCTTTCCTGACTTTAAATCACACAGTATCTCCTTGTTCTGTCCTAACAACTGCCTCTTGATCTATGTACAGGCTCCTCATGAGCACAATTAAGTGTCCTGGAATTCCCATTCTTTGCAATGTTATCCATAATTTGTTATGATCCACATAGTCAAATGCCTTTGCATAGTCAATAAAACACAGGTAAACATCTTTCTGTTATTCTCTGCTTTCAGCCAGGATCCATCTGACATCAGCAATGATATCCCTGGTTCCACATCCTCTTTTGAATTCAGCCTAAATTTCTGATAGTTCCCTGTCGATATACTGCTTCAGCAAAATTTTACTTGCGTGTGATATTAATGATAATATTCAATAATTTCCGCATTCGGTTGGATCACCTTTTTTTGGGAATAGGCATAAATATGGATCTCTTCCAGTTGGTTGGTCAGGTAGCTGTCTTCTAAGTTTCTTGGCATAGACAAGTGAGCACTTCCAGTACGGCATACATTTGTTGAAACATCTCAATTGATATTCCGTCAATTCCTAGAGCTTTGTTTTTCGCCAATGCCTTCAGTGCAGCTTGGACTTCTTCCTTCAGTACCATTGGTTCCTGATCATATGCTACCTCTTGAAATGGTTGAATGTTGGCCAATTCTTTCTGATATAATGACTCTGTGTATTTCTTCCATCTTTTTTTGGTACATCATTTAGTATTTTCCCCATAGAACCCTCTGCTTTTGCAACTCAGGGCTTGAATTTTTCTTCAGTTCTTTCAGCTTGAGAAACGCCAAGCATGTTCTTCTCTTTTGGTTTTCTACCTCCAGCTCTTTGCACATGTCATTATAATACTTTACTTTGTCTTCTCGAGCTGGCATTTGAAATTTTCTGTTCAGTTCTTTTACTTCATCATTTCTTCCTTTTGCTTTAGCTGCTTAATGTTCAAGAGCAAGTTTCAGAGTCTCTTTTGACATCCATTTTGGTCTTTTCTTTTTTTTCCTGTCTTTTTAATGACCTCTTGCTTTCTTCACGTATGATATCCTTGATGTCATTCCACAACTTGTCTCTTCTTCAGTCATTAGTGTTGAATGTGTCAAATCTATTTTTGCGATGGTCTCTAAATTCGGGTGGAATATACTGAAGGTCGTACTTTGGCTTTCATGTACTCGTTCTAATTTTCTTCAGTTTAACTTGAACTTATATATGAGCAAATATAGGTAAGTGATATAGAGATCATATATGAGTCTAGGCAGTATTGAATGTTTAATCAATGGCTGATATCATTGGACAGACATTGTGTATCTCCTGACGGGATTACACTTCACTACCTGTGATGTCATGCTGCCCCTCCCCAGCAAACTGTAACTTAAATACAGCCACGACTCTCAATCTAATGAGGAATGTGCCAGATAAATAAGGGTAAGTGAAACATATGAAATTACACCATGAGAATACATTCAGTAAAATCCAGATTGTGGGAAATGTACTGCATAAATGACCTGTTTCTTCATAACTAAACCTGAAAGGAAGGGAGGGAAGCAAAAGATAGACTAAAATGTAGATTAACAACAAAACAAAACAAGAATCTGAAATGTTACATAAATTTAAGACATACCAAACAATCACAGTTTATGGACCTTAGCTGAATCCTAATTCAAAATAAATTATTATAAAAATTATGACCACTGCTTGAATATTTGATGATGTTAAGGAATCATTAATTTTTTGCTATGATAATGGTAGAGTGTTTTGCTTTTTAAGATTCTTTCTTTAAGAGATATATTATTTTAAATATTTACAGAAGAAATGATAGAAGATCTAGGATGAATAACTGTCCTGCTTGCCCAGGACTGAGGAGTTTGAGGGCTAAAACTGGAATGAGGGTTGTGAAGGTGGTGGAGGCAGAGAGAGTACTGGGTAGGCTTTAGAGGATAATTACTGAAGCCATAGTATATACTTTAAAATGTCCAAGATTTAAAATAAAAATCTCATAAACCTATATTATATGTGGCAAGATGGAATGAATTTTGCTAGTTAGTGATGCAAAGCTTCATGAAGGCTTTATATCTGGATATTTTTTAGAATAGAAAGAAGCTGAGCATGAAACATATTTGTCATCTAAGATAGTGTAATCATGATTGTATCAGTATAATCTTAGTGCTTGTGTATAGAACAATGAAATACACTTGTGATGACTTCTTCAAATTTAACCTATTATTATACAACTTCCTGAGTCATGGTGCTGCCAGCAATCAGACAATCAACATTTACTGAGTGCCTACCACTTGAAAATGCCCTGTGGGGCCTTCTGACTTCGCAAACATAGGAAAATTAACCTCTACAAAGCAATGAATTCTAAGTGTTTTCCTACAGAGCTCAGAGGAGGAAGTACTTACCAATCTGGAGATATATGAACTCATGTTAAATGTATGTATTAAATCCAAATTTTACATGATATATACACCTCCTATTTTTTTTTAATATTTTAAATAGACACTATTTGTAGGTGGATTTGACTGAAAATATGCTTTGAAAGTATAGGTAAAAAAGAATTGGTGGAATTTATATTTTTCTTTAAATTTCCATGCGTATCTCTGAACTATCTTTCTTACACAATCTTGACAGTACAATTCATGAATTATATAATTTACTTCTTTTCCTATCAATATTGAGTCAACAATGTAAAAAGTAAACAGCTATGTTAAAATAACTTTTATGATCAAATCAATGGTTCAGTGGTTTGTGTAAATCATGTTGCAAATAGAATATTCTGGCAACTAAGTCCAAACTCCTTAGTGAAAGGAAATTAATTAGCCTGCTAGTCATCTTTCATTCAATTTATGTGATGAACATCTTCTTTGCTCTGTTCCTCCCCTAGAATGGAGGAAGATTCTATTATCATTGGCAAATTAAAAAAAAAAAAGTATTATAGAAATGATTTGTTTTTCCAATGCATTTATTCATAAAACTGAGTTGTGGAAGGCTGCCGAACAGGTTCATTATGACCACGTGAGTTGTGAGAACATTTGCTATGTTGCACACTGCAGAGCGGTGGCTTCAATCTGCCCTTTAGAGACAAATAAGCCGGTATCCAAACCCTGGCAACACAGGTTCTTTGAAAACATCTAAAAGTGACAGAGCAAAGAGTGTGAAAGTGTAGCTTATTATAAAAAACAAAACAAAAAACCAAACCCATTGCCCTTATGTAGATTCTGACATATAGTGACCCTATAGGACAGCATAGAACTGCCCCTTAGGGTTTCCAAGGAGCGGCTGGTGGATTTGAACTACCAACCTTTTGGTTAGCAGCCAAACACTTAACCATTGCACCATCAGGGCTCCCTGAAAATTGTGCGAATAGCCAAGGTCTTCTGATTTGTACAACATCTAGAGAATTTCTTTCTGGTGGAGCCCGAACACAAGACAGTGGTGTGGCAAAATGCTGTATGACCACTTGCCATCAAGTCGATTCCGACTCTCACAGTTTGCTGAATTATGATATCCAAAAAGAGAGAAATACGGGATGGTAACAGAATAAAAAGCCCCATGCCAATCTATTTTGCATTCTCAGAATGTGCCCTGCTTTTTTTTTGTTTTGTTTTGTTTAAGCTGCTGCTTCTTCCTGTTGCAACATTTTTCTGTCCTTCTTAATCCTCTGTAGCTATTTGTCCAATCCTGTTGTTGCTGGATACCATCAAACCCATTCTGACTCATAGTGACCCCATGTGATACAGTAGAACTGTCTCCATAGGGTTTTCTTGGTTGCAATCTTTACAGAAAGAGATCACCAGGCCTTTCTTCTGTGGTGCTCCTGGTTGGGTTCACACTGCCAACCTTTAGGTTAGCAGCTGAGTGCTTAACTGTTGTGCCACCAGGATTCCTTAACTAGTCTTTACCTGTTCTATATTTATGCTGAAAATTATGTAGCTCTGCTAACTGGAATTATTTATTCTTGGGTTAATCAAGTATTTTCTTCATGGAACATGATGTCAAATTTAGCAATGCAAGTTAGATGCAATGATAAAGTTTAATTTAAAAAATCAAGTTTTGGACATATTTTTGTCATTTGTTTAAGCTTGAAGACAACATTATCAAAATGTTTACCAAATGTGTCAGAATTATAAATGCAGTCAAATGTCAAAGTCTGTATTTTGCTCCCATCCCTTTCATTTCCGCATAGGAAGGATGCTGTTTAAAAAGCCTCTCAGTTTACATTTCTAAATGACTTTCGTATTTTAAAGACTAGTTACATAAATTGCTTTTGGGCTATAAAACCTTGCATTCCAGAGCAGGGGCCACTGTTGTGTATATGCTTTATAGCAGAAGGAAGCGTTTATATTAAGATCAAATAACTCATACCCTTTTCGAAACTGCTAACACCAGTGTCATTACGATTTCTTTCTCTCTCCCAGCTATTTGTTTTCCACTTTCTTGCTCTTTAACTGTCTCCTAAGTCAGCAACGCAGGCATACATCATGTTGTGACTACTTTCCGGGATCAATTTACCTTACCCAAGAATTGAAAGCAAGAAACAAAAATAACCAGCAGAAAGTACTTCATTTTACTACTAAAATTATTTTATATTTGTGTGTGTTGTGTTTCTAAATCATACTGTATTTGGAAAATCTAGCACTTAAGTTGTATGTTGTTGTTGCGTTGCTAGGTGCCATCTAGTTGGTTTCGACTCATAGCGACCCTGTGTACAACAGAACGAAATATCGTCTGGTCCTGCACCATCCTCACAATTGTTGCTCTGTTTGATTCCATTGTCACAGCCACTGTGTCAATCCATCTCATTGAGGGTCTTCCTCTTTCTGCTGATCCTCTACTTTACCAAGTATGATGTCCTTCTCCAGGTACCGATCCCTCCTATAACACGTCCAAAGTACGTGCAACGGAGTCTTGCCGTCCTCTCTTCGAAGGAATGTTCTGGCTGTACTTCTTCCAAGACAGATTTATTCGTTCTGGCAGTTCATGGTATAGTCAATATTCTTCGCCAATACCATAATTTAAATGCATTACCTCTTTTAGCTCTTATTGGTCTCCCTTATTCATTGTCCAGCTTTCACTTGCATATGAAACAATTAAAAACATCATGACTTGGGTCAGCCACACCTTATTCTTTAAAGAAACATCTCTGCTTTTTGAGAGGTCTTTTGCAGCAGATTTGCCCAATGCAATATGTCATTTGATTTCTTGACTGCTACTTCCATGAGTGTTGATTGTGGATCAAGTAAAATGAAATCCTTGACAACTTCAATCTTTTCTCCATTTATTATGATGTTGCCTATTGGTCCAGTTGTGAGGTATTTTTGTTTTCTTTATGTTGAGGTGTAATCTGTACTGAAAGCTGCAGTCTTTGATCTTCATCAGTAAGTGCTTCAAGTCCTTTTTGCTTTTAGCAAGCAAGATTGTGTCATCTGCATATTGCAGGTTGTTAATGATTCTTCCTCCAAACCTGATGCTGTGTTCTTCTTCATATAGTCCAGCTTCTTGAATTATTTGCTCAGCATGTGGATTGAGTAAATACAGGCATACCTCGGAGATATTGCTGATTCTTTTCCAGACCACCACAATAAAGCAAATACTGCAATAAAGCGAGTCACGTGAATTTTTTGGTTTTGCAGTGTATATAAAAGTTATGTTTACACTATACTGTAGTCTGTTATGGAGCCCTGGAGGCACAATGATTAAGAGCTCAGGCTGCTAACCAAAAAGTCGGCAGTTCAATCCACCAGCCACTCCTTGGGAACCCTATGGGGCAGCTCTACTCTGTCCTATGGGGTCACTATGAGTCCTTATTGACTTGACAGCAACGGGTTTTTTTTTTTTTTTTTTGGCTTTGTAGTCTATTAAGGGTGCAATAGCATTATGTCTTAAAAAAAACAATGTACGTGCCTTAATTAAAAAGATTTTATTGCTAAAAAATACTAACCATCATCTGAGACTTCAGCAAGTTGTAACCTTTTTGCTGGTGGAGGATCTTGCCTAGATGTTGTTGACTGCTGACTGATCAGGGTGGTGGTTGCTGAAGGTTGGGTTGTCTGTGGCAATTTCTTAAAATAAGACATCAGTGAAGTTTCAATATTGATTGACTCTTCCTTTCACGAAAGGTTCCTCTGTAGCACGTGATGCTGTTTGATAGCATTTTACTCACAGCAGAACTTCTTTCAATATTGGAGTCAATCTCTCAAACCCTGTCACTGCTTTATTAAATAAGTTTATATAATATTCTAAATGCTTTGTTGTCATCTCACCGATGTTCACAGCATCTTCACCAGGAGTAGATTCCATCTCAAGAAACCACTTTCTTTGCTCACCCATAAGAAGCAACTCCTCATCTGTTAAACTTGTATCACAAGATTGCAACAATTCAGTCACGTCTTCAGGCTCCACTTCTAATTCTAGTTCTCTTTCTGTTTCCACCACATCTGCAGTTACTTCCTCCACTGAAATCTTGAATGCCTCAAAATCATCAGGGAGGATTGGAATCAACTTCTTCCAAACTCCTGCTAATGTTGTTATTTTGACCTCCTTCCATGAATCAGGAATGTTCTTAATGGCATCTAGGATGGTGAATCCTTTCCAGAAGGTTATCAATTTACTTTGACCAGATCCATTGGAGGAATCACTATCTATGGCAGCTATGGCAGCTATAGATTTTCAAAGTTTATTTTTAAATAAAAAGACTTGAAAGTCAAAATTACTCCTTGATCCATGGGCTGCAGAATGGATATTGTGTTAAAGAAGAATGTTAGCAGGCTTGAAGACAATATTAATCTCCTTGTACATCTCCATCAGAGCTCTTTGGTGACCAGACGTACTTTCAGTGAGCTAAGAAATATTTTGAAAGGAATCTTTTTTTCTGAGCAGTAGGTCTCAAGAGTAGGTTTTAAATAATCAGTCAACCATTTGTAAACAGATGTGCTGTCATCCAGGCTTAGTTGTTCCATTTATAGAGCACAGGCAGAGTAGATTTAGCATAATTCTTAAGGGCCCTAGGATTTTTGGAATGGTAAATGAGCGTTTGCTTTAACTTAACCATCATCAGCTGCGTTAGTCCCTATCAGGTGAGTCAGCCTGTGTCCTTTGAAGCTTTGAAGCCAGGCACTGACTTTCTCATCTCCAGCTATGAAAAGTCCTAGGTGGTATTTTCTTCCAATGTAAGCCTATGTCATCTACATGGAAAAATGGTTGTTAAGCGTAACCGCCTTCAGCAACTCTCTTAGCTAGATCTCCTGGATAACCTGCTGCGGCTTTTACATCAGCACGTGCTGCTTCACCTTGCATTTTTATGTTACGGAGACAGCTTCTTTCCTTAAACCTCATAAATCTACCTCTGTTAGCTTCAAACTTTTCTTCTGTTGCTTCCTCACCTCTCTCAGCCTTTATAGAATTGAAAATAGTTAGGGCCATGCTCTGGATTAGGTTTTGGCTTAAGGGAATGTTGTCATTGGTTTGATCTTCTATCCAGACCACTAAAACTTTCTCCCTATCAGCAATAAGGCTGTTTTGCTTTCTTATCATTCATGTGTTCACTGGAGTAGCACTTTTAATTTCCTTCAAGAACCTTTCCTTTGTAGTCACAACTTGGCTAGTGGTTTGGCACAAGAGGCCTATCTTGGCTTTCAACATGCTTTCCTCACTAAGTTTAATCATTTCTAGCTTTTGATTTACAGTTGGAGAAGTTTGACTCTTCCTTTCACTTGAACACTTAGAGGCCTTTGTAGGGTTACTAGTTGGCCTAATTTCAATATTGTCGTGCCTCAGGGCATAGGGAGGCCTGAGACCAGGGAAAGAGATGGAATAATGGCTGATCAGTGGAGCAGTCAGAACACACACAGCACTTATTGATTAAGTTCGCCATCTTGTATGGGCGTGGCTCATGACGCCCCCAAATAATTACAATGGTAACAACAAAGATCACTGATTACAGATCACCATAACAGATATAACGATAATAAAAAGTTTCAAATGATATGTGAACTACCAAGATATGACAGAGAGACATGAAGTAAGCACATGCTGTTGGAAAAATGGGGCCCATAGACTTGCTCGATGCAGGATTACCACAAACCTTCAGTTTGTAAAAATTGCAGTATCTGCAAAATGCAATAAAGTGAAAAAAAAAAAGCACAGTAAAATGAGGTATGCCTGTATGGTGAAAGGATGCAGCCCTGATGCACACCTTTCCTTATTTTAAACCACACAGTACTCCCTTACTCTGTTTGAACAACTGCCTCTTGGTCTAAGTAGAGGTTTTGCATAAGCACAATTAAGTATTCTGGTGTTCTCATTCTTCACAATGTTATCCATAACTTGTTATGATTCACCTAGTCAAATGCCTTTGCAAAGTCAGTAAAACACAGGTAAACATCTTTCTGCTATTTTCTCCTTTCAGCTAAGATCCATCTGACATCAGCAAAGACATCCCTTGTTTCACATCCTCTTCTGATCGGTTTGAATTTCTGGAAGTTCCATGTCAATGTACTGCTGCAACCATTTTTGAGGTGTCTTCAGCAAAATTTTACTAGCAATCCCTGATGGAGCAGGAGAACAGTGGGATACAGACCTTAAATTCACATAAAAAGACCAGATTTAATGGTCTGACTGAGACTAGAGGGACTCCGGAGATTATGGTCCCCAGACCCTCTGTTAGACCAAGACTGGAACAATTCCCACAGCCGAATTTTCAAACAGGGATTGGACTGGACCATAAGACAGAAAATGATATTGGTGAGGAGTGAGCTCCTTGGCTCAAGTAGACACATGAGACTACATGGTCAGCTCCTGTCTGGAGTGGAGATGAAAAGGCAGAGGGGGACAGGAGCTGGTTGAATGGTCAGGGGGAATACAGGGTGGAGAGGAGGAATGTGCTGTCTCATTAGGGGGAAAGCAGCTAGGAGTACATAGCAAGGTATGCATAAGTTTTTGTATGAGAGACTGACTTAATTTGTAAACTTTCACTTAAACCACAATTTAAAAAAATTACCTGCATGTGATAATAATGTTATTGTTTGATGATTTCCTCATTCCACTGGATCACCTTTTTTTCAAAATGAACACCACTATGGGTCTCTTCCAATCAGTTCCAGGTCATTGTCTTCCAAATTTCTTGGCACAGATGAGTGAGCACTTCCATCGTTGAACTCATTTGTTGAAACATCTCAACTGGTATTCTGTCAATCCCTGGATCCTTGTTTTTGGCCAATTCCTTCAGTGCAGCTTGGACTTCTTCCTTCAGGAGCATTGGTTCTTCATCAGAATACCTCCCGAAATGGTTGAACTTCAACCAAAACTTTATTATAGTACTTTAGATGAAGTTTTACAGAACAAACTAGCTTCTCATTAAACAGTATGCATATTGTTTTATGACATCGATTACTCTGTCTCTTTATGGGTGTGTTTAGGCCATTTATGTTCAGTATAACTATTGATAGGTGTGAGTTTATTGCTGTCATTTTGCAGTGCTGTTTTTTGTGGTGCTGATGTTTTCTTTGTTCCTCTTACTCTCCTGGGCTGAATTCCTTTTGTTTAATTTTTTTTCATTTCTATTGTTTTTGTAGATTTCGTTTTTACCTGAGACTTTGTTTTTCTTCTTTATTTTGATGAGTAGGTTTGCTAATTTTCATTGTGCTTACCTTGAAATTTACCTTTATCTTCCTAGGTTTGAACCAGTCTTTTATTGCTTGGTATCACGTTGCCTTCCTGTCCATTAGAAAGTTCTATGCTTAAACTGTTTATTCCCTCTTTTATTTTTCTGATGCTGTTGTCATTTATAGATTAACCTCTCTGGTTCCCTGTTGTAAATCTTTTAGTTTTGAATAATCCTTGAGAGTTCATTTCCTAGGTTGGTATCTGCCTGCTGTGATCTTGTATCCTAGATTCAGGCTGTGGTCTGATATTGTTTGTCCTCAAACCAAAGAACTCCCTTTAATGATTCTTGTAAGTTTGGTTTGTTTTTTACATATTCCCTTAATTTCTGTTCATCTGGAAATGTCCTAATTTCAGCATCATATGTGAATAAGCATTTTGGAAGATATATTATTCTTGGTTGGCAATTTTTTTCTTTCAAGGTTTTATATACATCATTCCATTGCATTCTTGCCTGCATGGTTTCTGCCGAATAATCAGAGTTTAGTCTTATTGTCTCCCCTCTGTATATGACTTTTTATTTTTCTCAAGCTGCTCTCAGGATTCTTTCTTTGTCTTTGATTTTATAAAGTGTGATTATGATATGCCTTGGTGACTTTCTTTTGGGGTCTATCCCATATCAGGTTCCTTGAGCTTCTTTGATGGTCAGCTTTTCATCTTTTATGATATTAGGGAAGTTTTCAGTCAGCAATTCTTTAATGACCTTCTGTGTGTTTTCCCTGGTGGCGTAGTGGTTAAGTGCTATGGCTGCTAACCAAAGGGTCACCTGTTCGAAACTGCCAGGAGCTCCTTGGAAAATCTATGGGGGAAGTTCTACTCTGTCCTATAGGGTCGCTATGAGTCAGAATCAACTCGACGGCACTGGGTTTGGTTTTTTTGTGTGTGTTTTCCCTTTTCTCTCCCGGTTCTGAAGCTCTGATTACTTGCAAATTTTTGCTCTTGATTGTATCCCGCATCATTCTCAGGGTTTCTGTACTTTCCTTCGTTCTTTTTTTCAGATTATTCCTCAAACAAAATGGTATCCAATTATTTGTGTTCAATTTTGCTGATCCCGTCTTCCATTGTTTCAAATTTACCCCTGAGACCTTCTAGGACACTGTCCAGCTCTGAAATCGTGTTGTTTATCTTTTGGATTTTTAGTTGTTTTTATATGATTTCTAGTTGTGAATTTATTTTGACATTTTGTTTCTGTATTGTTTTCCTGAATTCTTCCATTATTTTTTTCTTTTCCATGAATTTGTTCATTTTTTCCTAATTTTTGCCTGCTTTTTGTTTCAACTCTTGGATAGCTCTGAATATTAGAGATTTGAATTCCATGTCAGGTAGTTCCAGTGCCTTTTCTTCTATTGGAAAGTCATCTGTTATTTTATTTTGGATGCCTGCTGAAACCATCTTGTGCTTTTTTTTTTTTTAAATATGTTTTGATATTGTCTACTGTCTTTGGAATGTTCAGTAGTTACTTTCTTCTTTCATTAATTGTAGATTTGTTTATTTTGTCCTGCTTTTTTGTTTTATTTGGCTGTGTCTGAGCAGGCGGGCTGTGCATTCTTTGTTGTTTGCTCGTCTAAGGACATGATACTTTTCACCTCCTTGTCCAATGGGCAGGGCCAGTTGCTCACCTGTGGTTTATAGGGCAGATCCAGCTGAAGGGGAGGGGCTGGGATGGGTTGTTTGTGGTATGTACTGTGGCCAACAGGTAGGTGGGCCATGGGTCAGTGCAGGGCAGGTTCTTGTAAGTCATGCCTGTACTGCTTGGGGGTGCGATGTTCAGTGCACGGTACATGGTGCAGGTAGGCAGGAGAGAGCGAGGAGGTTGTGATGCGTGAAGCTATGTATGTATAGGAAAAAAGAGAAACGGAGCCAAAAAAAAAAGTGCTAAGGGAGTCTGCCATTGGAGTGGAGAGATGACAAACTGAGAAATGAAAAAAAAAAAGGGAAAAAGAGAAAATTAAAAAAATAATAAATTAAAAAACAGAAATGCCCCCAGGGATCCCACTGGAAGTGGCTCCCAGCCCTCAAGACACAGTCTATCTAGAAGGGGTGGAGATTTCAGACAGTATCAGGTATTCAGGAATAGAAAGAAAGTATAGAGAGACAAGAAATTGAGAAATGAAGAAAAAAAGAAAAAAAAGTCCCCAGTGATCCCACGGGCATGGCTGCACTGACAGGGGAAGTGGCTCCCAAGCCGTGCAGTACAGCCCAGCTAGAAGGGGCAGAGATGGCACACAACATTGGAAAGTCAGGAGACAAGGAAAGAAGGGAAGTAGAGAGAGATGAGAAACCAAGAAATGAAGAAAAACAAAAAGAAAACAAACAAATAAGGTCCTAGGAATCCCACTGTCATGGCGCCTTGGACTGGGGAAGCTGTTTCCCACCCGAGAAGTGCTTCACAACCTGTCAAGAAGAAGCAGAGATGGTACACAGAGCCAAGTGTTAGAGAAAAAGGTATGGGAGGAGGTGGGAGAGAGGGAAGAAACCAAGAGAAGCTGAAAAAAGCAACACGTACTATAAAGAAATGGCACTGACGGGGCCAGCCAGTGTGGGCAGGGCAAATCCAAACTGCGCAGCAGTGGCACCTCCCAGCTGACTGACTATGGGCCTGCCAGGAAGCAGCGGAGGCCTAGCAGGGGGAAGAAAGGTGGGGGGTGGGAAAGAGTGTATCGCTGGTTACCGGGTGCTCTGTCTCCTGCTGGGAGCTCTATGAAGCTGTTTCCCATACTCACTGTCCACCGATCTCTAACAGGAATCAAAGATGATGAAGCCATGCTGCATTAGTTTATACGGGACCTCCACTCCGTCTCTCTCCCTGCTCTCTGTTCTTTGTCAGTTTCTTATTCCATTTGTTGCTTGATTGAGTTCTTTATCTCTTCGTTTGATACTTAGGGTTCCAGAATTGATGTTTTTCCCTGTTTTACTTAGTTTTTCAGGTCTTTGCTGTGGAGAGACGGCATGGTGCTTCTGTCTCTAGTGCCATGTTGGCTCTGCCTCTCTGACCAATTCTTTTTGATATAATGACTCTGTGTATTCCTTCCATTTTCTTTTCATGCTTCCCGCATTGTTCAACATTTTCCCCATGGAATCCTTCAACATTACAACTCAAGGCTTGAATTTTTTCTTCAGTTCTTTCAGCTTGAGAAATGCCGAATCTATTCTTCTTTTTAGGTTTCCTAACTCCAGGTTTGACATTTCATTATATTCATATAATTGTAATTTCATTATAACACTTTGCTTTGTCTTATTGAGCCACTCTTTGAAATCTGTTCAGCTCTTCTACTTCATCATTTAAATTTTTTAATTATATGCAAAATTTATTTTTAGTTTCCATCAGTTCAAACATTCATGAAGATTCTTTACCTTTTATTCAATTGCCCTTTCACAAGAATCAAATAAACCTAAATTGTTTAAATTACTTCAAAGTGAGATATATTTTAGCTCAAAATAAAACAGTGTTGTTCTTTGAGGAGAAAAAATGAAATCCAAGTCTTATTTCTTAAATACACCAAAAAAAAAAAAAAAATCATGCAAAAATGAAGATAAAATACAGCTCATTTTATTATGTGATTTTTTTGCAACTGTATGTAAATTCTTTAATGTATAATTGTGAAAGTTTAACATTTTTCAAATGAGGGGTTCGAATTATATCATATGGCTGACATTTATTGAACTGTTTGGAGTATATTATATTGGCTAATATCACACAGGATTGTAATTCATTTACTAATGAGCTATAGGTACTATTATTATTCCCTTTTATAATCATAAATTTGAGACTCAAAAATATACATAAAAACTGTATAAGATCACACATTTTGTGTAATAGAACCAGAATTCAAACCTAAGCAATTTGCTCCAGAACATAAGCTCTTACGTATCATGTCATGAATTCCAAGGTTCTTTCAAGACCTATGAAACATCAGCTTACATCTTTGCAGTCCTTGTAGCCCCCCACAGTTTCTAAGAATTAAGTTAGAGCATGGGAAAAGTAAGTCCAGCTTCTTAGCAGTCCAGTAGACAGATGCTACTGTAGACAGATTATTTAAGAGGTTTATTGAGGTATAAATCGTATACCATAAAATCCACCCATTTAAAGTGTAAAATTGGGTGGTTTTAGTATATTCACAAAGTTGTGGATCCATCACCACAATCTAACTTTAGAACATTTTTCTCACCCCAAAAAGTCACTCTCTACCAGCCCTGTACCTTCAACCTCATAGAACCACTAGTCTACATTCTGTAGAAAATACTAGTAAGGGATTTTTTGGCTCTTAGTAGTCACCTTCTAATTATACTCCGCTACATCACATGGTGTATTTCCTCCACAGCAAGCTTCACAGTCTGTAATTATCACAGATATTTATGTGTTTACTTTTTATTTATGTGCTGTCCATCTGCCTTCTTTGTTAGTTCTTTCGGGGACAGGAACCATGCACGTCTTGTGCATTGTGATACCACCAAGGCTTAACGCAGTTCCTGATCCTTGGTCAATAAGAATTTGCTGAATGAAAGAAATGAGCAACTTTAAACCAGTAAAGAGTATGTATAGCAAGAAGTCAGGAACCCCATATTTTTTTGCATTTCAGTGAATGTCTTTGTAGCCATGAATATTGACATCAAGTATCTCAGCTCACAGTGAGATGAGTTATGTTCCTGCCACTAACCTCCGTACCTAAAGATGCTGCTGTCAACTTATGACTAATATTATTAGCAGAATGAACTAGTGGAATTTTAATGTTTGATGCATGAAATGTATCTTTATTTAGTAATGTAGGGTAAAGAACATAAACTTCGGAATTAGGAAGGCCTGCATTCAATTTTTTTTTTTTTTGTCATTCAAATTTAGCTCTGCCACTTCTTCCTTGTGTGACTTGGTAGGTAAATTTACCTCACTGAGTCTCTGGAGTTCATCTATAAAATATGGATATTAGATATAAGATTTTTCTACAAGTTATAGATACAATATGAAAATTTTCAACCTTCTGGTAAATTTCTTAATTTACTATAAGGAATTAGTGATAATCAGCCTTGAATACTTGAATACAGTAGGTGCTTAACAAATGTGTTCATTTTATTGTGACTGATCTGTGGCAACCTCAAATATTCACACCATATGAATGAAAAAATGATTTTGCCAAGCTGGTCATTCTGTGATTACTTGACTTCAGTGTGGGCTGCATGCTGGTTTTAAAATCAGTCTTTACAGAGATCCTTTTGCTCTGCTGGCAAGAACTCCCTGTGGACCTTGGTGGTGTGCTGTCATCTTTTGCCAACCTTTGTCCAGCCCAGCAGAGTGGGTTTAAAAGCAGGGCAGGCATGATGATAACAGGCTGATTTAGTTTCAGAACACTGTTATCAGTCTTGCTGGTTTTCATGTTTTGCCAGATACATCATAAGAAGTGATGGAGGTAGTGAGTTCCCCATCACAGAACACATTCAAGCATAAGATACACAGTCACTTGAAAGAGGGCAATGTGGATAGGATTCAGCATTTGCTTTTTTTTGATTTTAGACAGAAGTACATTATGAATAAAGTTTAGAGTACCCAAAATATTCTGCAGTTGCTTCTCCATAGCTATTTTGGTTTCTTACTTGGAAATAATGATAATATTGTTGCTAGTTAATCCTTAGATTCCACATATGTTATGATATTAATTGGAAGCATAAAAGCCCTTCTTGCTTCCTGAGAGCCCTATAGGGCTAAGGATTTGTACTTTTTTTTTTTTATTATCTCTGACCATGCTTGCCACTTTAGAAATTTCAGCAAAGTTTATAATGTAGTCTCTTGACAGATACCTTAAAGGAGGATCTTTTGAAATACTTTTGGTCTCCTAAGGAGCCTGCTGATCATGTACTAAGGATGGTGCTGACAGATTGTTCTCCATTACCTCTCAGTGCTATCTCACTAACCATTATGAAAGTGAGAGGCACTTGGTTTTTTCCTGCCAGCTATCGATGAAAATTGGTTTGCCCAGGATACTAGAAAGCACTGTGTCTCATGGCATTGTTCAATTTCCTCATCCCTACTCACCTTTCATACATGTGTTCCTACCCAATCAACTGAACACCTGTTAGAGATTACAGTTCCTTGTCAAAAAACAAAAAGACCCATTGCAGTCAAGTTGATTCCAACTCACAGTGACCATGCAGGACAGGGTAGAACTGCCCCCATAGGGTTTCCAAGGTTGTAATCTTTGTGGAAGCAGACTGCCATATCTTTTTCCTATGCAAGTGCTGGTAGGTTCAAACCACTGACCTTTCAGTTATCAACTGAGCACTTAACCACTGTGCCACTAGGCCTCCTTTCAGTTCCTTGCCATAGGCTTTTAAAACTTTAGGGTAGTAATTAGTTGATAAATAATCACAGTATTTCAGATAAATGTTGCAGGAGGTGTAGGTAGGTAAGCAGTACAATGGTAAAGAAAGGAGGAAGACGTTCTCTGTCTGCATGGGCAAGGGATCTTTTCACAGAAGCTTGAGTTAGGAAGTAAAAGTTAGCAGCAGCTCTCATGTGGGGCTGAGGGCAAGGAACTCAGCTGTGACTGAGGCCTAAGCCCCACCAGCTTCCTTGAAGGGCAAGCAGATGAATATCTTGGGCACACCCAGTGGAGTCAGCTCATCCTGGCTAAACAGAGCTGATTGTCAAATTTCAGTAACTTGGCAAGCTGGTTGTTAAACACAGCCAATTAAAAAAAAATTTATTGTACTTTAGATGAAGTTTTTTAGAACAAACTAGCTTCTCATTAAACAACTAGCACACATTTTTTTGTGACAGTGGTTACCAACCCCAGGACATGTCAACACTTTCCCTCCTCAACTTTGGGTTCCCTATTACCAGCTTTCCTGTCCCCCCCTGTCTTCTAGTCCTTGCCCCTGGGCTGGCGTGCCCCTTTAGTCTCCTTTTGTTTTATGGGTCTTCTAATCCTTGGCTGAGGTGTGAACCTCAGGAGTGACTTCATTACTGAGCTAAAAAGGGTGTCCAGGGGCCATACTCTTGGGGTTTCTCCAGTCTCTGTCAGGCCAGTAAGTCTCGTCTTTTTTTGTGAGTTAGAATTTTGTTTTACATTTTTCTCCAGCTCTGTCCAGGACCCTCTATTGTGATCCTTGTCAGAGCAGTCAGTGATGGTAGCTGGGCACCATCTAGTTGTACTGGACTCAGTCTGGTGGAGGCTCTGGTAGTTGTAATCCAATAGTCCTTTGGACTAATCTTTCTCTTGTGTCTTTGATTTTCTTCATTTTCCCTTGCTCCCGAAGGGTTGAGACCACTGGAATATCTTAGATGGCCCTTCACAAGCTTTTAAGACCCCAGACACTACTCACCGAATCAGACTGTAGAATATTTTCTTTATAAACTTAGTTATGCCAATTGAGCTAGATGTTCTTCAAGACCATGGTCTCCACAGCCCTCAACCCAGTAATAAAGTCTCTTAGGGAGTTTGGATGTGTCTATGGAGCTTCCATGACCTTACCTTGGACAAGTTGTGCTGGCTTCATCAGTATTGTGTACTGTCTAACCCTTCATCAAAGTTACCACTTATCTATTGTCTAGTTAGTGTTTTTCCATCTCCACCCTTCCCCTCTCTCATAACCATCAAAGATTGTTTCTTTTTGTGAAACACAGCCATTATTAAAAATTAAATTATATTTGTCCTTTTGTGACATACTTATTGTATGATCTCACTTACACAAAATACCTAAAATAAGCAAATGTACAGAGACCAAAGTTCATTAATGATTACCAGTGGTTGGAAGGAGAGGAAAATGAGGAGTGATTGCTTAGGGGGTACTAATTTTCTGCTAAGGGTGATGGAAAAATTTGGAAATAGATAGCTGTGATGGTTATACAACATGATAAACATAATTAATTCACTGAATTGTACATATAAAAAATGTTAAAATAGCAAATGTTTTGTTATATATATATAGTTTAATCACAATGCAAGTTATATAAACTAATAAATTATGTTAAAAACAAAGGTAAAAAATATTCAAAACATAACTTTAATTAATTTATTGAACTTTATTGTTATCTATGCTTTTGAGGTTATTTACATCTACTGTATCTGAATGATGGAAATACTACATAATGGTGTGCTACTGCACATCTCTTCCCAACTCCTGATTCAGTAACATCACGTTGGTAACTTGAAATTGGTCGGGGTAGGAGTACTTATGCCAGGAAAGTCAGCAAACACTGCAAATCAGACTTTTATTTACAGTTTTGTTGACTGGCTAGGCTTAAGAAGCTAATATAAAAAAATGTTAAGAGTGGAGATTAAATGATAAAAATGTGTCATGTCTATGGCCATTACATTGTGAATATCAAGCAAAATTGAGGAAATATTCTGGTTGTTGAAGTTTTCACACATTATCATTGTTTCACTTTCATCTTACTCAATGTAATCGGAAATAGTATTCAACATGCATGTCAGAACTGTAGTTGTTTATCAGTTGCAACAATAGCTCAGCTATAGATGCAACAGATCAGCAAGAATCAACAGAAGCAGCCCGTTAGAATCAATTGGTTATATGGAGTTTATAAGAAAGTGTATTGCATATTTTATTATTTATTAATTGTATGCTGTTTCATTTTTACTAGTAAAATATAATAAATTTATGTCATCATATGTGCATATGCACACATATATGTATATGTATGTATGTATATACATACTTCTTTTTCTTCCTTTAGAGAGGAGACTGCTAAACATTTTAGACTTAACCACCGTGCACACCTGTTATATGCCCAGAATACCAGAGAGGAGCTCTGCTGTAGGCAAGGGGAACCTTTTAATGTTTTAAGGAAAGAAGTTGCATGATTATACCTGCATTTTAGAAAAATCTCCTTAAGTGAGGTGGTAAATATCTCTAATAAAGACAAAGAAGCAATTTAAGGGGCAATTGATTTAGTTAAGATAATAAATATTGAGAGTCTTAAGTTAAACAGGAATAAAAGGAAAACACAGATTTGAGAGACATGTTCCAGGTAGAAATGAAAGGCCATAGTGGCTGATTAACTGTGAAAGATCACCCTCAGATGTATGGCTTAGAAGAATGGCTGGCTAGAAAGTAAATAGGTGAGCTAAGGGCTATGTATACGTATATACGTATGTATGTATGTATGTATGGTGAAGATTACCTCAGTTTAGGACCAAGTTTGAAATGCTTAGACATTTAAACAGAGCTTTCCAGTACACAGTTGAGGGAGGATGAAAGCTTAGATGTCAGAATAGAAATCTGGTTTGAGTTTGAAATTTTGGAGACTTAAATAATAGATCGTTTGGGAAGATATAGGTTATGGATGAATGAATGAAGGAGAATGTATGACATGAGGAAGGAAAGAGAACAAGATTCAAATATTGGGAGCCATCTGTATTTAATGGTGAGATGAGGAAGGAGTCTCATAAAAAAGATGAAAAGGGTTTAAGATTAGGAGAGAATCAGCAGGGAGCGGTGCCTCGGCAAGCAAAGTTTGAAAAAAGCGTAATCAGAGGTACCAAATGCTGTAGCAAAGTCACTTACATAAAAGCAGATTCCATGAGGGTTGTGGGCTTGATGTTAAATTGGCTGCTGTGGTGATAGTAATAGGATTCTTTTTGAGTTATTTACTGCTGTGTAACAAACTATCTCAAAATTTAGCATCTTAAAACAACAAAGATTTATTATTTCTCATGATTCTGGGTGTTAGCTCTAAGGCAATCTACTGGAGTCCTCACATGGCTGTATTTAGCTGAGAGCTCGACTGGGGCTAGAAAGTTCAAGATGGCCTCTTTCACATGTCTATTGCCTCCCTTGAGGTAGTTAGAATGACGAAGGACCATCTGGGCCTCTCTCTCTCCCTTTGGAGTCTCATTTTCCAAGACGAGACAGGCTACTTGAAATGGCAACTGGCTTCTAAGGGAGCAATAGGGGAACTTACAAGTCTTCTTAAGGTGTGGGCTTAGGAGCCCTAGGATAACACTTCTGCTGCTTTCTGTTGATCAAAGTAAATCACAATTTCACTGCAGGCTCAGGAGATACGGAAATACACCTCACCTCTTGAAGGAAGTTGCAGCATGTGTGAACATGGATTGGAGAGATTGCTGGTAAACATCTTTGCAGACAACCTACCCTATGCGTTCTTCTTTTGTGTCATTTGAATACCTACCTTCAAGGTTGGCCCCTTTCTTACCTTAGTTCAGGTAGCTCCAGGATTAACATGATGGCTACAGTTCCCATTTACATACAACAAAAACAGACTCTGTATCTGAAATCCACGAATGGGCTCTCACCCAAGTGCCTGCCTCGGAAGTTAAGGAAATGCGTATCTATACCCTAACAACAAAATCTGGAGGGGATGAAGGAAAGGGTCCAAGGAAAAATGATCACACCACAATCCTCATCTATTTAAAGCTGCAAAAAAAAAGAAAAAAAGCAACACAGCTTAGTAACTTTCCCACCCAAGAGTCTGAGTACAAACCTCCTAACATCCCTTTGCCATTTCTTTGCTTCAGCACCCAGACATCTTTAGATCATTTGTAGCCATGAGGTATCATGTAACATGAAAAGAGGAGGGGGGATTTTTTTTTTTTTTTTTTTTTGTATAACAACAGGCTCTTTGTCTACTTTGAATATGCCAGGGAAATACCTTACTATGCAGAGGAATACTGTAAATAGGGCAATCTTTTGCAAGACAAGTTTTCAGGAAGTATGTTGGCTTTATTACTTATCTTTATGGCACATAATCTAGCCCTGATTGAGTAAATGAGTCTTCTTGCTGACCATGTACACACAGATGGCCAGATTTTTGTGTCGTTATATGGTTGTAAAGTAAGCATTGACTCTCAGTTCGATGACTGAAAGCATTGTTTTATTTTTGCTTCCAAATATACACACATAAGGCCAATTTTATTATTTTAGAATTATTTCTTAGGACTAACTAATTTCCATAACTACCAAACAAACAAAGCTTAACACAAATGATTTATACTTGTAAGCACTACATAACGTATGAATGCAAGCAGACTGATATTCATGTTAAAAGTCCCGACCCATAATTGTAGTGGTTTTGTAACAGTCTAATTGTTGCAATTTCTAATTGTAGTGATCTAATCTGGTCCAGCTGGCTGTGAAATCTTGAGGATTATTTCCTAACACTAACAAAATGATTTGCAGAAATAAGCACTATTTGTATATCATATAAACAAATCAACATTGATCTTTAAATTTATGACACTGAATTTTAGTGAAAAGAATACTAGACAGTCTTTTGGTCTCTGGATGTGAAATCTTGAGCTAGTTCACTGCTTTGGAATGCATTTTCACAATTTTCCATCGTTGGAACAAGGCAATAGAACTAGATTATCCCAACGGTCCATATCCAGCTCTAATATTCTATCATTCTTTGGTTCCGATAATGTTAGAAGTTGTTAACAAAGGCCAGTACAATTTCTCGGAACAAATGAGTCTTTCCACAACTTAAGCTGATAAATTACTTTATAGGCCTCTGAGGATTAAAATGTCAGCATTAAAAGATTAGAATCTAATCTTCAAATAAGCCTTTTCCACAAGCTGGTGAGTCTTCTTTTCATATTCTAAGGCATCTCCTCACTTTTTCACATACGAATGTTTAAGGGGAAAACCAACCAACTGACCTTTTAATTGAAGAGGATGAGAAAAAGTGACTTTTCAGGAAAAAATGCTTCCATCATAGCCAGAATTCACCTTTTCATAAGTATAAAATTCTGTAAATTTAAAATTGCAAAAACAAAAACAAAAGCAAACCCATTGCCCAAGTTGATTCCGACTCATAGCAACCCTACAGGACAGAGTAGAACTGCCTCGTAGAGTTTCCAAGGAGCACAGGATGGATTCAAACTGCTGACCTCTTGCTTAGCAGCTGTAGCAGTTTAACCAGTACACCACCAGGTGCTCTCTAAATACAACTTGATTTTTCATTTATTACAAAGACTTTAATTCTAGTGTCATTGATGTTGACGTTTTTCATTGATGTTGATGGCTTTTGCCGTCTTTATTATTGAGGCAAAATTCACATAACATTAAATTTACCATTTGGGCCACTACCAACACAAGTTTTTATTTTATTTTTATGTTATCCTCTAGTTTTTTTTTTTTTCTAATCATGGTAAAAATATACATAACAAAGCACTTGCCAACTCAGCAATCTTACATGTGTAATTCCCTGATATTGATTACATTTTTCACAACATAACTTTTTAATGAAGTTGTGTAAAACAAAAAAGTGAGTTTGGAGACTGAGAAAAGAAAGCAATAACTGGCCATGGAAAGGAGGCAGCCTTCTCTTTAGCATGGTGTGGAGACTAACAGAGCTGATGGACTATGGAATCACACAGACATGGGTATCCTAGGTACGAATCATAGCTCTCACCACTTATTAGCTACATGACCTTGGGAAAATTACTTCGTAACTCTAAATCTCAGTTTCTTCTTGTAATATTATTAGCAGAAGTATCAGAGGCTATTGCCAGAATTTAGTGAGAAAATGCAACTAAGGAGCCCAGCATTGAGCTAGGCATTTAGTTCATGTTCAAAGTACTTATTATTACTTCTACTATCATCATCATCATTAAAGCTAGGGTACCATGGATCTTTCATGAATAAGTAAAATGTGAAGAAAACATCATGAATGTTAATAGCATGATATTTGTACACTTATTACTATAAAAATCATTACTAATCATGTTTGTGCTTATAGATATGAAATAGAGCAGAAATATCAGGTTTAACTTCTACTTTCTAGGAATTTATAAGATATATGATTAAAAATATTTGACACATACATTACGCTAATATGTAAAAAATTTAGTTTTTGTGTCAGGAAAATGGGCTAGTGTTAATGAAGTGACTGTTAACAGTGTCCAGATGACAGTAATCACCACAATTACCTTCTTCTTGGAGAAGAAAATCTTCTGGGAGGAGATGGAACTAGACAAGCCTTTTATTTCTGTACTTTTTTTTTTGATTATTAGTATACTATTTTTTTATACGTTGTTGCTGTTAGGCACCTTCAAGTTGGTTCCTACTCAAAGCTACCCTATGAACAACAGAACCAAACACTGCCTGGTCCCACATATCCTCACAATCATTGTTGTGCTTGAGCCCATTATTGCAGCCACTGGGTCAATCCATCATATTGAGGGTCTTCCACTTGTTTGCTGACCCTCTGTTTTACCAAGTATGACGTCCTTCTCCAGGAACTGATCCCTCCCGATAACATGGCCAAAGTATGTGAGACGTAGTTTCACCATCCTTGCTTCTAAGGAGCATTCTGGTTGTACTTCTTCCCAGACAGATTTCTTTGTTCTTTTAGCAGTCCAAGGTATGTTCAATATTCTTCTCCAACACCACAATTCAAAGGCAATTCTTCTTCAGTCTTATTTATCATTCGGCTTTTGCATGCATAGAAGGCTATTGAAAACACCATGGCTTGGGTCAGCGCACCCTTAATCTTCAAGGGGACACTTTTTAACACTCTAAAGAGGTTTTTTGCAGTAGATTTGCCCAATGCAGATTTTATATTCATTATAATTTATTTTATATGTATATTTTATTATTATAATTTACATTCCTTGTAAAAATTTTTTAATATAGAGAAATAAACTTAATCAAATATTACCAAAAAATCCACTATCCAGAGATGGTTTTGAGCGCCATCAAGTCAATTCTGATGCATAGCAACCCCATGTGACAGAATAGAACTGCCTCATAGGGTTTTCTAGGCTGTAATCTTTACGGAACCAAATCACTAGGTCTTTTTCCTGTGGATCACTAAGTGGGTTCAATCTGCCAACCTTTTGGTTAGAAGCTGAGCACTTAACTGTTTGCGCCACCAAGGCTCCTTATCCAGAGATTACTGCTGTCAATATTTTATTTTTCATAGTTTATATTTCCAGCTTTATTTTACAAATACAGGTCATAACACATATATTATTTTTCAATATGCAGTTTAATATTTTATCATAGCAATGTATCAAAATTAATATACTTGATTATTTAGTGGTGGATGTAGTGGTTAAGACCTATGTCTGCTAACCAAAAGATTGGCAGTTCAAATCTACCAGGTGCTTCTTGGAAACCCTATGGGGCAGTTCTACTTTGTCCTATAGGGTCGCTGTGAGTCAGAATTTACTTGATGGCAATGGGTTTGGTTTTGGCATTCATTATATATACAAAATGTCTTACTATAAGCAGCATTCTGAAAAATATTTTTATAGTTTAAGTTACACATACATCTGTGATTATTTGATTTTAGTTTATCTGATTATTAAGGAGACCATAAGTGGAATTGAAGAAGACCATAGAAGTTGATTACATTTAAGGCTATTGATAACTATAACAAGACTACTCAGGAGTTCTTTCGAATTATTAAACATAAAAGCTTGGAATGAGAAAGGTCTCCTAGACCTAGTTTCTTGGATTGTTGTTGCTGTCGTTAGGTGCCATTGAGGTGATTCCAACTCATTTCTCCAGCTGATATTCATCTTTTCTTCCTCTTTAGGTTGTACCAATTGTTACCTGTGTATTTATAAACAAAAGAATATTGTCTGTCCTGACATTTAAATATTGTATATGTGTGTGTGTTTCTTATGTTCTCCCAGAGACAAGTTCTGGATTGTGGATATCAACTTACATAAAGTTTTAAATGATTATCCCTCATCAAACACAGTGCTGTGCTGGGTATAGTGTTCATAGTGTACTATGTAATATGCATAATAACTCAATGGACATTGAGAACTTAGAGAATAAAGACAACTCCGAAGGAAATGGAATTAATAATGGGAAATATTTAAATTAGGACTTTTAAATACATAATAATAAGACATAGTAGAATGATATTTCTCTACTGATTTTTGTTGGCAAAATGAGACAAAAGGAGTGAACAGGCCCTAAATGATACTTTTCCAATTCTAGTTTCCTGCTAGGCAAGAAATAATCTTTCTCTTTAGTAGGGGAGAGTAGCTTTAACTATACATTGTTGTTGTGGTTAGGTGCCAGGAGTCTATTTTGACTCATAGTGACCGCATGTGACAGACTAGAACTGCCTCACAGGGTTTTCTTGGCTATAATCTTTACAGAAGCTATCGCCAGGTCTGTCTCCTACAGAGCTTCCAGGTGGGTTTGAACTGTTAACCTTTCCGAGCCAAGCACTTAACTGTTGTGCCACCAAAAAAAAAAAAAAAAAAAAACCAAACCCTGTGCCATTGAGTCGATTCCAACTCATAGTGACCCTATAGGACAGAGCAGAACTGCCCCATAGAGTTTCCAAGGAACGCCTGGCAGATTCGAACTGCTGACCCTTTGGTAAGCAGCCATAGCACTTAACCACTATGCCACCAGGGCTCCTTAACTATAGAGATGATATTTAAAGCCAGGAGAATAGATGAGATAGCCAAAGGGAGAGTGTAGAAAGCTAAGGAAAAGTCTAGGATCTAACCCCTGAAACCTCCAAAATTTATAGCCAAGATAAATAAAGGGAAGCCAGGAAGCATAGAAAGAAGAGCTGCAGGGGGAGAGGGCTCATGGAAGCTAGCAGAGAAGGATATTTTGAGAAAAATAGATAATACAACCCTGTCAGATCCTGCTGAGAATCTGAATCACATGAGGAAAAAATCTAATGGGATTTAGAAGGTTTAGGTTGCAGACAAGAACAGATTTGCTGATGTGCTAGAGGCAGAAACCAAACTGAAAACAGTTTAAGTTTGGATGGGTAGTGAGGAAATGGAAGTGGACATATCAACACATTTTCTGTAAAGTCAGGTATGAATGAGGGAGGAAAAAAAAAAAAGAACTTTAATCGAACAGGAAGTTGGTTAAAGGGACTTTCTGTTTTTCTAAGATGTGCATTTTTAGAGTTAAATTTTCTACAGGTATGAATGAGTCAGAAAGAGGGAGAGAGCAATGAATCGGGAGCAAGAGGTGGGATACAATGAGCAAAGTCCTAGAGATGTTGAGGGGCAGTGGTAGAGCAGTTAAACTTTTGTTTGAAACTGGTCAAACAGCACTACCATTGAGAATTATTAGTATGGCCGGTTTTCAACTGCAGAAATTTATTACTTCCTTCTTAGCATCTCTCGAAAATCTTTGATATACGAGCTAGAGAAGCTTACATGGTGAACACAGCTGAGGCGGGTTCTACAAATTTCAGTTGTGAGAATGCGAAAGTGTATAAGATCCAGCAGAAGTGTAGTGATAAAGATCAAAGCAGAAACAGCACGTTAATAACCTGCATACCATTTTCGCTGTTCCCGGAGAAATTGCAGAAGTATCTAAGACAAACAACGTGAGGCAATACTAAGCAGACTTCAGGGCTACAGGCTGAAAGCAAGCAAAACAAATGTCCATTATATCAAGATAATGTAAAGTACTGTGGACACAGAACAGATGTGAAACAAATTCACTTAGTTTCAGGAAGCATGACAACTAGACCCATTCAAACAATCAGGCCAAAATTTTTCTGAGTGCACATGAATGAAAATATATTTACTCAGAGTTTGTGTAACCCAAACTAGGGCTTTAGTGGTTTCGAAAATCCCAACAAATTCCTCTGAATTGCCACTGAGTTTTTTTACTTACCATTTAAAAATTAAATGATATTACATGTGTGAAACCATGTAAACCCATGCTCAGCATATAGCAGATACTCAATAACATGCTAATTGATATAAGCCTTTACCCCAAGGGAAATAAACCAAAGAAATAAGGGAATATGACATTTGATTTTTATGAGAACTTACTAGCTTAACATCTTAGTTAAAAATACTTAATTTGATTTTAGTTTATCTGATTATTAAGGAGCTCAAATATTAAGTAAACATCCCAAAGAGTCAGTGTTTGGAGAAAAAAAAAAAAGTGAATCTGCAAAATGAAGCTTGTTATAGGCTTGAATGTGGATGCAATTTTGAGTCCATTACACTTCTCATGTGATATGGTTCTTGCTCAGAATGAAAGGTAAGTAATAATTGGTGTGTCTGATTGATAGACTTGGCTTTATAGGAATAGCTCTTTAGCCTATATACATTGATTTAGCTTATAGGAAAGTGATTTGAAATAAGAATCACTCATCAACATCAACTATTAACATCACCAAATTTGTCTTAATGAATACAAAAGCTTTGCCTTAATTCTTCTTTATAAGTACAGAAAAATCGTATTTGAAAGCAGCCTTGGCTCTCACTAAGAATTTATGAATGAATTTAATGCATACTCAAACTGTTCATTACCTATGTTTATATTAAGTATATATTTCCAATTCTTAAACAAAATACACAGCAAGACCACGTTAAAAGATTTTAGGGTCTGCATGAAATACATCTCTCTTCTGTTTGTGGCTTGTCTTCTGCTCTTTAAATAGGATGTGCCTGGAGTTATGGCCTTTGTACCATATTACCTTGTTCCAATCAATGCACTTTCATCACTATTATGTAATTAGTATATATATGTCACTACTGACAGTTATATTAATTGTAAATAACTGAAATATGACTATGACTAATTGTTTTGATGTATTTTCAAATCTGAGAGGAGTAACAGAAAAGCTTATGCATCATGGGCCATGAGTTTACCTGCCGACTTGGACACCCAGTGAGAAGACTCTGGGAATTGTAGTCACCAAGAGAAATAGTATGGGGTGAAGAAGGGTTAGAGGCAAAGGTCTTGGGAAATCCAGCCCTCCCATTTGCTCCAACTCAGGAATATCAAATGCATCTTGACAAAGTTAGGTGACAATATATCCATTACTCAGACAAGTAGCTTGATAAAGAGATGCCTAAAAGACAAAATAACAAATCTTGAAATTCCAAAAGTATCAAAATGCCAACAGGGTTATATGCATAAGTGGCATTCTGAGATAAACTGACATGATTTGTTAGACATCTCTTATTAATTCTCACATTAGTAAAGGTAGCAGGAGACAGATCAAATAATTGAGAAATCACTGGGTAGGTCTATTCTTCAGTCATAGAGGATATGAATCACTGAGGACGTAACACTTGAGTTCCCCATTTTACAGCTGCCCACCTGCTGTGCCAAACCAGTGACATTGCCTTTGAAGTTATCACTTCATCAGTATGCAGCTCAGCTGAAGCTTTCTTGGTGTGTCCTATGCTCTCACTTTAGTTGGCACTGAGAGGGCAGGCACCTGATTACAAATGAATTGGCTGAAGGATCTTTTTTAGATGTGACAATATAAAAGAATGTTTGTAGGTATGATTACTTTTTATGGCCACCTGGAAGGCAACAAATTCAAGGCAATTCTTGAAAGAATTGAAGGCATTTTCCAGTAAGTTCAGGGAAGTTTGATTTTGTTTTTAATTGTAGGGAATTGCAGTGGAAAAGAGCACATATTCCATCTTTACTTCCCTCTGCCCTAAAGCAGCACAATCTCTTAGCATATCACAAAATTTAAAACGCTCACACCTGAAAGGTCTGATCTAGCATTAAGTGAATTAAACTATTAGTGGAAAAAATGGAAATTTTAATATTGTAAAGAAAATCAGCTCAGAAGAAATCAAATATTCCTATATTTGCCCAACCCATTTTCCCAGAGATAGTAGGTAAAAATACATTTAAAAAAAATTTTTATTGTGCTATAAGTGAAAGTTTACAAATCAAGTCAGTCTTTCATACAAAAATTTATACATACCTTGCTATATACTCCTAATTGCTCTCCCTCTAATGAGATAGCAAACTCCTTCCCTCCACTCTCTATTGTTGTGTCCATTCAGCCAGCTTCTGACCCCCTCTGCCCTCTCATCTCCCCTCCAGACAGGAGATGCCAACACAGTCTCATGTGTCTACTTGATCCAAGAAGCTTATTCTTTACCAGTATCGTTTTCTATCCCATTGTGCAGTCCAATCCCTGTCTGAAGAGTTGGCTTTGGGAATGGTTCCTGTCTTGGGCTAACAGAAGGTCTGGGGACCATGACCTCTGGGGTCCTTCTAGTCTCAGTCAGACCATTAAGTCTGGTCTGGTAAAAATACTTTTGAGTAAAAATGTAAAGAAAATTAATCAAGCTCATTGTCTTGAGCAGACTGACTGGCTTATCCTTGGAAATTTATGACTTAGGAAGAAAACTAATGACAAAATGTAGTTCTTCTCTCAATTTGATCTCAATGTACTAAGCAGAATTTGCATTTGCTTGTCTAATAGGAGTTTGTTGTTCTAGGAGTCCTATAGTGCCCAAATTACAACAAACATTTCACTATCAGTTGTCAAACATTATCATCATCAGATTTAGAGATATTCTACTTTTAAATCATGCAAGAAAAAGTCTCCACCCACACAGTCCCATTTGGGGTCCCATGAAGATCATCGGGATATTTGGATGACATAAAAAGTCATCCAATTTTCCCCTCTCTGCTTCTCCAGCCCATCTCTGATCACATCCTTTGGAATACATCCCCCCCACACTTCAGCAGGAGCCCTGGTGGTACAGTGGTTAGGAGCTACAGCGGCTAATCAAAAGATCAACAGTTCATATCCATCAGCTGCTCCTTGGAAACCCTATGGGGTAGTTCTCCTCTGTCCCATAGGGCTGCTATGAGTTGGAGTCTACTCCATAGCAACGGTTTTTTTTTGTTTGTTTGTTTGTTTGACATTTCACAATGTTCAACCTTCTGTCATTATTCAAGCATGCTTAGTTTCTATTTCCTTAGAAACTTATCATTCCCATTACTTCTGCCAGGAAAATTTTCTTTAGTTTTTTAGATAAGACCAATTAATCTCCTATTACCCCTCCCAAATGTTCATCATTCCGGTCAGTTTTCCCAGACTTCTCTGGACAAGGCTAATCATTCTTTCCCTTTTACTCCCTTAAAACCTTGGGCCTTCAGTAGAAAATCTGTCACGCCCTGCTCTAATTATCATTGGTAGTGTATTCCTTTGGTAAATTAGTCATCATGTCATTTTTTTCTCCCATTGGAGCCATCTTTTTTTTCAATAGGGCTACATGGGGCTGTGTAGTGATGGTGGGTAGTCACATGGTCAAAAGAGGTCAGAATGTAAAAATACACCAAATTCCCCTAAATCTCAGGGGGAATATACTTTGGAACTCCTGTTGCTGTGATGCTGAAAGCTATGCCACCAAAATTTAAAACATCAGCAGGGCCACCCATGGTGGACAGTTTCGGCAGAGCTTCCAGACTCAGCCAGGCTAGGAAGAAAGAGACCTGATAATCTACTTCTGAAAAACTGGCCGGTGAAAACCTTATGAATAGCAGTGGAACAGCGTCTGATGCAGTGCAGAAAGATGAGCTCCCGAGGTTGGAAGGCACTCAAAATACAGCTGGAGAAGAGCTGTCTCCTCAAAGTTGAGTAATCCTTAATGACTTGGATGCAGTAAAGTTTTTGAGACTTTCATTTGTTGATGTGGCACGACTCAAAATAAAGAGGAGCAGCTGCAAACATCCATTAGTATTGTATGTTGTAGAATGTACGAAGTATGACTCTATGAAAATTGGAACTTGTCAAAATTGAAATGGAACCCTTGAAGATAGATACCCTAGGCATTAGTGAGCTGAAATGGACTGGTATTGGCCATTTTTAATTAAACAACCATATGGTCTATAATGCTGGAAATGACAAATTGAAGAGGAATGTCTTTGGATTCACTGCCAAAAAGAACATTTCGAGATCTATCCTGAAGTACAACTCTGTCAGTGATAGAATACTATCCATATACCTACAAGGAAGACCAGTTAATAGGCTGTTATTCAAATTTATGCATCAACCACTAATGCCATAGATGAAGAAATTGAAGATTTTTACCACCTTTTGCAGTCTAATACTGATCAAACATACAATCAAGATGCAATGATAATTACTAGAATTGGAATGCAAAAGTTGGAAACAAAGAAGAAACAGTAGTTGGAAAAAATGGCCTTGGTGATAGAAACAACCCAGGAGATCACATAAGTGACTTTGCAAAACCAATGATCTTTTTCAAGACCATAAATGGTGACTATACATGTGGACCCCGCCAGATGGAATATACAGAAATCAAATCAACTACATGTGTGGAAAGAGATGATGGAGAAGCTCCATATCATCAGTCAGAACAAGGCCAGGGACCGACTGTGGAACAGACTATCAATTGCCATATGCAAGCTCAAGCTGAAGCAAACGAAAATTAAAACAAGTCCATAAGAGCCAAAATACAACCTTGAGTATATCCCACCTGAATTTAGAGGCCATTTCAAGAGCAAATTTGATACACTGAACACTCATGATAGAAGTTCAGATGAGTTGTGGGATGACATCAAGGACATTATACATGAAGATAGCAAAAGGTCATTAAAAAAACAGACAGAAAGAAAATACCAAAATGGATGTCAGAAGAGACTCTGAAACTTGCCCATGAACATAGAGTAGCTGAAGTGAAAGGAAAAAAATGATGACCCAAAAGAGCTGAAGAGAAGATTTCAAAGGATGGCTTGAGAAGACAAAGTAAAATATTGCAATGAAATGTACAAAGACCTGGAGTTAGAAAACCAAAAAGGAAGAACACACTTGGCATTTCACATGCTGAAAGAACTGAAGAAAAATTGAAGCCTCAAGTTGCAATATTGAAGGACTCTTTGGGCACCCTGGTGGCGTAGTGGTTAAGTGCTACGGCTGCTAACCTAAAGGTCAGCAGTTCAAATCTGCCAGGCGCTCCTTGGAAACTCTATGGGGCAGTTCTACCCTGTCTTATAGAGTCGGTATGAGTCGGAATTGACTCGATGGCAACAGGTTTGGTTTTTGGTAATGGGGTGGACACCCTGAAGTAGTGGTTAAGTGCTATGGCTGCTAACTAAAAGGTCAGCAGTTTGAATCCATCAGGCACTCCTTGGAAACTCAATGGGGTAGTTCTATTCTGTCCCATAGGGTCTCTATGAGTTGAAATTAACTTGATGGCAGTGGATTTGGTTTGTTTTTTTGGTTATGGGCAAAATGTTGAGCAATGCAGTAAGCATCAAAAGAAGATGGAAGGAATGCAGAGTCATTGTACCAAAAATAATTGGTTGATATCCAACCATTTTAGAAGGTACCACATGATTAAGAACTGAAAGTTTTGAAGGAAGAACTCCAAGCTACACTGAAGGTATTGACAAAAAACAGTGCTCCAGGAATTGACAGAATATCAATTGAGATATTTCAGCAAATGGGTTCAATGCTGGAAGTGCTCATTCATCTATGCCAAGATATTTGGAAGACAGCTACCTGGCCAACCAGATGGAAGAGATCCATATTTGTGCCCATTCCAAAGAAAGGTGATCCAACAGAATGTGGAAATTGTCGAACAATGTCATTAATATCACACACAAGTAAAATTTTGCTGAAAATAATTAAAAAAATGATTGTAGCAGTACATTCACTGGGAATTTCCTGCCAGAAATTCAAGTCAGATTCAGAGGAGGATGTCAAATGCGGGATATCATTTCTACTGTCAGATGGGTCTTGGCAGAAAGCAGAGAACACCAGAAAGGTATTAACCTGTGTTTTATTGACTATGCAAAGGCATTCGTATGTGTGGATCATAACAAATAATGGATAGCATTGTGAAGAATGGAAATTCCAAAACACTTAACTGTGCTTACGTGAAACCTGTACATAAAACAAGAGGCTGTTGTTCAAACAAATCAAGGGGATAGTGCATGGTTTAAAATCAGTAAAGCCGTGGGTCAGGGTTGGATCTTTTCACCATATTTATTCCAACTGTATGCTGAGCAAATAATTGCAGAAGCTGGACTATATGAAAAAGAACACAGGCTCAGGATTGGAGGAAGATTCATTAACTTTTGATATACAGATGACACAACCTTGCTTGTTGAAAGTGAAGAGGACTTAAGCACTTACTGATGAAGAGCAAAAACTACAGCATTCAGTATGGTTTACACCTCAACATAAAGAAAACAAATTCTCACAACTGGACCCACAAGCAACATCATGATAAATGGAGAAAATATTTAAATTGTCAAGGATTTCATTTTACTTGGATCCATGATCAATGCCCATGGAAGCAGTAGTCAAGAAATCAAATGATGTATTTCTTTGGGCAAATCTGCTGCAAAATGCCTTTTTAATGTGTTAAAAAGCAAAAATATCACTTAGAGGACTAGGGTAGGCCTGACCCAAGCCATGGTATTTTCAATCGCCTCATATGCATTGGAAAGCTGGACAATGAATAAGGAAGAGGGAAGAACTGATGCCCGTGAATTATGGTGTTGGTGAAGAATATTGAATATGCCATGGACTGCCAGAAGAATGAACAAATCTGTCTTGGAAGAAGTCCATCGGCAATGTCCTTAGAACCATGGATGGCAAGACTTTGTCTCACATACTTAGGCCATGTTGTCAGGAGGGATCAATCCCTGAAAAGAACATAAGCTTGGTAAAGTACAGGGTCAGCAAAAAAGAGGAAGACCTTCAATGTGATGGATTACACAGTGCCTGCAATCATAGCTATGATTGTAAGGATAGAGCAGGACCAGGCACTGTTTATTTCTGTTGTACATATGGTTGCTGTGACTCAGAACTGTCACAATAGCACCTGCCAACAACAACAACATACCTTGGACTGCCAGAAGAATGAACTAAATCAGTCTTAGAAGAAATACAGCCAGAATGATTCTTAAAAGTGAGGATAGTGAGACTTCAGCTTTTTTACTGTGGACATGTCATTAGGAAAGACCAATCACTAGAAAAAGACATCATGCTTGCTTAAGTAGAGGGTCAGAGAAAATGAGGGAAACTCTCAGTTAGATGGACTGACACAATAGCTGCAACAATGGACTGAAACAAAGTAACAATCATGAAGATGGCTCAAGACTGGGCAGTGTTTTGTTCTGTTATGTAGAAGGTCATCATGAGATGAGGACAGCTAACAACATCAGTTCTTTGAATGATCTCCTTGAAGCCTCTATTACTGAGTTTGAGGTGAGGAGAAGAATATACTTCTTTCCCTAATCAGAGCAGAGGGAGAAAACTTCATAGCACTCAAATACACCTTTACTAAGAAATTCTGTTTTTCCAACTTCGGTTTCTGTGTATGTGTGTGGTCACTGTGAATTTTGCTACAAAAATAGAGGTTTGCTCACCTCTTAAATAAGGAGTAGCACTTGACTTTGAAGTGTGCTCATTGATGCTAAATAGTGTTTTATTTTTGACCTTTAGCTGAAATTGAAGCAGAAAGTACTTCTAGGCAGGGTACTCTGAGGCAAGAGAGTCCTAGAGAAAGCACCCTAAATTTCCCATATATCTAAACTTGAATTTCCATATATCTACCCAGGAGTCTACACTCCTGTGCAGGAGATACACAAATGAGAAGGAGGTGGCTGGACAGTCCTTGGGAGTGATTGGAAGAAGAAATTCTTACATCTTAGTGGATCACCTATAGTAGGGCAAGATGGGTCAGTGCCAATTCATATTTGAGGGTCAATTCAGAGCCACACTAATTTGCATAGTAACTATATGTGGATTAGTAAGAAGCCCTCTGGGGGACAATTTAGAAAATGTGACCTCCTTTGGGATGACCCACAACTCCATTCAGGGCACAGGCTGAGAAGTAGAGTTCAGGCTGGATTGCCTCCCAACCATCTCTCCTGTGCTGGGCAACACTGTATGATTACATGATGATTTCTTTCTTTAAAATGAATATCTGTCGATATACTGAGAAATTGTAATAGACTATTTCTAGCCCACTTTTTATAATTTTGGATAATATTTTGAAAACTAAAAACAAATATAACTTAATTTTAAATATCCATGAAATACATTCATCAGAAAAGAACTCAGCATCGAGAATTCATCCATGCCTCTATGCCATCCATGAAGGTGAATCATAGGGATGTAAGAATCTTGGAATTTAAGGTAAGGCTAGTGCCACAAAATAGAAATCACTCATCAAGGCACATATGGCTGACTGCTTCTATGAAAGGCAAAAAGTAAACCATCATAAAAACATTTCTATTAGTGATCTGTGTCATGTGTTCCTAAAACAGGAGTTCTTTGGAAGTTGATAATCTTAATAGATATTCTTAAGTGCGCAATTAAAAAATTGATTACTGTGCCCATTTATATCCTAGACAATGAGGGCTAGCATGATTTTCATACTTGAAGGTTGGTGCCTTATTCTTCAAGTGTACATATACTAACCATTGTTACCTTCAGGACTGTTTAGTCATTAGTTGTTGAGTCCTTTTAGGCTCATGGCGACCCCATGTGTGCAGAGTAGAACTGATCCTTGGAGTTTTCAAGGCTATGATGTTTTAGAAGCAGATTGCCAGGCCTGTCTTCTGAGGTGCCTCCTGGGTGGGTTTGAATCGCCAACCTTTGGCTAGTAATGTATTATGGTTATATCAAATTCCATAAATCTTGATGGTTTCTAAGTGGCTTATAATTGAATTCTGGTGACTATGAGAAATCTGGGTATAGTTTGAGGAAAGTATTTTAGATTTAGATATTTACCATCAGCTTCTGTGTATTTTTGAAATAATTCACCACAGAATTTCAAGCAAAAGAACATACTTTGGTACATTAATTTTTCTATAGTCTATTAAATGTGTGTTATTGTTAGGTGTCGTCAAGTCAGTTTCGGCTCATAGCGACCTTACGTAGAACAGAATAAAACATTACTTGGTCTTGCAACATCTTCACAACCATTACTATGATTGAGTCCATTGTTGCAGTCCATCTCATTGAGGGTCTTCTTCCTTTTCGCTGACCATCTACTTTACCGAGCATGATGTCCTTCTCCATGGATTAGTCCATCCTGGTAACAGGTTCAAAGTAAACATAACAAAATCTCACCATCCTCACTTCTGAGGAGCATCCTGGCTGTACTTCTTCCAAGACAGGTTTTTCATTCTTCTGGTGGTCCGTGGAATAGTCAATATTCTTCACCAACACTATAATTCAAAGCCTTCAATTATTCTTCTGTCTTCCTTTTTCATTGTACAGATTTTGCATGCATGAGGTGATTAACCAAGTGTTAAAAAACAAAGATTAATTTTATAATATTTATTTCAATATTATATCTTCAAAATCTTCATAATTCTTTGATGTTTACAATAATTTTTTTCTCAATTGACTACAAAGTAAAAACTAAATTAATTACTGATTATGTCAACAAAGAGAATACCACCAGTTCCCAGAGGCTACCTCCTTCCAAACATTCAAACATTGCCTTTCATCACTGTCAAAGCCGACTATCTTGCCTTCTAGCATGATAGCCTAGTTTTACCTATTTTTTGTAGAGTGTGTAAATAGAATCATAGAGTATGTCCTTGTTTGTATCTGGCTTCCTTAAAAAAAAAAAAAAAAATTTTTTTTTTTAGATCACATTATATTTGTGAGATTCAGCCATGTTGTATATAGCTGGAAGTTTATTCATTTACATATTCCATTGTATGACTACATAAAAATTTTTAATCTCTTTCATTTTATTATTATAAATAATGTTGCTATAAGCATTCTTATACACTGTTCTATATATATATAAAACTCATAAGAAAGTACCTAGGAGTGGAATTGGTTGGTATATCTTTAAAAATGCTGTTTTAACAATTCATACTACTACCAGAATTATGTAAGTTCTTGTTGGCCCACATCCTTGCCAAAGTTTGGTATTTCAGTTCTGAATTGGAAGCATTCTATATTCTATTCTGTTTTTCTCTCTTTCCATCGGATAGCCCTTAGTACACTTAATATACCCAGCTCCCAATTTATGCTCAGTGTTTGTTAGTCATTGTGAATAAATAATATTTATTATATAAAGCAATTATATATGTATGTGTAGATAAAGGAAACCCTGGTGGCATAGTGGTTAAGAGCTACGTCTGCTAACCAAAAGGTCAGTAGTTCAAATCCACCAGCTGCTCCTTGGAAACTCTATGGGGCAGTTCTACGCTGTCCAGTAGGGTCACTATGAGTCAGAATCAACTAGAGGGCAACAGGTTTGGTTTTTTTGGTTTTGTGTATATAAAATTTTTAAACTATCAATACACTATTATTGTTTTTATACTATCCAACTTTGTTTAGATTTACCCTCATTTTTAAATTTTGTGTTTCTTTTCCTACCATCTGGCGTCTCTAATCTTCAATCTAAGATCTTGTATATTCCTTCTGAAAAAGTTTTTTTTTCCCCCAATAGTAGGTTCTACAAGTGATAATTCTTTCAGCATTTGTTTTCCTTAATATACTTTCTTTTTTTCATTTTCATTTTCTAAGGGTATTTTTGTTGTGTATAGAATTCTCACTGGCAGTTATTTCCTTTCAATGATTTGAAAATAACATTCAGATATCACCTGTTTTCCATTGTTGCTGTAAAGAAGTCAAGTTTTAATTGAACTGTCACACCTCAGAATATAATTCTTACAGTTAGGTACTTATTTATCTATTTTAAACCTTCTGGTTGTTTTTTAATTTTCTCTTTGTCCTTTGGTTTTCTGCAGATGCTATATCATTAGGCAAGGATTTTTTTTGTATTTATCTTGCTTGTTTTCATAGTCTTTTTTTTGAATTGATGGATTCATGTTTTTCATCAGTTTTGCAAAGATTGTAGCTATTATTTCCTCAGATAGTGCTTCTGCTTCATTTTTCTTCTGCTCTTTAGGATTCCAACTACAATTATGTTAACCTTTCTCATTATATCCTCCATGTCTTTTATCCTTTTGTCTGTTTCATTTTCATATCCCTATCTATTTGTGCATTATTCAAGATGTCTTCTCCTAGCTCCTCCACTGAACAAATTCTCTCTTCTACTGCTTTAATCTGCTGTTAAAACACCCATTGAGTCCTTCATGACTTATCATTTCATTTTCCAGTTCTGTAATTTCTATCCGCTTTTTTTATAGTTTGCAATTACAGCCTGAAAATTTCAATCCTGGCTATGATCGCCTTAAACATAATTAGCATCATTATTTCAAATTTTGTTCTAATATCTGGAATTCCTATAGGTCTGTTTCAAAGGTTTGTTGTTGATGCTGGTTTTCAGTCATGTTGTCTTATCTCCTCAATTCTCTGTTTTTTTTTTTCTTTTTTGTTAATATTTTGGATATCTTGTTTACATAATCAGAGAAATAATTTGAGACAAACATGTATTCTTGCTCCAAAGACCATTAATTTTCTTCTATTAGCTGTGTGGGGCACTAGAAATATGGGTTGCATCAATCCAATTTGAGAGACTGAGAAGTTTGAACTTAAACTTTCTACCACCAACTGCTCCCATTTTGGAGGTCCCTGGACCCCAATTTTTACCTCTCTGTCTACACCAGACTCCAAAAGTGTCTATTCCACCTTTGAATTTTGTGACTCCCCTGTCCAGAATTGGCAAATAACTTTAGGAGAAAACAATCCCATTTCCAGGCTTGCCTCAGTGGGTTCTTTAACAGATTGTGGTCTGGTAAATTTTAACTCTATTTTCTACTTTCCAATGCTTTCAAAACATTTTTTTTTCAGTATTTCTAGTTATCGTCATGGGAGTTTTACTTTGCTAGAAGCAGAAGCACCTGCAGTAACATTTGAAATTATTCTGTATTGCTCAAATGTCATTTTTTATTTCCCCATTTTGGATTTCTCCTCTTTGACTCACTTTAAATTTGTCTTACTGTAAAACATCCCAAGCCAACTTGAAACATTATCACATACCAAAATACATGATCAATTTTTTGTCATTGTTGTAAAACTGTGTTGAAGAAGTAGTAAGACATTTCTTATTCAAACTCCTCAAATTTCTAACAGGCTATCCAGAAAATCTGTTAATTAAAAGCATTTATCTGAGACAGCCAGATGAAAAAGTCTGCTAACTTCAATCCAAGTCTTTCCACTCACCAGGTGAGTGAATTTGGCCAGGTGTTTTACTTATATGTACTTCATTTTCCTCATCTACAAAAAAAAAAAATTTTGTGATATATACTTCATTTTCCTCATCTATGGTAAAAAAAAATTTTTTTATGGTATGTGATATATACTTCATTTTCCTCATCTACAGTATGTGACATATACTTCATTTTCCTCATCTACAGTATGTGATAATATACTTCATTTTCTTCATCTATAATATGTAATATATAGTTCATTTTCCTCATCTATAGTATGTGATGGAAACCCTGGTGGCATAGTGGTTAAGTGCTGCGGCTGCTAACCAAAGGGTCGGCAGTTCGAATCCGCCAGGCACTCCTTGGAAACTCTATGGGGCAGTTCTACTCTGTCCTATAGGGTCGCTATGAGTCAGAATCAACTCGACGGCACTGGGTTTGGTTTTTTTGGTTATAGTATGTGGTATGTAGATGAGGAAAATGAAGTACATATTATAAGTAAAAAACCTGGCCAAATTCACTCACCTGGTGAGTGGAAAGACTTGGACTAAAGTTAGCAGACTTTCTCGTCTGGCTGTCTCAGATAAACACTTTTAATTAACAGATTTTCTAGATAGCCTGTTAGAAATTTAATGAGTTGTAATAAGAAATGTCTTCACTACTCGTTGATCACAGTTTTATAACAAAAAAAAAAAAAACTGATCATGTATTTTGGCAAGTGATAACGTTTCAAGTTGGCTTGGGATTAGTATGTGATGAAAACCCTGGTGGCGTAGTGGTTAAATACTATGGCTGCTAAACAAGAGGTCAGCAATTCAAATCTGCCAGGCAATCCTTGGAAACTCTATGGGCAGTTCTACTCTGTGTTATAGGGTCACTATGAGTTGGAATTGACTCAATGGCAATGGGTTTTGTTTGGTTTTGGGTATAGTATGAGCTAATAATTTCCATTTGGGAATAGGCATAAATATGGATCTCTTCCAGTCATTTGGCCAGGAAGCTGTCTTCCATATTTCTTGGCACAGATGAGTGAGCACTTCCAGTGCTGCATTTGTTTTTTGAAACATCTCAATTGATATTCCATCAATTCCTGGAGCCTTGTTTTTCACCAATGCCTTCAGAACAGCTTGGACTTCTTCCTTCAGTACCATCGGTTCCTGATCATATGCCACCTCTTGAAATAGTTGAATATCAATTAATCCTTTTTGGTATAATGACTCTGTGTATTCCTTCCATCTTCTTTTGATGCTTCCTGTGTCATTTAATATTTTCCCAAATATTACTCCCATAGATCAAGAGAAAGTTGTTCGGACAGAACAAGAGGATACTGATTGGTTTCAAGTCAGGAGAGGTGTGCGTTAGGGTTGTATTCTTTCACCATACCTATTCAATCTGTATGCTGAGCAAATGGTACGAGAAGCTGGACTATATGAAGAAGGACGGGGCATCAGGACTGGAGGAAGACTCATTAACAACCTGTGTTATGCAGATGACACAACCTTGCTTGCTGAAAGTGAAGAGGACTTGAAGCACTTACTAATGAAGATCAAAGACCACAGCCTTCAGTATGGATTACACCTCAACATAAAGAAAACAAAAATCCTCACAACTGAACCAATGAGCAACATCATGATAAACGGAGAAAAGATTGAAGTTGTCAAGGATTTCATTTTTCTTGGATCCACAATCAACAGCCATGGAAGCAGCAGTCAAGAAATCAAAAGATACATTGCATTGGGCAAATCTGCTACAAAGGACCTCTTTAAAGTCTTGGAGAGCAAAGATGTCACCTTGAAGACTAAGGTGCACCTGACCCAAGCCATGGTATTTTCAATCGCATCATATCCATGTGAAAGCTGGACAATGAATAAGGAAGCCCGAAGAAGAACTGATGCCTTTAAGTTGTGGTGTTGGCTAAGAATATTGAATATACCATGGACTGCCAAAAGAACAAACAAATCTGTTTTAGAAAAAGTACAGCCAGGAATGCTCCTTAGAGGCAAGGATGGCGAGGCTGCCTCTTACATACTTTGGACATGTTGTCAGGAGGGATCTGTCCCTGGAGAAGGACATCATGCTTGGCAGAGTACAGGGTCAGTGGAAAAGAGGAAGACCCTCAATGAGGTAGATTGACACAGTGGCTGCAACAATGAGCTCAAGCATAACAATATTTGTAAGGACGGCTCAGGACCAGGCAGTGTTTCGCTCTGTTGTGCATAGGGTCGCTATGAGTCAGAACCAACTCGACGGCACCGAACAACAACAATGTGTGATAGTGAAATTCCCTTACTGGGTAATTGTTAGGATGAAAATAATTAATGTATTTGTAGTGCTTGCTACAAAATATACATTCAATAAATTAAAGTTTTCTTGTATCTTCTTTTCCTATTTTTTTTATTACTGAAGGACATGACATAAATTTGTATTTGAGGAGTCATTTCACACTCAGGTTTCAACTTGTCTGTTCAAATGACCGTTTAGGGAAGATAATTACATGAACATTTTTGGACTGGATTGCAAGATAATTCTTTCTCTGTCAGTATTTTCAGATTTTGGAAAATGAAAATGAATGGTACACATTTTTATTCACTAGCTGTGTTTTGTCCTCTCAGGGCATGCTAATCTTATCAACACCCTAAAGTGTTGCCATTACTTTATGTTGTTCTCTCTCCTGTAATCTATCACATATAAACTACTTTATGTAAGGCATTTTTATTTTCAGGATCTCTATTACCTTTTTTTTTTTTTATTACCCTGCTGAGGCATATTTTTCATAGAAGAAGGAAGAAGGGAATGAAATATGTGTATAACAAGCAATCAAACTCTTCTACATTTAAGAATGAGTTTTGGCAATTTCATCAATTTTTAAAAGAATACTCAGGTCACAATAATATATGTGTAGCTATAAGGGTAATATGGGGCCCTAGTGGCACAGTGGTTAAGAATTTGGCTGCTAAGCAAAAGGCCAGGAGTTCAAATCCACCAGCTGCTCTGTAGAAACCCTATGGGGCAGTTCTACTCTGTCCTATAGGGTTGCTTGAGTTGGAATTCAGTCAGTGGCAATGGATTTGGTTTTTAGGTTTTTTTTTTTCTTTTCTTTTCTTTCATAAGGGTAATATGTATGTTTATATCCATAGCTTTTAGAAAATTGAATTGAGTACATGGTGGGGAATCCAATTAATCACATTTATGAATCCTTTGAAGAATTCAGACAGTAGCAAATTTTCACAAAACATTAATATTAGCTAAAATTTAAAGATACTTGGAAAGCATTCAAACAATTCTATAAACCATTTGTAAAGTAACTGTTGTTGTTGTTGTTAGGTGCTGCTGAGCTGGTTCCAACTCACAGAGGCCCTTTGAACTACAAAATGAAACACTGCCATCCTCACAAATGCTATGTGTGAGCCCATTGTTGCAGCCACTGTGTCAATCCATCTTGTTCAGGGTCTTCTTCTTTTTCACTGACCCTCTACTTTATCAAGCATGATGTCTTCTGCAGGGACTGATCCCTCTGGATAACATGTCAAAAGTACTTGAGAGTAAGTCTTGCCAACTTTGTTTCTAAAGAGCATTCTGGCTGTACTTTTTCCAAGACAGATTTGTTTGTCCTTCTGGCAGTCCACGGTATATTCAATATTCTTTACCAGCACCATCATTCAAAGGCATCAATTCTTCTTCAGTAGTATTGATTGTGCAGTTTCACATGCATATGAGGTGACTGAAAATACCATCGCTTGTGTCAGGTGCACCTTAGTCCTCAAAGTGACATCTTTGCTTTTTAATACTTTTTAATAGCCACATTAACTGGTTGTAGTTGTATGGATATTATCCTATCACTGGCAGAGCTGTATCTCAGGATGGATCTTGAAATATTCTTTTCATGATGAATGTGATGCCATTTCTCTTCAATTTATCATTCTCGGCATAACAGACCATATGATTGTCCAGTTCAAAAAGGGAAATACCAGTCCATTTCAGCTCACTAATGCCTCGGATATTGATCTTTATGCATTCCATTTCATTTTGGAAACTTCAAATTTTCCTAGATTCATACATTCTACTTTCTGATTATCAGTGGATGTTTGCATCTGTCTCTTCTCCTTTTGAGTAGTGTCACATCAGCAAATGAAGGTCCCAAAAGCTTTACTCCACCTAAGTCATTAATTTCAGCTGTACTTTGAGGAGGCAATTCTTCATCAGTTGTATTTTGAGTGCCTTCCACTCAGAAGGGCTCATCTTCCAGCACTATATCAGACAATGTTCCACTGCTATTTATAAGGTTTTCACTGGTTCTTTTAGAAGTAGTCAGGCCCTTCTTCCTAGTCTTAGTCTGGAAGCTCTGCTGAAACCTGTCCACTGTGAGTGACCCTGCCGGTATCTGAAATATCTTTGGCATAGCTTCCAGCATCACAGCCACACACGAGCCACCACAGTATGATAAACTGACAGACAAGTTGTAGGGAAACTTACTAGTTATAGAAATTCTTGCCTACCTTATTAAAATGTTACACATTTCAGTTGCAACATCAATAACAAAAAATACTTTCCACTCAAACTAATCACACAAAAGTATATTAACACGTAAAACCCGAAACCAAATCTGTTAACTGTTGAGTTGATTCCGACTTACAAGGACTCTATAGCACAGAGTAGAACTGCCCCGTAGAGTTTCCAAGCAGTGGCTGGTGGATTCGAACTGCCTACCTTTTGGTTGGCAGCCATAGCTCTTAACCACTAGGCTACCAGGGCTCCAAATTAACACAGATTAAGTGCTAATTGTACCCCAGGCAGACACTATAAACCAAAAAAAAAAAAAAAAAAAAACCGCACCCAGTGCCGTCAAGTTGATTCAGACTCAGCGATGACCGACACTATACTGAGCTCTTTTATATGTATTACATCACTTAATTCTCACTACAGATCTGATATAGTGGAGTTGTGGGTGTGCAAATAGGGAAGTACATAAATACAGATAACTCCCAGGTATGTTGTTTAAAATCTTAACTTTCCCGGCTCTTTTTAGTTTCATTTTGGTTCAAGTCAGTCACATGCCACCTAGTGATATCGTGGAGAACTGCAACTTATCATTTACTTACAATCATGCGCGCCTAACATCCATTTGGGCAACGTTTGTGGTTCTCTAAGGATTGTTCATTTATTTTAATAGGGAAAGCAGCTCTCCTTTCTTTTGTTATTTCCCCCTAATGGTTTTAAAGACACCAAGCCCCCAAAGCGAATGAGTAGCAGGGCTCCAGGGCTCATCCCAATCTCAGCAGCGCCTCCTCCTTGGCCTAATGCTCCTTTCCATCCTCCTGGCTTCATTCCCCCGCCCGGCAGCCATGCAGCCATTCATTCCTGGCACTGGGCAGCACCTGCTTTGGCTTCTTCGTACCTGCTGTGCGCTTCAGTGGCAGCCGGGAAGGGTGCACATGATCAGGTAGAGTCCATACCAACAAGGCAGCATTGGCCAGGGACACCATTTTCGGCTTTGCTCCTGGCACTCACACACCTGTTTCCCACCAGGTCCCACGGCCACCTCTCTACACCCTCCATGCACCCCCTACCCTGCACCCAAATGTGTGGAAAGTTCCAATCTGGCAAACTCCCAATCTGGCTGCCAGCGTAGCCCCTGTTGGCCGCAGCCGCACACCCAAGGTCAGCCTCCTGTATCCAGTGGACACAGATCTGGAGCTTTGTCCGGAGGGCAGAGAGTGGTGGCTGCCAGGTCAGAGCTGCTCCTTCTCCTCAGGCAGGCGGGACAGTGGGTGGGGCCGGGCACATAACCAGGGACTGTGGGTATGATATGGCCTTCGCACAACGTCCAAATCGCATAACATCCTATTTCACAGAATATATTGTGGACATTAAGCGACACATGATTGTAACACGCTTTCCCGACTGCACACTTCCTCTAACAGTTTTCTGCCTTTTTTCTTTCTTTCTTTCTTCCTTTCTTTTTTAATAACATGTTTGAAGTCAGTTAATTGTATGGCAGAAATGTGGTACGTAACAATTTATGCATTCTTGCTCCAGGCAACTCTGACATCAGAAGTTTGTGCTACTAATTAGCCGATAAAAATCTCAGCTTTGATAATCAAAGAAAGGGGAAGTGAAAAGCAAAAAGGTCAAGAGAAAAGTTTAAGTAAATATATTGAATGTCAATTCCAGTTAGATAAAGAAATAGAAGGAAATTACTTTTAATGTATTTCAGTCTCACTGTGTGCTTAATACATGGCTGTATATCATACGTTACTCTTCCTGTCCTTTTAAAAATGTATTAATTATTCTTAACCATTTTAACTCTAAAATTCTGTTAAAAGAATAGAAATCTTTAATTTCTTTCCTTAATGACATTCAACCAGGCTGTTTCAGAAGTTAGCTGCCTTATCTAGATCTTATTTCTTGCTATAAAAAAAGAACATATATCTGATTATAAGTTGAAAGAAAAAAAAGATGTATTTGCAATGTCTACCTAACAAGGTAAAGAACCTGCTACATGTATTTTATATATATATATATGCCGTGTTGACTCTACTTAAAAATAAGTTGATCCTACACTGAGCCTAGCCACATGTCTTACAAAATAAAGAAGGACAAGAGTTACTATTGTGGGTTCAATGTCTGAAACAAAACTACAGTAGATTCAGTTTGCAACCTATTGAGGTGCTTTCCAAAGAGGCTACTGTCTTTGTGGTATGTTATATACAAGGAGCCTCTGGGTGGTGCAGATAAGTGCTCTACTGCTAGCTGCGGTTGGCCATTCAAACTCACTCAGAGATGCCTCAGGAGACAGGCCTGACAATCTGCTTCCGAAAGTCACAGCCTTGAAATTCCTGCGGAGCAGTTCTACTCTGCAAACATAGGGTCACCATGAACTGGAATTGACTTGAAGGCAACTAACAACAATACATAAGGATAGCATGAGGGACTGCCTGTAGGGAGTTATTTTGCCCCCAAAGTATCTATTTCACATGCCAGTTAGTTTCTTATTTCTTTCATTTAGAAATTAAGTTTCTAGCTGTAAAATTTAAATTTAACATTTAAATTAACCCAGAAAAAGTAACATGAGTGCTGGTATTACAATCTTATCTCAAGGCTAATTTGATAACAGATCCTAGAATCTGAAACAGGGTGGGAAGAAGGGCGCAAGGAAGATGAAAAGGGTGCACAAGAGCAGATGTCAGACAGCTGTTTAGCCTACTTGACAGTTTTTTCTTGAGTGGACTTTATCCCGCATGCATAGTTTAGAACTGAAGCCTATGCCAAAACTCCTTTACTTTTAGGTATGCTCTAGATGAAAAGAGGGCTATAGGCAAAAGCCTGCCCCTATCTGCAAGCTAGGGAGACTCTGAGTGGTAAAAATGGTTAGTGTGTTTGCTAACCGAAAGGTTGGAGATTGAGTCCAGCCAGAGGTGTCTTCGATGAAAGGCCTGGTGATCTACTTCCAAAAAATCAGCCTTTGAAAATGGAGCACAGCTCTGCTCCGACACACATGGCATCACCATGAGCTGGAATCGACTCCACGGCAACTGATTTATCTACCAGCTGGGTGACAGGGGAAAGAGCTGGGACTTACTAACTTCATGCGACAGCTCTCATGGGAGGGGGGCAGATGTTGGGAGAATGGCAACAGCATGAGACCACATGCCATCTTAGGTGTCTGTGCTATTAGCCACAGATCCTGGCTTTAAATTAATATGGTGGAGCCACTTACGACACTCTCTGTGAATACCAGTACGTAGCAAACTTTGAAAAAAGTAATGTATGTGTAGAGAACAGGAAGAGAGAAGCAGAATTAAAGTTGATAATAATGAAAAGAAAATATTAACACAAAGTTTATTACACTGTTCATGTAATCTCGTATAAAATCAGTTTCCATGTCATTTTGTTTTTTATAAGAGGCTCAAATTGTCTCTACGAGGGTGAACAATAGCTTATACCAGGAAAGTAGATATTATACAGTTTTTAAGAGCTTCAAAAGAAGTTTAGCCCCCAGATGGTAAAACATTACATGGGTTAATAGAACATTCATGCCAATTTAATCATGACTTACTGGGTTTAGGGAAATAATAAATTACTTGGTAAATATTTATGAAGTATCAATTATATTACTTAAATTATTTTATGTAAAATTTGTGGTGATTCCATAAAATCGAAACTTTTTAAAAGCCTGTTTATTATCTCTCACACACGGAAACATCACGCACACATACTTTCTTTTTCATCTTGAATTTTCTTCTGAATAAGCTGACTTCACAGGCTGGTCTTGATGCCAAAATGAACCCCTTTCATTTGCTGATTGAGATCTGGCTCAACAACCAATGTTCCCTGCTGGGTCCTTACAGAGGGTGCATTCATATTTTATCCTAATTTATTCATTATCAAACATCAAACCTTTGGAAGATAAAACAAAGACCTAGTGAACAATACAAGGAGAACTCACTGGTTTGTTTTCATCTTCACTCTCAGCTGAAAGAATTCTTCAGCAGCACTGCCCTATATATTAATACATCATGCAGGTGATTGGGGCAGGAGGAACGACAGCCGGGGCCAAATCAACCTTCAGCACCTACTGGTGCACAAATTAATCTGCATTATCAAAACATCTAATGAGAATTTGAGAATCCATGGCATTATAATACTTGACCCAATCTTACAATTAATTATCAAAAATTCCCAAGCTTTTTGTGAACACTTACAAGTGACATAGCAAGATCGCCACAAATACAAAACAAAAAGTCTGATTAAGACTTTCCCCTGGGAGGACGGCTTTAATGATAGCTCTGGACAACCACCAGATTTCAGCATCAAAAGGTGATGAAAATGTTCCAAAATTGATTGTGATCATGTTTGCACAACTCTACCAATATACTAAAAATCATTGAATTGCACCTTTTAAATTGGTAAATTGTGTAGTACATGAATTATGTACCAATAAAGTTATTTTTTTCAAAGACCCCACGTTGTATATTAGTTCTGCTGCTTCAAGGTTGTATACTCATGGGTAAATCACACATTCTTATTTATAAAAATGATATTACCTCCCTCAAGAGTTTTTGAGAAGATAGGCAAGATCATAATGTGAAAGTTGCTTTGTCAAATGTGAACTACTACTCAAATTCTCGGTATATTTATTATGACAGACACAGTTACCCTTGCTTGCCTTCACCAGGTAAGGTGCATGGACAGGAACATCTTCTATCGTGATTGGTCTTAGGTAGAAATAGTTGCAAACTTGTTATGATTTGATAGTACCCTAGTACCCCAAACACGTAGGTCTTCTGCCCTACTTAAAATTGCATCGTGAGAAATGTATTCTTTGGTTTAAGATAGAGACATCAAATTATGTCATAGGAGGCAGCCATCTTGAACAAAAGATCAATGAACGAGTATTGTCTTCTCTTCTTGTAACTGATGTGGGTAAGAATCAGCAGACAACAGTTACAGAAACGCACAGCTACACTGAGGGAGGAAGGAGGTAAATTTGCCACCACTTTTTTTTTTTTATGGGCAGAAACCAGACGAATCTTTGGAACTGTACCTGGTTTGAGCTTCTCCATGGTGTCTCAGCAATGTTGTTATTCCAGTCTGATCACCCAACTCCAGATACATCATTCCGGTCCTTGAAACGAATCTTTGTTTCCTTTTCGGCTGTCCAGTCCATTTAAAAGTGGTGCATGTTTTACTGCAAAAGCTGCTCATCGACAGACTGACAGTCAAGGTACGCGATGACATTTCCATCTCCCTACTATCTATCCACAGCAGCTGAATACCAGTTGGAGCAGCCTCCTTAAATGTCAATTCAAAAAGATTTATGACTCGTCCTTCCTCACCTCCTACTGGTCCACATACCTCCATAAGGCAGTTTGGTCACTTAATGCAGTGTCCACAGAAAGGGATCATTTCCTCTTGGCTGCTTCCTGGGTAATAATGAGGACAAAAGGAATGGAGGGTCATATAGATTTCTTTTGAAAGTTCAAGATTCTGCCCTGACCATTCCTGGGCACCATATTTCTTTCACTACCTTAATGGCAACCCTGAGTCAGCCTGGTTAGTACATTCTCCAGATGGCATCTTGGCCAAAAGGGAATCTACGGGATTCAAACTTAATTCTGGTTTGGCCATCTGAATTCTCTTATGGGGCTGACCTGAGTCCAGATCATAAAGACAGTGATCATTTGGTTGACTACATGGCTCATCAACCCCCCCTCCCCGCCAAGCAGCTGACATCTGCCAAAGTGGGACACAACATGCCTCTGTAAATTTTATAAAAATGCCCTTGTCCGTCTTGCACCTGTTCATTCTGTTAAAAAGAAAAAGAAAAGAAAAAAAAGAGTCTGGGTAGAGGTAGGGGATCTTTCCAAAGCAATAGCATTATAGCAATGGGGATGAAACACACTGATTTTGTGGTGGTGGAGAGAACAGCCTCGCAATCTCTGAAGGGAACAGCTCAGACCCTGGGAGGGATGCAGAAGTAAGGATATGTGAGAAAGTTTAGATATAAAAACCTACCATAATATCTTGAGTCTGAACGATGCTTGAGGAATCTTTTCTGAGAGTGGCCAAGGTCCACCAAAGCAACTTAAAAATATTTTTCTTACAAAAATCATAGACTATTTCTTGGAATAATAATTCAATACTTATTGAATATCAATACACCAGTCACTTAAAAAAAAAGCAAAAAGAATAATTTTCAAATATTTATGGATGAAATTCTTTGAGAACTTTGTAGATATTTACTTGTTTCTTTTTCTTAGGATCATGGGTTGATTCTTAATCTGTTGCTTTAAAAATATATTTATTTCCACACTAAATTTTAAGCTATGCATTTTCTCTCTTTTTTACAAGTTTCACAAAGAACTTCTGTCTTTAAGGTTGTAAACAGCTATAAATACAGCTCTCTAACAGCTTTATCGATGGCAATGGGTTTTTTATAACAGCTTTAAATCAGTATTAAAGTTATATGCACAAAATTAAGAAAATTGGAAAACAAGGCTTACTAACACTGAGGGTGGATAACACATGGCCTGGAGCACTTAAAAAAAATCCACTCTCTGAGCCAGAATTCCAGCTTTAAAATCTTCCCCCCTCCCCCACCCTCAAAAAAAAAAAACACTTTTAATAAAAATAAACATTCAAATGGAATAACTTCCTCTACATAAAGATTTACATATCTGTGAAAACACTAGGTCTTATTTAAAACCATTATAGAAACTCATGCCACAGATCTTCTACCCACTAAAGGTTAAGTGTTTTAACACATGAATTATATCATACTGTCCATACAGGAAGAAATGCTTAAACATCGGCAAAAATATCCACAACATTTAAATATTTGTAACACAAGGGGCAAGCTGTGTCTCATATTACCTGATGAAGAACTTCAATGAAGTTTTAAGTTACTGCTTAATTTTAAGCTGCCGATTCAAATCACGTTTTCTTTACTTTCTGTAACTGTTGAAATTGATGAACGAGTCTATGCAAAGGAAGCCTTTCTGAAGAATCCTAGAGGTTTTCAAGTCTTTTTCTTCTCTTTCTTCACTAGGGCAGTTTCTTCCGAAACTTAATGAAGCAAACACATTTAGGAGAAAAGACTAAATTCCTTATGCTTAAAACTTTCCTTTGAGGATCTGAAGTATATAGTTGGTGTTCTTAAAAAATTGCATATAGAGAGGCTGAGCTTTATCTTGAATTACAGGGCACTTCCACCCCACAAAAAAAAAGAATAAATGAAATAAGAGTGAAACGTTCTCATACTTACAATAATGCCTTTTAAGAAGTAAAATTCCAGTGATAAAAACAAGACTGGGATCCAAACGTCTGAGGTCCCTATTGTAGGTCTAAAGGAGGCTTTATAAACATTTTGTAATTGCATTAACATTTACTCAAGGTATCCTAATTTACCTGCACACTGATCATCTATATTTTTCTGTACATGTGGATATCATCATTAAATTATGCAATTGTTAGATTACACAAACACTGTCTTACAAGCAATTTTTTTTTTTTTTAAGCAACAAACAATTGAGAATTTAATCCTAAGAGCAGGAGTTTTATGCAAAGCCTTTTTAATTTAAAAAACAATACTGGTGCATGAAAATAATCCCAACACCATGAAGAGTTTTAAAACTAAATAATTCCCTTTCGTCTTCATCTCCTAGCAGATTTCTTCACTATAAAATATTAAGAGTTATACACACACATACACACATGGCTTTATTCTGTGCCAAAACAGCTTTCACTAGGTTTACCAATGCTTTTCTAAATTCACTGGAAATTTTCAGTACTAGCTCACTTGATTTCTCCACAATATTGACCTGTGTTGTGCTTTATATATTTGAAATATCCTTATCTTCCATCAGCTAGGGTAAAGATATTGTTATCTTTAGACCTCACAGTTAAGTACTTTTGTAGAAATTATTAATGTAACCAAGCTAATTTGAAAAATATATTTTTAAATGATTTCCAAACTAGAAAAGGAGAAAAAAAATCAAAGGAGAATAATTGTAGATTAAGCAAAACAAGTATAAAGCAGAAAACATGACAGACAGTATAAATTCAAATTTAATAGTAGATACCATGGGCCTTTAAAAATTCTCTTTACATCCATTTACTCTATCTCATCCTCCCAAACACTTTCAAGAGCCAATTATTTTCTCCTTCGAATTTTTTTATTCATACTACGTGTTTTCACTAATGAAGGCATGCTGATTAAAGTACCAATTCAGAATTTTGTTGTGAGTTACGGATTTTGATACCCATATCTGGGATTTCTCATGTCCAGTGGTCCCTGGATGACATAAATCCTGCTGATATAAATCAATGATAAAAATTGTTTTTATTTTATTTTATTTCTTGAAAATTTGCAAATGTTGAGGTAATAGGTGTAGGCACCTGTCAATGACTGCACATACATTTTATTCTAGTCTCCTTCTTTTGAGCCTTTTTATTATTTTTCACGAAACTTTTCTAAACATGACAAAATGCATTCTTCCTTGCTGCAAAAGCAGTACTTTCAGCCCAAATAAATAAAGCCAAGTTTTTTTTTTTTTTTTTTGAATCTCAGGAAAATTACCACTACGATGCATTCTTTATTACTACGAAAGCAGTACTTAGAGGTAAAACAAATAAAACTAAAGGAATTTGAATCTTACGGAAATTATCACTACTATGTATTCTTCATTATAACAAAAGCAGTACTAACAGCTAAGAAGCAGAAACAGCTGTCCTGGAATACTGCAGAACTGATCGCAATGGTGCATTCTACCTGCTACATATGGAAGCAATGAAATTGGGCCCTAAATTGAATGCAGGGTAAGAATAACTTATAGGAGTTTCAATCTCTTGAAAAGTACCAGTGCAATGCAATATTCCGTATTGGAAAGGCACTATTTACTGTCCAGAAGCTGGAAAAGAAGAAAGCCAGTAACATCTGGAAGAAATGAATGGCATAAAGGAGAAAATGGCCACTATGACTGAATGAAGACTGGAAATAGTTTATTCTCCCAATAAGTACATTCTCACAAGAACATAGCAGCTGGGAAACATTGTGAGAAGGCTGATTTCAGAGAAATAAAGGCAAACCTGTCAAAAGTTCAGAAAATTCACATATCCGGGAGGCATCACCTAAGACAATGGCCAGTCTATGCAAAAATGAGGTGCCCATTCAGAATTTTTTAGTATCATGCATTTCAAAAGGCTTTCACTTTGAGGCTAAATGTGTTAAAATTGGGCTACCCCCTTTCCAAAGAACTCCAGAGGAATAAAGTGAGTGGGATACGATATGTTCCACAGGTCTTGAAACGGCTAACCTAGGGTGATACCTATGGTTGATACCTAAATGGTGAGAATTAGAGTTTTTCTCAGAATTGGGTCCACTCACTTTCTCGCTCTATTCCTACCTGTTGATTTGAGAAGGATGGGAAACCAGGAATAAAAGTTGTGGTTAATTTCTAGATTCTTTTGGCTCCCTATTTCTGATGGCCACTGTGGACTGATATTGAAGTCCTTCCTTTATAGCTGCTTTGTTTTGCTTAGTTTTCTGGTATTTACTCATTTTTTTTTAAGTAATATTTTTAGTTTTTGTAGATGGTAGAAGAATGAGTAAACTTTAAGTCTGTTTTCATTTTACCCCAGGATTGTAAGAATGCATTTAGATAATCACCATGTATGTATGTATTAATTTATCCACTGTGTAACAGATTTTATGTAAAAAATTACCCCAAAAGTTAGCAGCTTAGCTCAACAGACATCTTTATTTCCCAATTTCTAAGTGTCAGGAATCTGGAAGCAGTTTAGCTGAGTAGTTCTAGCTCAAGATCTCTTATGAGGTTGCTGTCAAAATATCAGTCAGGGCTGTAGTCATCTCAAGACTTATCTGGGGCTAAAGGATCCACTTCTGAGCTCAGTCCTAGGGTTGCTCCCAGGCTTCAGTTCCTCATGGGTTGTTGGACTGAGGGCCTCGGTTCCTTGTCCTGTGGGTCCCTTCTTAGAGAGGTTTTCCCCTCCATGGTGAGTGATTAGAGAGAGGGGGAGACAGAGAGACAGAGAGCCTAGTCCACAATCAAGAGGGGGAGAATTAAGCTCCATCTCTTAAAAGAAGTAGTAATAAAGGATTTGTGGGCATAATTTTAAAGCCACCACAATGCACACAAAGGACTGTGATATAGGATGATGACTAGGTACACTGTGATAATTATAAATCCCAAAATGCCAAATAATACCATTTTTATTCAATGTATCTCTTTAATAATTGTATTCATCATTGATTTATTTCATGATCACAAAAGGTATTCATGTCCATTGTTCTTGGAAATATAATAATATATAAATAAGAAAATGATACAAGCCCGTATTTTGACAACTATAATCACCTTTTACAGTTTGACAATTAAAGTACCTTTTGTTCCAAAAATTTTCATAAATACATATTTTATATGTATGGAATAAAGCCTTCCTCATCGCCCATCCTCTCTCTTCCTAGTCTCTCCTCCTGAAGGTTTACTACGTATGCTTTCATAACGAAAGCTTTCTTATCCCCTGGAAGAAAAGGACAGCTCCTACTTAAACATAAGTCTGAAGGGCATACAAGTTTTTTTGTTTTTTTTTTTAAACTTGACTAACTTCCAATGGCCTTTATTCCTTGTTAAAGCTGAATAAATATAAGCTGATTTGTGAGTTTGGCCGACTTCTTAAAATTGGATTGAAATAGCAAATTTTCTTCTTATTTTTTTAATCTCAATTTGCATTTAATTAAGACAGACCTGTCAGTAAAAGAAAGCCAAAGAAAACAGCCAGAGATAACGCCTATTCACCATCTATCATAATTAAGCTTATGACAGTGCTAATCTTCTGGAACACTTGGAGGCTGGCAGTCACTGGAGGCCTCTCAGTTGTACTTTGCCTATTGTTCTGACACTTCCCAGCATCAGTCTCCAGAGTAACAATTTTTTTAGATCCATATTTCTTTGCATTTGAAGTTAATCCATTTCAAGTTCTGAAAACAAATTTATTTACAGAAACTCTTGTTACCAAAATCTGTGAATGCTTAAATAAAGATCAGAGTGAAAATACAGATTACCCAACTTTTTCATATTTCTGTCTGGAATCCATATGTCTACATCTGTGCCAGCTGATACATGCATACAGTGGTATGCTTTTTTATTATTGTTGCTTTGTTTTATTTTGTTTACAGATTATGGGAAAGAAAGAGATAAAAAATTAAATAGGCCCATTTTATGAAGGGTAATGTATACTAGGAATTGTATTGAACTTCCTGTAGAAGAGATTTGATATATAACAGTGGCTTAAACTTGATTTTAGAATTTCTTTTTGTCTACATCATATCCTAACCAGAGCTAAAGAGCCAAGAGCTAGGATAGTGTCTCCATAATGTTTCAGGGCCCATACCCGTTGCCATCAAGTTGATTTCAACTCTTAGCAACCGTATAGGACAGAGTAGAACTGCCCCATATGGTTTTGAAGGAGCACCTGGTGGATTTGAACTGCTGACCTATTGGTTAGCAGCTGTAGCTCTTAACCGCTATGCCATCAGGGTTTCTGTTTCAGTGCCCAGTTTCCTTATATCTTTTCATTCCCCTCCTGAAGACTAAAATGTATGGTCAAATTCTACTTCAAGTTATCCAGTTAGATACCCTTGGAACTTTTCCTCTCAAAACTAAATAAATGTATCAATTTTATATCATCTATCAGCATTTTTAGCCCTTTTAGTCATTATTTTGGTTTTTCTCTTTCCATATTCCTCTCTCACAGAAAATGGTGAAGTAGTGTATAAAATTGATTATCGTACTTGCTAGACGTTCATTAAAGCACTTATTCTAACCAAGTGCTGATGCAGTGTACCCTCTGTTTATGTATGCAGATGTTATGTTTGTTTTTTAACAGTGGCAGTCCATGACCAGTTCATAGCCACTGAGGAGACGTTTTCTAGACTAATTATGTTAGGTCTGTTTGTAATGTGAACAACAGAACTATGGGATGCATAGCCAGACTCTATAGTGTAGGACAAGACTATATGTGAAGAGTTTGTGTTCAGCCTATTGAAAGTGGTAACCAAATAATAAATCATGTATGCTGTATACCAAGATACATTTAAAATATAAATATGCAAAAATTCTTGACTTTAAGAGGTATTAACTAGAATACTTACCAAAAGAATTTGGGAAATGTCTTTTCTTAGCACAATTAATGAATAGGATAAATATTCAATAAGCAAGAGATTGTTGGATGAATACTTACATTTGTGCTGCAACAAGAGTGTAGCATTCCTAGTGTATAGTGACTAAAGAGGGAGTTGGCAGCCATATTGTGAGGACCATGAAATCCAAGTTACATAGTTTAGAAATTATTTTGTAAGCAATGCAGGAACTAAACAATAATTTTAAACTAGGGAATGTCTTGATTAGTTTTATTTTAGGACAGTACCTTAAAAATTAATAACATCCTATGGGATCACTGTAAGTCAGAATCTACTTGACAAGTTTTTGATTTTACAGGATTTTTTTTTTTTTAAGTTTTACTAAATGGAGAAATATTTGATTTTTTTTTTTAACGGTATTATGCAATCTTTGGATCACAAAGATAATGAAGTGAGAGCTCTATGGATCACAATAGTCTGATCCTCAACTGATCATGGGGATAGCCAGGGCTGGGCAGTGTTTTATTCCATTGTGCACAGGGTCACCATGAGAAGTGGGCTGCTAACAACAACAGCAACGTACTGCTATCCACCAGGCCCCAGAACAGCCTACAGCAATGTTGGGGAGAAGCTATAAAGATAGATAGGATGTTGTCCCTTAATTGTCAGGGTGCTTATTGTAAATAAAATGGGTTAAATGCAATAGATATTTTTAAAGATCATTAAGAACATTTAAACAATGTTCTTCTCTGCTCTGATACCATTCCAATCAAGTTAATAAGAAAAATTTGTTCGATAAATGAAATTGGAAGATTAAGAAATTCTCAGAAAGACTGTTCCTTTAAATTAAGGTCTCCCTTACCTATAATCTAATTATAACTAATTTGGACTCAGACTTGTGCTTAAATCAGACATAGCCTGAAGATCTCTGAAACGTACTGAACTCCTCATTGGCTGAAAAATCTACGGACATTGGCAGGAACAGCAAATTCATCCAAATCTTTACCTAAGCTTGCACAGTACCATCTGAAACCAGAAGCAAATGAAGGACAAAACCTTTCTCAAAGGAGTAATGGAAGCAGGACTCTATTTCTTGCACTAGCCCATGCAATCTTTTAATCTTTCTTTTAAGATACCATCAGAGATTTGTTCAACGTGTTAGGATTATCAATATCATTATATTCTGCTTTAGAGTGGTAATAAGTTAAAATACTATTTTTCTTCAATTCCACCTGAATTGCATTTTACAGTTATGAACTAAGGTTCTGCTTTCTTTAGAATCCAATTACTTTTGGGCAGTCAGCACTTCTTCACCTTTACTTGGGAGAATCAATGAGTATGCATGGGCTGTCGTATCTAAGAGATTTAATGAAGTTCTGTTTTACTTTTCACAAGTTTCTAATCAGGATCTCAAGAACCTCAAGTTTCCCAATAATTCTGCCTTCTTTCAATATGTGGATTATCTGTTGCTAAACTCTTACAAATGTAAGATCATTCAAAAAACGGCTGCAGCAGTATATTGACAGGGAACTGCCAGAAATTCAGGCTGGTTTCAGAAGAGGACGTAGAACCAGGGATATCATTGCTGATGTCAGATGGATCCTGGCTGAAAGCTGAGAATACCAGAAGGATGTTTTTATTGACTATGAAAAGGGATTCGGCTATGTGGATCATAACAAATTACAGATAACATTGCAAAGAATGGGAAGCTTTACATAGATCAAGAGGCAGTTGTTCGGACAGAACAGGGGGATGCTGATTGGTTTAAAGTCAGGAAAGGTGTGCGTCAGGGTTACATTCTTTCACCATGCCTATTCAATCTGTATGCTGAGCAAATAATACGAGAAGCTGGACTATATGAAGAACAGGGCATCAGGATTGGAGGAAGACTCATTAACAACCTGCGTTATGCAGATGACACAACCTCGCTTGCTGAAAGTGAAGAGGACTTGAAGCACTTACTAATGAAGATCAAAGACCACAGCCTTGAATATGGATTGCATCTCAACATAAAGAAAAGAAAAATTCTTACAACTGGACCAATGAGCAACATCATGATAAATGGAGAAAAGATTGAAGTTGTCAAGGATTTCATTTTACTTGGATCCACAATCAACAGCCATGGAAGCAGCAGTCAAGAAATCAAAAGACGCATTGCATTGGGTAAATCTGCTGCAAAGGATCTTTTTAAAGTGTTGAAGAGCAAAGATATCACCTTGAAGACTAAGGTGCACCTGACCCAAGCTATGGTATTTTCAATCACATCACATGCATGTGAAAGCTGGACAATGAATAAGGAAGACTGAAGAAGAATTGACGCCTTTAAATTGTGTTGTTGGCTAAGAATATTGAATATACCATGGACTGCCAAAAGAACAAACAAATCTGTTTTAGAAGAAGTATAGCTAGAATGCTCCTTAGAAGCAAGGATGGCGAGACTGCATCTTACATGCTTTGTACATATTGCCAGGAGGGATCAGTCCCTGGAGAAGGACTTCATGCTTGGCAGAGTACAGGGTCAGCAGAAAAGAGGAAGACCCTCAACAGGTGGATTGACACAGTGGCTGCAACAATGAGCTCAAGCATAACAACGATTGTGAGGATGGCTCAGGACTGGGCAGTGTTTCGTTCTGTTGTGCATAGGGTTGCTATGAGTCAGAACTGACTCAAGGGCAACAAACTCTTGAAAATAAAGACATTTCTAAAACCTCTTTCTCCCCCCAAAAGAACACAAAGTATCAAGGAAAAAAAAAAAAACTATAGTTTGTCACCTGATTTAGGACTTGATTTGCCCCAAGGAGGTTTAAGTCTCTTAACTCTGACTAACTACAAGTCATCCAAAGCTTCCCTAGTCAGACAAAGAAAAGACAAATCTGAGGAATTATAGTTATCACTAGTATTTTTAGACATTTATTTCCTACATTCTCTGAAATCAGTGCATCTATTTAAGTCTCAAACATGGGCCTGCATTTTACAAACTGAAAATAGTTCTTTCACAACTTCCTTCTCTAGGTCTGGAGCCCTGTTCATGCAATGTTTAAGAGCATGGCCGCTAACCAAATGGCTGACAGTTTGAATCCACCAGCCGCTCCTTGAAAACCCTGTAGAGCAGTTCTATTCTGTCCTATAGGTTTGCTATGAGTTGGAATCGACTCAATGGCAATGAGTTACTCTAGGTTTGCCTAACTCCATAAAGCTTTCTCTCTGTGTGTTCATGAACTGTCTAGTCAGGCTCAGAGCTAAATACAGTCTATCTGTTTATCTATTGATGAAGATTTTCCCATCTTCCCTTGAGTCTAAAAAAGCTGCTACAAAACACATAAAAGTTTCTGGTGACATAATTTTGGGATCTTTCATAAACCTAGTGATACCCTGACTTAGGAAGCTTTAGTAATTACTGAAAAATACATATTTCATTCACCAAAATCTGGGTTACATTCCATGATGTATTATTTTCTCCTCTATGTATTACTATTCATCATTGTTGTTGTTAGGTGCTGTTGAGTAGGTTCCAACTCATAGCAACCGTATAGTACAGAGTAGAATTGTCCCATAGGGTTTCCAAGGAGAGGCTGGTGGATTTGAACTATTGACCTTTTGGTTAGCAGCTGAGCTTTTAATCACTGTTACCAGTGCTCCAAGCCAGAGAGTACCAGAAAGATGCTTACCTGTGTTTTATTGATTATGCAAAGCATTTGACTGCATGGATCACAACAAATTACGGATTACATTTCAAAGAATGGGAATTCTAGAACACATAATTGTGCTTACGAGGAACCTGCACATAGATCAAAAGGCAGTCATTCGAACAAAACAAGGTGTTACTGCCTGGTTTAAAGTCAGGAAAGGTGTGCCTCAGCGTTGTCGCCTTTCACTGTACTTATTTAATCTGTATGCCTAGCAGATAATCTGAAAAGCTGGACTAAATGATGAAGAACACAGCATCAGGATATGGATGAAGACTCTATAACAACCTGCAATATGCAGATGACACAACTTTGCTTGCTGAAAGTGAAAAGGACGTGAAGCACTTACTGATGAATATCAAAGACTATAGCCTTCAGTACGGTTCGCACCTCGACATAAAGAAAACAAAAATCCTCACAACTGGATCAATAAGCAACTTCATGATAAATGGAGAAAAGATTGAATGAAGATCAGGGTTTCATTTTACTTGGATCCACAATCAATGCCCATGGAAGTGGTGGTCAAGAAATCAAACGACATATTGCATTGGGCAAATCTGCTGCAAAAGACTTCTTTAAAGGTTTAAAGAGCAAAGATGTCACTTTGAGGACTAAGATGTGCCAGATCCAAGCCATGGTGTTTTCAGTCACCCCATATGCATGCAAAAGTTAAAGAAGATTGAAGAAGAATTATAGTGTGGATTATAGTGTGGTGAAGAATTTTGAACATACCATGGACTTCCAGAAGAACAAACAAATTTGTCTTGGAAGGATTACAGCCAGAATGTTCTTTAGAATCAAGGATGGTGAGGCTTTGTCTCACATGCTTTGGACATATTATCAGGAGGGACCAGTCCCTGGAGAAGGATATCATGCTTGGTAAAGTAGAGGGTCAGTAGAAAAGAAGAAGATCCTCAATGAGAGGGATTGATGCAGTGGCCACAACAATGGGCTCAAACATAGCAAGAATTGTGATGATGGCTCAGGACCAGGCAATGTTTTTCGCCATTGTACATGGGGGTCACTGTGACTCAGAACTAACTCGAGGGCACAAAACAACAACACTGATACATCATACCTAAAGACAGAAATGGGAAATTATCATTCTGACTATTTCATTATAAATTTAACCCTTAGAATATAATCCTATTTTGAGAGTAAAGTCATATCAAATGACAGCACTGACTGCCTTCACTAGAAGTTGGTCACTCACTAGAGAAAAGAAAATAATTTATAAACAGACTATAGATATTTCTTGGAGTGTCCTTGACATTAAGATGCTTTTGAAACAGTGGCTTTTATCAGGAACTCTTCTCTTTTATTTGACATGTTAACATGTAAATATATTACTTTGACAAAAGGTAAAATCAAAAAGAGAGAACATAAGAATATTAAAGATTGAAATAAAGCTATAAATACTATCTTTAATTTTTTCTCACTTCCTTCAAGCTGGAATTTGGATCTGGTGGTAGTGAGCTAGCTTCCATGATACAGATGAGGGGAACAACCCAATAGTTGACAGAACAATAAGATGGAAGGATTCATTTTCTATGAATATGGCTCAGAATCAACTATATGCCACGGACCATCTACCAACCTTTAGATTATTATGTGAGAGAAGTACAAATTTCCACTTTGTTTCAGCCACTGTATTTTTTTAGTTGCCTCATTATACCAGCTTAGACTTAATTACATATAATCACCTGTGATTGTTAAAGTTGTGTGTCAGCTTGGCTGGGCCATGGTTCTCAATGGTTTGGCAGTTGTGATGCAGCTTGACAGTCATATAATGTAATCTCCTCCGTGATGAGATCTGCTATGAGTAGCAATCAGTTGAAAGGAAGTTTCCTTGAGGATGTGGCTTGCATTCAATATATGTGGACTTTCTGGCAGAGCTCACTGGCTTTTGCTCTGCTTTGGATATTACATTTGGCTTGTCAGCCTCTGACTTCTGGATCTTGGGACTTGGGCCAGCAGCCTACCATCTTACCTGTGATCTTGGATTCATCAGCCTTTGTAGCCGTGAGCCAGAAGGCTGCCGTCTGACCTGTGGATCTTGGATTCATTAGCCCCTGCAGCGACATGAGTCAGGAGAAGCCTCTAGCCTGAGGTCTGACGCCTGACCCACAGACTTGGGACTTGCCAGCCTCTACAACAGTGTGAGCCATTCCTTGAGATAAACCTCCCTCTCTCTCTCTCTGTCTATAAAAAAAAAAAAAAAATTTTTTTTTTTTTTTTTATACACATATGTAAATCCCATTGATGTCGAGTGGATTCTGACCCGTAGTGATCCCTCAAAGAGAGAGTAGAACTGCCCCATAGGATTTCCAAGGAGTAGCTGGTAGATTCGAACTTCAGATCTTTCCACCAGCAGCCTAACGCTTAACCACTGCATCACCAGGTGTGTGTGTATATATATACACACACATGCATACATATGTGTATATATACACACATATATACATATGTATAAAAAATATATGTGTATATATATCTACTTCACTGGTTTTGCTTCTCTAGAGAACCCAGCCTAAGACAGCACTTGAAAACAGGGTACTGCCACAAAAAAACACATGGTATTGATTTATTAGTTTCCCGATGGGGATTAAGGAAATAGATGATGCGGGCTGGAAAACTGATGACCCATATGATATTATGGTAAACATTTGATGAAACTGCTTCCTGTGGTTAACTCTGAAGGCAGATAGATTATGTGTCAACTGAAGTTGTAGATCTAGAGCAAGCATTAAAAAAAATTCAAATTACTGATGGATTTCACTGCTCCTTACGGCACATAGCATACTACAACAGAGGCAAGAATGAGTCAGTCTGCAAATAATAATTACCATTTTCTATCCTATCAAGTTAGTATAGATAGTAAGATACGATGTTATAAGGCTATGGTGAGATAGAAAGCAATATAACTGCTAAGAGAGGCTTTTTCTACGTACATCCTGAAATCTAAATTAACCAAGACTCCAAGAATTAGGGGAGAAGCCAAATATTTCAACATTTCCAAACAACAGGAGATCATAGTGTTAATCAGAGGCTTTCTAAAGTACCTTCCATTAGTTTTCTCTGTCAGACATTAGGGACCAGTTCTGAGGCAAAAGTCAGGCTAAGATTTTGAGCTATCATCCAGGTCTATAGATACAGGCAGCCTCACAGTAGGCGCCATTAAATTGAGAGTGACGGAAATGGGTGAAGCACAAGAGAGTAAGAAGCAGTCTAAGGCTTAAAAATTATGACCAGTCAAAATGAGATGTCACTTCATACATACTAGGATGGCTATAGTAAAAAGACAGAAATAGCAAGTGCTGACGTACTCTTACGCCTCAGACATTGCTTGTGGGAATGTTCATAGCAGTATTTATACGTAATAGCAAAAAAGAAAAAAAAATCTAAATGCCAACCAAATGATGGATGGATAAACAAAATGTGTTATATCCATATAATGGAATATTACTCAGCAACAAAAAGAAGTGCTGTTACATGCTACAACATGGATGAGCCTTGAATACATTACGCTGAGTGAAAGAAGATCGTATGTGAGTTATATTTCAACAAGCCTGTTTTAAAGATTATGATCAGATGAGATGTTTGGCTAGGATTGGTTTTCTATGAAACTGCCTGGAATAAATAGAAACCTATCAGTTTTTGTTTTTTATCTGAAGGAATTGTATTGCCAAAGATATCACCTGCAAAGCTTGACCTGCAATGTCTGTGATGGCTGGACCCTTAAAGCAAGTCCAAGGCTCCTACGTGCACAGATATAAACTCAAAGGCAAGAAGTCCCAAGGAAGGCATAGTCTCCGATTGCCACTTCAGATTCAAGGAACGGGCTTTAAGAGAGCAAAAGCAGGGGCTCCAGAAGTAAAGGAAAAGGAATTTCCTCCAAGACAACAGAACCTCAGCTTAAACAAAAAACTTACTTCACTACCAGGGCAGAGGGTCTTTACAATCTCTGCCCAGCAGAACTTGTTTGATATGGACCAGTGACTGTTCTTACCTTTTCTGAATGATGGTTTTTATTGTCATTAAGCTGTTCCTATTCTGACATTCTTTAAAATGTGTGTGTGTGCGTGTGTGTGCACGTGTGAGAGAGAAAGAGAGAAGAGAGGAGCAGATAACTTCTATTAGTTTATATATCTCTGGGTCATGTGTGACCTTAAAGAGAAGGTACCCAAAACTGCTGGACTCTGAACTGCATAGATTAAGTAGATGGGATAGTAGGCTGTCTCCCTTGAGGAGGGAATGAGTATGCATGCATTCTTGGGAGTTCAGACTTCCCTTTTTTGTGCAATAGTTACCCTGTTTCCTTTTTCTTTCTGGAAGATCTGAGGGGTGCAGAAGAAATATAAAGACAGCCTTTGTGGCCATAGGCTGAAACAAATTAGTTGCTCAGACTAACTAGTGAGAAAATTGATCATCCCAGATACACTAATTATTCCAGACTGACCCCCCTGAACTGATTACTTGCTTGGGACTCTGACCATCCCGCCTGGCTACAACAATGGCAGCCCTGCCTAACTTGCATGTGCAGAAGAGGTGAATATAGCATTATCAGGCTGAGATCTCTTCAGCATTCTGTGATCTATTTTCAGGTCTCTGAATTCCTTTATTTTTCTAATGGTATTCTGTGGTTTTCAAATAATAAATGGAGCCCTGGTGGCACACTGGTTAAGAGCTTGGCTGGTAAGCAAAACATTGGCAGTTCAAATCCACCAGCTGCTCCTTTGAAACCCTATGGGGCATTTCTACTCTGTCTTGTAGGGTCACTGTGAATAGGAATCAACACGATGGCAATGTTTTTTTTTAAGCACTAAATAATAGCTTCAGAAAAAAATTATATATTTCTTCCTCCTTTCTAATCTTTATATTTCATTTTTCTCAACTGCGTTTACTAGGAAAGCTGCTACTTGTATGCCCATGGAAGCAGAAGTCCAGAAATCAAATGAAATATTGCATTGGTCAAATCTGCTGCAAAAAGACCTCTTTAAAGTGTTGAAAATCAAAGATGTCATTTTGAGGACTACAGTGCGCCTCGCCCGAGCCGTATCACCTCGTAAGTATGTGAAACTAGACAATGATTACAGAAGACCGAAGAAGAACCAATGCTTTTAAATTATGATGTTGGTGAAGAGCATTGAATATACCATGGACTTCCAGAAGAACAAACAAATCTGTCTTGGAAGAAGTACAGCCAGAGTGCTCCTTAGAAGCAGAGATGGCAAGATTTTGTCTCACATACTTTGGACATGTTATCCAGAGCAGCAAGTCCCTGAAGATGGATATCATGCCTGGTAAAGTAGAAGGTCAACAAAAAAGAGGAAGACCCTCAGTATGATGGATTGACACAGCGGCTGCAACAATGGGCTCAAGCATAACAACAATGGTAAGGATGGTGCAGGACCGGGCAGTATTTCGTTCTGTTGTACACAGAGTCACTGTGAGTCAGAACCGACTTTACAGCACCCAACAAGAACAAAACCGGTATGCCCAAGAGGCTTAAAATTACATAATAGAATGATAGTGGTGATCTTTCTTTTATTTTTTATGACTTTACTAGAAATGGGCAACAGAATCTCCACTTATACCTTATGGATATTATTTATATATAAATACGTATATGTTAGATATAAAATTCTATAAAATTAAACATTTATCATGTAAGGCACTGTGTTTTGTACTTCTAAAGAGATATATTATTTAAGTTACGTGGCTCTCCATGTAGTATCTTTCTCATTTTACAGAAAAGAAAATTGAGTTTCAGAGAAGTTAAGAAATTGACCAAAGAGGAAGTGGAGAGATAAAGAGTACATGTTTAGAAATAATACAGCTTTAAAGGCTTGCTACTTGAATAAAAATAAAGATGTTTACTTAAAATGGAAAAAGTAATTTTCCTGATACCTTCCAAAGGGAAAGTAAACCACTATTAACACAAAAAACTAACTCAGAAAACTTCATCATAACTAGTAAACATTTTAAAATCAACAATATATCAAAAATTAGTGTGCTATGAAACTAGTTTTAAAACTTCTCTATAAACTTTAGTTATAACAAATACTTTCATTATAGAATAAATGAAAAACACAACCTCTCCAGGAAAATACACATATATTTATAAATATACTTGATGTGTTATATTTTCAGTTCAGCTTGGACTTCTTCCTATGGTTGAACATTGACTGATTCTTTTTGATACGGTGACTCTGTATATTCCTTCCATCTTCTTTCAATGCTTCCTGCGTCCTTCAGTACTTTGCCTACAGAATCCTTCAATATCGCAACTTGAGGCTTGAATTTTTTCTGTAGTTCTTTCAACTTGAGAAATTCCAAATATGTTCTTCTCTTTTGGTTTTCTATCTCCAGGTTAGGATTTTAAGGTTACACACTCTAAAAAAACTTATGGTCTATTGTTGACCAAAAAATCCAAACCCATTGCCGTTGAGTGGATTCCGACTCATAGCTATCCTATAGTGACCCTCAACCTGTAGGATTTAATTGCACTGACTCAGAATAAATTTACATCTTATCACAACTTAACTTTGTATCCTTAGGCAAAATATTCAGCCTTTCGAAGTTTAATATCTGTAAGATAGGAACCCAGTTTCCACCTTTTAAAGCTGTGGGCAATGCTAAATGCAACAACATAAATTAAAGCAAAGGCATTTGCACATACCTATAAATGGTAACAAGGTTGTTAATGTTTTATGAGACATCACTTTTGACAAATTATTAGAAAATGTAATTAATTAGACATTACTTTTGAAGTAATAATCTAATTTTTCATTTGAAAACACAGAATTTTTTTCCAAGAAGAAAATGTCAAAGAAAAGATTATATAAGACTCTGTAAACCGAAACCCTCATACATAAATAGGAACCAAGAGCTACAAACTCCAGAGAGGCAGATTTTTTGTTTGTTTTGCTAAGTATTATATTTGCTCATTGTTTATCATAGTGCCTGGTACTTGGTTAGCACTCAATAACTATCTATTATTAAATTGATTGCTTTATCTCATGAAAAAGAAAAGAGAAAGGCAGAAACTATATTTACTAATACAAGTTTTGATAGATATCATTTATTTAGAAATATGTAGTCACTAATTTATCCGATAATGCATTATTAAGTCAATTTTGAAGGCAAATTAAACATACTAACCTAACCAAAACGTCAGCAGTCAGAATCCACCAGCCACTCCTTGGAAATGTGGTGGGGCAGTTCTCCTCTGTTCTATAAGGCTGCTATGAGTCAGAACTGACTCGACAGCAACGGGTTTAGTTTTTTTGGAACCATACTACAAATCTTATAGTTAAAGGACTTTTAATTTATAGCGACCCTTTAAGACAGAGTAGAACTGCCCGGCAGGGGATATACTACAATAGTCATTAAAATAAATGCTTTAGCTATGAAAGATTTGTAAGATATACGTCATATTTCAGGTGAAAACAACAATTTCCTAAACATCATATATAACATGATTCTATTAGCAGGTCTGCAAGGATATAGAAAATAGCATAACCCTGGAAAGTGGTAGTATGGGATGACCTCAGAGAAATTTAGGGAATTTTTATTATTTATGTAGTATCTACCCGTATTACTAGTATTTTCTCAAAACAAGCATTTATTAGTTCCATGCATTCTCAAAAAGAATTAAAATCCTCTGTCACATTAAATGGGAAAATGATTATCCTACTTTTAAAATACAGTTTTTTGGGGCATAAATTTGAAGTTATTTTTCTTTTCAAGCAAGCTTAACAAGATTTAATCTCATGCCACTATTTTTTTTAAAGTAATTTTACTATTCTGCATCTACAAAATAGCCTGAAAATAGTTCAGATGTTTACAATAATACATACTTTTCACACTCAACCTAAGAATTTCTCCAAGGGGAAAAATTCTTCCCAGGCTAAAAACTGAAATAATTTGAAATACATATTATCTATGTATTTAGACTGTCAGAAGTGTCATCTTTTCTCTTTAAGGAAATCTGAGATCTTTTGAAAGCATAGCAAAAAACATAAAAGACCATTTTCCCTTGGTCTTCAATTTAGTTGATTTTTAATTTGTTCAGAGCTTTATAGCTTTTTCTTTGTGAGTTTTTGAAAACAGTTTTGTATAATTTGACCCCATGGCTATTATTTTATTTGAGAAAATGACATTCTTATAAACATGCTAACACTTGAAATCAGTCCCTCAAAAAACTATTTATTGTTTTTGTTTAGTTATTTTATTGCTTTCTTGTTATAAAATAATTTTAATTCTACAAGTGAAATCCTATTTAAAATAGGATATTTTCACATAAAAGCAATAGTTTAAAACACCTGCTCTAAATTTCCAAGATACAAATTTGTAACGATCAATGTATCATCAGGTTTTGATTAGTAAGCATTACCTTCCAAGTTAATACATTTCTACTAAAAGAGGCTAACACACAGTTGCACAGTATTATACTGTAATATCAAATATATTCTGAGAATTCCAGTGCAAAACAAAGAACTTATATATCAAGTCTATGACTTAGGGGAAAAAAAGAAAAAGCAAACAAACATAAAAAAAGTTTGCTATTTTGAAGGTTTTGCCCCAAAGCGATGTTTTAATTTAAATTTTTTAGATAAGGTGAAAGCATAATGTCCATGTTTGCAACTCAGCCATTCTAATTACCTTGCCTGAAGCAGTAACATATCGTTTCTGTGCCTTCAGAAAGATGAGAAACAGAGCCAGATTCCATTTCCCTTCTCCTCACTCCACTTGTCTTATTTTCTTGGAGCTCCTTTTAAGCTAAGAAGGAATAAGAATTTGGCCCTTTGTTTCTGTATGGATAGTTAATCCCCCTTAAACAAATTCCTCTGATCAACTCGCTTCTAATTAGTGTTGGTCTTTTTCTCCTGCTTCAGAACTTTTCCATGGGATTTAGGAGGTCTGGTGAATATTATACACTAAGAATAAACCCAGTGCATTGATGTAATTGGCATTACAAAACAGCTCCTCCAATTAACATCACATTTCCTTTATTTTCCTTAAAGTAACTCTTCAACAGGATAATATCTTCAAGATTAACTGCAGGAAAAAAAAAATCAATCATTTTATTTTATGATTATGTTTCTTTCCTCCTCGACATGAATGAAGTCCCATCGTTGAAAAAACACAGCCTCCTTTAACTATCCCCGTGGGAAATTAAGAGCAATTATGTGACATTCGATTGGTGGATTTACTAGAGGTGACCAAAATCCAATTAGATGACTTGCAAATAGATCTAATCTAAAAGATTAATTCTATTAAAAATGTTTATATGTAAAATAGAATGTCTATGATTTTTAGGGGAGGGATCAGTACATGATTAGGCAACTAGAAAAGATTTTAGAAAGAGACTTTGTAAACATGTGAATTGATAGCTGATGAAGCATATACTGGCCTTGGGTGTAGAATCATGAGTTCTTACACTAGATCTATTAATTATCTCAGCTGGCTGGACCACATCTCTGTGTTATAATTATTCTTTCACTTAACAAACTTACTCAACACGAATTTATTAAGCTGGCAGAGAGTAGAAGCTCAGTCCTCTTGTAAGGGTGGGATCCTTTTCTCCTCATTCCCAAACTCTGCTGCATTTTAATGGATTGTATCACAATAAACTTTGTTTGCTTGTTTAAATGCAACAAAATACTGTGAGCTCCTCAAGCACTGGGACTTTGTTCTGTCTCATGTTAGTGCCCTAGCCACTGAAACACAGGGACTTTAATATATTTTTGTTAATCTGAAATTACATTACATTTATTAATTGCCAAACACTTTTTTGTCACCTCAGTAGCCACTCTTTCTTCTTGTCAACATAACTCTGCTTGTGTTTGGACATCAATGTGCGTAGCCCCAGGGTACAAGCTGAGTGTCATGACATCATTAGCAGTTGGGAACTAAACCCATTCATGGTCCATGAGATTTAAGGGGAAGTTTTCTGGGGAGGGGCTTCTGGAAAGGATAAAGGCAAGACCTGAGCAAAGATAACACCCCTACATTCTGCTTCTTTTCTTTCTAACTGAGACTCAAGCAAGGATGTGATTCTTAAAGGTGCAGCATCCCTCTTGCGACCATGAGGGAAGGCATCAATGACATACTGAGAATGGCAGAGAAGAAAGCTATGAAATGCTTGGGTACTTACATACATCATTGCACAAACAAATCAAGCCCAGTATCTATGATATCTATTTCACTGATAAAAAAAAAAATAGCCACTATAATTTGTATTATTTCTTTTCTTCTGCTTGCTTTGATTTAGTTTGCTCTTCTCTTTCTACTTTTTATAAAATTTGAATTGATTTGAGATCTTCCTGTTCTTCTGATACAGGTCTTTAAAAAGCTATGAATTTCACTCTAAGCAGTAATTTAGCTTCATACCATGAGTTTTGATATGAATTTTTGTTTTCATGGATTATATAGAAGTATATTGTTCAATTTCCAAAGATTTAGTATTTTCCCAGATATGTTTCTGTTGTGGATCTCTAATATAATTCTGTTGTGGTCAGATCATACTTGGTATGATCTCATTTTTTTTTAATATATTGAGCTTGTGGTCCAGTATGGTTCATTCTGGAGATTGTTTTGATGTGTACTTGTAAACGATATGTATTCTGTAGGCTTTGGGTAGAATGTTTTATAGATGTCAGGTCAAGTTGATTGATAATGTTCAAATCTTCTATATCCTTGCTAGCTTTCTGTCTAGTCTATCAATTATTCAGAGTGGAATATTCAAATATCCAACTCTTTCAATTGAATTGCATTATTTCTACATTCAATTTTGTCTGTTTTTGCTCCAAATATATGGCACTCTACTGGTAGGTGTGTATATATTTATTATAGCCTCCTGATTTATTGACCAATTTATCATTATGAAGTACCTCTCTTTGTTTCTGGTAATATTCTGTAAAGTCTATTTTGTCTGATGTTAATACTCTGGTTCATTTCACAGTGTATCTTTTTCCATTCTTTTATTTTCAACTTATTTGTCTCTTTGAATCCATGGTGGGTCTCTTGTAAACAGGATATAGTTAGGTCTTGTTTTTTTTCTATCCAGGCTGGCAATCTCTGGCTTTTGAATAGAGTATTTACCCACTCAGACTGATTTAATATTTGGTATTTTTGGAAACCCTGGTGGTGTAGTGGTTAAAACCTAAGACTGCTAACCAAAAGGTCTGCAGTTTGAATTCAGCAGGTGCTGCTTGGAAACTCTGTGGCACAGTTCCACTCTGTCCTATAGGGTCGCTATGAGTCAGAATTGACTTAACTGGAACTTTTTTTTTTTTTGCTATTTGTTTTCACCAATTATGTCTGTACTGGTGCACCTGATGGTGTTCCACATTTCTCTGAGGCTCTGTTCATTTTTATTCATGCTTTCTCTCTGTTCTTCATATCTCACATCCTCTATCAATCTAGCCTCAAGCTCACTAATTCTTCTACAGTTCAAATCTCATTTTGTGTTTCTCTAATAAAGTTTTCATTTCCATTATTGTCTTTTAAACTCCAAAATTTCCACCTTTTAAAAATAATTTCTCTCTCTATTGACACTGTATTAGAAAAGACTTTGCCATCATACCTTCCTCTAATTCTTTAGTTACGGTTTTCTTTATCGATTTGAACATATTTATAGTTGCTGCTTTGGAGTCTGTCAGCTAAGTCCAAAATCTGGGCCCGCTCATAACAGTCTCTATTGTCTGCTTTTTTTTTTTTTTTCTGTGTATGGGTCATACTTTCCTTTTCATGTCTTGTATTTTTTTTTTTTTTTTTTTGGAAATTGAACATTTTAGATAATACAGCAACTCTGGATACTTCTCTCTCCCACCCCGGGGTTCATGTTGTTGTTCACTCGGTCAATTTTTTCTTTTCTTAGCAATGTGGTTGAACTAATTCTGTGAAGTTTATTTCTCCTGCAGTGTGCATCCTCTCATGTCCTTAATTTTTTTTTTTTTTTTCTTATTTTTATCCTTTAGCCTGGCTATCTAGAGGTCTGTAGTCTCTGGGTAGTACAAACAGTTAACACATTCAGCTACTAACAGAAAAGTTGGAGGTTTGAGTCTACTCAGAGACACCTTAGAAGAAAGGCCTGGCCATATACTTCCAAAAAATCAGCCAATGAAAACCCATTAGAGCACAGTTCTACCCTGACACACATAGGATCACCATGAGTCAGAATCAACTCAACAGCAACCACTTTGGAAGCACCTTTGACAGTCTGCCAAATAATTTAAATTTTTAGTAGTTCCTTAGTTTATGTCAAATAACTTTCTAAAATTTTATGAAGCTCTGGTCTGACATGCTATTCACTGTCATCTCTTATTGAAATGCTTCATCTGTAGAGCCTCCCAATGCCTTTCCTACAAAAATCTCCCACAATGCTTGTGTTGTATCAAAGTAAGCTGTTGAAAGTCTCTGAAGAGTCCTAATGAATAGCACCCTTCTTCACAATCTAAGTTATGAAAACTCTGATACATTATTTAGCAACTAAAATCCCTTATTTTACTGATAAAATTCAAGCCTATTAACCAAGTGGATCTTTGCATTAGGCAGATTTATTCACTTGGTTACATTCATGGAAATCTTGGTGGTGTGCTGGCTAAGTGCTATGGCTGCTAACCAAAGAGTCAGCAGTTCGAATCTGCCAGGTGCTCCTTGGAAACTCTATGGGGCAGTTGTACTCTTTCCTACAAGGCTGCATAGGGCAGATTCTTGTGAGTTGGAATCAACTCAACGGCAATGAGTTTTTTTGGTTTGGTCACATTCATCGTTGGATGTGGGGAGGCTTCCATTTGAAAGGGTAGCCCCTTACATAACTTATAGCATGAAAAAGCAGTGGAAAATCCTGCTCCCTGTGGGCAGATTCATTCTAAGATGAAGAAGGATTTAGTAAGAATGAGTAAAGAAAAGGTGAAAGCCTTGTTATTATAGTTAGTGGATCACTGTGCATATGGGAGGAAACAAAGAAAAGCAAATAAGCACCACTCTCAATACAAATCAAGAAAATATGTAAAAACATGCTTACTTAATACTATATTTTAAAATTCAACTCTTATCAAATGTGAACCTTTTCCATCAAACTCTTCCAAATCAGCTGTGAAAAACACAGTATTTTTATTTGTTTTATATATACGGTAACAGGTTGGAATTTCTTTGATTAAGCTAGAATCTATGTTTTAAAAGTAAAATTAAAAACTGAACAAATAAATAACATTGATTTGAAATTTACTTAACTGGATGAACAGTCATTCTACAAATTCTGCCCTTAAAAACAAACCTGGCAGAGCCTGGTTTCAGCAGGTGTTCCTGAAACAGCACATCACTCCCATTTGGAGCACAGGATGTGCATATACCGTTTCAAGATGTTATACTTCCAACATTTAAATGCAGGGATTTTGTATATAAATGGCACAAATAATATATCTTGCTTGTATGGAACTCATTTCAATTGTTATAATGAGGTAAAAATGATAGAGAATTCTATGAACAGAAAAATGAACAAAAGAATTGGTATTTAAACCTGAGAAAGACTACCCAGACATTTTAGATTTTATGAAAATTGTTCAACAGAGTTACATTACATATATTCTTAGCACGAAGCAATTATAAGTTTACTTTTGGGTAATAAAAAATACTCCAAAATTTTATTTTCCAAATATACTATTATATGCAAGTGGAAACCCTGGTGGCGCAGTGGTTAAGAGCTATGGCTGCTAACCAAAATGTCAGCAGTTTCAATCCACCAGGCGCTCCTTGGAAACTCTATGGGGGTAGTTCTACTCTGTCCTACAGGGTTGCTATGAGTCGGAATCGACTCAACAGCAGTGGGTTTTTTTTTAGTTGATGTATGCAAATTTGCATAATACACTTACATACAAGGTTATGCATATACAACCAAGTTTAATATGTCTAACAAGACTGTTTTTTACTATTAGAGATTTTTTTTCCTTATGCACTGACTTTACAACCTAAAACAGCATGAAAACTTTGCAAATGCAAAGCCTGATTCTTAATTTTCTATAGTTAAAAAGCATTTAGTTCATTCCAGTGGTTGACTAAGGAAGCTGCAGTATCGCTGAAGATGTTTATAGGGTTCTTGGTTTTTGTTGTTGGAGGAAGTAGAAGCAGTGGTGGTGGTGATGGTGGTGTGTGTGTGTGGTGTATGTGTGCATTGTTATAAAATATGTATATATGAATTATATGAAGCTATAACAGAGAAATGCTACCCTGCTTCTCCTTTATCTAGATCTACCCAGGCTTCTACCAGTTTGATCATAACACTGATGAACATGACGTTCTTTTGCAATTTTAATTGTCCAGAGAATGTGTTGGAGTTTTAATTTTTCTAAGAATATGCATAGTGACACTATAGGACAGAGTAGAACTGCCTCATAGGATTCCCAAGGCTGTAAATCTTTATGGAAGTGGACTGCCACATCTTTCTCTCAAGGAGTTAGCAGTTGAGCACTTAACCACTTGCACCACCACGGCTCCTTATATCACCAGTAGTCCTCTTTAAAAAGGAATTAAAAAAAAAGTTTTATGACTTATCATTTTCATTCATTAAAAAAACAAACAAACAAAACCAGTTGCTGTCGAGTCAATTCCAATTTATGATGTTCCCAGATAGGGCTATGTTCCACAGGATTTTCAATTGCTGATTTTTTGGGAAATACATTGCCAGGGCTTTCTTCTGAGGTGGCTCCGAGTGGACTCAAACTTCCAGTCTTTCAGTTATCAGCCAAGCACTTAACCATTTTTGTCACCCAGGGACTCCATCCTCTTTCATAGAACAAGATATTATATATAATTTGTATGCTTTCAAATATTGTTTTATGCCTTTGGAAGTCTGAGCCTGTTGTTGGTGACACTCAAAATAATCATCATCATCATTTAATGATGAAGTCATCTTAACATCCATATGATGTAGGGATGGGAAAAAAATTAAAAAGAATAAAACTTTATTATTTATGGGACATACAATCTGTATCTCTTCCCTAGTGGGGAAAGAAGGGAACATGTGAGTCATTTTAAACTTTTGGTGGGTTTGATATTAGCATGAAAATGGTCAGGACTCAAGAAATTCTTTTTGTCTTAAGTAAAAAGAAAAGTGGAAAGGGCAAAGAAGCTATGAACTTTTTCTCATTAACAGTAAACCTGGGCTAAAATGCCACATACACACACACACACACACCATAATATTGCATATATACATATGTAAAGTAACATTGAACATCACATTATGGACATTCTTTTCATCAAATAAGTGTGATGGTACACTATGAGTAATGATACATGGATGCTATGAACCTTGCCTCTTACATTGCTGGCTGAGGAGAATTCTTGCTTAGCTAATTCAGAGATCTTCCCCCGCCCCTACCCTGTTTTCCTTTTATTCTGAAGAAAGTACTGCTCTGAAAGACCAACTCCTTGGGACTTATATTCCTACCTTTAATGTTCCATATGTATCTGGAGGTCTTACCTCTACTCTCATCCCCAGACTCCCACAGTGGAGTAAGAATTGACCACTCCATGTAGAGGAGCCCTGGTGGCACAATGGTTAAATGTTCAGCTGCTAACAGAAAGTCAGGAGTTCAAACCCACCAGCAGCTCCATGGGAGAAAAGACCTGGTGATCTGCTACAGCCTCGGAAACCCTATGGGGCAGTTCTACTCTGTCACATAGGGTTGCTATGAGTTGGAATCAACTTGACAGCACACATCAAGAAGCCATGTCAGGAAAAAACAGATGCATGGCCAGAAATGCAGTCTTCTAGTTCTGTCTGCATGGTCCTAGAATGCTGTTGATCTATTATGGAGAATATTACTTACAGGCCAACCAAACTTCCAGCCTTTGTCCCTCAGTATGGTACATATTAATGATCTTTTACACAGCAAGCTCCACTTTAACCCCCATTACATTGAATAGGAACCCTGGTGGTGCAGTGGTTAAGAGATCGGCTGCTAACCAAAAGGTCAGCAGTTCGAATCCACCAGCTGCCCCTTGGGAAAACTATGGGGCAGTTCTACTCTGTCCCATAGAGTTGCTATGAGTTGGAATCAACTCAACGACAATGGGTTTTACACTGAATAAACCTATGAATAAAATTTCTATATACTTTCTGGTCCGTTCGCTGCTGTGTGGTCTAAATTTTAAGTATTACATTTGGTAGTATATAGTAACATTTTGTAGTTTATGTACCAAAAGTATTTTCCTTAGAATTGCTTTCTTTTTTGTCTCTTTGATCATTTTCTTAAAAGTTTTAAGGCATTTTTCTTGGTCTGAACACAGAACATTTTGAGATTTCAGGGGCAAATGTGCGATGAATGTCACAAAATACAATTTGCTGCTCTATGAAAGTTCGTCTTCTGATGTATTTATTTTTATCAGTAGAAATAAGGGCTAATTTTTCCACGGTCCTTCATTTAGCCTCAGGTAAACCTAGAGATTTGACCCTTGATTAAATATCCATTGAAACCTCAACTGGTAAACGCTAAAAAAAAAAATAAATAAATAATAATGTCAATCAACAAATAAATGAATAAAGAAATTGTGATTTATCCACACAGTGGATATTACTCAGCAATAAAAAGGAATTAATTACCGATGCATGCAACAGTATGTATGAATCTCAAAACCATTATCCTGAGCACCCAAAAGAGTCCATACTATCTGATTTGATATATATGAAATTCTTAAAAAGGAAAATCAAATCTACAGTAACAGAAGCAGATAAGTTGTTGCCTGAGATCTTATTGTAGCACACAGGTGATTTTGGAAGTCTTTAGTTTGTGAATCCATGGAGACTGATGTCTCTGGAAAAAGTCTAGCATTGTCTTCCACCGGTGACCACTGAAATACAGGACTTTCAAGTACCTGACACTGCAGTTAGGTATATCCTTTGAGGATAACTGCTTACCTGTTTCTGGGCTTTAGTGGAGCAATCTCCTATCACTGAGGGACAACAAATAATTCTGATAATTGAAATTCTTAAGTATGCTATGGATAATGTTGGAGAGACATTCCCATAAGGCCTGAACCAGTCAGCAGAGTTCACTGATAAAACGTAAATGATATATACAGGAACATGTTGCTTAGCTGGAGCTCTGATGCCTCTGTGTGTGTTGCAGGGAGGGGAAGATAGAAACCATAGACAAACTGTCAGCTCCTGAACCCAAAGAATTTTCTCCTGTTAATGTAAAGAAAACTGCCTGGTTTTCTAACAAAAGTTCCTAAATTTGGAGATGCAATATAATTTAGAAATATGCCAATATTTTCTCTGAATTTGGAAACAACTTTAGTTGATGAAGGCAAGGATTATATTACACAACGGGAAAAATTTAGGGCTGTATATCTGGCAGTGCAAGAAAAATTGGGGTCTTAGCCCGAGAAAAATGTTTTGATTTTTATGGATACACGAGCAATAGCCAATTGCCTTGCCATATGGCCAGGCAATGGGCCCTAGTGATTCAAAGTTAAAAATACACCTGTATGGGGAATGTAGTTATGAAAACCTTGTAATAAGAATTGAAGTGGTCCATGCAGTTACCCACCAGAAAAGCTCACCTATTGCCTTAGAAGGGGATTGGGATTCAAAAAGCTATTGGCTTTGTTGGCTCTTAAAAATAGCTTCAGGGATATCTCAGACAATTGGGCCAGGAGGTGCTCAAGCTATGCAACATTGTGTAGAATAACTATGTATTTATTACTTATAAAGCTACTAGGTGGTAAAAGGCTGTGCAGAATATCAACAGGAAATAAAGATGTGTAAGGTCTCCCAGAGACAATAGCTGACTTACAGCTGTAAGAGAGACTACATAGGACCCTTACCAGTAGCCACAGTGGCTTCAAATTGGTTCTGCCTGGAATGGGCATGTATTCTACTTTGGCTTCACATATCCCAAGAAGGAAGCAATAGCTGAGAAGGGAATATTAATCAATTTGGTCCCAAGTTTACATTTCATTCAGCCAAGGTATGCATTTCACAGCTGCTAATGGTTAAAAATGGGCTAAAAAACATAACATAATATGGATTTAAATCCTTTTTCATACTCAAATAATGCTTTGCTTGAGAACTAGAATGGGCAATTAAAGTAAGGTTAATAAAAAGGGTAGAGTAATGGCATGAAGGAAACCCTGGTAGCATAGTAGTTAAGAGCTACTGCTGCTGACCAAAAGGTCAGCGGTTCAAATTTACCAGGCGCTCCTTGGAAACCGTATGGGGCAGTTCCATTCTGTCCTATAGGGTCGCTACGAGTCAGAAACGACTTGACGGCAACGGGAATGGGGTTTTAATGGCATGAAGGAGTCCTGGTGGTGCAGTGGTTAAACGTTTGGCTGCTAACAAAAAGGTCAGCAGTTTGAATCCACCAGCATCTCCTTGGAAACCCTTTGGGGCAGTTCTATTCTGTCCTACAGGGTCACCATGAGTCAGAATCGACTTGACGACAGCCAGTATAATGGCGTGAAGATTAGATGGCTTAGTTGGGTGAATATGGATCACAACAGCCCTATCCACAGCCAATCATGGGGATGGTGCAGGACCAGGCAGCATTTTGTTTGGTTGTAATGCGGAGTGATCACCAGGAGTCGGAGGCAGACTCACCCCAGCTAGCAAGAACATACTTCACCTGAATGCACAGTAGTGAAGGGAAGAACTTTGCCAGGGTTTCTGGAGTACAGAAGTAGGAATGAAGGGTGGGGGATGATACAACCACAAAAATATCTTTCACACTTAGCAAATTTTTTTTGTTGTTGTTGTCTTGTCAGTTTCACTTGTACCATGTCAGGGACTGCACTTGCCCGTCACCACGGAGAAAGACATTGCTGTACTAATTCAATTCCTCAGAATCTGTAGACATTCTTAATAGCTTCAAATTATCATTTGGATAATGTTAGTTTTTGTTTGTTTTTTACGCTACCTTTGGAACGAGCTGGACATACTGTGCCTGGCAGCTGATGTATTGCTGTAAACCAGGATGATTTCCTCTTAAGGTGACTACTTGGGGTATATACTTTTTTTTTATGTCACTAGATGTAAATGTACATAGAATGCATATCAACGGTGATTGTCCCCAGAAACATGCCAAAAGGCAATTATTGGAAGCCTATGACATACTCAAATTGTACTTCAACTAGAAATTGAATATGTTTTACTGACGATCTCCTGAGGGCACTTAATAATTTGGGTTATTCAGTCATACCTCATTTTATTGTGCTTTGCTTTATTGTGCTTGGCAGATATTGCAGTTTTTACCAGTTGAAGATTTTTTGATGAACCCTGCATCTAGCAAGTCCATTGGCACCATTTTTCCAACAGCATGTGCTTACTTTGTGTCTCTGTGTCACATTTTGGTAATTCTCACACTTTTTCATTATTATTATATCTGTTATGGTGATCTATGATCACCGACCTTTGATTTTACTGTTTTAATTGTTTTGGGATGCCATGAGCCCCACCCACATAAGAAGGCAAACTTAACTAATAAATTCTGTGTGTGTTCTAACTTCTCCCCCCGACCAGCCATTCTCCTATCTCCGTCTCCTCAGTCCTCTCTATTCCCTGAGACATGACAATATTGAAATTAGGACAATTAATAAGCCTACAATGGCCTCTAAGTGTTCAAGCGAAAGGAAGAGTCACATGTCTCTCACTTTGAATCCAAAGCTAGAAATGGTTACGCTTAGTGAGGAAGGCACGTCAAAAGCCGAGATAGGCTGACAGGCCTTTTGCGCCAAACAGCCAAGTTCTAAGTGCAAAGGAAAAGTTCTTTAAGGAAATTAAAAGTGCTACTTCAGTGAACACATGAATGATAAGAAAGTGAAACAAACTTACTGCTGATAGGGAGAAAGTTTTAGTTGTCTGGATGGAAGATCAAACCAGCCGCAACACTCCCTTAAGCCAAAGCCTAATCCAGAGCAAGGCCCTAACACTTTTCAATTCTGTGAAGGCTGAGAAAGGTGGGGAAGCTGCAGAAGAAAAGTCTGCAGCTAGCAGAGATTAGTTCTGAGGTTTAAGGAAAGAAGCTGTCTCTGTAATACAAGGAGGAGGATGAAGAATCAAGCGCTGATGTAGAATCTACAGCAAGTCATCCAGAAGCTCTAGCTAAGACGGTTGATGAAGGAGGCTACGCTAAACCACAGATCTTCAATGTAGATGAAATAACCTTATACTGGAAGAAGGTACCGTCTAGGACTTTCATAGCTAGAGAGGAGAAGTCAATGCCTGGCTTCGAAGCTTCAAAGGACAGGCTGACTCTCTTGTTAGGGGCTAATGCAGCTGGTGACTTTAAGTTAAAGCCAGTGCTCATTTACTACTCTGAAAATCATAGGGCCCTTAAGAATTACACTAAATCTACTCTGCCCGTGCCTTATAAATGGAACAACAAAGCCTGGATGACAGCACATCTGTTTATAACAGGCTTTACTGAATATTTTAAGCCCACTATTGAGACATACTGCTCAAAAAAAGAGATTCCTTTCAAAATATTACTGTTCATTGACATGAGCTGTAATGGAGATTAATGTGTTTTTGTACCTGCTAACACAACATCCATTCTGCAGCCCATGGATCAAGGAGTAATTTCGACTTTCAAGTCTTATTATTTAAGAAACACATTTTGAAAGGCTACAGCTGCCGTAGGTATTCTCCAATGGATCTGGGCAAAGTAAATCGGAAACCTTCTGGAAAGGATTCACCATTCTAGATGCCATTAAGAACATTCATGATTCATAGGAGGAGGTAAAAATATTGACATTAGCAGGAGTTTGAAAGAAGTTGACTCCAGCCCTCATGAATGACTTTAAGGGGCTCAAGACTTCAGTGGAAGAAATAAATGCAGATGTGGTAGAAATAGCAAGAGAACTAGGATTAGAAGTGGAGCCTGAAGATGTGACTGAATTGCTGCAATCTCATGATACAAGTTTAAGAGATGAGGAGTTACTTCTTATGGGTGAGCAAAAAAGTGGTTTCTTGAGATGGAATCTACTCCTGGTGAAGATGCCGTGAACATTGTTGAAATGACAACAAAGGTTTTAGAATATTACATAAACTTAGCTGATAAAGCAGCAGCAGGGTTTGAGAGATTGACCCCAATATTGAAAGAAGTTCTACTGTTAGTAAAATGCTATCAAACAGCATCACAGGCTACAGAGAAATCTTTTGTGAAAGGAAGAGTCAATTGATACTGTAACCTTCATTGTTGTCTTATTTAAAAAAAATTTGCTGCAGCCACACCAACCTTCAGCAACCACCACCCTGAGTAGTGAGCAGCCATCAACATCTGGGCAAGACCCTCCACCAGGAAAAAGATTCTGACTCCCTGAAGGCTCAGATAATGGTTAGCACTTTTTAGCAATAAAACATTTTTTAGCAATAAAACATTTTTTAATTAAGGCATATACATTTTTTTAGACATAATGCTATTGCACACTTAAGAGACTTCAGTATAGTATAAACATAAATTTTATATGCGCTAGGAAGCCAAAAAATTCATGTGACTTGCTTTATTACAATAGTTTGCTTTATTGCAGTGGTCTGGAACAAACCAGCAAAATTTCTGAGGTATGCCTGTACACACTACACTCGTTTTGCACCCATGCCATGGGTGCTTAGAGGCAGCACTTAAGGTGTTTTACTCAAAAATGGCCCCAATGGACTAAGAGAAAATTGGAGTTTGGAGAAGTACTGTATTAAATCATGAGGACTGAATCCAGGAAGAAATAAATCTGCTTTTGGAAAATTTCCACATGCAGGTGAATTCCTCAGTCCAAACTGTTATCATTTAACTACAAATAATTGTGGTTAAATGAGGTAAAACTATAATCCAACTGGTGCAGAAGTACCAGAAATTTGTAAAAGGGCATAAGCACAGTTAATGTGAGTTATTTTTCCAACTGCTAATTAAATGATACAGGTGCTAGTTGTTGTTGATGTTTTAATATGTTTATTTTTATGCACCAAATATTATAGAAGTTTCTTTATTAAGAATTATAAGAAAAAGATGGAGAAAGAGTAATAGAAAAATATTGACAAGGGTTGAGAGAAAACTGGAAGTAAGGGGTTAATAGGTGATTCTGTGATCTTCCTTTTCGCTTCAGGGATACCTGATTATTTGACCTTCGGCTGAATTTTCTTTATAACACTAACTCACAGAATTAATACACTCTACCTATAGGATCACTATGAGTCAGAATCAACTTGTCAGCAACGGGTTTTGTTTTGTTTTTGGTACAGGTATACCTATACATACACGTATTATATATAATTTATCTTGAATTAAGTATAGGTATATTTTAAGAATAGATGCATTTTATATAACGTACACTTAACCCAATAAAGTCAGAATCTGACTGAGGAATGTACCAAACTAAGAACCTGTAAGTCATTCTTGAGACTGTTTCTCTCTTGTTATTGTATTGTTTTGCCTGTTCTGTAATCTTTCTCAAAGCTGAGTAAACTTAATGCTGGGTGAAAACTAATGTGTCTTATGTGTGTGCCTGTAAATCCAAATCCAAAACCACTGCTGCTGAGAGAACATTTGAGCAGGAGGACACTGCAGTGAGTATATTGAAAATTGTTATGTTTCTGCAGCTCTGTGTGAGACACTGGACAGATAGGAACTATATCATACATAGTCTGTACCCTGAATGTCTAGAAAATTTAGCTGTTCAATAAATGGCTGTTAGATGAAAAAGACTTCATGTACTTATTGATCCAGCCAGGATTTATTGAGTACTTTCTATGTTACAGATACTGTACTGCGTGAGGAAACAATAAGGAACAAGGGTGATATGATCTATGCTAGTAAAATATGCACGTTAGTGCAGAACAAAAATATGAATGAATATGCAAAGAAATAAAGTGATTATAACTCATGATGTTGTAATACAGTTTAATACAACAGGAAAAAGCTAATAGAGCACACATCTCAGAGTAGAATTTAATATTGGGAAAAATAAGACCTATTGTACTTACCAGTTGTGAAAAATGAATTAAAGTAAGAGACCCAAATGGGCAAAAAACATGAAAAGATATTCAACTTCACTAGAAATTACAGACCTGTAAAACTGATAAATAAAAAATATACCTAGTGTTTCTATCCTATGAGTATGGCCTACAAATTACAATGCTTGACACGAGAAAATGGAGATGCTTGGCTGCTCATGACAGGTTAGTATATCAACTTTGAGAACAATCTGGGTAACCTAATTGTGTAGAAAATGCACGTAATCTCTGACCCAGTAGTTCCATATCTAGGCATATAACCTAGAAAAATCTATTATTCACACATATATTGTAGTATATACATAAAACATTAGATTTAACAATATGAATTTTTCAATATCTGAAGCCCATATTTACAATGATATACAATACCAGTTAAAGTAAATGAAGGAAATCATGCATAAATCTCAAAAGCAAAATGTAGAGTGAAAAAAAAAGTTAATTACAAAAGGAAATGTAGAGGGTGATATAATTATTAAATACAGGAAATGAACATTTAAATATACAAAATAATATTATGTGGAATTTATAGTCATGTACATATGTAGTAAAAGTATAAAAAACTGAATGGATGGGACACACATACATTTTGAAACTTATTTGGGGACAAAATCATGTGAATGGAGTGTTTCCAAAAAAGCTATAAGTTTATCTGGAAAGCGTTATTGCTTTGAGAGAAATATCCTAAGCAAGAATGAAATAGTATTAACATTTGCTAAATGCGGCTATTCTCTGCTTGTTATACCGTATTCTATTCTAACTGTATTATTTGATTTTTTTCTAGTATACACAAAGCAGTATACACTCAATGAATGAACTAGAGTGTTTGCATTTCTATGCATATTTGGGCAAAGGAGCTGGAATAGAGTAAATGGAAAAGTAATGACAAGGAGAAAAACATTCACAGATGATGATGAGGAAGGAGTTCTGAAACAAGCATAATACTGTTAAAATATGTCTGATACACACACACAAAAAGACATGACTCTCAGAGTTCAGGGTGACTTTGACATAGATCCACAGGAACCAGAGGACAAAAGCAATACAAAGTTTTAAAAGGTCTAATATGAATTCATTTTAAGAATATAAATCAGCAAGTCAAGATTTTATTCCTATTTTTGTATTTTGAAAATATTCTATTCATCTTCCTCCCTTGGAAGTAATTTCATTTCTCTGACTTGCCAAAGAATCTTTCTCTAAATTTCTGAAATGTTTTAGACTGTATTTTATCCTATTCTCTTCTTTTTTCCTTTTTTCCCCTACTAGACACTCTTCTCTTATCACATGATGCTTTAAACTATTTGATTTCTTGTTGCTGTAAGTTGTAGTCGATGTAGTACAGATGACTAAATTATTCTATATATTTTATTTCACTTTTATATTTCACTTTTATATAGCCATATAATATTAGCTATATCTAACATCTCCCAAAAGAGGATGTACAAATAATATTATAGCCATTGTGGCATAAAGCAGGATTTAATCTAAAACAGAAATATTAGTATTCATTTTGCAACAAGTAAATTTTAACCAGTTTTAGCAGAATCCCAGAATGACTTAGGTCATTACTTGCAGAAAGCAAGGGAAAAAAAAAGTCTTACAAATATAGTGTAAAGAATGATATTTCACCTATGACATGTTTAGGAAATTAATAGCATTGCATTCAAGTATTTCACCCAGGACATGTTTAAGAAATTAATAGTAATGCATTGCAGTGTGTTAACATACTTAAATTATTTAGATTACTTTAAATTTTTAAATTAATGTCCCGATATATTTTAAAAGCTTTGAAAAAAAATTCCACCATAATATGTATATGACAGAATTAGTGTATAAGAAACAAACTAAGACCTAGAAGAGTTCTGAAAGAAAAGTAATTGCTCCTTACAGGTATAATGCATTACATTGAAAGAAGAACATATTTTGTCTTGAAAAGCATAAATGAATATGATTAATCTACAATGAGGATAACATTAGTACTAAACTTCCTGGTTTAAACACAATACTTTAATTTATTAATTTACAAAAAGATACATAAGTTTAAAATTTCCCTCTTGTAAATTATAACTTTGTACAGGAAAAGTTTGTTTTTTAGACTCATAATTTATAAGTGATAAACTATATTATTACTAGACATTAATTACATCTGCAAAAAGCCCTGTTATTGATTGAATTATTCCCCCAAAAAATACGTATTGTAAACCCTAACTTCTAGACCTGTGATTGTCAGGCCATGGTGGTGCAGTGGTTAAGAATTTGGCTGCTAACCAAAAGGTCAGCAGTTTGGATCCACCAGGTGGTCCTTGGAAACCTTATGAGGCAGTTCTACTCTTTCCTATAGGGCTGCTACAAGTTTGAACCAAGTAGATGGCAACAGATTTGTTTTTGCTTTTTTTTTTTGGTTATACCTGTGATTATAATCCCATTTGGGAATGCGTTTTCTTATGTTAATGAGACAATATTAGTATAGGGTGTGTTTTATGTTGATTTCTTTTTTAGATATAAAAACTGCAGATTAGGCATAGGCAACAGGCAGAGATGGGGGAAGATTGATGCCAAGGGATAGAAGCTGAAGAGAGAGGGACCTTCCCTGAGAGCCCACAGAGAAAGAAAGCCTTCCCCGAGAGCCTACTGCTCCATTATGGACTTCTAGCCTCCTAACTGTGAGAAAATAAATTTCTGTTCTTTAAAGCCACCCACTTGTGGTATTTCTGTTACAGGTGCACTAGGTAACTCAGTGGCAACACTGGGGGGAGGAGATGGGTGTTGCAGACTGTACCTCCTGACACTGTCAGAGGGAGTGATACCTAAATGACCCCAGGGTACCATAGCGGTAGCAGTGGCGGGGCACTAGCATGCTGCTGGGGGAAGGGCCACCAAGGCAGTGGTGTCACTAGGGTAGGTGTCACCTGGCACCTGGTGTGGTAATTTGTCACCAACTCCCCATCACCCACCAGTCAGGGTGTGGGCAGCCAAGCCATGGAGCCCGCCATTGGGTAGAAAGGGGGGTGTCCGCTTTGGTCAATGGGAGAAGGCAGGAGCTGTGAGGAACATGGGAATGGGGATGGGGGTGGGAGGGGCAGGGCCAGGGGGGCACAGGCTCAGCCCTATCTGGGGGTGGGGTGGGCCTGGGCCAATCTGGTCATGGGGGGATGACACCAAGAGTCACCACACTGGGTGACACCCACCCTAGTGATGCCACTGAGATAACCAAGAAAGAATTTGGTATGGCAAAGTGGTGGTGCTCCTCTAACGAATACCTAAAATGTGGAAGTGGTTGTGGAATTGGGTAACGGGTGGAGGTTGGAAGAGTTTTAAGGTGTCTGATAGTAAAAGCCTAGATTATCTTGAAAAGACCGTTGTTAGAATTATGGACATCAAAGACAGTTCTGGTGAGGGCTCAGAAGGAAGTGAGTGAAAAGAGCTATAGAGAAAGTATTGTCTTAGAGAATACACATGGCACTGTCAACAAAATGTTGCTAAATTAAATGTGCTTCCGGTGAGGCTTTAAAAGAAAATGATGAGCACGTGATTGGACAATGGAGGAAGGGTAATGCTTTTTATGCAGTAGCAGAAAACTTGTCTGAATTATGTTCAAATATTTGGTAGAAGGTAGAACTTGCAAGTAATGAACTTGGATATTTGGCTGAGGAGATTTCTAAGAAAGATCTTAAAGAAGTCATGTGGTTTCTCCTTGCTACTTAAAGTAAAACATGAGAGGAAAGACATGGAGTTAAAAATGAACTGTGCAAAATGAAAACAAAGCTTAAAAATCTGGAAAATTCTGTTGTACAAACTAAGGTCACATTTCCTAGAATTTTCCCATTGATGTGGCTACGCAATCTTTTGTTAAAGAGATTAAGCCTATGACTGATGAATCTAATCAACTACCGCAGCAGAAAATAGATAGGATGAAAGAAGGGAAAGCTGTCTGCCTCTTGGAATTCTAAAGGCAGGAAACAGGCCAAAGGAACTACATCTGTTATCCTTCAAGAAAAGAAAAAGGCCCTGCCTGGAGAAGTTTGGAGATCAGCAGAACTGTTCAAAGGAGCAGAGCTGTCTCAGTTTCAGAGGGTGGAGTCACAGTCTCCTAGATCTTAAAGAGTGGAGCCACGGCCTCCTAGGATTCAAAGAGTCAAATTTGCACCAATTGGGTTTCAGAGTGTGGGGCTGCCATTTTGCTTGGCCAAAAGCATTAGGCTGCCACTCAAAGCTGAGAGCCCAGGGCTGCCATGCCCAAAGAGCAGAAGAATGGGGCATGCCAGGGTTGAGGGTGCGGGGTCTCCACTCAGATAGAGTATCAGAGAGGAACCACCCAAAGCCCAGGGAGCAAAGTTGCTGTTTTAGTGGGCCTGAAAGAAAGGGCCAAGGGGCCTTTACCTAGAATCCAGACAGCATGGCCAACACCCAGAGTCTGGCCATTGCCCAGATAGTCTGTGAGAACAGAGGATTATGTTCAAGTCTTGAAAACTAATTTAATTTGTCCTTTTGTGTTTTAGACTTGCTTTGGTGCCCGTTATCCATTCTTTCCCTCCAATTTCTCCCGTTTGTAATGGAAATGTCTACCTTGTGTCTGTTCCACCATTGTACTTGGAATTAGAAAACTTGTATTCTAGTTTTCACGGGTTCACAGATGAAGAGAAATTTTGCCCCAGGATGGAATATGCCTAAAGTATCACCCATATATGATTTAGATGATTCAGAAGATGAGATTTTGGACTTGGAGTTATTTTAAGACTTTTGGGATAATAAGACAGGGCAAATGTGTTTTACATGTGGGATGGACATACATTTTGGAGGGGCCAAAGGATGGAATATTATAGATTAAATTGTGTCCTCCAGAATATGTGTTCCAAATAGGGTCATGTTCTTTGGTTCTAGGTACACATACCTTTTGGGGGCCACTGCTCAATCCAGTATAGGAGGTTTAGACCATGTTCATTTAATGTAATTATCAATGTGGTTTGGTTTATATCTATATCTTGCCGTATTGATAACAAATTTATAAGGATTTAAGTCATACAGAGTATTTATATTGACCAAATGGAATTAAACTAGAAATCAGTAAGAGATTCATTGAAAACTAGGAAAAAAAAAATTAAAAAATATTTTTCTAAATAATCCATCACAGATCAAAGAAATCACTAGGAAAATTACATAATATTTTAACTAAATGAAATGAATATGTGAATATATCAAATCAAAAGTCTCAATATGCATCTAAAGCAGTGCTTAGAAAAAATTTATATAATTTATAGAATTAATACACTTAATAATCCTTCTCAGACTGATCAGGAAAGAAAAAAGAAGATGACACATAAATTATCTACATCAGTAACTAGAGGAGAAACACCACTATGTATTCCACAGGTTTAAGATGAATAATAAGGGAATGTTGTGAACAACTTTATGCCAATAAATTTGACAATTTAAGTAAAATGAAAAAACTCCTTGAAAGATCAAACTACCAAAGCTCACTCATGAAGAAAGAAATGCTCTGGATAATTTTATATTTATTAAATATATTGGATTCACATTTACAAATTGTCCCATAAATAACACTTCAGGCCCAGATGGTTTCACTGTTGAAATCTATTGAACATTTATGGAAGAAATTATACCAATTCTACATTCACTCTTCTAGAAAATAGAAGAGGATGAGAAAACTTCCAACTCATTTTTTGAGGCCATCATTACTCTCATTCTAAAACCAGACAAAGGCATTATAAGAAAAGAAAGATACACAATAATATTCTCAGTAACACAAAAATCCTTAAGATTTTAGCAAATTTAATCCTATTTGAAAGATGAATACAGTATGAGTAGAATTTTTTTTCCAGGAATGCAATCTTAGTTTAACCTAAAAAAAAAAAAAAAAACTATCTGTAATTCAACATATTAATGAAATAAAGAAAAAAAGATGTAAAAAATCAACAACCATTCGTTATGGGAATTTCTAGTAAAGTAGGAATAGAAAAGAATTTCCTCAAACAATAAATTGCAACTTCCAAAAACCCATCATCATACTTACTAGTAAAAAACTAAATGCTTTATCTTTAATTTTGGAAACAAACATATGGAAATTAAACAACACACTATTAAGTTACCAATGGATCAAGGAAGAAATCACAAATTCCTTAGAGTCAAATGAAAATAAAAGCACAACATACCAATACATATGGGATGCAGCAAAGGCAGTACTTAGAGGGAAACTTATAGCAATAAATGCCTACCTGAAAAAAGAAAAAAGATCCCAAATCAGCAGCCTAACTCTACAATTTGAGGAACTTAAAAGAGAAGAGCAAACTAAGCCTAAACATACCAGAAAAAAGGAAATAAAGATCAGAGCAAAAACAAATGAAGTCAAAAACAGAAAAACAACAGAGAGAATCAACAAAACCAAAAGTTGGTTCTTTGGAAATATTAATAAAATTGACAAACATTTAGCTAGAGTGACAACAAAAAAAAAAGAGTAAAGGTGCGTATAACCAAAATGAGAAATGAAAGAGGGGACATTACAACTGACCAGACAGAAATGAGAATTATGATAGAATACCATGAACGACTGTATGGCAACAAACTAGATAACCCAAATGAAATGAACAAATTCTTAGAAGCACACAACCTACCCAAACTGATTCAAGAGGAAATAGACAATCTCATCAGACCCATAACAAGTGACGACATCAAATCAGTGATCAAAAACCTCTACCCCCTCAAAAAAAGCCCTAAGTCAGATGGCTTCACCGGGGAATTCTAACAAACATTTAGAGAATTGACATCAGTCCTGTTTAAAGTCTTCCAAAACACAGAAAATGAAAAAGGACTCTGTAATTCATTCTATGAAGCAAACATAACCCTGAAACCAAAACAAGACAAAGACACCACAAGAAAAGAAAACTAGAGGCCGATACCCCTTATGAATATAGATTCAAAAATTCTCAACAAAATACTAATGAACAGAATTCAACAGCATATTAAAAGGGTCATACACCACGACCAAATGGGATTTATTCCAGGAATGAAAGGATGGTTAGACATTAGAAAATCAATCCACATAATACACCACATCAGCAGAAGAAAGCAAAAGAACCACACAATCATCTCTATGGTTGTAGAAAAAGCGTTTGATAAAATCCAAAACCCTTTCTTGATGAAAACCCTCTACAAGATTGGAATAGAAGGGAAACTCCTCAATAATGATTAAAGGCATATATGAAAAATCTTCAGCCAACGTTTTATTTAATGGAGAAAGATTGAGAGCTTTTCCCTTAAAATCAGGAGCAAGACAAGGGTGCCTGCTCTCACCCTTTCTATTTAACGATAAGACAATAAAAAGAAATAAATGGTATCCAGGTTGGAAAAGAAGTAAATTTCTCTCTCTCTGTGGATGACATGATCCTACATATGGAAACTCCCAAAGAATCCGCAAGAAAGCTTCCAGAGCTACTAGAGGAATTTGGCCAAGTTTCAGGGTATGAGGTCAACAAACAAAAATCAGCTGGGTTTCTGTATACCAGCAATGAGAAATACTGAATAGGAAATTAAGACAACAATTCAACTTATAATAGCATCTAAGATAATAAAACACCTAGGAATAAATTTAACCAGGGATATGAAAGACACAATGAAAATTATTAAACACTGCTGAAAGAGATTAAAGAAGACTTAAATAAATGGAAAGATGTCCTGTGTTCATGGATTGGAAGACTTCATATTGTTAAGATATCAATATTACTCAAAGCAATCTACGGATTCAATGCAATTTCAATAAAAATTCTAACAGCCTTTTTTAGAAAAAAAAAAAATCCTCAACTTTATATGGAATGGCAAGAAGCCCCAAATAGCTAAAGAAATTTTGAAGGAGAAGAACAAAGTAGAACTCTCACTTTCTGATTTAAAAACATATTATACGGCTACAATAAACAAAACAGTCTGGTACTGTTATAATAACAGACACATAAATCAATGGAATAAAATTGAGAGTCTAGTAAGAAACCCACAATCTGTGGTCAACTGATTTTTGATAAGAGTGCTAAGTTCTTTTTGGGGAAAGAAGAATCTCTTCAATAAATGGTGTTGGGAATAGTGGATTTCCACATGCAGAAAAATGAAAAAAGGATCCGTGCTTCATACCACACACAAAAATTCAAAATGGACTAAGGACCTAAATGTGCAAACTAAAATCCTAAAATTCTAAGAAGAGAATCCAGGGTCCTAGCTTTTAACAGTGGATTATTTAATCTAATAACAAAAGCACAAACAGCAAAAGACAAAATAAATAAATGGGACCTCATAAAAATTAAGAAAAATAAACTTTTGTTCATCAAAAACTTTACCAAAAAAGTGAAAAGACAAGCTACCAACTGGAAGAACATCTTCAGAAACCATATATCCAATAAGAATCTAATAACCGAAATACATACAAAACTTTGACAACAATAAAAAGACAAATAGCCCAATCAAAAATGGGCAAAGAACTTGAAAAGACCTTTCATCAAAGAGGGGCACAGGGTTTATGTTAATGGGGGAAGAACAATTCAGAAATGGAAGGTAAGAATGGCTATACAATTTTAAAGGATGTAATCAATGTCACAGAGCTGTACATGTAGAAGTTGTTGAATTGGTGTATGTTCTGCTGTGTACACCTTCAACAACAATAACAAAAAATAAAATAATTAAAAAAATGGATATCCATTTATTATGAGAACTTCCAGTAAACTAAGGATAGAAGAAAATTTCCTCAAACAGTAAACTGCATCTGCCAAAAACCTAAAACTAAGATCATATTTACTAGTTAAAGATGAAGCGCTTTATCCTTAATTTTGGAAACAAAGCAAGTTTGTTTGCTCTCTGTTCTTTCATTTAACATTATACTGTATTGTAAAAAGTCAATAAGGCAAGAAAAATACAGAAAAGGTGGGGATATTTTTAAAGGAATAAATAAATCATTATTCTTAGATGATGTGTGTTTATGTAGAAAATTCTTAGGAAACAACAACAACAACACAAAAAAGCTAGTAGAACTAATAAGTGGGCTCAACGTCTTCAGGATACAAGGTCAATATAAAAAAAAATGTCAATTGTAAAGACACTTTTTTAGAAAATGAAAAGCCAAGCCATGGACTAGGAGAAAATATTTGCAAAACATAAATCTGATACAGAACTGGTATTCAGAATATACAAAGTCTACAACTTAGTGAGAATTAAAGAATATGTGCAGAATATTTGAGTAGAAACTACAAAGAAAACATATAAGTAACAACTAAGCATATGGAAAAGTGCTCAATATTATTAGTCATCAAGCCAAGGCAAATTACTACCACAACAGGATTCCATTATGCACCCACAAGAATGGCTAATATTTTAAGTCTGGAAATACCAACTATTGGTGAGGGTGGGTATACCCTGGTACCCTGATATGATGCTGATGGACATGTAAAATAGTACAACCACTGTGGGAAAATCTGATGGTTTCTTATAAAGCTAAATACATTAACTATGCAATATGCAATCCATATGTTTGTTTATATTTGAAAATTCTAATTAAAAAAGCTTTAAAAAAATCCCCACTAACTTCTTATAACTAACTTACAAAGTAAAAAACACACTGTTAGAAGTTCCATTAAAACTCATAAAAAATTCCACATCAAATTACAATGCTGATAGGTCTCAAAGAAAAAAAAAAATGAAAAAAAGTTCAATCAATTTTCAATTACCCATACTGAGTATAGAGAAAGGGTCCATAAAGGAGCAAAGGCACCAAGACATTTTAAACATCTAGTTTAAGTCTTCTTATTTTTGACTTCTGATTTTTATTCTGTCAGAAAGTCTTTCTGCCTCAAGGTCATAATGATATCCTGTGTTTTCTTCTAATCATTTCACGTCTAAATACATCTCTGTTCGTCTGCAAATTTTCCATTTCTAGAACTACTATTGCAAGAATATTTAGACCCTTTCGGTCTAGCTTTCAAATTTCTAAAACTATTCTGTTATACTTTTTACCTCTTCAGCTTTCTATTGCATTTTGTGTGAATTCTTCGGTGCTATATGAAAATTCCCAAAATTTCTCTTTGTGACCAATATAGGGTTTCTTCCAAGAACTTACGTGTAATTCAAAAGCTATGTATATGTGCATGTATGTGTATTTGTTTTGAGGATTTCTAATGATTCTTTGTGTTATTGTTTATTTTTGTTTATTTTATAATTTGTTTTTGTTTTATGATTTTTATTCTTCCCATAAAATCTTTGAGATTTTAAAAAATTAAGGAAATTTTCAGATTTTTATGCCGTTCTTTATATTTTATTGGCAGGCATTTACTCCTAATTGTTTAGTATGTTATCTCTCTTGGTGTCATACCAGAGTTTAGTGGGATAATTTTAAATAATAACAGCTACGAAAATATTGAAACCTGACTGAAGATTCTGACCAGTGTTCACCTACTTGATTAAAAAACGAAAACAAGAACAAAACAAACAGACACACAAAAGCCAATGATTTAATATAATACTACCACTTGTTAATACCATATAGTCTTTTCAGGAAAAAAAAAACAAAACACAATCATTTCTGTAAAGTTCTGGAAGGCAATATCTTAAGAGTAAGTTATAAGTGAGCAAGTATTACAGCCTTATTCATTCATCTGTCTGTGATTTGCAGTGCCTCTTCTTCATCACTCATGTTATGGATTGAATTGTGCCCTGTAAAAATATATATATCAAGGTCCTGGCCCCTAAACCTGTGAATGTGATCCTGTTTGGAAATAAGGTTTTCTTTTTTATGTTAACTAGGTCATATCCTTGTAGGGTGGGTCCTAAACCTAATCACTTCTGATTTATAAAAAGAGCAGAATAGACACAGAGGCATACACAGGGGAAAGACAGACACCAAGGAATGCCAAAGAATTCTGGCAGACACCAGAAACTAGAAGAGAGGCTCACAGAGGGACTGACATGACCAAGACCCTGATTTTTATTTTTAGCCTCCAGAACTGTGAGAAAATAAATTTCCATTCTTTAAAGTCCCCCACTTGTGCTATTTCTGTTATACCAACACTAGCAAACTAACCATGCTAGTTGCATTAAAAAAAAAAAAAGTAGAAAAAAGTGTCTTGTACTGCCTTGATTGTGGAATCCTCCCCTGACTTGGCAGGAATAGCTAGGTAGGAGAATATGGACTTTGGAGTCCTGGCCAAGAGACTGCTTGATAGTGTTCATGACAAGGACAGACTGTAACAAGTATGATGATGTAGTGTGACTCTCCAAAGAATAAGACACTAAGGTACTTAAGAACATGTGAATCCAGAAATGTTTGCTAGTTTCATGTCTCTCTATGCACAAACCACACAGTTTAAATTGTTGGTGGCTTATCATGTTTTGTATTATTTTAAATGGAAGAATTTTAGAAGCTTGTATCACTAGAGGATTTTTTAAAATTTTATTTTAATGGAGCCAGTATAATGAAAATTACATTTCTCTGACTTAAAAAAGAATAGTTTTTGTTTATATCTGTACAGGAACTAACTTTTGAATCTGTGGCCATGCTAAAGTATCTATAATAACTGGGTTATAGAATAAGTTGAGTTCATTTTGTGGTTGCCTAAAACTATGCTTCTGCAGTAGATTTTTTATACAAAACAATTATTCCCTACCTTCCAGCCAAATAACAATTTTATTTTCATTGGGAAATCAGACTACGGCTACACAGGTTTTCATTGCTTGCAGAATATCCATCTTGTTTTCATATGGTTATGGTGCAGGGCTTATTATGTAACATCACATCACATAGTCCCAAAAAGGAGATGAGCTCCGCTCTTGCAAATATTCAACAGTACCAGAGGAAAACATTAAATCCTTCTCTCTGTGTGACTACTTAGCCCGCCACCCAATGATGGGCTTCTCTTCCACATGCTGCTGTAAACCATTTTCTGCGGTATTTTTCTATAGGTTAAAAAAACACTTCCTCTCTCAACTGCCACTTGAACAGGGGAAAGTATGGTATTGCTTAATGCTTTTGCCAGTCAAGATGAGGGAGTTTGCTACTTTTTTGACTCACAAGGTGGTGAAACTTTAATGCTTAAATCTTTTGTAATTACAATTTTTGTGTTTTCAAAATAAGAAGTAACAAAAAGCCCAGCATGGCAGCATTAGAATAATTTTCTAACCCTCCTGACTCAATAATCATCTGGGCCACATTGTTGTGAATTTAAAGGATGGTTTTAATCCTAATTTATTTATATATTTGATGTGACTGTCTAATAGTACCTTATTCATGACTAATCTACAATGATTAAGATCACCAAATGCTGCCTCTAAAAATTTCCTCCCAAGTACTCGTATAGTTTTTATTTGAGGTAAGGCTCTTCTCACCTATATCTCACACATACTAAGCCCATATGCCAACCACAAAGCTTACATTATCTTTTTTAATCCTCATCATTTTATATTAAAATACTCAGTTTTAGAAAAAAAAATTGTGGCTTTGAAAGGTCAATATTAACTTCCCCAAGGTCATGAATCTAGTAGTAACTGGTTGAATTGAGATTAATATCCAGACCCATTTTGCCCCAACAGAGACTGGCACTTGTAGAGATATGCCAGGAAGGCAGTTCTGTGAATTCTCCCGCTAGCAGTCTAAGAAACCCTCAAGACAATTTTGCATAGTGGTTTAGAGTACAGTTTTCCATAACAACTATGCATAGGGTGTAAAACCATAATGGGATACTGGTTCCCATGAACCAGATATAAAATCCACTTAGAGGAAAAGTGTGGAAGTATAAACATGGACTGGATATAAGATAATATGAAGGAAGTGTTCATTGTCTAAAGCAAGCAATGGTATTGTGGACATGTAACAGAACGCCATTTTTAGAAAATGCATGCTGAAGTATTCAGGGATGAAGTGTTGTGGTGTTCATAATTTCAAATGCATAGCAAACATACAAGTCCATATATAAACATACACATAAATAAAGCAAATATGGTAAAATGCAAACAGGTGGTAAGTAAACAGGTGTTCATTATATAATGCATTAAACTTTTCTGTATGTCTGAAAATTTTCATAATAACAGGCAAAAACAGGATACAGCTTCTGAAATCACATTCTAGGTTCGAATTCTGTTTACCATTTACTAACTACATTGAGAAATGTTACTTTAAAAGTATGGGCTTCATTTTCTCATCTGTGAAGTAGTGATAATACTGTTGTTGTTAGGTGCCTTCAAGTTGGTTCTGACTCATAGCGATCCTATATGTACAACGGAAGAGAACACTGCCTGATCCTGGACCATCCTCACAATTGTTTTGATATCTGAGCCCATGGTTATAGCCGCTGTGTCAATCCATTTCCTTGAGGGTCTTCCTCTTTTTTGCTAACTCTCTATTTTACCCAGCATTATGTCCTTCTCCAGGGACTGATCACTTCTGATAACATATCTAAAGTATGTGAGACAGAGTCTTGCCATCCTTGCTTCTAAGGATTATTCTTGCTGTACTTCTCCCAAGACAAATTTGTTTGTTCTTTTGGGAGTCCATGGTATATTCTTCACCAGCACCATAATTCAAAGGCCTCAGTTCTTCAGCCATCTTTATTCATTGTCCAGCTTTTGCATGCATATGAGGCGATTAAAAATATCATGGCTTGGGTAAGGGGCACCTTAGCCCTCAAGGGGACATCTTTGCTTTTCAACACTTAAAAAAGGTCCTTTGCAGCTTATTTGCAAAATGCAATGTGTCATTTAATTTCTTGACTGCTGCTTCCATGGGCATTGATTGTGGATCAAAGTAAAATGAAATCTTTGACAACTTCAGTTTTTTCTCTGTTTATCATGACGTTGTTTATTGATTCAGTTGTAAGGATTTTTGTTTTCTTTATGTTAAAGTGTAATCCATATTGAAGGGTGTAGTCTTTGATCTTCATCAATTAAGTACTTCAAGTCCTCTTTAATTTCAGCAAGCAAGGTTGTGTTATCTACATATCACAGGTTGTTAATGAGTCTTCTTCATATAGCCTAGCTTCTCTGATTCTTTGCTCAGTATTTGGATTGAATAAGTATGGTGAAAGGATACAACCCTGACACACTCTTTTTTGATTTTAAACCACGTAGTATCCTGTTGATTTATTCAAACGACTGCTTCTTAGTCTATGTACAGGTTCTGGGTGAGCACAATTAAGTGTTCTGGAATTCCCATTCTTTACAACGTTATCCATAATTTATTGTGATCCACACAGTCCAATGCCTTTGTAAAGTCAATAAAACACAGGTAAGTATCTTTTTGGTGTTCTCTGCTTTCAGCTGAGATCATCTGACATTAACAATGATATTCCTTGTTCCACATACTCTTCTGAATCTGGCTTGATTTTCTGGCAGTTGCCTGTTGATGTACTGCTGAAAAATTTAACTTGCATGTGATATAAAGACATTGTTCAATAATTTCTGCGTTCCCTTGAGTCACCTTTCTTTGGAATAGGCATGAATATGAATCTCTTCCAGGTGGTTGACGAGGTAGCTATCTTCCAAATTTCCTGGCACAGACATGTGACCACTTCCAGCATTGTATCCATTTTTTGAAGCATCTCAATTGTTATTCCATCAATTCCTGTAGCCTTTTTTATGTCAGAGCCCTAGTGGTGCAGTGGTTAAGTATTTGGCTGTTGACCAAAAGGTCGGCGGTTTGAATCCATCAGCTGCTCCTTGGAAACCCTACTAAAAAAAAAAAACAACCATTGCCCTTCGAGTCCATTCTGACTAATAGCGCCCCTGTAGGACAGAATAGAACTTCCCCATAGAGTTTCCAAAGAGTGCCTGCTGCCTGCTGAATTCAAACTGCTGATCTTTTGTTTAGCAACCATAGCATCTAAACACTATGTCACCAGGGTTTGTGGAAACCCTGTGGGGGCAGTTCTATTCTGTTCCATAGGGTTGCTATGAGTCAGTTGCTATGAGTCAGCCTGATTGCAATACGTTCTGTTTTGTTTTATGTCAATGCCTTTAGTGCAGTTTGGACTTCTTCCCTCAGTACAATCAGTTCTTGATCATACACTACCTCCTTAAATCATTGAATGTTGACCAATTCTTTTTGGTACAATGACTCTGTGTATTCTTTCCATCTTGTTTTGATGTTTCCTGCATCATTCGATTTTTTTGCCCATACATTCCTTCAGTATTACAACTTGAGGCTTGTTTTTTTTTCTTCAGTTCTTTCAGCTTGAGAAATGCCAAGTGTGTTCTTCCCTTTTGGTTTACAACTCCACATCTCTGTGCTCTTCATTATACCACTTTACTTTGTCTTCTCCAGCCTCTCTTAGAAATCTGTTCAGCAGTTTTACTCCATCATTTCTTCCATTTGCTTTAGCTACTCTACATTCAAGGGCAAGTTTCAGAGTCTCTTCTGACATTCATTTCAGTCTTTTCTTTCATGTGTTTTTTTTTTTTTGATGTGTGATATCCTTGATGTCATCCTATAACTTGTCTGGTCTAGGGTCATTAGTGTTCAATGTGTGAAATCTATTCTTGAGAGGATTTCTAAATTCAGGTGGAATAAACTCAAGGTCGTACTTTGACCCTCATGAACTTGTTTTAATTTCCTTCAGCTTCAACGTGAACTTGCATGTGAGCAATTGATGGTCTGTTCTGAGTTTGGCCCCTGGACTTCTTGTGACTGACGATATTGAGCTTCTTCATTGTCTCTTTGTGCAAATGTAGTTGATTTGAGTCCTGAGTATTCCTTCCGGCAAGGTCCACATGTATAATCGTCGTTTATGTTCTTGAAAAAAGGTGTTTCGATGAATAAGTCGTTGGTCTTGCAAAATTCTATCATGTGACCTCTAGCATTATTTCTATCACGTGATCTCTAGCATTATTTCTATCACCAAGGCCGTATTTTCCGACTAGTAGTTATATATTTTTAGTTATACATATATATATTGTACTTCTTCTTGGTGCCCTAGTGGTGCAGAGCTATGACTGCTAACCAAAAGGTTGGCAGTTTGAATCCACCAGTCACTCCTTGGAAGCCCTGTGGGGCAATTCTACTCTGTCTGATAAGGCTCCTATGAGTTAGAATTGACTTGATGGCAATGGGTTAATCCATCTTTGTTTCCAACTTTCACATTCCAATCACCCATAATTATGAATGCATCTTGAATGCATATTTGATCAATTTCAGACTGAAGAAGTTGTTAAAAATCTTCAATTTCTTCATCTTTGGCATTAATGGTTAGTGGGTAAATCTGATTAATAGTCATATTAACTGGTCTTCCTTGTAGGTATATGGCTATTATCCTGTCACTGACAGCAGTGTACTTCAAGGTAGATTTTGAAATTCCCTTTTTGATGATGAATGTGATGCCACTCCTATTCAAAGTGTCATTCCTAGCATAGTAGAACATATGATTGTCTGATTCAAAATGGCCAATACCAGTCCATTGTAGCTTAACAATGCCTAGGATATTGATTTTCAAGTTTTCTGTTTCATTTTTGACAACTTGCAACTTTACTTGATTTATGCTTTGCACATCCCATTTTCCAATTACCGATAGATATTTTCAGCTGTTTTTTTTTTTATTCTTCTCTTTTTGAGGTGTGCCACATCAGCATATGAAGGACCCTAGAGCTTTATCCATCCACATCATTAAGGTTGACTCTATTTTGTGGAGGCAGCTCTTCTTTAGTCATATTTTGAGCGCCTTCCGACCTGAGGGGCTCATCTTCCAGTGCTGTATCAGACAATGTTCTACTGCTATCCATAAGATTTTCACTTGCTAATTTTTTTTTTTTTTTGGAGGCAGGTCATCAGGTCCTTCTTCCTAGTCTGTCTTAGTCTGGAAGCTCTTCTAAAACCTATCCAGCATGGGTGACCCTGCCTGGTATTTGAAATACCAGTGGCATAGCTTTCAACATCACAGCAACATGCAAGCTGCCGCAGTATGACAAACTGACAGACACCATGGTCTATAAATACGCACCCCTAAAAAGCACTAAAATTGCTGTCTTAAAAAAAATCATTTTTGTTATCATCTATATTATTCAATTTCTTATAAAAATAATGTTTACAAGTTGTAGGGGACCTTGTCAAGATAATTCCATCTCCTAATTCATAAAGCAGTCTGCCTGCTTTGAAATATAATCAAGGCATTGTTTAAAAATAAAAATCCTCAATATCAATCATTATTGCCAGAGTGAAGAATCTGGTAGGAAGTACTTTTTAATTACATTCTTAGAACTCTTCTCCTCCTTCACTTCTTCTTCCTTCCCAACAATCCCCAATTTCTCTTTGGAGACTCACAAAGTTTTGGGGAGCTTGACTCCACCTCAGCTACAGACATGGAATTTATAACCTAATCTAAGCCAATCAGCAAATTTCATATCCCTGGCCACAGTGATTGGATTACAGCATTTGACTTAGTCAAACCAAATGAAAAGCGTTTGCTGTGAATGCTAAATGTACACCTTTTTCATAAATGTACATCAAATAGCATGGGGAGCTTCTGAAAGCCATCTTGAATCCCCAGATATGATTGGCCATAAAATAAAGCTAAATGTGGAAGCTAGAGCAGACAGATAGAAGGAAACCAGTTCTTAGATGACCCTATGGTGCCATTTGATCAGCCTTATCTGAAACTCTATCTCTGGGATATTTTATTTATAAAAGACAGCTTTTTTTTTTTTTTTTTTAAAAAAAAGAAAAGCTCTTCATTTTTTCTGCCACTTGAATCTAGTTGGTTATTTGAAACATAAACACTCTGACTAATACGTGTCTTTGGATATCTTCTATGTTATCGGAGTTTGTAGAAATCACACAGATTTGACTTTTCACACAAATGCCACACAATTATGGAAATCAGAGTATTATTGAACTTGACACTTATTTGAAGACTGTTAAAAATTCAAGTGTTCAGGACTAAACAAAGCACTTCAAGGCAAACAGCTTCTCTTCAATCTATAATTCAAAAATTTATAAACATTAAAGTTTATGATTAGAAAATAAACATTATTCCAATGGTACACCACCATCATGACTGCAGCTTGTACCCATTCCCTTTTTGGTTTGCTTTTGCATTTTTCAAACCAATATTAACACCAGAGATGAGCTGTTGCATGAACTTTAATCAGGATTGTATGAATCAGTGCTTTATTTTAGCAAGAGCCTAACCACTATTTCAGTTGGCTTTATAATTCAGTGGTTGAATCAAAAGAGATAAAAGGTTTGCCTTTTACACAGAATTTCAAAAAATAAATATGTATCTCACATTTTTAAATGGATGGCTGCTTAGTGTTCAGTCCTCAATCCTGCTTTTGCGCCTCTCTGCTGTGACTGCCCCCTTTAAATCTGCCCACAGGCTAATTCAGAGAAACAGTTTCCTGAGGCCTGGATCAGAATTCATTCAGGAATGGTGCACTAGTTGTATATATAAAAACAAAAATATAAGAAATAAAAATAGTTGAACTGCATCTTACTTAATTTACTGGAGCATGAGTACTTTGTGATTATATGAGGTAAAACGATTTTTGTTGTTGTTTGGTTCCTAAGTAGAAAACAGCCTCACTGAAATCTCTCCTTTTCTTTCTCAGTTTCTCCCTCAGCCCACTCCTTAGAACCCCTTTACATCCCCATAAGACTTAAATCAGTCTGTAATCTGTCCTGCAGCTCTATGTGCTATACGATAAATGTGATAACAACCCTGAATTCTTTCCAGCCCTCCTTGGCTTCAGATCACAGGAAGCTTCCTTAGAGGGGGGAAAATGGACTTTCAAAGATTAGAATTACCACTTAACAGATACACAGGAGCCAAAACTCACAGACCCTTGAAAAGAGATAAAAAATTCTGACTTGTGGGATGTCTTCCACCTTTCAGTTTAACCAGAAAAATCACTTCCCCGTCTCTGACACAGTCGCTGGGCTGCAACCTTGTTTATAGGGCCTGCTTTGAAGTATTCTGTTTTAGGTCCTCTTTTTTTTAAAATCTGAGCTCAGCTTCATCATTTTTCATTTAAATACCATCAGTGAACTCTTGTGTTTGAATTCTAGGTTAAACAGACCACTTGGGGGTACTGTGCAATCACGCCAACAGAATAAGAAACATAACAAAGGCAAACATCTCATTCACAGCCTAAATTTACAGAGGGACAGCTGGAATATAAATGTTGTGGGTTGGACCAGAATTTTAAGCTGCTGTCTTAAGAGATAGAGGTAAGAAGAGTGTTGCAGCACGACTTAAAAGTTTCTAAAGAGAATAAACCTTATAAGAAAAATACTAAATCAATTATTTGTGGTTCTGTTTTTTCTCTATTTGCTTATCTGAACTTCTTCAAGGAATGAATGTGCATACGTGTGTGTGCATGTATATGTATTACAGTGAAACCTGTGAGAGCTGGAACTCGATGGGACTGCCTTGTGTTTCTGAGTCCTGCAAGTTTCTCCCTTGGACAGGGTACAGTCTTTTCTGTTGCTGGTTTCAGTGGAAAATATTCTTGTTTTCCTTCTCTGACAGGTTTCCACCTTACACAGGTTGCAGCTTTAGCATGTATTACTGTGTGTGTGTGTGTGTGTGTATCTATATATACATCAAAAAACCCAAAACCAGACCCATTGCCATTGAGTTGATCCTGACTCATAACAACCCTACGGGACAGGGCAGAACTGTCCCATAGGGTTTCCAAGGAATGGCTGGTAGATTTGAACTGCTAAACTTTTGTTTGGCAGCAGAGCTCTTAACCACTGATATATATATATGAATTTAGCTTGAGCTTTTGAGTGAGATACCTTACATTAAAAACAGAACAAAATACAACATTCAATTAGTACTGATTGGATTTGAGTTAACGGTATTTTTATAAGGACATAAAATACTTGTTACTTTTTCCTTAGAGTCTCCATTCATTCCATAAATATTAAGACATGTCAGTTCTGTGCTATGTTTTATGCTGGGTGCTAGATAGAATCTAAATATACTCTCCTAATATTGTTTCAGAAAACCCTGGTGGCGTAGTGGTTAAGTTCTACAGCTGCTAACCAAAACGTCAGCTGTTTGAATCCACCAGGCACTCCTTAGAAACTCTACGGGGCAGTTTTACTCTGTCCTGTAGTGTCGCTATGAGTCGGAATTGACTCGATGGCAATAGGTTTGGTTTTTTTGGTTTAATATTGATTTAAGGAGCACTGGTGATGCAATGATTAAGTGCTTGGCTGCTAACCGAAAAGTTGGTGGTTCAAACCCACCCAGTGGCTCCGCCATGGGAGAAAGAAGTAGCAATCTGCTTCCATAAATGTAACAGCCTAAGAAACCCTATGGGGCAGCTCTACTGTGTCCCACTGAGTCAGAATCAACTTGATGGCACCTAACAACAACAACATTGATTCATACAATTCTGTATAATATTAATGAAAACTAACAAAATATTTTACTTTCACAAAGTATTTTTCAAAATATTTATTCACAGTGGGCAAATATTCCCAATTTGCTGAATTAAGAAACAAAGGCTAAGAAATATACAGCGGCTCGTTGAATGCCAAGAAATGAGATGAGAACTCAGGTTTTCTGATTTTCATTTATGTTTGTGTGGGAGAACCATAATAAATGATGGTTAAAATAACATATATAAAAGGATCAAAATTTAGCCTATTGTCTGAGTGTTCGCTGCCTTTTTTCTTGCCAAAGAGGAAATGTTTGTCCAGGCATGGGCCAGTAATGTGAAACTTGCCCCTAAAAACTGAAGGGTTCCAAGAGACCAAGGAAAGAGACAGGCAAATCCAGGGTGGCAGTAAAGGAATTTATTAGCGAGACTTAACATACGAAGCAGTCCTGGGCTACCACTGGACCAACGCAAATCTTCCCACTCCGCAGTGGGAGGGCAGAAGTTTTATAGGAGTGGCAGATAATAATGGTTACAAGCCAGGGGCTTATATAAGAATGACTCAGCAAACTGTAGTGAACTAGCAGACTACGTGAGGGGGCTCAAGTTTAGCCTCACAAAACCTGTTTCCCTTTCAGTCCATCCCTTGAGGGTGTCTCTTGCAATCTGGCCTGCCCTTCTCTTGTGCTGTAGTCCATAGTCTAAGAGACCCCATTCCTTCCCCACCAGGAACAGATGTAGAAGTGGGGTGGCCAGGTACCATACCACATAGTGCCCACATATGTGCAAGAGATGGAGAAAGTTACTGTGTGCCCAGAACAGGGGGAAGGCTTCTCTGGTAAGGAGAATGAACCAGGAGAGAGAAGGTAACCCAATTCCCAGCCTCCTTATAAGAGAATGTTCTGGGCCCAAGGCCTTTACTTAGGTAGCCTGGATGGGAGGCATAGAGGCAGACCATTCCCCCAACATGCCTTTGCTTATTGAGTCCACTTCTGGAATCTACTTCGTGGAAGAGAATCCTGGTAAGGGGCCTAACCCCAGGAGAAAGAGAAACAGCTAACATCAGACTGAGGGGAGAAATAGAGAAAAGATTTTGAGCAGCTGCTTGTGGGGAAGAGAGAGGAATCCAAATGGGTTTCTAAAGAAGCTTTCCATATGACATGAAACATAAAACTACTCTAGTTACCCCTTAAAGAAGCCCAGAAGAAAAGTCTGTTTTCAAATTTTCTGGAGTTAGTACTTTTCCTCTGGTTGTGACACCACTTAGACACTAAACTTCAGGCTATGAGTTATAACCACTTACTAGAAGTAAATGAGACGATTAAAATCTATACTATTAACAGGAGGTCACAATGTGCTGGAGCCCAAAACCTCCACTCTGGTATCCAGCAGGTCAGCTGTTTCTCTTGGCAAAGTTCAGGCCTTCCTTCACCTTACACAATATCAACACACATAAGCCAGTTTCTAACAGGCCAGCACCGTTTGTGTCTTATCTCTAAACTCCTTGCCCGGGTCCTTTTTTTTTTTTTGCTCTACATCCAAATTTTCTCTAGGCTTCTGAACTGAGATTGTTTTTTTTGACCTAGATATCAAACCCCATTATGTTTGCTCAGTGCCGTTTTCCCAAATCCAAGTGTTTCACTTCCTTGAATATAGTTTCTTCCACCCATTCTGACAGCCCCAGGGATTCCTTGAATCAACCTAGTACTTGGGGAGTAAGGGTGGGGGAGATGCCTGTATAATGGAGGGGATATTTTTGTATATTACAATGGTATTATTCATGAAGAATGAGATACTACTCTACTATAAAAATATTCCAAATAGCTATCTTTTGCTTATATATCATGTTCCATGTAGTAAAAAGGAGCCCAGTGGACCAGTGGTTAAGTGCTTGGCTGCTAATTGAAAGGTCAGCAGTTTGAACCCACCAGCTGCTCTGCAGGAGAAAGATGTGTCAGTCTGCCTCTGTAAAGATCATAGCCTTAGAAACCCTGTGGGGCAGTTCTACGCTGTCACGTGGGGTTGCTATGAGTCGGAATCGACTCAACGGCAACAAGTTTATGAAGTAACATCTGATTTCCCTAGGATAAATTATGTGCTAAATCAAACTTTGTGGGTAGTAAAAGATAATCATTATTGCTACAAAGCAGAGACAATTTTTTTTTAATTTTTATTGTGCTTTAAGTGAAAGTTTACAAATCAAGTCAGTCTCTCATATAAAAACTTATATACACTTTGCTACATACTCCCAATTGCTCTCCCCCTAATGAGACAGCCAACTCCCTCCCTCCACTCTCTCTTTTCGTGTCCATTTTGCCAGCTTCTAACTCCCTCCACCCTCTCATCTCCCCTCCAGGCAGGAGATACCAACATAGTCTCAAGTGTCCACCTGATCCAAGAAGCTCACACCTCACCAGCATCCCTCTCCAACCCATTGTCCAGTCCAGTCCCTGTCTGAAGAGTTGGCTTCGGGAATGGATCCTGTCCTGGGCCAACAGACGGTCTGGGGGCCATGACCGCCGGGGTCCTTCCAGTCTCAGTCAGACCATTAAGTCTGGACTTCTTATGAGAATTCGGGGTCTGCATCCCAGTGCTGTCCTGCAAGCGGAGAGAAATTTTAAGGCACAGAGTCTTGGGAAAATATTCCAGCACCGTGAGCTTTCTAGCTACTAAATAAGGAACTTACGAATAAATGTGAAAATTTCTCTTTACTTTTGGTTTCTTGTTTAAGATCTTTAGACTCCTCTTCTATTGTCGAATTCACGGTACTGGAGGATGAATACTAGATTCTGACGCCCCTAATGATTTACGGAAAAATGCTCCCTAACTTCTAGCTAGCTGTACATTCTCAATCCAGAGCATTCATTACGTACCTCACTACTTACTTCATGTTTTATATGTCTCGGGGCCATTTCTGATTTAAGTTTTCCAGGTCTGATGTGAGGCCATGGTGGCGCAATGGTGAAGAGCTCAGGCTACACTAACCAAAAAGTCTGCAGTTTGAATCCACAGTCGCTCCTTGGAAACCCTATGGGATGGTTCTACTCTGTCCTATAGGGTCACTAGGAGTCAGAATTGAATCAACGGCAATGGGTTTGGATTTTATTTTTTTAGGTCTGATTTCTAGATCATTTCCCTCAAAACCTTTTCTCTTTTTGGTCTGCCCTATTTAGGTAAGTAATATCACCAACAACCTACTGATAAACTCAGAAAATTTTGTTTTCTCTTTACCATTCCCACCATAAAAATCTATCAATTTTACTCCCGAAATATATCTCAAAATTGTGCAATTTTCTCAATCTCCATCCTAATTCGAATTACTGTGACCTATATCCTGGACTGTGCAATAGTTCCTTTGTCATCTTTTCTCTTCTATGTACTCTTGCCTCCTTCCAACCCATTTCCACATAGCAGCAAATGTGCTCCCTTTAAATTTAATGACCATCACTGCTGGAAACTCTTTAATAGCTTCCTGTTGCACATAGGAAATGATTCAAGTCTTAAATATGGTCAGGAAAGCCTTACATAATCCATCCCTTAACGATGTTTCCATCCTCATTTTATGAAGTGCTCCCAGCAGCTTGCCACAATCCACCATGTTGATTTTCTTTGAGTTATTTTATAGCACCAATCACTTTCCCTCTACGGTCCTTAGTACATGCTGTTCCTTCTGCCTGGCACTCTCTTCTTCATAATCTTCACCAGAATGCTACTTACTGCCATACATACCTTCTCAGATTAAAAAAATTTTTTTTACTAGCAATTCTTGCCTAAAGATATTCTCTGGCCACCAGAGGCCACTTACTCAGCCCATGCAAGGAGCAGGTCAGAAGTCCTAGCAAGTTGATGCTTTCTTCTCCCCATCCCAGAAGTAGCCTTCAACCAACAACTGATGGGATTTGGTGGGTGATTACTCCAGCAACCTCATCTCTCAGTTGGGATGAGTGCTGCATACTATCTTTAGTGTTCCCAAAAGGATTGAGTCCCAGTTGCCCAAGTAGTAACTTGTTTAACAACATACCTTTAAAAGATTCCTTCTCTTCCCTGTCTTACTTTCCCGATTCCTTACCAGTGCACCTCCCCAATAAATTCTATACACCTCCAGCCCTGCCTTGGATCAACTTCTAGATGATTTTAACATAAGACACGAAACATTTCGTAATGAAGAGAGAATCATTCTTTTAACTAGATCACATATATTGAAAGCAGAACTAGAAAATATATTTCACTTATCATAACTCTTTTATCAAAGAACTGACAATTAATGGGAAAATTATTTAATATATATGCCTATGTGAGTGCATGTATATATTTGCATTAGTAACCTGTGTGACTGTTTTAATTAGATATTTATGCCTATATATGTGTGTGAAAATACATGTTTGTATGAGTTAACTAGGACTCTTTTATCTAATTATGTGTGTGTGCAAACATGTTTGCAAAGGTAACCTGCATGACTATTTCAACTGTGTGACTATTTACATGTGAAGTTTTTATAGAATATTATTGTGATTATTGTATGTTGGGAAAACAGAGTTTGAAATCCATGCTAAACACAATTTAATTAAGATTACACTGCATTAAAAAAAAAACAAATTAGATATATTATCGAACCATTGAGTACCCAGTGGCCATGCAACTTCTCTGACTGCCTACATTACTAAATTTTGTCTCCCTAAATAAGAGAAAACAGTTGAGGCAAATAGGTTCAGAGGCAGCAGCTGCAGAAGAACCTCTTGAGAAGAAGGTGCCAAAATGCTGTCTGTAGGAATAGCTGCGGCTATTGCTCACACTCTCCCTTGACAGACCAGGCTGGGCTCCAAAAATGCTTCTAAAGAAACTCTATGTCTCTAACGCTCATCTTTAGAAGTTTATTGACCTTGAAGAACCTGAGTATAGCCATTTTTAAGTGAGTTAGCGATATAGACAGAATTCATAGATCATCCTTTAATATAGCGTGAAAAGGGAGCAATCCATGAGGAAGGCTCCCATCCCACAAAGGTGGTATTTTACTGCCTATTGCTAATAACTAAATATCTACCATTAGAGATTCACGACTTTGCTTTTTAAATGTAACTTGGTAGATTTTACTTTAAATTGTCTCTAAGCTTAAACTCATATGTTTTGATTCTAAATAGCTTACCTTTCCACCTAAGAATAAATATCATAAAGCTTATGCATGGCAAGGTAGTTGGCGAAGGAACTCTGGTACACGTGCTGTGTTCTCCCTTTAGAGTCCAGTGTTCTGGCCTGGGTCCTTGTTGATCTGTGCTGGATGCTTATTGATCTTCAGTGCTTCATGGTGGGTCTAGTCCCTGGATATCAAGAGCTGAGATCTACCAACATGTGACTCATTCAGCTAGTCTTTTGGATTGTCATACCAGCACTCAATGGTGAAGTTTGTAGACCCTAAAATTTGTATCCAGTGATGGCTTCCTCACTATGGATGCAAACATCAACTGTTCATTGATTCTTTTAGCACCACCATGTGCCTGCCCTGGACATGTGAATTCTTGGGCCTGGAACGCTATTTGCAGGCTGTGGGAATCAGGGCTCTAAGTTAAGCCCATGCATCTAGACATTGCCATCTGCCCTTGCTCTGCCACTCCTATGCCATGCTGAACATGGTAGTAAAGTACAGCATCAGTTGGATGTTCTTCATCAATTTATTCAGGATTACTTTTATCATATTTATCATTCACCCCTCTAGTTTTTCCTAGCACCTCTTGTACTTTTTTCTCTATAAGGTGAATTTCATATATGAAATATTCTGTTTATGTTACACTCTGATTTATTGTTAAGCCCTATATTTATATTCCTCAAGGTTTTTTTTTTTTAATATAAATATATTTGGGTTTAGAAAACCCCTTTTTTCTCTCAACGAAGATTGGCTTTCAAGAATATTTTCTAGCTATGATTCAAAGATCATTTGGGAAATCTAAACTTGAACATGAATTCTTTATGTTTGTTTTCCTACAGGAAAAAATGCTTTTAAAGCAATGAATGCCTCTGACGAATGAGAGAAATACCACATTCAATAAAGAAGAAAAAATGAAAGCATAATGTTATATTTCAAAAACATTATCTGTATTATTTTAACAACAAATGGCACAAAGAGTCACAAGGCTTCCTTAGCAATACCCAGAATTTGAATGTTTCTCACTTTGGGATGAAGTAGTGTTTCTGAAATTCCTTTGTTGTTCCAACCCTCCTCTCCCCAGTTGGCAATAACTGATCAAATCCTACTCTCATAAATTACAAATGAGATGACAGGCCTTGCCTTAGTCCTCTTTATCTCTAGTAAAGCACTTTAGTAGAAGAGACAGGATTGCCCTTTCCCTTACTTAATTACTAAAAGCAAATCCCCTACAAAAGAGTCTACTAAAGAAATATTATTAGCAAAAAATAACAGCCATAATTTTGTTCTAAGATTTAGAAATTAACGGACTACTACAAGATTGACTATTAGTTTTATTGGATGATGTGATTTGGAAAGGTAAAAAATTATTGCAAAATGGAGAGACGTGCTTTCCCATTAATAAAGCATTCCATTGTTGAGAAAAGGTAGAGCAAATGGTAATGCCTATCCATTAGGGAAAAAAAACAAGATATTAGAGATATGGGAGACAGAAGTGAAAGCCTAAGTAATTTATATTATTACTCAACAAAAGTATTTTCTATTCATCTGTGGGCTGTGATCATAGCTGAAAAAAAATTATATCAGTTCTCTATTTCACTCTCCTTGTCAAACTAGGTTTTTATCTTTCCTGCTCCTAATTAACTTGGATCCTCAAATAGACAAGAAATATAGAAACTAAAGAAAGATGACCTATGTTCACCATAAGGATGAAAATTTACTTTTTTTATATGGATTTCCATTTTATAGCCATTGAAGGCCTCATAGATTTTTTAATTTCACCTCAAATCAAAATAACTCAAGAAGTATGGCTATTTTCATTAAACAATAGAAGAGTATCATGTTTCTTACAATGTCAAAAACAAATAAAAAGCCAGCAGTCATGCACTGATGAATAGCAGATCACGGAGTCCTTTTAATCATGTCATTTAAGAAAATGTACTTTCCAGTTACATCAAAACTATAAAATTACTTCATAAAATCCAAATGTATATACTCTAGAATAAAAGCTACCACACTGTGTTGCCCCAATAATTTAAGCTAAACGTTTCTCAAATTATACATGTAGAATCTCATTTACCTGTCTAAATTAAATTTTGTACCAAATACATGCCTCCAACAAAATATTTGTTTCAGTACAGCCAGGAATTTGAAGAAATTTAATTAGATTTCATTGATATTACACCCCAAGCCTGAAAAAGCTCCAATATCCCATTTTTTTTTTTTTTGTTCCATTCTCCCGATAATTTCTTTGAAGGCCTATCTACAAGCAATACGCTTGTATTATTTTACAGGGAAATAAGATAAGGAACCTGTATTCTAGAGGTATAGAAAAAAAAAAAAACATTGCCATCGAGTCAATTCTGACTCATAGCAACCCTGTATTTCTATATGAGATGTATAGAGTACTTCATTATTAGGTAATTATTACTGGATGGGGTTCAGAACACTTGAATATAATCCTTTTACTCATTGTATTTTTAAGACAATTTATAGCCATCCTCAGATTTTCATGGAGGTAAATTGATTTCCTTGAGCTAGGGCAGACCTTTGAGAAAAAATAAAGAAGTTAACATCAATTGCCTGTCCAATTCCTCTACTGTGCCTTTAAAACCATATGTAGGTAAAAGAACTTTGTACAACACCAAAGCAGCCTTGTTCAAACACTGTGAGATGATATATTTTATTATGTCCTCCCTCCTTTTCTTTTCACATAAAATGGGGGGATACCAGAGGGTCCTAAATAAGAGGACAAATGGCAGGAACGAGTATAAATGCCTCAGTGTTTTGGAACACATCTTCTTAAATAGCCTCCACTTGCCTATTGAAGTGCCTAAGTAGTAAACGCATAAAACCGATGATGAGTGCGGTGGCCATGGCATGAAAGCATAAAAACACAACAGCCAGACCTGGGTGGTCCCAGAGGGAAGCGAACATTATGGCAAGTTATACAAGAAAACCTTAGATCGAACTGCCTTGAGGAGCTGAAGAGCCACATCATAAAACTAAGCTGAGCCCGTAATAAAATTGGAAGGAAAATCTATCCTAATATGCTTAACATCTAAAACACTGTTATTGAACCAAAACCAAAACCCTGTAAGCTGGAAATAAAGTTTAAGCAACAGGATGCATATTATCTACAACTACAAACAGGGGTAGATCAGGTAAACCTTCTTGAACAAATGCTACACAATTTAACGTATGGCAGTAAAAGCTGAGCTAGCTTTGCTCAATTATTCATTCAACAAAAATTTATTTACTGAGTACCTACTATGTACCTTGCACTGTTATAGGACCTGGGAATACATCAAATGTAAAAGTTAAATTATAGACTTCCTATAGGAAAATATAGAGGCAAATACTCATGACGTTGAATTTGGCAATGGTTTCAAATTTTTGAGACCAAAATCACAAGCAAAAAAACATAAATTGGACCTCAGCAAAATTATAAAACTTAGTACGTCAAATGACACTATCAAGAGAGTGAAAAGTAAACTCATAGAATGGGAGAAAATTATTTGCAAATTGTATATATGATGAGGGTTTGGTATCCTGAATACACAAAGAACAACCCTAGAAAAAACAAACAAAAAAGATGAACAAAAGACTTGAAAAGACATTTTTCCAAAAAGATATATAAATGGCAATAAGCGTGTGAAAAGCTCCTCACCGTCATTAGGAAAATGCAGATCAAGATCACAATGAGACCCTAGAACTATAAGGAAAACCATTATTAAAAAAAGAGAAGGGGAAATAATAAGTGTTAGTGAGGATGGGTTTTTTCTGGAGTGAGGATGTGGAGAAATTAGAAACTTCATATATTGCTGATGGGAATGTAAAATCATATAGCCACTGTGGAAAGTTAAGCACAGAATACCATGTTATTATTGTTGTTAGGTGCCATCGAGTCGGTTCTGACTCATAGCGACCCTATGCACAACAGGACGAAACACTGCCCGGTCCTGCGCCATCCTCACAATTGTTGCTATGCTTAAGCCCATTGTTGCAGCCATTGTGTCAATCCATCTTGTTGAGGGTCTCCTCTTTTTTGCTCACCCTCTACTTTACCAAGCATGATTTCCTTCTCCAGGGACTGATCCCTCCTGACAACATGTCCAAAGTATGTGAGATGCAATCTTGCCATCCTTGCTTCTAAGGAGCATTCTGGTTGTACTTCTTCTGAGACAGATTTGTTAGTTCTTCTGGCAGTCCATGGTAAATTCAATATTCCTCACCAACACCACAATTCAAAGACATCAGTTCTTCGGTCTTCCTTATTCATTGTCCAGCTTTTGCATACATGTGAGGGAATTGAGAATACTATGGCTTGGGTCAGGCACATCTTAGTCTTCAAGGTGACATCTTTGCTTTTCAATACTTTAAAGAGATCTCTTGCAGCCGATTTGCCCAATGCATTTCGTCTTTTGATTTCTTGACTGCTGCTTCCATGGGTTTTGATTGTGGACCCAAGTAAAATGAAATCCTTGACAACTTAATCTTTTCTCCGTTTATCATGACGTTACTTTTTGGTTCAATTGTGGGGATTTTTGTTGTCTTTTTTTTTTTATGTTGAGGTATAATCCATACGGAAGGCTGTGGTCTTTGATCTTCATTAAGAAGTGCTTCAAGTGCTCTTCACTCTCAGCAAGCAAGGTTGTGTCATCTGCATAATACAGGTTGTTAATGAGTCTTCGACCAACGCTAATGCCCCATTCTTCTTTGTGTAGTCCAGCTTCTCAGATTATTTGCTCAGCATTCAGATTGAATAGGTATAGTGAAATGATGTAACCCTGATGCACACCTTTCCTGAGTTTAAACCATGCAGTACCCCCTTGTTCTATTTGAAAGACTGCTTCTTGATCCATGTACAGATTCCTCACGAGCACAATTAAGTGTTCCGGAATTCCTATTCTCTGCAATGTTATCCATAATTTGTTATGATCCACACAGTTGAATCCCTTAGCATAGTCAATAAAACACAGGTAAACACTTTTCTGGTATTCTTTGCTTTCAGCCAGGATCCATCTGACATCAGCAATGATATTCCTGGTTCCACATCCTCTTCTGAAACCAGACTGAATTTCTGGCAGTTCCCTGTCTATATACTGCTACAGTCTCTTTTGAATGATCTTCAGCAAAATTTTGCTTGCATATGATATTAATGACACTGTTCCATAATTTCCACATTCGGTTGGATCACCTTTCTTGGGAATAGGTATAAATATGTATCTCTTCCAGTCAGTTGGCCTGGAAGATGTCTTCCCAATTTCTTGGCATAGACAAGTGAGCACTTCCTGCACTGCGTCTGTTTGTTGAAACATCTCAATTGGTATTCCATCAATTCCCGGAGCCTTGTTTTTCGCCAATGCCTTCTGTGCAGCTTGGACTTCTTCCTTCAGTATCATGGGTTCCTGATCCTATATAAAAAAAAAAATGTTACCTCCTAAAATGGATGAAAGTTGACAAATTCTTTTTGGTGTAATGACTCTGTGTATTCCTTCCATCTTCTTTTGATGTTCCCTGTGCTGTTTTCTATTTTCCCTATAGAATCCTTCACTGTTGCAACTGGAAGCCTGAATTTTTTCTTCAGTTCTTTCAGCCTGAGAAATGCTGAGCATGTTCTTCCTTTTTGTTTTTCTATCTCCAGGTCTTTGCACATGTCATCATAATACTTTACTTTGTCTTCTTGAGCCGTCCTTTGAAATATTCTGTTCAGCACTTATATGTCATCGATTTTTCCTTTTGCTTTAGCTACTCAACATTCAAGAACAAGTTTCAGAGTCTCTTTTGACATCCATTTAGGTCTTTTCTTTCTTTCCTGTCTTTTTAGTGACCTCTCGCTTTCTTTGTGTATGATATCCTTGATGTCATTCCACAACTTGTCTGGTCTTCGGCCATTAGCGTTCAACACGTCAAGTCTATTCTTGACAAGGTCTCTAAATTCACGGGGGATATACGCAAGGCCGTACTTTGACTTTCATGGACTTGTTCTAATTTTCTTCAGTGTCAACTTTAACTTGCATATGAGTAACTGAGGGTCTGATCATAGGACCCAGCAATCCCACTCCTAGGTATATACCCAAATGAATTCAAAACAGGTATTTTAAACAAAAACTTGCATACAAATGTTCACAGCAGTATTATTTGTAACAGCCAAACAGTGAGAATAACCCTAATATTCATCCATTGATGAATGGATAAACAACATGTTTATCAGCCGTAAAAAGGAACGAAGTACTCATACAAGCTACGACATGGATGAACCTTGAAGACATACTAAGTGAAAGAAGCTAGAAAAAAGGCCACATATTGTATGATTTTGTTCATATGAAATGTCCACAATAGGCAAGTCCATAGGGCCAGAAAGCAAATTTGCAGTTGCCAAAGCCATGGCAATTGGGAGAACGGGGAGTGACTGCTCAATGGGTAAGGGTTTCCCTTTGCAGTGATGCAAAATTCTGGAATGCCTTCTGCATTTTCCGGCCGCACCCTCCCCCTCACCTGCTCCACCATGCTAATCGTTTTCCACATGTTGTTGTAAAAAAAAATAAAGAAATTATAATAGCGTACTTATGAAAATACCCCATGGGGTGGGGGTGGGGGGTAGGGCAGAGGTCAAGGCCAGCAAACAAACTCAGAAGGTGCACGTTATTTGCAAAAAATAAGTAGTGTTGTACAACATTGTGAATGTACTTAATGCCACTGAATTGTACACTTTAAAGTGTTAAAATGATATATTTTGTTGTGTGTTCTTTATCACAATAAAAATGCCAACATTTTCCCTTTTGAAAATAAAAGAGAAAGTATATATTTTTAACCCTCTAGTATTATTTTACAAAAGAAAAGATTGATGAAAATAGCTAATAAGATAGATAAGCCTCTTACATTAAAACAGTTGCCATCTAGTCAATTCCAACTCATGGGAACCTCATGTGTACAGAGTAGAACTGCACCCCATAGGGTTTTCAAGGCTGTGACCTTTCAGACACAGATTGTTAGGCCTGTCTTTGAAGGCAGTTCTGGGTAGGTTTGAACCTCCAACCTTTCCGTTAATAGTCAAGAGCTAAAGTGTGTCACTCAGGCACTGCATTACTAAAATAAAGTAAAAAAAAATAAATAAAGTGAAGCAATATTAACACCATGCAAAACAGACTACACAGTAAACACCATTAAAGTGATAATTAAGAGTGATTTCTTAATCTATCAAGAAAATGAACAGTCATGAAACTTTATCCACTTAACATCATAGAATTGAAATATATATACAGCTAAAACTCACGGGTATTTTGGAAAAATTGAAAATCCACAAACATATTGAGAAAATATAAATCCCTAAGAAACGAACAGACCAAAAATAAGCAAAGGTACAAATTTAAATAAGGTCTTAATAAGATCATTCTGTTAAAGACCTTATGTTAAAGACCTTATGTTAAAGACCTATGACAGGAATCACCTCTCTGTCTTATAGTTTCTGCTCCTCCTCTTCTCTCTTTTCTCTGCTGTTCTTCTCACTCTTCTCATAACTTTCTCATTAGTTCTTCCCACCATTTTCTAGTGGCCTCTTCTTTTCTTTCTTTATTCAAAATTCCTCTTGTGCTTTCTGCTCCCTCAGCAACCACTCCTCACTTAAATTTTGCCTCTGTCTCCAACAGGTTAAGAGCTAGTGCTGCTAAGCAAAAGATTGGCAGTTTGAATCCACCAAGCGCTCCTTGGAAACTGTATGGGGCAGTTCTACTCTGTCCTATAGCTTCACTATGAGTTGGAATTGACTGGATAGCAGTGGGTTTGGTTTTTGGGTTGGTCTCCGACATCTTCTCTTCTAGTCAGTATTCTTCAGTAAAAGTGCCCTCCTTCCCCTCCTTCTGTAACAGCCCTGAGCCTCAATTAAGAGAGTTCCTGCAGACGTTTCTTTCATTCCTCCTTCTTCAGGTGGCCCTGTACTTTCTGTGGCTCTGTTTTTTGGGAAACAGTATCTTCTTGGGCCCACACAATGACACTTGATGTTAGGTTTGGAACAGACCCACTATCATTTCTACCTTATTTTATTGACCAAAGCAAACAGAAGGGAAAATTCAGGTTCAAGGGATAGGAAATTAGACTCCACCTCTTGAGTGACAAAAACTAGAAATTCTCATGGCAAAAGTGGACACAGAGAGAGGTAAAGAATTGATACCACGAATGTAATCGATCTACCATACTCTCAGGGCCTGGGAAACAGGGGCCATGTATTGGCCGTTTTATCTCTAGGACTCGGCAGAGTGTTTAATTAAACCAAAAACCAAACCCATTGCTGTTGGGTTGATTCCTACTTATAGCAACCCTATAGCACAGAGCAGAACTGCCCTATAGGGTTTCCAAGGCTGTAATCTTTATGGAAGCAGACTGCCACATCTTTCTCCTGCAGGGAGGCTGATGGGTTCAAACTTCTGAACTTTTGGTTAGCAGTCATGTGCTTAACCACTGTACCACCAGGACTCCTTTTGACAGTGCTTAGCACCTAATAAATGTGCTTGCAATGCTTGTTGAAAGTGAGAAAGGAAAAAGATTACCTATCTCCACCAACTCCAAAGCGAATGTGACACAATAAAACAGGGCAGACAACTATGGGAAAATTCTTTATGTATAGACAAACAATTCTCATGTCTTTGTAAAGAAAGAAAAACAAATCCAGGGTTTGTGCCACATTATACAGAATATCATCCAGGTAAAGCATTAACATGCCAGTGTAAATATGGTTTCTGGCTGCTCTGCTACCCTTTCTCTTCTCCTTTCCTCTTTCTACCCACTTCCTCTCAAAGAAAAGTGAAGGAACTTTAAACAGTGGAATTATAATCTTTATAAGAGGAAAAAATGATTTAAACTGCTTCAGAGGATTCCATGAAAAGTAACTTTTTTTCCTTTTTGGCATATCCATGACTTTATTAATAACGATATTTTCCCCTTTAGGGGGAAATTATCACAGCTTTTAGCTTGGCTTTTTCTTAATCAGTAATTAAAATCTCACAACAAAAGTTTTGTACATGGTGTGGTGAGAATAGGGTAAATACTGAATGTTATCACTAGGTACTGTGGATTGATAAAGAATTTTAATAATGGGTGATGAATGTGATACTATCATATAATAATGGTTTCATCGTCTTCCATGATAATGCCACGTACGCATCCTCGAGTATTTTTCATTTATATCATGCTTCAATTCAAAAAGATTTCAACTTGGTCTTGACTCATTGAAGTATTTTGTAATATTATGAATCCATTGTTTTATGATTAACTCCTATGTAACAGGAGCAAGAAAGAAACAAAAACTGTCATTTATTCATATGTCATCTCATAGAACAAGTAAAAGACTATATCAGTAGAGTGAGGCAGTAAAAAAAAAAACCAAGAGTTCTAACAGTTATCTTAAATGATATTTTTAATTTAAAAATAGGGACTCTATACAGAAAAAAAAAAAAAGTTTTTTCTATACAGGAAAAGAGGAGTCACAGTGGCACAGTGGCTGAGAGTAATGACTGTTAACCATAAGGGTTGGCAGTTCGAATTTACCAATGGCTCCTTGGAAACCCTATGGGGCATGTCTACTCTGCCCTCTAGGGTCACTATGAGTCAGAATCGACTCAACAGCAATGGGTTATACAGGAAAAGTGTTCAGTTTTATGCTTCTTGAAATATCAAAATATATGAATTATACTCTAGTTATATTTAAAGAATGTTTTATTTTTAGAGACTGTTTAAACACCCTGCATATAGAGCCAAATGCATCAGGCAGATGTGGCTACAGTACCTACTCTAAATGCCAGCTGGATTTGTAATTACATTCTTGGAGAGATTGAAGAGCTGAATGGTTGCACTGAATTTGATATATATTATTTCCTGATGGCCAGTGCTCCTTTAATTAAAGGGGATACACACAAATACACACACACAGACATAATTTCTCACCCTAAGCATTTGATCTCTATCACATTGCCTTGAACTAGATATGGGGAGCAGTTCCTAGGAAAGAATAAAGACAAATAACTCCCAGATTAGAGAGGCATTTATAAAAACACAGTTTGATCAGCAGCCTTGTTATGTCTCTTATCATCACAGTACTGAACAAATTTATTCGTCATTTAATCTGTAAATCTGAAATTGACAGATAAAAAGTATTTCATCAGACAGTTGAAAAAGGACAATTTAAAATTAGAGGCAGAAGAAATCCCTTCAAGACCAGCAAGGTGCATTTTCATACTGCTAATTAAAAAAATTGTGGGTCATGGATCTGCAGTAAACTAAAGGCCAAAAGATGACAATGATTTGCAACTGTTAAAATGGGTCTAAGGAAGTCACTTTTTAAGGAGAATGACAGCCAACAAAACTCTGTACCAGGGTGCTCTCCTCCCTGCTCCCATTCTCTGCTGTCACGGATCATCCTCCTTTGGTATATTTGCAAAAGGAAGAAAGTTTGTCTCACATGCACTTTTCAGTTGTTTCCATGACAGCTTTCTGCGGGCCCCCACTTCTTCTAGCTCTGTGGCTGGTCTCTCACACATTGTTGACAGAGTACACATGGAACTCCAACCTCTGTCCTCCACACAATGCTGTTACTGCCATACTGAACTCATCAGAGCAGGAAGAAGGTGCCATTTCTCTCACAACCCCAGAACTTCATTCTCCACACTGGAGCCTCCACTTCACTGAAAGACTTGGAATATCAACAAAGCATTGTAAAATAAGGTGTGTGTACTGAGGGGGTGGGGAGAGGGGGCCTTTAAAACTGTGTGATAAATATGACTCTTTTGGAATCCAAGAAAAAAAATACAAGTTAAGCTTTTCACAGAAAATCTCCTCATGGGAGATTCATTTCTCGCTTTTACTTTTCTGTCTGGAGTTCTATCCTCCATTCTGCCAGAGAAAGCTCCCATGTTCAATACTTTCAGTGTAAATCTCTACCTTTCTCGGGAAGTTTCAGTTCCTTAACTTGAGAGGAAGGAACTTCTGGCCTGGCAATCTGGCCACCTCCCCAAACTACTCATTTATACTCCGAATTGAATTATTGAATATATAATAATAATGCTTAGATGAGTCATACCAGTCGAGACTTCAAATCCTTTTTGAATTGAAGCATAGTACAATGAAAAATATTCAAGGATACCTCAGGTGTTTTGACAGGAGAGTATAGCCAAGACTTGTACTCCATATCAAGGAGACTAGTCCAGTACAAATTTTGCTCCAAATTTCTCTCCCTCTGTAAGGTAAAAGATATGCTTCCTTGGTCTTCCCAAAACAATCTGAGTGGTTTTTTTTTTTTTTTTTTTTTTTTTTACCACACTTACACACTCATATAATTCTCATAATATGAATGGTAAAAAGGAAAAAAACAGTTTTCCAAAAAAGAAACAGTATATTTTTCCAATGAAGTTAGTAAATCATGTTATTTTATTGAGTAAAGTCAATTTTCTCATAAGTTTCTCTTTCCATATAATTCATAGAGTAGTGCTTTCTAAAATGTAGTTTGCAGACCACTGGAGGACTAAGAGATCAAAACTATTTTCAAAATTATAACTGAGATATTATTTGCCATTTCTATTCTCATTCTCTCGTAAGTTTATAATAGAATTATCCAGAGACTAAATAGCACCTTTTGACATCATCATCCTGATTGGCTAATGGAATATGTGCTTGTGTATTCTCGTGTCTTTTAAAATGTCCTAAAGTAAGCTCTTTGGGGTCTTCCTTAATTTTTAAGAGTATACAGAGGCCCTGGGACCAAGAAGTTTGGCGCATGCACAGAGGATTGTAGATACAAAACTATTCATATCTACCTCTTTAAGCCATAGAGTGAGCCGCCTTTGATGGATTCTCTGCAGGTGTATCAAAAACATGGAAGAGTTTTGAAATTACAACTCTTCTTCATCTTAAGCATATCAAATATCTGATCAGGGTGTTTCACACAAAAATTTTATGGGTAGTAGTGCGGTAGTATCGATTTCTGTAGCCTAAAATTTAGAATTTTATTCCTCCTATTTCCAAAGTTGAGGGCTTTTCCTCTTTGTGTGTGTGTGTGTGTGTGTGTATTTACATGCACAAACAGAAAGTTTAAAATATTATTATTGTTAAAAATAACCATTCTTGTAGTAAATTATATATAAGAAATAGAGGAATTTCTACATATATATGTCATTTCTATAATACATAAGCATTTACATTTTACAAAATCATAGTTTTAGGACATATAAACATAAGCCCTTTAATTTACTGCAGAAGAAAATAAAAGCTCAAATCAAATAAGCCTAGTTTTAAATGTACTTATTATTACTGTTTTGTCTAGAATGAGCTATAATAGATAGCTACTGAGAAACTGTTGATGCTTTCATGTGTCTTGTTCTTTGAGGCAAACAATCAGTCAACATTTAATGTCCCATTATAGTTTAATCATCAATGAAAAAATTAGCTCCACATTTTAGTTTTGGGTTTCTTTTGGGGTCTCTATATAGGGTTGCTATGAGTCAGAATCGACTTGATGGCGCTGGGTTTGGTTTTTTTTTTTTTTAATACTTTACCTTCAAAAAATCAGGAAGGAAAAAAATGCACTAGAACTATATCCATAAGCTAAAATTCATCTGTAAAATTTGTGGCATTTCTCTGCCATATAGCTTGTATGTGTACCTAGAGGTTTTCTGTTAATTGCATATAAATCACTTCTCTTCTGGACTTCTTGAATATTTTATCCCAGACCCTCAGAGGCAAAGCAATACACAAGGAATTATAAAACCCAGCTTCTTATTCACAGACTCTTTACCACTTTAGAAGTTACCTCTTTGTGCCAGATGTACTCAGGAATTGCTAAAACTGGGTCACAACAAAAATATAATGGGTCACTACAAGAATATTCAGTCATTATGAAAAAAGAATTTACCGCTATTTCATAATTACCATTTTAAACATATTTTTAAAAATCAGCTTCGTTTTATGAGTATTCAAGCATTATAAAACCTAGCTGGAAGTTACTTCAAAGTCTTTTTCATTGGCTTTTCATTTGCTTAGTGTTAATACACAGAGCAGAAATAGCAGGCATAACTTAGAAGTCAAAACGAATCCAGAACCTACAGAGTTTCCAAGTGCCTACAACTTGGAAAAGAACACAAATACAAAAATTTGAGTCTCATCCCTTACTTCAGTACAATAGTTAAAGGAAGTTTCTATGTGTGCCAGCACTGTGAAATGATCTTAGCATCTATTGTTGTAATAGTCATTTTTCAGAGCGCTAGCAAAGCCCAAAACCCTGTTCTTTAGAATTAAGCTTTCACACATATTCTCAGATGAAAAGTTCAACCCATGTGTCAGGTTCATGCCTTCTTGATCACAAATGACTAGACCAACAGTGAACACCTGACCTAGAAAAACATCTACAGGTGGGGCTGGATCTATCAGACATTTTCTTTCAAGAATTTTTACTAAGGGGAACAGGTAGGCTGACAAATGAAAATAACAAGCTTAGGCTTGCCAATTACCAACTCAGTGTGAAAGTCAGAAGATCTTCACGATGTCGTTTAAAGAAACCCATCTCCTATAGCTGGAGAGCAGACCAGGCTGAGGAACAGGTCAGGGATACGCTTGTAAGACTAGCAGAACTATAGAGAAATCTGAATTCACAGCAGTTTCTCCAACGCCAAAGTCAGAGCTTTCATAGGGTCAGTAGAACATGGAAACCTGGGATGGGAACACGTGCATGGGTGTGCTTGAGAACATTTGGAACTCACGATCTCCTGAACCCTCTTGGCATGTGGGATTGGTCCGTCTTGCTGGGGAGATAGCACCCTCCCCCCACACACAATCTGGAGTCCATGCAGAAGCCCCAGTTGAGGCACATATTTTGCAAAAGACTACTTGCCCTTCTCAAAATTCACCCCAACCTCTCCCCTTGCTAATATACCAATAATTAGGGTCAAGTTTCAGCATAGCTCAACTGCCCAAAATAGGAGATAAAGTGCTCATTCACAGAAGGACATAAAAGACTAGGATAATATGTTCCAGTAGGAACTGAGAGAACATGTGTGAGAATGAGACCTGAGCGTGCTAAACTAGAGGGCATGTTATAAGGCTGGATGATAAAGAGTTTGCTGTTTGGGGGTATTTCCTCATAACACAGTGTTATGGATTGAGTTCCAAAAATATATTTTGGAATCTTAACCCTTGGATGTAATCCCATTTGGAAATAGTTTTTTTGTTGTTATGTTAATAAACCCATACCAGTGTAGGGCGTGGCGTGTCTTAATCACTTTTGAGATATAAAAAGAGCAGATTAGACATAGAGACAAGTGAGCACGAAGTAGCCAAGACAGAAGCATGTGTGAAGATCGCCAAGGAACCAAGGAAATTGGGGTTAGAGAAGCTGAGACAGGGATCTTCCCCCAGGACCAACAGAGAGAGAGAGCATTCTCCTAGAACCATACCATGAATTTGGACTTCTAGCTTCCTGAACTGTAAGAAAATAAATTCCTGTTCTTTAAAGCCACCCACTTGCGGTATTTCTGTTACAGCAGAACTAGAACTGAGATACATATGTACAATGCACTGGCAACAACTCATGGAGGGGTCCTAATGAGGTGAGAGTTCTTGAACTGTCTTGGTATTGTCAGCAGAAGGAACAAAAAGCTCATAGATGTAGTATGCTAGAATAGATACATAAGACTCTGGAAACCCTGAAAACCCTGATGGCATAGTGGTTAAGAGACATGGCTACTAACCAAAAAGGTCGGCAGTTCAAATCCACCAGGTGCTTCTTGGAAACCATATGGGGCAGTTCTTCTCTGTCCCTTAGGGTTGCTGCGAGTTAGAATCGACTCGACAGCAATGGGTTTGGTTTCTGGAAGCCCTGGTGGCTCAGGGGTTAAGAACTATGGCTGCTACCTGAGAAGCTGGCAGTTCAGGTCCACCAGGCTCTCCTTGGAAACCATATGGGGCAGTTCTACTCTGTCCTATACAGTTGCTATGAGTCGGAATCAACTCCACGGCAACAGTATGCATATAAGACTCAAGAACATATTAGATGGCTATGTCCACCAGGAAGGCTAGAGAGTAATCCTTTCACTAAGGCAAAAAGGAATGTACTAGTGAGGAGGGCACAGAATCATTGAGAAACTCAGTAGTGGCTGTCTTCTGCTGGACAAGATTGATTGTAGGGATATTGTTACAGAACTAGAGTCTCTATTGTCGATTTATGACAGAATTCTGGAATACCCATAAAACACCAAACCTGTTGCTGTCGAGTTGATTCTGACTCATAGCAACCCTAAAGGACGGAGTAGTACTGCCCCATAGGATTTCCAAGGAGCGCCTGGTGGATTCCAACTGCTGACCTTCTGGTTAGAAGCTGTATCTCTTAACCACTGTGCCACCAGGTTTTCTGAATTCTGAATAGAAGGGGCAGTAAAACAGCACTTGACAATAAGATTCAAAGTGTGATAGAATTCATCCTACTTTGGTGAGTAGTATCTGGAGTCTTAAAAGCTTGTGAGCAGCCAACCACTGGTCCCACACCATCTGGAGCGATGGAAAATGAAGAAAACCAGACACAAGGGAAAGATTAGTCCAATGGACTAAGGGACCACAACTACCATAGCCTCCACCAGACTGAGTCCAGCATAACTAGATGGTGCCTGGCTACCACCACAGACTCCTCTGACAGGGACCGCAATAGAAGGTCCCGGAGAGAGCTGGAGAAAAATGTAGAACAAAATTCTAACACACACACACACAAAAAAAGAACAGACTTACTGGTCTGACAGAGACTGGAGAAACCCAAGAGTATGACTCCCAGACACTGTTTTAACTCAGTATTGAAGTTACTCCTGAGATACACCCTTCAGCCAAAGATTAGACGGGCCCACAAAACAAAACAAGACTAAATGGGCACGCCAGCCCAGGGGCAAGGACAAGAAGATGGGAGGGGACAGGAAAGCTAGTAATGGGGAACCTAACGTCGAGAAGGGGAGAGCGTTGACATGTCGTGGGGTTGGCAACCAATGTCACAAAACAACATGTATATTAATTGTTTAATGAGAAACTAATTTGCTCTGTAAACCTTCATCTAAAGCACACACACACACACACACACACACACAAAAATGTTTGATAGAATTAACGTAGCTTGCAGCAAGGCCAAAAAGCCAAACAGGGAAAGCCCTGACCCATAGGGATCTATGGGGATGGCTAATAGGCTTCAGTTTACCTAAGGGCAAGATATATGGGAAACCAAGAAGAGTGTTGCTTTGTAAGCTGATGTCAGTATCCCAATAGAAAGAGTCATAATCCTTCACTTGTTCAGTTTCCAATCTTGAGTGAGTTCTCAGAGCCAGTGTCTACAGATTGAAGGAGAGGACTGAAGCTTAAGGATGGAGTCTGTAACAATAAAGGAATTTGCACAGTTGAAAAAAGGGATCTATGGCTGTCATGGAAACCCTAGTGGCACAGTGGTTAAGTGCTATAGCTGCTAACCAAGAGGTCAGCAGTTCAAATCCACCAGGCACTCGTTGGAAACTCTATGAGGCAGTTCTACTCTGTCCTACAGGGTAGCTATGAGTCAGAATTGACTCAAAGACAACATGTTTCGTTTCAGCAACGGGTATGGCTGTTATGTATGTTTTCTATATACCTAATTCTGTAATGATCTTAAATCATATATGTATAAATCACTGTAATGTATGCTTCTACAATGCTTTTACACTGTTATGATGTTTTTATAATGCTTTTAAACACCTGCGTATAAGTCACTTATTATGTGAAGTCAGAATTTCTGAACTTAGAAGCATATGTATTTCTGAAATGCTCTGTAAACATCGGAGTCCTGGTAACACAGTGGTTAGAGCTATGGCTGCTAACCAAAAGGTCTGCAGTTTGAATCCACCAGCCACTCCTTAGAAACCCTACAGGGCAGTTTTACTCTCTTCTATAGGGTCACTATGAGTCGGAATTGACTTGAGGGCAACAGGCTTGGTTTTTTTGGTTTTCTTTAACTGCTAACTGGAAATCATTAGAAAATTGTTCTAACCTTGGAAATAGACAATAGAAGTATGTGAAGTAGGTTGCAAATAACTTCCCTAAATTGGGCTGTGTACCTGCTCTCTGTGATAATTAAACATTAATTAAATCCCTATAAATTAACAAAGCATAAATATGTTACTAAACAATTCCTGTAATTTTTAATTAATTAATTAGGCCTTGAAACATATATAGTAAACAAGAACATACATATGCCATGCCCTAATTGCTAATAATTCAAATCTCTATAAATTAGTAAACATAAATATCTCACACAACAATGCCCTTAACTGGCAATAAAGCATACTAATTAAAGTTGAACGTGGCAGCACACATGGTATATAAACCCAGGAATTTCTGCTCATTTTTGGAGAAGAAGACAAAAGCAAAAGATCTTTTTGGCTTTCTGTCTGAAGCCTGAGAGCCTACTAAGATACTGTTTACCACAACTGACCTCAGACCTTAGCTAGGGGGGACTTCCCCTGGGCTCAAGGGATGGTCAAGCCTCCTCCCTAAGATGACTCATTAAAAGGAAAAGCCTGAAGTCTAAAGACTTGGACTCTAACATTTAAACTAACATTGAAATTGCCAATTCTGATTCTCCAGTGCTAAATGAATGTCTTGAGGTTTTACTTGCATGCCTTGCCATGACTACCTTGCAGTAAACTAGACGAATTTATGCATGACAAACCTGAGCATTTCTTTATTTATTCTTAAGATAAAATCCTCCAGGACAATGACCATTTACCAAGTAACTGCACACTGGGTGAAGTATACAGATCTTTCCAAGGCTTTGGGATATAGGGTCTGAACTACCATTGATACTAAAGATTCCCAAAGGCTTTTACAATTCCTTTATTTTAGGGGGATATGGAGGCCAGATAATAAAACCTTTGGCCAGGTCCAATGAGGCCAGTGGGTACAAAATTCCACCTACTGGTCCATTTCTGAATGCCTATGGATTCACTTAGGAACTGGTACAGTCCTCACGTTGATTCTTTGTCCTGTGAAGTAAGATCTATTGTAGTAGGACATTTCAAGTACAGAATTTCAAAACATTGACTTCTGACCAAGATAGTAAATAAAAAAATATACATTATGGGTGTAATGGTGGAGATAGTGGTGCCTTCAAAGACTTAGAAGTCTTGGCTATGGTATAACATCCCCTTCAAGGTAAAGAACATCTCACATCACCTAACACTAAGAAGGAGGCACAGAGATTGGCAGGCTACTTCAGGTTTTGGAGGCAGTTATACCTCTCTTGGGAATATCAGTCTAATCCACTTATTGCTGCCAGTTTTGAGTGGTACCCACAGTAATTGAAGGCTCTGTAGTAGATCTAAGCTGCAGTATAAGTGAAAGACTGTTTGGCCCACATGACACAGCTGATCCCTTGGTATCTTAGTAGGTTCTCAGGCTTCAGACAGAAAGCCAAAGAGATCTTTTGCTTCTGTCTTCTCCAAAAATGAGCAGAAATTCCTGGGTTTATATACCATGTGTACTGTCATGTTCAACTTTAATTAGTATGCTTTATTGCCAGTTAAGGGGATACATCCGAGATAAATGAAAATGCCATATGGATTCTCTGGCATACCCCAACAGTACATTTACAACACAGACCTCTAGGACTTGGGGGCAAAGCAATGACTTCAGAAACTAGTTCCTGGCATGTTACCGGACCTGGTAAAGACTGACCATCTGATCAGGAGCTGTCAAATAACTATGCAAGATAGCCACAGCATTGTGAGCTGTGAGCTGCAAACTCACAAAGTTCATAAGGTTAGGTGGGCCCAGCAGCTATTCATCGTATAATGGGAATGGTACGTCCGGGATTAGGCATTAGCACGTCCTGAGGGTACAAGTACGTTATAGAAACAGCTCAGAACTCCCTCTCCAACGTCGTCTATCTCTTTTACACTATGACTCTCTGTTGTCTTCTATGATGACTGCATGGGGGGAAGGAGTAGGTAGTGGGTGAGTGATCAGTCAGATAAAATTTCCTTGATTTATTATAATTATTATAAATTTATATGGGTCATCTGTTTATATGGGTCATCATTTATTTGGGTCTTTTCCTGATTTTTTTTTTTTTTTTTTGTCTTGGTCATTTTTCTGACTTATTTCGAGTAATTTTTTGAATTAAATAATAGACACTGTGGACGAAAACATCTCAGAAGCTCTGGATAATGTTATTTACTCTAGAAAGGGATTACCCTATTCTCAAATAATTAATGAGGGGAAATCAACTTAATCCAGTCAGGGGTAAGTTTGATGTGGGCCGGATTTTAGTATTTTAAGTTTCTGTCTACTTGTTCGTAGGATATTGCCCTCCAGGTTCCCAGTTAAGAGCATGGGGTATTTAGTAGGGTTTGAGGGTCACTGAGTCAGCATCTAGCCATGGGAAGAAATCTGCTTCTGTAAAGATTTCAGTCTTGGAAACCCTATGAGACAGTTCTACCGTGCCCTATAGGATCACTGTCAGAATCAACTTGATGGCAACAGGTTTGATTTTTCTTGGTCCTTCTTGACAGGCTCTAAAGTCTAATTTTTTCCTACCCAGCAATGAGTGAAAATACTGAAACCCCATTCTGCTTCCCAGAGGCTTTCTGCTTAGTAACTAAACCTCTTGCCCTGTACAATTTAAAAATGTGGCCAGCTCCCTGAGGGCAAATACAAGATTGAAGTGCTCATTTTTCTGTTCTACACTTCTTTTCAGAATCTTGGCCCGTCAAGCCCTGTGGGGACTGGCAGATGTAAACTTCAGATTTTATCTCTGCAACATAATAGGATTGCCGGAAGCTCTGTTGTCTTCCTGTGTTTTAGCCAGGGCCCTATTCTCAGCCTGTTGCCTCGAACAAACTGCTGACAAAAGCACCTGGAAGTAGAGTAGCTCTCTGAGGTTTCCTTTTTAATTTTGGATATGTCATTGTTGTTAGCTGCCATTGAATTGGCCCCCAACGCATGATGACCTTATGCACAACAGAATGAATAGTTGTCCAGTCGTGCACCATTTCCAGGACTGGTTGAGGGTTGAGCCACTGTGATCTACAGTTTTCATTGGCTGATTTTCAGAAGCAGGCTGCCAGGCCTTTCTTCTGAGTCTGTCTTAGTGTGAAAGTTTGCAGTGATTTTCCAACTTCATAGCAACACAAAAGCCTCCACTGATGAATGGGTGGTGCCTGCACATAAGGTGCACTGGCAGAGAATCAAACCCAGGTCTCCAGCATGGAAGGGGAGAATGCTACCATTGAATCACCATTGCCCTCTTTTGGATGAAGCCCTGGTGGCCCTGTGGTTAAGAGGTTTGCTGTTAACCAAAAGGTTGGCAGTTTGAATCCACTATCCACTCCTTGGAAACCCTGTGGGGCAGTTCTACTCTCTCCTATAGGGTCACTATGAGTGTGTCATGTGTTGCTTGATGTCCATGATACATTCTGTGAAATAAGACTTTACGTAATTTCGACATTGTGCAAAAATGCCTAAATCAGGGGTGATAGCATTCACTGACTTTCCACTTTCGTGTTGTTTAATAATCTTTGTTTTACTTCCAAATCTATACTTCCCCTTTGTCTCTTGCTGTTGCTATCGCTAGCACTGGCTTTTCTGCATTTGGGAGCCACGATGCACTTCATGGTAATATTTTCGAAAGAAAATTAAACAGAGAGATAGTTCTACAACACTCAAGATACATAAGATTGGATGCTGCTGCTTCCAAGTTGAAGCATGCACTCTATACAGTAAACTTTTGTTTGTAAGTAGGGAAAATTCACATTAAAATAACAATAGAAAGTACAGTATAGTACACACATAAGCCAGTAGCATAGGTGTTTATTACGACCATCAAGACGTATGCATTATAGGTTATAGATGGACTGTATCATTATATGCCTGGCAGCACAAATGCTTTGTATACAAGAGACATGAGATACTCCTGCTGTGTGCGGTGAGCTGTTGCATTCCCTACGTCCGGTTATGTGTGCTATGTCCTGTTCTCTGACCAGGATTTCTGAACTCTATTAAAACTTTTTGGGACCACAGACAGATATGTGGTCACATGCTGCCTGAACAGATGTCATGTGGCACATCATTGTTGTGTGACATTGAGTTGATTCTGACTCATAGTGATCCTACAAAGCAGAGTAGAACTGCCCTATAGGGTGTCCCAGGCTATAATCCTCATGGGACCGGATGGAAAGGTTTTTTCTCCAGTGGAGCTGCTGATGGGTTTGAACCGCCAACCTTTCAGTTAGCAGCCAGACTCTTAACCATTGTGCCACCAGGGCTCTCTCTATATATTAGTTATATATTTAATTAGTATTCTTAGCAAGAGTATTGGTCTGCAGCAAATTATTCCATCATACTTAAAAACGAAAGTCTTCAATACATTGTTTTGGATGGATAGATGGGTGAAAATCCTTTACAAAGATTATATGTATGTTGTTATATAGATTGCACTGTGCTACTTGCAGAGCAAGGAAAAAAAACATTTCTATTGGAAAATGCACTTTCCAGTTGAACAGCAGACATATTAGAATACTAGTGTATGTAAATCATGCAAATAGATCATGTTCCAAATTTCACTTGTAGATGACAGATGAGTCTCTACAGGTGTGTTCTCACATATGTAAATTTAAGAAGGGGAGACTCAAAGGTACAGCCACATAGGCAAGTATGAAGACAGTTCGGAAAACACTGTGCAAGAAAGAACATCAAAATGTTCTATTGTTGTTGATTTTTTGCTTTTTATCAGTTTTAAGCTTGGCTTCAAACTGATTCGTTCCAGTTCGAACCCCTGCTGAGGATTTGCATTTCTAACAAGTTCTCAAGAGATGTTAATGCTGCTGGTTAGGAATCAGTTCTGAGAACCACTAGGAAAGCAGTGGGTCTCAAAATTTATTATACATGAGAATCACCTGGGGATCTTGTTAAAATGTAGATTTTGATTCAGTATATCTGGGGTGAAAATGTAAATTCTCAACAGGGGTTCAGACAGGAATGAATTGGTTTGAAGCCCTGATTTTAAGAAGCTGTTCATGGTTTTTTTTTGTGTGTGTGTGTGTATGTGGGTTCTGTTTGAGTACATGGAAAGGCCAAGAAGACTAATAAAGAGGTTAGGGCTCTTGCACACTGAGTGTGATAAGAACCAGTCCAACCTTCTTGAAAGCAGATAACAAAATGGTTAAGAAAAACAATGTAGCTCTTAGTCCAAAAATAAGATGAACCAGATGTCCCTTTTTTTTCTTTTCCCATACACTTGTAGAATATCTGTATTTATAAAAGTCCGTTTAACAAGAACAAAACATTTAAAAGGTCAAAAATTTAAAAAGGGGATTGTTGGCTGGCTTTTTGAATACTCACTGTTCACAAAACCCAGTTTAGCTCTTGGCCTTTGTTATTTACATAATTCATAATACTTGTAAAATAGACATGATATAGAAGTTTGACAGCCAAAGCCCTCCCTCATACTCTTCATATTCTCATTTCCCTCTCAACATAAAAACAATGTTAAAAGTACATGTGTCCTTCTGAACCATTTTCTTTTTATCTATGTGTTTGTCTTTGTAAATGTGGGTACACATGCATATTCATTCATATTTATAGATTTTCTTAAGTAATCATAATCATTCTATATATTTTTTTCTGAGTCTTGCTCTTTTTACTTAATAATCAATAGGGGACATTTTCCATGTCAGTTCATAAAGATTTATCTCATTCTTATGATGCCTGGTATGACGGTGCCATATCTTTTTTAGTAATTTCCCTAAGATTTATTTTCATATTTGTGCATTTTATATAAAGTTACAATAAGAATCTTTGGACATTAAACTTCTGATGCATATTTAACCACATCTGTAGGATAGATTAAATAAAATATGGATCTTGCCAGAATGTTTACCAAGACACTTTACAAATTCATGCTCCTTCCACAGTGTTTATAAATATCTGGTCCCCATACTCTTTTTTTTTTAATAATTTTTATTGTGCTTTAAGTGAAAGTTTACAAATCAAGTCAGTCTCTCACACAAAAACCCATATACACCTTGCTACACGCTCCCGATTACTCTCCCCCTAATGAGACAGCCTGCTCACTCCCTCCACTCTCTCTTTTCATGTCCTTTTCGCCAGCTTCTAACCCCCTCCATCCTCTCATCTCCCCTCCAGGCAGGAGATGCCAACATAGCCTCAAGTGTCCACCTGATCCAAAAAGCTCACTCCTCACCAGCATCCCTCTCCAACCCTGTGTCCAGTCCAATCCATGTCTGAAGAGTTGGCTTCGGGAATGGTTCCTGTCCTGGGGCAACAGAAGGCCTGGGGGTCATGACCACTGGGGTCCTTCTAGCCTCAGTCAGACCATTAAGTCTGGTCTTATGAGAATTTGGGGTCTGCATCCCACTGCTCTCCTGCTCCCTCAGGAGTTCTCTGTTGTGTTCCCTGTCAGGGCAGTCATCAGTTGTAGCCGGGCACGATCTAGTTCTTCTGGTCTCAGGATGATGTAGTCTCTGGTTCATGTGGCCCTTTCTGTCTCTTGGGCTCGTAATCATCTTGTGTCCTTGGTGTTCTTCATTCTCCTTTGATCCAGGTGGATTGAGACCAATTGACACATCTTAGATGGCTGCTTGCTAGCATTTAAGACCCCAGACGCCACTCTTCAAAGTGGGATGCAGAATGTTTTCTTAATAGATTTTATTATGCCAATTGACTTAGATGTCCCCTGAAACCTTGGTCCCCAGACCCCTGCCCCTGAAGCATTCAGTTTATTCAGGAAACTTCTTTGCTTTTGGTTTAGCCCAATTGTGCTGACCTCCCCTGTATTGTGTGCTGTCTTTCCCTTCACCTAAAGTAGTTCTTATCTACTATCTAATTAGTGAATACCCCTCTCCCACCCTCCCTCCCTTCCGCCTCTCATAACCACAAAAGAATGTTTTCTTCTCAGTTTAAACTATTTCTAAAGTTCTTATAATGGTGGTCTTATATGATATTTGTCCTTTTGCAACTGACTAATTTCACTCAGCATAATGCCTTCCAGGTTTCTCCATGTTATGAAATATTTCACAGATTCCTCACTGTTCTTTATTGATGTGTAGTATTCCATTGTGTGAATATACCATAATTTATTTATCCATTCATCCATTGATGGGCACATTGGTTGCTTCCATCTTTTTGCTATTGTAAACAATGCTGCAGTAAACATGGGTGTGCATGTATCTGTTCGTGTAAAGGCTCTTATTTCTCTAGGATATATTCCAAGGAGTGGGATTGCTGGATCATATGGTAGTTCTATTTCTAGCTTTTTAAGGAAAAAAAAGAAAATTTTTTTTTTTTTTTAAGGAAGCATCAAATCGATTTCCAAAGTGGTTGTACCATTTGACATTCCCACCAGCAGTGTAGAAGTGTTCCAATCTCTCTACAGCCTCTCCAACATTTATTATTTTGTGTTTTTTGGATTAATGCCAGCCTTGTTGGAGTGAGATGAAATCTTATTGTAGTTTTGATCTGCATTTCTCTAGTGGCTAATGATCGTGAACATTTCCTCATATATCTGTTAGCTACCTGAATATCTGCTTTAGTGAAGTGCCTATTCATATCTTTTGCCCATTTTTTAATTGGGTTATTTGTCTTTTTGCAGTATCACGTAGATTTTAGAGATCAGGCATTGATCAGAAATGTCATGCTAAAAACTTTTTCCCAGTCTGTAGGTGGTCTTTTTACCCTTTTGGTGAAGTCTTTGGATGAGCATAAGTGTCTGATCTTTAGGAGCTCCCAGTTATCTAGCTTTTCTTCTATGTTCTTTATGTTTTCTGTGCTGTTTATGCCATGTATTAGGGCTCCTAACATTGTCCCTATTTTTTCTTCTATGATCTTTATCGTTTTAGATTTTATATTTAGGTCTTTGATCCATTTTGAGTTAGTTTTTGTGCATGGAGTGAGGTACAGGTCTTGTTTCATTTTTTTGCAGATGGATATCCAGTTACGCCAGCACCATTTGTTAAAAAGACTGTCTTTTCCCCATTTAACTGTTTTGGGGCCTTTGTCAAACATCAACTGCTCATATGTGGATGGATTTATGTCTGGATTTTCAATTCTGTTCCATTGGTCCATGTATCTGTTGTACCAGTACGAGGCTGTTTTGACTACTGTGGCAGTATAATAGGTTCTAAAATCAGGTAAAGTAAGGCCTCCCACTTTGTTCTTTTTCAGTAATGCCTTATTTATCTGGGGCCTCTTTCCCTTCCATACGAAATTGGCGATTTGTTTCTCCATTTCATTAAAGAATGTCCTTGGGATTTGGATAGGAATTGAATTAAATGTATAGATCGCTTTTGGTAGAATAAACATTTTTATAATGTTAAGTCTTCCTATCCATTACCCATGAGCAAGGTATGTTCTTCCACTTATGTAAGTCTCTTCTGGTTTCTTGCAGAAGTGTACTGTAGTTTTCTTTGTATAAGTCTTTTACATCTCTGGTAAGATTTATTCCTAAGTATTTTATCTTCTTGGGGGCTACTGTAAATGGCATTGATTTGGTGATTTCCTCTTCGATTTTCTTTTTTGTTGGTGTGGAGGAATCCAACTGATTTTTGTATGTTTATCTTGTATCCCAATACTCTGCTGAACTCTTCTATTAGTTTCAGCAGTTTTCTGGAGGATTCCTTAAGGTTTTCTGTGTATAAGATCATGTCATCTGCAAACAGAGATACTTTGACTTCTTCCTTGCCAATCTGGATGCCCTTTATTTCTTTATCTACCCTAATTGCTCTGGCTAGGACTTTCAGCACAATGTTGAATAAGAGTGGTGATAAAGGGCATCCTTGTCTGGTTCCTGATCTCAGTGGGAATGCTTTCAGGCTCTCTCCATTTAGGGTGACGTTGGCTGTTGGCTTTGTGTACATGCCCTTTATTATGTTGAGGAATTTTCCTTCTATTTCTATTTTGCTGAGAGTTTTTATCATTAATGAGTGTTGAACTTTGTCAAATGCGTTTTCTGCATCAATTGATAAAATTGTGTGATTCTTGTCTTTTGTTTTCTTTATGTGATGGATTACATTAATTGTTTTTCTAATGTTGAGCCATCCCTGTATACCTGGTATGAATCCCACTTGGTCATGATCAATTATTTTTTTGATATGTTGTTGAATTCTATTGGCTAGAATTTTGTTGAGGATTTTTGCATCTACATTCATGAGGGATATAGGTCTATAATTTTCTTTTCTTGTGGTGTCTTTACCTGGTTTTGGTATCAGGGAGATGGTGGCCTCATAGAATGAGTTTGGTAGTATTCCATCCTTTTCTATACTCTTAAATACCTTTAGTAGTAGTGGTGTTAACTCTTCTCTGAAAGTTTGGTAGAACTCTGCAGTGAAGCCATCCGGACCAGGGTTTTTTTTTGTTGGGAGTTTTTTGATTACCTTTTCAATCTCTTCTTTTGTTATGGGTCTATTTAGTTGTTCTACCTCTGTTTGTGTTAGTTTAGGTAGGTAGTGTGTTTCTAGGAATTCATCCATTTCTTCTAGGTTTTCAAATTTGTTTGACTATAGTTTTTCATAGTAATCTGATATGATTCTTTTAATTTCAGTTGAGTCTGTTGTGATATGGCCCATCTCATTTCTTATGCGGGTTATTTGCTTCCTCTCCTGTTTTTCTTTTGTCAGTTTGGCCAGTGGTTTATCAATGTCATTGAGTTTTTCAAAAAACCAGTTTTTGGTCTTGTTAATTTTTTCAATTGTTTTTCTGTTTTCTATTTCATTTAATTCAGCTCTAATTTTAATTATTTGTTTTCTTCTGGTGCCTGAGGGTTTCTTTTATTGCTCTCTTTCTATTTGGTCAAGTTGTAGGGATAGTACTTTGATTTTGGCCCTTTTTCCTTTTTGGATGTGTGCATTTATTGATATAAATTGGCCTCTGAGCATCGCTTTTGCTGTGTCCCAAAGGTTCTGATAGGAAGTGCTTTCGTTCTCATTGGATTCTATGAATTTCTTTATTCCATCCTCAATGTCTTCTATAATCCAGTCTTTTTTGAGCAGTGTATTGTTCGGTTTACAAGTGTTTGATTTCTTTTCCCTGCTTTTCCTGTTATTGATTTCCACTTTTATGGCCTTATGGTCAGAGAAGATGCTTTGTAATATTTCAATGTTTTGGATTCTGCTAAGGCTGGTTTTTTTTTTTAAGGCTTGCTTTATGACCTAATATGTGGTCTATTCTAGAGAATGTTCCATGTGCACTAGAAAAGAAAGTATAGTTGGTTGCTGTTGGGTGGAGTGTTCTGTATATGTCTATGAGGAAAATGTGGTTGATTGTGGCATTTAGATCTTCTGTGTCTTAAGTGAGCTTCTTTCTGGATGTCCTGTCCTTCACCGAAAGTGGTGTGTTGAAGTCTCCTACTATTATTGTGGAGCTGTATATCTCACTTTTCAATGCTGATAGAGTTTGTTTTATGTATCTTGCAGCCCTGTCATTGGGTGCATAAATATTTCATATGGTTTTATCTTCTTGGTGTATTGTCTTTAATCATTATATAGTGTCCTTCCTTATCCTTTCTGATGGATTTAACTTTAAAGTCTATTTCGTCAGAAGTTAATATTGCCACTCCTGCCCTTTTTTGATTGTTGTTTGCTTGACATATACTTTTCCATTCTTTGAGTTTTAGTTTGTGTCTCTAAGTCTAAGGTGTGTCTCTTGTAGGCAGCATATAGATGGATCTTGTTTTTTAATCCATTCTGCCACTCCCTGTCTCTTTATTAGTGCATTTAATCCACTTACATTCAGGGTAATTATGGATAGGTATGAATTTAGTGCTGTCATTTTGATGTCTTTTGTGTGTCGACAGCTTCTTTTTCCCACTTGATTTTATGTGCTGAGTAGATTTTCTTTATATATTGTCCTTTCTTCATATTTGTTGTTGTTTTGTTTCTGCTGAGTCCGTATTTTTCTCTTGTATTTTATTTTAATGAGTAGGATAGTTTGTCTCATTTGTGGTTACCTTATTATTTACCCCTATTTTTCTAAATTTATAACTAACTTTTATTTCTTTGTATCGTTGTATCTTCCTTTCCATATGGAAGGTGTATGATTACATCTCTTATAATATAACATCTCTTAGTCCCTCTTTATTATTTTAATGTTGTCTTGTTTTATATAATAACATCGCCATTACCCTGTGTTGGGCTTTTTTTTAGTCTTACTTTGTTTTGTTTCGTTTTTTTTTTTTTTTTTGGATTTCCCTGTCTGGGTTAACTTCTGGTTGCTCTGCCCAGCGTTCTAGTCTTGGGTCGATACCTGATATTATTGATTTTCTAACCAAAGAACTCCCTTTAGTATTTCTTGTAGTTTTGGTTTGGTTTTTATGAATTCCCTAAACTTGTGTTTATCTGGAAATGTCTTAATTTCACCTTTATATTTAAGAGACAGTTTTGATGGATATATGATTCTTGGCAGGCAATTTCTTTCCTTCAATTTTTTAAATATGTCATCCCATTGCCTTCTCGCCTGCATGGTTTCTGCCGAGTAGTCTGAGCTGATTCTTATTGACTCTCCTTTGCAGGTGACTTTTCATGTATCCCTAGTTCCTCTTAAAATTCTCCTTTATCTTTGGTTTTTGCAAGTTTGATTATAATATCTTGGTGACTTTCTTTTAAAATCTACCTTATGTGGAGTTTGATGAGCATCTTGGATAGATATCTTCTCATCTTTCACAATACCAGGGAAGTTTTCTGCCAACAAATCCTCAACAATTTTGTGTTATCCCTCCCTGTTCTGGTACTCCAATCACTTGTAGGTTATTTCTCTTGATAGAGTCCCACATGATTCTTAAGGTTTCTTCATTTTTTTTAATTATTTTATCTGATTTTTCTTCAAATATATTAGTGCCAAGTGATTTAGCTTTGAGTCCAGAAATTCTAACTTCTACTTGCTCAATTCTGCTCCTCTGACTTTCTATTGAGTTATCTAATTCTGTAATTTTATTGTTAATCTTCTGAATTTCTGATTGCTGTCTGTCTACGGATTTTTCCAGCTTTTTAAACTTTTCATATGTTCCCGAATAATCTTTTCGATTTCTTCAGTTGCTTTATCTGTGTGTTCCTTGGCTTGTTCTGCGTATTGCCTCATTTCCTTCCTGATGTATTGAAGGGTGCTGTATATTAAACTTTTGTATTCTGCATCTGGTAATTCTAGGAATGCACTTTCCTCTAAAAGATCCCTGGATTCTTTGTTTCGAGAGCCTGTTGAGGTGATCATGGCCTGTTTCTTTATGTGACTTGATACTGACTGTTGTCTCTGAGCCATCTATAAGTTATTGTATTAGTTTATGCTTGCTTACTGTGTCGTAGCTGCTTGCTTTATTTTGTTTTGGTATACCCCTATGGGTTGCTTGAGTGAGCTAGCTTGATTATTTTCGCCTTTGGAGCTCTGGTGTCCTGTCCCCAGCTGGCTAGAGCTATTATCAGGTATATCCGTCTAGGAGTCCATTCAGTTTTCTCGTATGAATTCAGCTCAGGTTTCCAGGTAGCTGATATCAAGGGTGTGGTGCAGACTCTGTCCTACAGTCTTAGAGGGGCAGGGATGATTGGCGTATATACCCATATCTGGTTGCAGCAGGGGGTCATGCTCTGAACAAGGCAGGGGGCTGAGAACCGACCCCCAAGTGTCTCTGAGGAAAACGTGTCTCTGTTCTCTAGAGAGTGCTGGTGGGTGGGCTCTGCAGAGGGACCATGGGCACCCAAGTTTTTGTTGTAAGAACTGGGAGGTACCAGTTATCCCTGGACCCCTGTTGCAAGTGGCTGGGTGACCCAAGTGGAGCCACCAGTCCTTAGGTCCCTGATATGGGTAGGTGAGGACCTTGCTTAATAGGCAAAGCAACATCAAACGTCAAACACCCACCTCTCCACTGCACTGCTGAAATGTTTGGAGTTTGCCAACAAGGACCTATTCTCTCGGAATAGGCCCACACAGGTCCCTGCAGAAGGGAAAGGTGCTCAAGGTCCAAGGACGGTTTATGCCTGGACAGGAGCCGCTTCTATCCTGAGCTCCCCTAGTTAATAGAGCTAGCAAATTATCTTTTCCCCCCAGTTGCAATTTTTTTCCTTCCCCAAGGCCGGGAGGATGGCTCCAGGTGCTCACCAGGGTCTATCTCAGGCCCAGGGATTCAGCCGCTAAAGCTGGCTTGGTGGGGCGGGGGGGGGGGGGGCGGGGAGGCACGATAAAATATACGCAAATACTTAGCTTTTGCTGAGAGCGCCCTTCTCCTCAGGTTCCGGAGGTGTGAGTGGGCTGCGTGGCTGACTGCTTCTCCCTGAGGAAACTGTGGCCCAACACTAGGACCAGCCTGCGGCAGTCCACTGCCACCACTCCAGGAATGGTACCTGAGGGCTCCCCACGATTCAGGTCCGGTAACTCCTCTCTGCTTCTGAATGGCCTCTTCCTTCCCCTGCCCCTCAGTTCATTGTCTAAGCTTGCCTTTGATGCTCAGGGCTCCCAGCTTGTCACAAATATACTTGTTTCACTTGTTTTTTCGGGTCTTTGTTGTAAAGAGGGCTCCACGGAAGCATCTGTCTATTCCGCCATCTTGGTTCCACCTCCCGTACTCTTAATAACACTAAATATTTTAAGTATTTTTAATCATCTTAATCAGATAACTAATAGTTTTGTCTAAATGTATAATTTTATTTTACTTTTTCCTGATTTGTCATTGATTTCTAGATCTTTAAATGATTTGGTATTAACCCTTTGGTTTTTATTTATTCTGAATATATTTCCTTCAAGCTTATTTTCTAAATTTGGCAGATGTTATCTTTAGTTGAACGGCACATTTTTCAATTTTAGATTTTGTCTCTGTATTAAGCTTCTTGACTGCATTTTTTAAAGCCACTGGATCCTGAGTTACTTTGTTGTCTACTTGGTCTTTTCTTTTCCAGAAGATATGGGTTAAAACTTTCCACTATGGTGATTTCACTAGTTCTTATAACTCTACTTTTCTTTATGAAGTTCAAACCTGTTTTCGATGCAAAACTGTTCATGACACTTGAAATTTTTTGGTATTTCACCTCTTTGTCTTGATGATTGCTTTTTGCATTAAAATTTCCAATTTTGCTTTTTTAATGTTTATCAAATTTTGGTCTATATAACTACACTCATTTTTGATTTAGATATCTCTCTTATAAACAGCACAAAGATAGCCTTTTAAAACTAAATCTAAAGGTTTCTGGTTTTAAAAGAGAAATTGAATCCTTTAAGATTTTTTCTGAAAATTGATATTTGTTGTGTGTATGTGGGTGATCTGTTTGATTTTTCTTTTTGCCACTTAACTTGGTACTTGAAGATTATTTGAATCATTAAGGTTGTTATAGATGTTTTTATTGTTTCTTGTTCTTTTTTCTGCATCAAATTTCCATTTGTCTAAATGCTACCTTTTGAATATTTGGAAAAATTTAATTTTTAAAATTAACTACTAAGCCCCAATTTAAAATCAGATTATTCTTAACATGTAATAATTTGTAAATACATTTTGAAAGTCCCAGTTATAATTTACCAGTCTTTTGGAGCGTCATGGATTGAATTGTATCTCTCAAAAATATCTGTCAACTTGGCTAGGTCATGATTCCCAGTATTGCATGATTGTCTACCATTTTGTCATCTGATGTGATTTCCCTATGTGCTGTGAATCCTATCACTATGATGTAATGAGGTGGATTAGCGACAGTTATACTGATGAGATCTACGTGATTAGATAGTGTCTTAAATCAACCTCTTTTGAGATATAAAAGAGAGAAGCAAGCAGAGAGACATGGGGACCTCATACCACCAAGAAGGCAATGCCAAGAGGAAATCATATCCTTTGGACCCGAGGTGTCTGTGCTGAGACCAGAGGAAGACTGATGACAAGGACCTTCCCCCAGAGCCGACAGAGAGAGAAAGCCTCCCCCTGAAGCTGTCGCCCTGCATTTGGACTTCTAGCCTTCTAGGCTGTGAGAGAATAAAACATCTTCTTTGTTAAAGCAATCCACTTGAGGTATTTCTGTTATAGCAGCACTAGATGACTAAGACATGGAGCATTTGGAAAGCTTTGGGGAATGCAGATATGTTAGATCCCTGAGAAGTACAATTAATGAGCCAGCTTAGCATATTAGGTTAAATAATGTGTTAGAATGAGTTTGTAAGAGAGCCAGAAACAGAAAGTAAGACATGATGTAAGCAAAACTCTGCCCGTTCTCCCTCTCCTCTTGCTCAGTGAGAGCAAGCACCCAGTGTTCTCGAAATCTTTCCCTCCTTTTTCCAGTAAAAATTTGCTGCCATAGAAATTCCTGAAACTCATCTGCATTGAGTATGACATGAGTGGAAACAATTTAAAGTGTTACATGTTGTTATTGTTATTTTAAAATCAATCCCAGATAAAAGAAATCAGGCGCTCATACATGAAATCTCAGATACTATTCAGAAATAGAAACTTCTAGCCTTACAGACATTTCTTGTGCCCCAGAAATCACAAAGTCAACCACTCTGCTAACATAAAGAAAAACACAAAGAGAGTATTTTATCTAGGAGACTAGTATGACGATATATAACGCAGAGAAAATAATGCATTTTAGGTAAATGCAATAATTAAGGTTATTTCCTCTGGAGCTACACATGCTAGGTTTTAACAGTAGCTCTGCCACTTTGTGACCTGGGTTCATAACTGCTCTGTGCCTCAGTTTCTGTATCTGTAAAATATATAAAATAATAATATCGACTCTGTTGGGTTATGGGAGGATTAACATACATAATTTGCACAGTGCCTGGCATACGTTGTTGCTGTTAGTGAAGAATAGTGTTGCTGTTAGTTACCATCAAATCGATTCTGACTCATGGGGACCCCATGTACAACATACCAAAATTTGCAGGGTCCTGCCATATTTAGAGGAGCCCTGGTTGTGCAGTGGTTAACACTTGGCTGCTAACTAGCCTTTCAAACCCACCAACCACTACACCAGAGAAAAATGTAGCAGCCTACTTCTGTAAATATGGGTTTGGTGCCACCTTTAGAATCTTTGTATGCTTAAGTTCATTGTTGTGGTCACTGTGTATTTTGAGTGCCTTCCAACCTAGGGGGCTCATCTTTCAGCACTATATCAGACAATATTCTGTCCAGGCATATTAAAACAAACAAACCCATTGCCGTCAAGTTAATACCAACTAATAGTGTCCCCATAGAACAGAGTAGAACTGCCCCACAGGGTTTCCGAGGAGCAGCTGGTGGATTTTTTTTTTTTACCCTTTTAGACATTTATTCAATTAGAGATTGCCGTATTTATGATGTACACTTCTTAAGCAATACTTGATTATATCATGATTCTAACCATGCTAATTCATAGACAAAGTAATGCCAGAAGCTAAGACAAATTTGAGATGTATCACTGAGAATGGATTAGGAAGGACACTGAATTTCTAAAAGCACAAGTTCGACACTCAGTTTCTCTACAGAGTTTCTATGATCTTGGCAAGTCACTAGCTTCTTTTGTCTTAGTGTTCCCATCTGTAGAATTGTGGTCATTACACTTGATGCTTCCTTTTTTTTTTTTTTTAATTTTTATTGTGCTTTAAGTGAAAGTTTACAAATCAAGTCAGTCTCTCACACAAAAACTTATATACTCCTTGCTACATACTCCCAACTGCCCTCCCCCTAATGTAACAGCCCATTCCCTCCCTCCACTCTCTCTTTTCGTGTCCAGTTCACCAGCTACACCCTCTACCCTCTCATCTCCCCTTCAGGGAGGAGATGCGAACATAGTCTCAAGTGTCCACCTGATCCAAAAAGCTCACTCCTCACCAGCATCCCTCTCCAACCCATTGTCTAGTCCAATCCATGTCTGAAGAGTTGGCTTTGAGAATGGTTCCTGTCCTGGGGCAACAGAAGGCCTGGGGGTCATGACCACTGGGGCCCTTCTAGTCTCAGTCAGACCATTAAGTCTGGTCTTTTTATGAGAATTTGGGGTCTGCATCCCACTGCTCTCCTGCTCCCTCAGGGGTTCTCTGCTGTGTTCCCTGTCAGGGCAGTCATTGGTTGTAGCCAGGCACCATCTAGTTCTGCTGGTCTCAGACTGATGGAGTCTCTGGTTTATGTGGTCCTTTCTGTCTCTTGGGCTTGTAATTACCTTGTGTCCTTGGTGTTGTTCATCCTCCTTTGATCCAGGTGGGTTGAGACCAATTGATGCATCTTAGATGGCCGCTTGCTAGCGTTTAAGACACCAGATGCCACTCTCCAAGGTGGGATGCAGAATGTTTTCTTAATAGATTTTATTATGTCAGTTAACTTAGATGTCTCCTGAAACCATGGCCCCCAAACCCCTGTCCCTGCAACGCTGGCCTTCAAAGCATTCAGTTTATTCAGGAAACTACTTTGCTTTTGGTTTAGTCCAGTTGTGCTGACCTCGTCTGTACTGTGTAGCAGCTGGTGGATTTTAACTGCCAACATTTTGGTTAGCACCAGTATCTCTTAACCGCTGCACCACCAGGGCTCCTGACTTGAATTGGATAGGTAGAATTCTAGTTTTGATTTCACATGTCATTGTCTATATAGTTGCAGTCTTTTGAATAAAATATTTAGTATGTTTATAATCAGGGACGGACTACCCAATAAGCAAGATATGCACAGCCTTACTTGTGTTTACTTACTAATCTGTCACACACTATTTCACCATTTTTCACCATCCATATGAAACTATGAACTACAGATTAGTAAGTAAACACAAGTAAACCCATGTGTACCCTGTTTACTGGTTAATCCACCCCTGTTTATAATGCAATTTCCTCAGTTGGGTGGAGTAGATTTATAGCTCTTAAATTGGTTTCCACGCCAGGGATTATGTGAACTGAGCCCCTGGGTATATTTGAAACCTCTGGAATCTGTAGAACCCTCTAGCAACATCAGGGACTGGCAAATCAGGATAAACTGGCCTGGTCCATGCCTCATCCCTGGGTGGATGCAGTGACAGCACGCAGCTCACATTCCTCCATCTGTCAGGAGAAGAGACAATTTTCTGATCTTAGAGGGAAAAACAACCAAGGTTTGCCCCCTTGGTAACAGTGCTGGTGAGAAAAAGAACATCACAAATAGCTAAAAAACCAACTCTGGGAAAAGGAAAAATCCAGTGTGTGATGACATCACCTCAGAAAGTTTTCTACCTTTCTGCATTCCACCAATATTTGGTAGAATGTATAAATGGTCTTTATGTACCAGATGCAAATGGAGACTATAGAAAACAGTCACACAGAGTTCCTTGGCAGGAAAGAAGGGACAAAGAAGGGTAGGAAAATCTTTCTTTCCTTCTCCTCTCTGCTCTCTCCCTCCCCTTTTCTTTTCCTTCTCCTCTATTCTCCTTCAGTCCCCTCACCTCTCCTTTCCTCTGCATCCCTTTGTATCTGTCTTTCTATATGCATCTCTCTCTGTTTCTTTTGCCTCTTAGTCCTTCTCTTACACTTTTCCTTCACATCTCTTTGGATCGCTTCCATTCCCTTAACCACTTTTTTTTAAGCTCTAAAGAAGATTGGCAGTTTGAAGAGATTTTTCATAAAAAACCCATTATGTATAATAGTCAGTGTATCTGTGACAAAATTATTCCAATTTCTCCTCTAAATGGTACCTCAGCTTTGACTTGTCTGTCCAAATTTATAGTCATCATACTGTCTGGCCTTTTATCATTTCCTTTCTAGTATATTGTAATAGAATCCTAATTGACGTGTCTAATTTAGTCCTGCTAGCCACATGATTTTATCCCTTCTCCCCCCAAAATACCCCTTTCATAATTGTATCTTGCTCAAGAACAATAGACATGTCCCTGGAGAAGGACATTATGCTTGGTAAAGTAGAGGGTCAGCAAAAGAAGAGGAAGACCCTCAATGAGATGGATTGACACAGTAGCTGCAACAATGGGCTCAAGCATAGCAACGATTGTGAGGATGGCGCAGGATCAGGAAGTATATCATTCTGTTGTGCACAGGGTGGCTATGAGTTGGAACTGACTCGATGGCACCTAACAACAACAAGAAGAATAGTGGCCCAATTTGGATCAATTTTTTTATTAGCCTGCCATTCCAGATTCTCCCACAGCCACCCAATCTTATTTCTAAATTAAGCCAGCACAGCTCATTCCCACCTGCCAAGCCAGCCTCCTTATCATACTGACACCACTTGATTTCTCCAGCCTCCCTGCATTGGCTCAGAACAATTTCATTGTCTCATATATCCATGTTCATTCACTGTTCAGTCTTTAGAGGAAACCTTCCAATTACAGCATTCTTTGATTCTAAGATACAACTTATTTTGAAAAGGAAGAGATAGCCTTTCTCACATATATGTTCCCAGTACTTAGAACAGTGATTTTTGTTGGTATTGTTGTCTTAGGAAATCAGTAAATGTTGGCTGAATTGAATGCATCACTGCCTAAATCTTCTACAAAGAGGTGCATCTTCTTCGACAATTCATTATCACGATAATCACCTCTTTATTTTGTGTTTTCTCTTCTGTATTGTAATAAAAAATTGCAAGGCTACCCTATTATTCTATTCCCCCCCCCATTTGATTTTTAAGCAATTGGGAATGAGACAACATAATATCCTCTTTATTCCTGCTTAAATAAGGATTACGGTATTTTCAGAACCTGAGTGGACATTTCACAAATGTATGAAATCGTGTCCTTTTTTTTTTTTTTCCTGGTATATCTACATATTCCTTCTTAGTCTGTCATGAAGAACTAAATAATTCCCTTGGTTCCACTTCTGCAAAAGTGAAGTGTAGGAAGGAGTTGATATCGTTTGGATATTTTTCTCAAATTTTGTTTACTTTGTTTTTGTTTTGAACTGCTGCATAAAAAGTAAAGTGGAGTAGAGGAAAATAAACTAGACAACAAATTTTTAAAAGAGCTTCCCTTTCCTGCATCCCAGACTCTGCACAGCCCTCCCTACTACTCTCATGTTTGTGGTTCTCTGTGGAGAAAATGTGCATGGATTTACGTAAGCATATTTGGATAAATACGAATATTTCGTTCGTGCTTTAGCTTTTTATTTAAAAAAGTAATTCTTGAACATGGTAAAAATTCAAAGAGTACCAGGCATATGCAATCAAACATAGGGCTTTTTCCAACAATAGATTCTGACTCTCCAAGAAAAAATTTAAACTCATATATGTATAACTGGGTTAATTTAGGCAAATGGAAGCAAAATATATTAACTGTTTTGGAACTTCCATTTCTCCCTGATGACAATCTTTCCAAATCAGTACATATAGAATGAGTTTATTTTAACCACTACATTGCAGAGCTGTATCATAATTTATTGAACCAGCCCCTACTGATTAACACTTAGGTTCTTTCAAGTCTTTTCCATCACAAAAATGTATCAATAAACATAAGTCCAAGTACATTTTTTTGCACATGGGTATGTCTGAAGGAAAAGTTTCTAAAAGTGGAATTGCTGAGTAAACGAGTGTGCATTTGTCATTTTGATATGTATTGCCAATTTGCCCTGCAAAGAAGTTGTAGCAACAGTTTATGAGAACGTCTTTCCACTCATATCTTTCCTGATGTTCTATGTTACTAAACATGTCTTTCTGTGCAAAGTCATTTAGTGTGGCGATTTAGGATTTGAACTCTGGTGACGGATTGCCGTGGGTCAAAAAGCAGCTCAGCCGATTATTAGCTATGTGTCTTTGGGCAAGACATTTACCCCCACCATGCCTCAATTTCCTCATTTTGTAAAACAAAAATTTGTTCGTCCAATGAACATTCACTAAGTGCATATTGTGAGCCAGATAGTTTTCTAAGTACTGAGGACCCCGCAGTGAACAAAACAGAGAAGTATTCCTGTACCCATGAATCTTAAATTCTGGAGGGGGCATAATATATAATAACTGCCCCTTAGGGTTCATGTGAGGATTAAATATGTTGATTCATGTAAAGCACTTAGAGCCACATCTGACACATGTTAAGTGCTCAGTAAATATTTGCTGCTGTTATTATTATTGTTATTTTTATTATTACATTGTCAGAGCTCATGCTGACAAGATGCTCTGTTTAAACCCATTGCTGTTCAGTTGATTCCAACTCATGCTGACCCCGTGTGTTACAGAGTAGAACTGTTCCACAGAACTGTTCTTGGCTGTAACATTTAATGGAAGCAGATTGCCAGGCCTTTCTTTCACTGCACTGCTAGACGGGTTCAAAATGCTTTAGGTTAGTAGTTGAGCACAGACCATTTGTGCCACCCATGGGGCTTAGGACTCAGGATTTTTTTTTGTTCTAAAACCACTCATGCATTCATCTGCCTAGATGTACCCCCTAGGTATTTCCTCTTCTGGGTCCTGCCACCTCACCAAGGGCGAGTTAGGGAAGCCTGCACAGCCCCTCTTCCCTGTCTCTGTCCTTTACCCGACTCCTCTCAATCTTCAAAAATTCCTTACTAATTTGAGGAAGCCTAAACTACCCTCTGAATCTGTCCCACACATTTTATCAATTGCATTCCAGAGTTTAAGTTTTTAGAAAAGAAAGCCAGAGTTTCTACTTTACTTTGAAATAGGCAACGAGCAAGGAGACTGACTAAATATTTAAGTGGTACAAAGGAAAGGAGGAAATACAAGTAGAAAAAGATAAAAAAAAGAGCTAGATATTTAGTTGTAAAGCAATAGTAATTAATTCCAGCTATATTAAGCAGAAAAAGAACATATTAGAAGGATGTTAATTAACTCCCTATCTCCAAGAAAGCTGGAAAACCTTGAACGGAAAGTAAACAACACCTGAAATCATGCCACAGTACTGGACCATTTTAAACATCCCTATTGCTTCCACTAAGCCCAGACTTCCCACCTTACGCTGAGATAGGACACAACCGGGAGAGCTGCTGTGCCATTGCTGTTGTTGGGAAATGGAAAAAGCTGCCACAACTACTACCATAAGGTTGGTCATAGTCAAAATCTCCTGGTTGTCTGCCTCTACATATTACTAGCTATTGGTCAAAAGTCAGTGTTTTTTGGTGATTGGCAGAGTTTAGTCATGTGACATCAGTGGGAAGGAAAGTGGCAAGGTATTCGGCATTTTCAGCTTCTAAGAGTGCAGTAGTCTCTAACATATAAGGTGAGGGATTGCCCAAATATAGGATAGAGATTTTATATGACTGACACCTCTCTAAAATGAAAAATGTCCACCAAAGTCCCCCCTCTTTGACTGTCCAAAATAAGTATGCTTACTTATGCTTCCAAACAAAACAAAAGAACAAAAAACACCTTACCCTACCTGACCCAGATATCCCTCATACAACAAAAAAAATGCACTCAACTTCATGTCTAAAAAAGCATCAATTCAAAATATCACGTTGCTGCCTTGATATTCAACTCCAAGATCTCTGGGAGATATGTATTCCTCCAATGGTTCTAGCATAAATGTCTTCATGTAAATTTTTTCCACCACCCACATACTCTGAAAGAAAAGGTACATATAAAATAAAATAGCAATGAAAGAATGCAAGTATCTTCAACTGTTTTGTTTTGTTTTGTTTGGTATTTGTGATTTCCCTCCTCTGTCACCAATAAAGGAGCCCTGGTGGGGCAGTGGTTAAGAGTTTGTCTGCTGACCAAGAGGTTGGAGGTTTGAACCCACTAGCTGCTTCGCATGGCAGAAAGATGTGGCAGTCTGCTTCTGTAAAGATTGCAGCCTTGGAAGCCCTGTGCGGCTATTCTACTTCATCCTTTAGGATTGCTATGAATTGGATTAGACTTAACAATAACCAGTCAGGTCATCACCACCATTATATGATCTTTTGCTTCAGCCAGCACCTCAGCTGATTAGGGTTCTGTATCTGGTATAGAATATTCAAGTGCCATTCCTGAGAGATCTGACCACTTGTTGGTCCTGCCTGTTAGGATTGCTATAGTCTCTATTGATTTATTACCTCTGGAAATGGACACTGTAGGAGTCACGTCAGGCTATTGCCTGGTTTCATCCATGCTTTGTCTATAGTTCTAATATACCAAGTTATGGAGGATATCCTATCAGCCAGATGTAAATGCCTATTGGCTGTAGAATCAATAGATTTTATGAACAATTGGATGTGGAGAGGAAGCAAAAGGAACATTTGAGAATGATGACAAAGATTCTACTTTAAAAATGAGGGCTAATCTAGAGGATATCTTTTTAAAAAAATTCTGTTGGCAATTATTTAAGCTTGGGAATTAGGACAGAAGAAGGAAATTTTAATTTTTCGCCTTTTGAAAATGGAAACCAGGGTCATAATAATATTTGAAGTAAAGATAGTAGAAATATTCTGTCCCAGAATGTAGTATGAATCAACAATAATATTTTCTGGTCAATGTGACCCAGACAGTAGTATGTTCTGATTTAAAAAAAAAAAAAAAAAAAATCTCTCTGAGTAAGTACAGCAGATGAGAATTAGCTCTTCACTTCATTAACCGGTTCTTCGGAGGAAATAAGTTAATGAGAGATAAAATCTGAACCACTTCCCAAGTCTGATGAAATAGAAAATGAGAAACCAATGTGTGTCTGATGACTATAATCTGGTGAGAGAGCACTTTTTAAAGTCTAAACCCTGATCACAGACTGGGGCTGCTGTAGTACAAGTTAGCCTTATATCTAGGACATTTCCCAAAGATAGGAAGGGGAAACTGGAGGGGTTGGGGGAAGAGGGATGACTGGTGCTTATTGTCATTTGGGGACAGAGATCCCAAAACAACTATATTTGCAAAATTTCCAATAAATGGGCCTTGATTTTTAAACTCTTCATTCTCTTTTTCTTTCACATTCCTGTTGTCATTGGAGGACTGAATTCTCCTGAAATATGCAGGTAGGAATTGAAAAGGGATGTTTTCAAATCACTGCCAGCCCATTAGAAAACATTCTGCAAAGCACGTGACACTGTTAACCAAGACAAGGAAGGGTAGAGAATGTTGGAGGAGAAGATCATGAGTTCAGCTCTGGGTGTGCTGTGGCTGAGAAATCTAATGTGTATTGAGATGAGAATTCCCAACAAGAAATTGGGAGTATGGGTCAGGACTGCAAGACAGAAGTCAGAGTTGGAGTTCTACATTTGGGAACCCTTGACATTACACAAGGCCCAAGCGTAGTACTCATCACCCAGAGAAGGTATACAGATCAAGACTGGAATAGGCCAAGGTGAGAACTCTGGAAACTACCAAAACTTAAGCATCAATAAGAATTGGAAGAGAATCAGAAAGCAGGACCAAAAAAAGAAAAAAAATTGTCAGAAGCCTTTTCTCTGTCTTCTGAAATAGACATGTTTGATTTATTATGCTAGCTCTGAGTTCCTTATGCAGTGGAGTGAGCAGAGAAATGGAAAGGGGCTCTACTCATGGATTATGTCCAGGAAATTTGACTATGGATGCATGCCAATCACAGTGCTCAGAGGACACTGAACTTTTGAGTGTTTTCATTGAGATGAATGAGAGGAAACCAAAGGAAAAAAGACTTCCATATGGCAGGGTGTCCCTGGTGTTAACTGTTATGGAGAAGTTCAGGAGAATGAAGAATGGAAATAGGCTGCTGGTTTTGGAACATAAATAGCCAGGGATCTCAGTGAGAGTATGTCAGCGAAAGATAGCTTACGTTCCCACGGTGAACCACATCCTATGGTAACTGAGAGATCCTATAACAATATGTAAACAATACATTAACGAATTTTTTCCAGTTTTAAGAGACAAAACAACAAACTGCCATCTACTAAGATTTGCTTGTTATTTCTCTCTGATTCTTACTGTGTAGTTCCAAGAGCAATTATAAAAGTCTCATTAATACTCTCTTCAGCAATATAAAGAACTATACCCTTGGGTAGGGCTGAAACTACAAATGGGGCAAAGAAAAAGTTGAGAGATTCTTCACTATGTGACTTAATGTCTGTACTTGGCACCTATGGTAGGTTTTGTAGAGACTGCAGGCATAAATGTGAAATAGATGGAATTAAAATTTGTTGAGCATCTGCCATGTGCCACGCACTGTGCTAGGTGCTTGTGCACACATTACTTAAATCATCATGTTCCCCACAAAGATTTTTAAATGCTATTACTAGGATCCTTACAGAGATGAATAAATAAATTCAGACACTCAAGTGATTTTCCCAATATTCATTGTTTACATTCTAGGGTATAAATCAGTTCATATTGCTCTGAAGTCCATGCCTCTCCGTAATTCCATATGGACACTTAGCTAAAAAATGAATAACCAAGAAGATGATTTCAATGAGATAATACAATCAAATATACAGAGATGTGCATATATACACAGAAGTATACGCACATTTATGCATCACCAAACAAAACTCATTGCTGTCCAGTTGATTCCGACTCACAGAGACCTCATAGGGTTTCCAAGGCTGTAAATCTTTAAGGAAGCAAACTACCACATCTTTCTCCCTCGGAGCTGCTGGTGGTTTTGAACCACTGACCATTCAGTAAGCAGTTGATCACTTTAACCACTGAAGCACCAGGACTTTATGTATGCACATGCACATATACCTACATGTTTACATAAAGAGCCATGGAAGACCAGAGAAGGCAGGAACTATGAATCGGGGTCAATCATAACTAGAAAATAAACAAATGAAGGATGAAAGGAAGGAAGGAATGAACAAATGAGTAAATGAATGAATAAAATAATAGAAAAATAGATTCTAGATCTGAAAAACAATTAATGTAATACACCACATTAACAGAATAAAATCACATGATCACCCCAATAGGTGCAGAGAACACATCCAAAGGGATAGAATAGAAGCCTCAAAAATAGGCTCAAGCGTAAGTGGGAACTTAGTTTAAAGAAGTGATGAGATTTTATACAAGTTGGGGAAAGGAATTAATGGTGTTAACCTTTCATATGGGTAAGCTTAGAAGTCTAGTTCACATACAAAATTCAAATGTAAGAAAGACCTACAATATTTCAACATTTTTTGAGAAAATATAGATAAATATCTCTGATCTGGTGATAGGGTAGGTTTTCTTAAATAGCACACAAAAAGAAACTATAGAAAATATCAATAATTTTACTATACCAATACAAAAATCTTCATATGTCTAAACATACCACAACCAATGTTAAAAGATAGGCAACAATCTAGCAATATATAAAGTATAATCCCACTGATCAATTAGAAAAAGACAACTAATACCAAAATAGTCAAAGGATTTAAAACACTAGTCACAAACTAGGCTCTCTGAAAGAAAAATAAACATTTGAAAAACATGTTTAGCATTGGTATTTTTCAAGGAGATTTAAACTATACTTACCTGGAGGGTGAAAAGAAAATTGGTGTAACCTCTGCAAAGTAATTTGATCCTAAAAAAATGTAAAATGTGAATGACAGAGCAATCAAACTTGTTTAAGTAAAAAAAAATGGATTTATTGGTTGACAAAAATTGAAAATCCAGGAGATAGATCTAGAATTTAGGCAGTTGGACCCAAGGATGCAAATAGCACCTCCCTCTTGGTTATGCTTTTCTTTGTGTTGGCTCATGCTCAAGATGGGTCTTTCCCCAGATAGTAAGAAATCTACTGACCAGAGAAGCCCTTCCCCAAAAGTTTCAGTAAAAGTCCTGGAGTGCATTCCAAGGCAAGGAACAAGACAGGGTGGTCAACTCATTCCATTTTGCTTGGGACTTTCCTGGCTTTAGCACTGAAAGTCCTACATCGCAAGAACCCACTCAGACCAGAATGGTTTGCCCAAGACTGTCCCAGTTGGAAACGCTCGTGGTGTAGTGGTTAAGGGCTACAGCTGCTAACCAAAACGTTGGCAGTTCGAATCCACCAGGCACTCCTTGGAAACTCTATGGAGCAGTTCTACTCTGTCCTATAGGGTCGCTATAAGTCAGAATCAACTCCATGGCAATGGATTTGTTTTTTTGTTTGTTCGTCCCAGTTTTAGAAGGGAACGTTCTGTGTGTCAGGAACCTCATAAGTGCTGGGCAAACTGGGGCAATTGGTCATCCTAGGAAATGGGGATATGTGATCTACAGTCCTCCCTAAATGGAGACAAAAAAATGTTAAAGAAAAATATGCCAAGTAGACAAAAGTAACAAATGCCTACAGAGGATTTGTGTTGCCTGTACTACGGTGGGAAACTCTGGTGGCGTAGTGGTTAAGTGCTACAGCTGCTAACCAAGAGCTCAGCAGTTCAAATCTGCCAGGTGCTCCTTGGAAACTCTATGGGGCAGTTCTACTCTGTTCTATAGGGTCGCTATGAGTCGGAATCAACTCCACGGCAGTGGATTTGGTTTCTGATTTTGGTACCGTGGTGTTTGCTCAACAGAATCTGGTTGCGTGCGAGAAACACCACAGCTAGAAAAAATGCACAAAAATCTTTGAACAAAAGTGAGACTTTTCAGCAGTTTTAGCCTTCATTTTTCTTCTACAGCATCATTCATAAGTTACATAAATACATGTTTCTATTTTTTTTGTCTCTTCTGGTTGCTTAAGAAAATAGCCCAAAGGTAGGTGCCCTGAGTGAGCCAGTATTTTTGTCTTCCATTGTTAATGCCAGGTTCTTATTCATACAATGGTGCATATTAATGTCTAGACCTACTGTCCATTCTGGCCTCCCTTCAGTTTTTTCTTGAGGTGACTGTTTATCAAACTTAAAAATGTCAGTGACAGCTAAATTTCACTGTTTAACAGAGCTGGTTGTCATTGCTTAAATCTAGCTAACTCTTCTTCTAAGCAAATCAGTTTGCCCGCCTGGCTGCTTTGACCTACATTTGCTTCCTTCTGCCTGGAGTTAAGGCCCAGCGCAAACCTGTACCACTGCAGAGCAGTGAGCTCCTCACCTCTCCACAGCAGCAGACTGATAACAAAGGCTGGTTCCTAGTCCGTTAAGACTGATTTCTCCAGACTTGGAAGAAAAATCAGAAGTTGGAGGTGCAAATGAGGAAATCAAAGAGCTCTTTCTAGAACTGAAAAAAAAAAAAGACAGTAAACTTGAAAATGTCTATAACCAGCTGTATTTGTTAAACAATGGAAGCTGCATGATTATATTTGGATCTATTGCCAGCCACGAGAATGTCTTGGCTTCTTAAAAGCGCAGAAATATTCTTAAGTAAAACTAGGTCATCTTTCATTAAAACTTATTTCTAAGAAGCACAGGTAAATTTTTTGTTTGTTTCAAGTTTGGAAAGATAATCTTTTGATGGTGAGTGCTAACACTGAAACATTGAATACAAGCTATATTGAATAATCAATCATAACTTGCTCTTTAATCTCAATTGATTGAAAAACGGGAGTTTCTTAAAAGAAAAAAAAAATGACATAGATATTGTCTACTAAGCGTTTAACCCTACATAATAATAGAAGATAATGAGCCCTGGTGGCATAGTGATTAAGTGCTCGACTGCTAACCGAAAGATCGGTCATTTGAACCCACCAGCTGATCTGTGGAATAAAGATGTGGTAGTCTTCTTTCGTGAAGATTACAGCTTTGGAAACCCCATGGGGGCAGTTTTGCTCTGTCCTATAGGGTCGCTATGAGTTAGAATTTTGTCTATGGCAATGAGTTTTTTTGGATTAATAAGAGAAAATGATCTTGACATTTTAATTGACCATAACTTTGTATGAGCTATTACGGTGATGAGATTGTTAGACATACGCCATGAAATGTAAAATGTTTTGGAAGAAATAGAGGCATTTTTACCTAGAAAAACACTTCACCTAGAAAAATATCTTCTCTGTGGTAGCACCAACCCTACCTCTACTCCCACAAAAATGCTCATACCCTAATCCCTGGTACCTGTGACTGTGTTACCTTACATGGCAAAAGGAACTTTTCAGATGCGATTAAGGGCTAAGAGCCTTGAGGTGGGGAAATTATCTTGGATTACACAGGTGGGCCCAATCTAATGACATGAATCCTTAAAAGCTGAGAACTTTTCCAGGCTGTGGTCAGAGAGAGATGTGACAAAAGAAGGAAGGTCACAGAGATGCAATGTTTCTGGCTTTGAAGATGGAAGAAGGGCCCACGAGCCAAGGAATGTAGACAGCTTCTAGATGCTGGAAAAGGCAAAGAAACAGATTCTTCCCTAGAGCCTCTAGAAAGGAGCAGAGCTCTACCAACAGCTTGATTTAGCCAAGTGAGCTAAGATAATAAACTTGCGTTGTTTAAAGCCACTAAGTTTGTGGTAATGTGTTACGGCAGCAAAAGAAAACTAATATCACTCTTATTAAATCTTAATAAACCAGCAACATGAGACTTATAAATTTGGCAATCATTTATAAGTCTGATTTTTCCTTTCCTCTCTTGAAACATCTAACCTTATTTGAATACTTTTATCACAAAATGAAAAACAAATTTGTCACTTATCCAGGTTTTCAGTTTTCTAAATGTAGTGTTGAAAGAGGTTTGAAAAAGACCTCCTTAAAGTGTTAAAAATCAAAGATGTCACTTTGAGGACTAAGGTTCATCTGACCCAAGCCATAGTATTTTCATTTGCCTCATATGCATGGGAAAGCTGGTCTATGAAGAAAGAAGACCAAAGAAGAATTGATGCCTTTGAATTATGGTGTTGGTGAAGAATATTGAATATATCATTAACTTCCAGAAGGATGAACAAATCTGTCTTGGAAGAAGTACAGCCAGAGTGCTCCTTAGAAGGAAGCATGGTGAGACTTTGTCTCACTTACTTTGGACATGTTATCAGGAGGGACCAGTCCCTGAAGAAGGACATCATGCTTGGTAAAGTAAAAAAAAAAAAAAAATTTTTTTTTTTTTTTTTTTAAAGTAAAGGGTCAGCGAAAAAGAAGAAGGCCCTCAATGAGATGAATTGACACAGTGGCTCCAACAATGGGCTCAAACACAGCAACAATTGTGAGGATGGTGCAGGACCAGGCAATGTTTCATTCTGTTGTGCACAGGGTTGCTATGAGTTGGAACCCACTCGACAGCATCTAACAACAACAACAACAATATTGATAGCAGTTATTTTATCAATAGCGATTTGAAATTTCAAAACTTCAGTTGAAAAAAAAGATCTAATCCTTGCTTCTTTCCATATAAATTTCAAATTCTGTTTACAATTCCACAAGATAAAAATTACCCACACAAAAAAGGAAACCATCTACTCAAGTATTATCTGAAGATGTCATTGAAGTAGTCAAAATCCTTTTAAAAGGGCAGGTACATACAGGGTCATAGAAACAGATCATCACTCAAAAGAAAAGTGACACAGTAAGACATTAATCTATTCCAATGATATTTTGTAATGGAATCTAAACATATCGTTGGATTTTTAAAAAGAGCTATCTTAATAATTCAGCTGAACAACACAGTAACCTGTCCATTAACCACATCAGTGGAGGAAAACAGCACCCTCTGAAGGGGCAGAAAGCTTTGAAACTCATTTCATCCTCTAGTGCACAAAGCCTTTCTGACCCAGATCGCTCAGTACTAACCTGCCTCTATCTGCTTCAATATGCAAGGGACTCGGCCCTTTATCCTTTTTGGGACGTTAATGCTGAACCCTGGTCAAGATTTTTTAATTTTTTTTAATGCTGGACCCTGGTCAAGAGTGGGGGGTAGAAGCCTAAACTGAACTTTGGGTATTTAGATGAAATTACCCTTCAGCTGATCCTACCATCCTAAGTGAAACATTACATTTCGTCCCTCATAACATGTACATTCATACAAGGACAAGGCATTTTTTGTTGTTGTTGTTTTCAGGTTCATTTCATATTTCAGCATCAACGAAGAAGTTTAATTGAGCAGGCATTTTATAATAAGCACAGAGGCATCTGCTCAGACAGTTGTTGTCCTAATATAAAAAGAAGAAAAAAGGAACCTCATTAAGAAACATGTCCCCTAGCAATTCCTATAATTCTATGATTAAAATGACTAACCTTTTGGACATTGCACAAAGACTTGTGAGGAAAATCAGTAAGATGGTTTGTAGATGCTTAAGTTTCCACTTAAGACACAGGCTTTCACTGAGTCTCAGAATGGGGAGATAAACAACCTGTCACTTCCATGCTTTACAGCTGTCGCAAAACTACTAAGGAAATGTCTTAAAGACGAGGAGACTATTCTGATGAAAATGAAGCAGAAAAACTAGAGAACATAAATGTGAAAAGGAGGAATTGTACAAAAAAAAAATACTAGAAGAAAGCAAACAAAATTCTGCACAGAAGACTTTGAAGGCTTATTTTTTCCAAAAAAAAAATAATAATAATAATCTTTTTTCCCCCCCAAATACATTTTTAGTAATATTGTTTGGAAGATAACAGGTCTTTTTTTGTTGTTGTTGTTCTTATTGTTGTCCAAGTTATGTTTTAAGCATTAATAGATTTTAATTTTAAAATTACTTAAGAAACAATTCTGAAATGTAGACTACCAAGTAGACACTTTGATGATTCACCCAGATCCACTTTGTTGGGTTAGTCCACCCACGCTCCAGCTGCTGTGAGTGTTGGTTGGTGAGACAGATTTATGCACTAATACCAGAATGCACCCAATAATTGCTGTAATAATTTCCTATTGCTGCTTTAAAAAATTACCACAAACTAAGTCACTTAAAACTACACAAAATTATTATCTTACAGTTCTGGAGGTCGGAAGTACAAAGTGGGTCTAAAATCAAGGTGTCGATTAGACTGCATTCCTTCTGGAGGCTCTGGAGGGAATCCATTTCCTTCTCTTTTCCAGCTCTAGAAGCCACATGAATTCCTTGGCTAATGTTTGAGCATCACTCTGATCTCTGCTTCTGTCGACCTATCGTCTTTTCTCACTCTAACTTTTCCGTCCTCTTCTTATAAGGGCTCTTGTGATTACAGTGGGCTCACCCAGATAAGCCAGGATAATTTTTTCCATCTCAAGATCCTTAATCACCTCTGCAAAGTCTCTTTAACTATGGAAGGTACCATATTCATAGATTCCAGAGATTAGGATGTGGACATTTTTTGGGGGGCTATTATTCAACCTTTCAAAATGCCATATGAAAATACAGCTGAGATTTTAGCTTACTTCCCTTATCATTTTTGATTTTCTTCTAAAAATAGAAAATGGCCAAAAATGTGTGTGAGGGAGTACGGGATGAGAAAGGAGGTCAAAATTCTTTCAATTGAGCGTTCTGCTTAGTTGAGCTCCAAGATATGCTTCTCATCTACCTCAGCCAAAGAGAAAGTCGTATATCTCCCTACATATAATTCCAAGCAACTCAGGGGAGAAATCCGTCTTCAGATTCAAGTCTTCTTAGATGAATGTTTCAATAATAGCAAATTTTCAGAGACTTGACCCTCCTATATAAAAATAGACTAGCCTAGGATATATATTTGCTGATTCCCCTAGTAAATAACAATATCTATGAATGAATAAATGACCATGAATATTGGAAATAAAATATCAGCTAAAACCACACACAAAAAAATGTTCTCCTCAGAAATGAAAACTACTTTCATATGTTGGATTCCCTGGGTGGTTCAAGGGGTTGACACGATCAACTGCTAACCAAACGGTTGGAGCTTCAAGTCCACCAGGGGTGCCTCGGAAGAAAAGCCTGATGATCTACTTCTGAAAAAATCAGCCATTGAGAACCCTATGGAGCACAGGTCTACTCAGACACGCATAGGGTTGCTGTAAGTCGGAATCAACTCTACAGCTACTGGTTTGGTTTTTTTTTGTTTGTTTCTCAGATGTTATCCTCAAATATCTTGATGTTTGGAAGGCATTATCCCTGCTTTGCAGTAGACCCAGAAAGTCTAAACACTTCTTCCAATATTGTTCAGACATTGAATGGTGGAGCTAGAAACAGATCCAAGTCTCTTAAGTCATGTCTGTGTGCCCTTTGAGTGAGAGGGGTGTGGTTATGAGAAATAGAGAGGGAGGGAGAGGGAAAGAGAGAGAGAGAGAGATTCAGGAGTTGGACAGCAGGAAGACCATTGGCCAGCCATGCCTCTTATAGTCTCTGAACTTCCAAGATAATAACCAAGATAATAAACCAGACAGGCTGGACAGAACCTATGCAAGCAAATCTCCAGCTGCTTAGTGAGGGAACAAAATAATCCCAATGGTAAAGCAAAGAAAACAGCTCCCAAAGTCTGGCAAATATTATATATTCTTATTAAAGAAGCATTAGATGATGAAAGTGTATATGAATGAATAAACCATTCTTAAAAACTGGAAAGAAAAACACACATTTCACCCAATCTAACCTAGAAAAATGCAGGCTTTTCTCATCCACTGGGAACACATTTCTCCTAAAGATGTGTCAGCTGCTAGGCTTCTGTGGTCTCTCTCAGTAAGGTTGTCTTTTTCAAAGAGTGCCATCAATGGGAACCCAAGAAGTCTTAAAACGGTCTGTATTTCCTGGAGATTAATTTCATGTTAATAACACTCAGAAAATACAAGTAATTTGGTCAATTCTTTCATTTCTCCTATTAATATGTGCTTGAGTAACTCCAAATACTCCCCACTCTTCCCACTTGTTCCACATTTTCCAGGCTGTCTGCCTTTGCCCATGCCATTTCAGTGCCCAGAGTCTCTTTCCCAATCATCTCCTTTTCCCACCCTAATTTGCATCTGCCTGGTTACTAATGTTCAACTAAAAGATTACCTCCAGCATTATGTCTTTTTAGATCAGAAGTGGACAGGAGTTAAGAGGTGGATTCTGGAGCCAGATTGAACTTGAAACTACTTCTTAGTTATGGACAAATTATTTAACCTTTTTCTACTGCAAACGGAGGACAAAATTCTAAACTACCACAGGGCATCTGTGAGGATCAAATGAGTTAGAATCTGCCAAGCACTAGAACACTGGCTGACAGATGCATAGTGAGACTTCCATAAGGGTCAGTTGTCACAATCCCAAAGTGAAACTATACTCACTCCTCACTCATCGACATGGTTAAATTCCAAAGACCAGGTTGTTATGTGATAGTTGGTATTATGTGAAATGGAGGATGGCCACATCAGATCACAAAATGGAGGATAATTTCATCATTACATAGCTGTCAAATTACATCATTACATAACTGATAAATAACATCATTATATAGCTGCCAAACCACTGAAAATCATGTTGTTATTGTTTGGTGCCTTTGAGTCAGTTCCAACTCGTAGCAACTCTGTGTACAACAGAACAAAACACTGCCCGGTCCTGCACCATGCTCACAATCGTTGTATGTGAGCCCATTGTTGCAGCCACTATGTCATTCCATCTCCTTGAGGGTCTTCCTCTTTTTCGCTGACGCTCTATGTTGCCAAGCATGATGTCCTTTGCCAGGGACTTTTCCCTCCTGATAACATGTTCAGAGTATATGAGATGAAGTCTCACCATTTCTGCCTCTAAGGAGCATTCTGGCTGTACTCTTTCAAGACAGATTTGTTCATTCTTCTGGCACTCCATGGTATATTCAATAGTCTTCACCAACACTATAATTCAAAAGCATCAATTCTTTTTTGGTCTTCCTTATCTGTTGTCCAGTTTTTACATGCTTATGAGGTGATTGAAAACACCATGGCTTGCGTCAGGTGCACCTTAGTCCTCAAGGTGACATCTTTGTTTTTTAACACTTTAAAAAGGTCTTTTACCATAGATTTACCAAATGAAATACGTCTTTTGATTTCTTGACTGATGTTTCCATGGTAGTTGATTATGGATCCAAATAAAATGAAATCCTTGACAACTTCAATCTTTTCTCTGTTTATCGGTGTTGCTTATTGGTCCAGTTGTGAGGATTTTCATTTTCTTTATGTTGAGGTGTAATCCATACTGAAGGCTGTAGTTTTTGATCTTCATCAGTAAGTGCTTCAAGTCTTCTTCACTTTCAGCAAGCAAGGTTGTGTTGTCTGCATATCACAGGTTGTTAATGAGCTTTCCTCCAATCCTGATCCTGCATTCTTCTTTATGTAGTTCAGCTTCTCAGGATTATTTCCTCAGCATACAGATTGAATAAGCATGGTGAAAGGATACAACACTGATGCACACCTTTCCTGACTTTAAACCACGCAGTATCCCCTTGTTCTGTTTGAATGACTGCCTCTTGATCTATGTACAGGGTCCTCAGGAGAATCATGGCTTAGTGAAATTGACACATAGCCTTAACCGTCACAGCCAGTGTTACTGTTACCTTGCACCTTGACATTCCTTACTGCCAGACATACATCATTGATGCTCAAAATAGTCAGATAGTAGATTTCTTGCTATTGTTATAAATGTAAAATGCTGGGATAAAGAGTCAATAAGTGAGGAGAAGTTGTAGTCACTTCCTCTTGTAACTTCAATAGCACTCTATTTGTTCCTGTCTTTCCAATCTTCACAAATCTTTCCACACTGAATTAGTTACTAACATGTACATCTTATCTCCATGCCAAATTGTATCTTCTCTGAGGGTAGAATAAAAGTCTTTCTTATTTTTTATCTTCTCTAGCCCTTCCATGGAAACCCTGGTGGCATAGTAGTTAAGAGCTACGGCTGCTAACCAGAAAGTTGGCAGTTCAAATCCACCAGGCGCTCCTTGGAAACCCTATGGGGCAGTTCTACTCTGTCCTGTAGGGTTGCTATGAGTAGGAATCGACTTGACAGCAGCAGATTTGATTTGGCTATAGCCCTTGCAGGAAACCCTGGTGGCATAGTGGTTAAGTGTTATGGCTGCTAACCAAAGGGTCAGCAGTTCGAATCCATCAGACACTCCTTGGAAACTCTATGGGGCAGTTCTACTCTGTCCTGTAGGGTCACTACGAGTCAGAATCGACTCGACGGCACTGGATTATTATTTTTTTTATAGCCCTTGCACACTATAATAATGGAAAAACTAGCATTTACTGAACACACATGTGCCAGAAATTATGTAAACATTTTCTTTGCATCATCTCATTTAATCCTCATAATAACCCTATGTGGCAAATAAGATTATCCATCTCCACTTTGCATATGAAGAAAGAGACTTACACAGAGTAAGTAACGTGCTGAATGTCACGTGGTTAGTAAGTGATTTTCTCATTCTAAAGCCCAAATTCTTAACTATGAAATGATATCCTCTCCTAGTTGTTATGCGATAAACATGTTGAATGAATGACTACAACCCTTATGTTAAGATTTTTATAGTCTCTGTTTTTGGTACGCAGATTTTAAATAATCACTATCTCGGATAGTCATGTTTGACAATTTTTTTTGTAAATTATAAAGTTAACAACAATGTTAAAAGATTTGTATAATTTAGGCATGGGGGGACTGAAGTATATTTAATCCATGGTGTTGTTTAGGCCCTTGCAACTCAGAGTGTTCTACCATGGACCAGCTGCATTGGCATTACATGGGAGTTTGTTAGAAATGTAGAATCTCAGGTGCCACGTCAGAGTCATTGAATCATAATCTTCATTTTAATAAGATCACCAGTTTGACAATTACTTTTATGGTAGTCATAAATAAGCAATTCTCCACTCCTTTACAAAGAATGGGTAAAAATTGGTTGGACTTATGGAGATATTCTTTCTAAGAATAAATGTTAAGATCTAATAGAGTAAATTACGGAAAGAATGTATAAGAACGCCTTTTCTAGAAGCTATTTTTAAGTGATAGGTTATTACTTATCTAAGAAACCTCAACTAGGAGAAGGGTCTTAGTCCCTGAGCACATGGAAGGCTATAATTTACTGTTCTAGAATGTAAGCTTCATGGAAACCAATTCTTTTGTCTCATTTATTGCTGTATCCTCAAATACACAGAAGAGTGCATGGTGCACAGTAGAGATACAATAGACACATACTGAGCAAATAAAAGTATGTTCTCAAGATTCCTAGAGCATTCAGAGTATATCATTAATAATCTCTTTACCTAATTATCTGTTTAGCAAGGGGATGCTTGCCAGAAGACTGGTAAAACATGTTGTTTTAAATAGGCTGAGCACTTACTCTCCTTTTAAGATGATATGTGAAATATTTTAAAATAGGCAACATCTTACTGGGTGTCTTGGGCTGGGTTCTCTAGAGAAGCAAAACCAGTAAAGCATATAAATATATATAGAAAGAGAGATTTACATCAAGAAAACAGCTCATACGACTGTAGAAGTTGGAACTTCCCAAGTCCGTGGATCAGGATAGAGGCCTTTCCCAATTCATGGAGCGGCAGAAGCTGGTGAACCCAAGATCATCAGGTTGGAGAGCAGGGCTCCTGCTCACAGGCTGTGAAGGTCAAAGAATCCCAAGGTTGTCAGGCTGGGCCACAAGGTTTCTCCAGATTCACATAGCTTCAGGAGTTGTGGACCCAAGACTGGCAGGGAGGTCAGGGAGCAAGATTCTTGCTCACAGGTTGTGAAGATCTGAGAATCCTAAGAGGGACAGGTAAGCTGCTAGCTCAAGTCTCAAGAACCAGAGGTCAGACAAGAGGCAGCTGCTGGATCCAGAACAAGCCAAAAACTTTGGTAAGGCAAGCAGGAAGGAAATAGGTGACATAAAGCGGATAGATGAAGGCTGAGAGCGTGGTAAGCCATCACAGGCCCTGCCTTCGCTGGTACCACTCAGAAGATTTCATCATGCAGGTGATCACATATCAAATTTCATCAGGGAAGTGATCACATCATTATGCAACTGCCAAAACACTGAGAATCATGGGCCAGCCAAGTTGACACACAATCTTAACCATCACACTGGGCATTTTAATAGTATGAATCCTGAGGGGAGTCACAGGCCATCTAGCCAACATTGGTCAGTGCATTTATTGACCTTATTTGTGGGAGAGAATGGTTAAAAAAGTGGGATTAGGGGGCAAGAATAACTTCCAGGGATCTACTGGCTCAACCCTTTGCGATGTGATTTGACTTAAGTATCCTAATATGGAAGAGATTTTTTTGTCATTAAGGAGGACAGAAAGAGGTGAAGAGAACACAGTGTTAAAGCCTTAATACGTCTACGTGAGGGACAGCTACAAATTACATGAGAGAAAAAAAATCACCATTTCTTGATGGCCTGGTATCAGTGCCATTTTCTTATTTTAGAATGCTCTTGGGCATAATAAACTCTGAATTTTGTTCTTTGAACTTTATACCAAGAGTTTTGCTTAGGACAAGATGATTAATTTGGCACCTCTTTCTGGACACCAGGGAGCATATCTAACAACAGGCAACCACAGAGCCAGGCCTCCAGCTCCGGCGGTATAAAGAGAACAGCTGTTTTCACTCCAGCATCTACTCATAATGATGAACTCTTGCGGTATGTCATTTCCTCTCTCTGAGCTAAGTTTCAAGGCTGCAGATACAATCCTGACAATATCATGAAGAAAAACAATAAATATGTGCCCAGATGTCAAATCACAGACAGTCTAATCAGCCCTTAAGTTTAGAGTTAAAGGAACAAATGTAGACACTAAAGGTTAGCGTCTGATTACATACTAGATAACCAAGATTTCTTATTATTCGTAAGTATTGATAACATTTGATCTGTTTGCCAATTTCACCCTTAGAATGTCACAAAGGTTGCTGAGGTTTAAGTACCTTACGTGCATAATCAGTGCTGCAAAGGCAGTAATCTATCAGTGTTAAAACACAATTTTTTCCCCGTCATAAATAGAGGTTTTTGAATGTTTTTAGCTTAATAACTGAAATAAAAGCATGCCAACTTCCATTTTTGTCCCCCAAAGCCACCCATACTAATTCATGACAATAGCAAATTTTTCTTTTATCTACTTGCTTTTTAAAACACAACTTTATTTTCTTCTAAGATTACAGATAATTCTAAGATTTGGGGTAAAACTACCATCATGAAAAAAGTGAAATATGTAAGAGATATAGAAGTCATTTCCTGAGAATTTAATGCTAGCAAAGCAGTTAACCAGAGAAATTGTTCTTCACAGTCTTTCCTGGCAGTGTCCTGGTTGTACCTGCCTCTGAAAATCATCTACCTTCCTCTTGGGTAACTCTCGTGGGTAAACCCAGGGCAGTATTTCCTATGACAAGGGAAAGCTGAAAATATCTACAAAGGCATGAAGCAGTATTTCAATCTACTAAGCAAAGTAATTCCAATAGGTTGATGGATGAGAGGTCAAAAATGTCAAGTGCTCCAAAAATTAAATAGTTCACTCATAAATCATTCAACCCAGGCAAGAGCAAAAATAATACCGCTTGTCCCAACAATCACCAGAATGAAAGGACACATTTCAGCCACAGTGACAGTATTGCTTTTTTCCTGTAATCTCTAATAGCATGTTTTAGAGTACAGGTAGGACAGAGAATAGAAGCGCCCATCTTAATAGATTGAAAACCCCATGACTCACTTCCAAAAAATAATCAAAAAGAGCAGCCCATACAAAGAAAAAGAGAAGCGCATCTTTCAACACAGAGATCCTTGAAATACCTTCAACACTATAAGTGCACTGAGCATAGCAATCTTTGGCTGAACTAGACAAAGGGGTTGCAAAGTCAAGGCAGGGTGGGACAAGACTGCTCTCTCCTTGATGTACACCCACCAAGAAGTCAACAGACGTTAAACTGGTTCAACGCAAATAGTTAGATGTCAGGGTAATCATTCACATACCAGGTACTGTGTACAAGGACCAAAAACTGCCTGAGGCTACTTACACAAAAGTGGAAATGACTGATACCTTTTCTCTCTGCTTTTTTTTTTGTTGTTGTTACTGTTGTTTGTTTTTTGAACTAGTATTTGGATTAAAAATAACAACATTACTGGTATATACCACTAAAATTGTGTGTCTGTGTATACACATGTATATACGCACATGTATATTATTTTTATCTCCACAAATGAAAGTATAACCTATATTTAAAAAAAAAATTGCCATTGAGTCAATTCCAACTCATAGCAACCCTATATACATAGGTACTATTCTGAATCTGGTCTCATTTTCCGCACAATATATTTGGGAGATACTTCTGTTAGCTTATAAACATCTGCCTCACTTTTGTTGCTGTTGTTGTTGCTGTTAGTTGCTGTCGAGTTGATTCCAGTGCATGGCGACCCCACATGTACAGAGTAGAACTACTCCATAGGGTTTTCAAGGCTGTGAACTTCAGGAAGCAGATCACCAGGACTGTCTTCCTAGGCACCACTGGGTGGGTTTGAACTGCCAAGCTTTTGGTTAGAAGTCAAGGACTTAACTGTTTGTACCACCCAGGGAAACTGCCTCACTTTTAAGGGACAAAATAATATGATATTACTGGAATATCCCATTGTTTACTCAACTAATCATTAATTAACACTATATTTAATATGTATTTTCACACGTACATGAATATATCTATAAATTTACAGATATTGAATTACTGGTCAAAATCTATTTGTGTTCTTAATTTTGATAACCAAAACCAAACCAAGTTGGTCGAGTTGATTCTGACCCATAGTGACCCAATAAGACAGGGTAGAACCGCCCCATAGAGCTTCTAAAGAGCACTTGGAGGATTCGAACTGAGACCTTTTGGTTAACAGCCTTGGCACTTAACCATTGTAATAGGGGTTATCGAATTGTTCTTTAAAAGATTCAGCATATAATCCACCACCAACAGGATACAAGAAGGTCTGCTACTCACACCCTCGCTCACATTATATTTGACCTTTGGTGAACCTGACAGGTGAAATAGCCTTTTGTTTATGTTTTCATTTTTATTTTGAAAGGTACTAATAATATTAACATCTATTTATATATTTAAGAGCATTTGTATATTTTTAATGTGAATTTTTATGTCTTTTCATTAGATTGTTTATCTTCTTCTCACTGATTTGTAGAAGCACATGATACTCCATATTTCATCAAATCTAAGACATCATCAATTGTACTATGGGCCAAAAAGGAAAAATATCACTGCCAATTAAATTAAATTAAACACTTGCTTCTTATCACCTACAATTTTCAATTTGAGTATATTAAAATAATTTTTTACACTCACACAAACATTTGTGTCATGTTTTATTCTCATATAGAAGGGAAATTATGCAAAACAAATTTCTTTAATTCGATGTCTGACTCTTAGGAATCACTCTCCAATACCGAGTCTTCCATGTCCATAGTTTTTCTTACAATAGTGTCCTCATAGCACTGATACTGAATTGTCTTTTTTTTAAAATCCCTAAAACAACAAAATGTCATTGTGCCTAGGCTCTTAAGCAGACTTTGTAATTAAGTTCCTCTAACCTGCTCTTGGCTCCAGTTGCAGGAACGTTGCTAAACTAGTCTGATTCCTCACCTACTCCAGGCCTTTTACCCCATTGATTTCCTACAAAGACGACATCTTAGGAAGCCTTCTGACATACTGATTCTAAACAAACAAACAAACACCAAACCCATTGTGGTCAAGTGGATTCCAACTCATAGCGACCCTAGAGGGCAGAGTAGAACTGCCCCGTAGAGTTTCCAAGGAGCACCTCTTGGATTCAAACTGCCGACCTTTTGGTTAGCAGCCATAGCACTTAACCACTATGCCACCAGGGTTTCCATCCTGATTTTAGGGATGTTAAAATGTGGGAGAAATGTGAATTTTAACAAAATACTCAAGAAACTAGATTTTGTCTGCATTAGGTGTTGTAAACTTCTTTCACAGTTTGGCATTTTTATTTTGATTAATATCCAAACTAGAAGAGTGGAAAAATGAACTAAGAAAAAAATATTTATCATTCCAAAAGACTCAAGAAAGGGATGAAAGAGAAACCTAGAACATGCAGGACAAAGAGTATAAAATGAGTCTAAGATCATCAGATTGGATTTTCCAAGAATCAGTTTTACTATGCTTGTAAGAAGATACATATAAAACATAAGGGCAGAGAAAGGCTCAAAGTAAGATTATGGAAATAGCTTTGGCATGCAGATTCACACCAAAAGGTAGTCATCATTTTAATATCAGCCAAAATAGACACTAAGCAAAACAGCAGTACAAGAAATAAAGATGATAGCTTCATGGTATAAAAACATTTCTTTAGAAAGATATCAATTCTAAATTTTTAATATGTATGCACCTAATAGCACAACCTCAAACTGTATGACATCCTAGCCAAAAGGATGTATGTCCTTGTCAAGCTGGCCAAGGTTCAATCTCCTAAAATAGAATTTTAATTTATTTAATTCTCCTAAAGAAGACTCTTTTTCTTCTTAAAAAAATGCTAACTGCATTCTAATAGAATTCAGTTCCCTCTCTGATTTAAGGATTTCTCCAACCTACACATGGCTAAAGCAATTTGTGTCCACTTGAGCCCCAAAACCTCCACAGATGGAAAGCATACAGCACGGGTATGTTTCGCTCCACTCATTACTCCTACCAACTGTTAGCACAGGATATTCCAGAACTAAATTGCTCTTTAACTGATGTTACAAAAAAAACTGTGGCGTAGAACGAGCAGCTTTGTGCCACTGGAGTACAAAGAATGAAAGTTGAAGCAATTATTTTGGATCTGGCGATGAGCATACTGAAAAAGATTTAAAATATCAATATAAACAATATTTCTTCTTCCTCTTTCCACTCCCCAGTTTTTGTGACAGGCTGATCCTCTGCCATAAGGCACATAATCAGCAAGGATCTACACCACTTGTCTATCATAAAGCAAAGAAATTTGTTGATGCTCGAGCAGTAAATAATCCATAGATGATATCTCCACTAGTGGTGGCACAAACCTAAAAAATTTGAAATTTTTGTTTATTTGCTCTAAATCTTCTATGGTTACAATTTTTTTAAGGAATTGTTAAAAAAATATATATTAAGCACAAGAATAGTGTTCAGCTCACGTAATACCAGCCTATGGAGTTTTATGCCATTTACACAGAAAATGTTGCTGAAACTGAACCATTAAATAAACTAAATTTTCTAAAGGATCTTTAATATTAAAAAAAAAAAATCGTCATTCTTTTAGTGAATCAAATAATTCTTTTAACATAAATAATCATTCTATAATGTATATAATTTTAATGTTCATATATTTGCATTATATTTGAGCTAAAGACATATTGGCCATTATAAACTATCAAAGGTTTATAGAATTAAGAAAACAGAATTTAACATGGAAAGGCCATATGTATAGTATGCATAATCATTTTCTGCATAGTTGTTTTATTTTGATTGGTGGAAATATGATTTAATGTTTATCATGACAATATTTTCTTTGAAGTGTATGAGCTTATCTTAATGAGCTTATCTCATTTAGACCTTTAACTTCGTTTCTAGAAAACAGTTGCAAAAATACTGATTAAATCTAGCTTTCAACCTTTGGGCAAGAATATGACTAAATTATCTCCAAGTAGTTTATATTATCTTTAAAGAAACTGAGTATGTGGATTTCACAGTTTCCTTGGATAAACTTTTCTAAGATTTAAAATCCTCAGAGTCATGAAAATAACACCAAGCAAGATCTTTTAAAGCAATCATCTTTTCTCAGAGATGTTGGTCCCATTGGGTGAGAGCTTCCCAGCCATAGATCTGGCCTGGCTGGAAAGTCTAAGAGCAGAAGGATTTGTAATTAAACCACATATCTCTGGAACACAGACAGCCAAAAATCAGTGAGTGCCCGTTTATATTTCAGTAAAACACTAATATTCAGGACTCAATTTAGGGTGGCTTTCAGCAGAGAGAATAAAAACGGATAGAAATTTTGAAACTGTGTTTGAGCATTTTGATAAATGACTGTGGAGTATATGACTAAGTCTTTGAAAAAAATTGTATTAAAAATATAGAAGGCAACCATTAATACCACTAGAAACCAAAAACTTATAAAGTTAGGAAACTAAGGTACAGAACATTCTTCGAATCAGCAGGGACCAGCGTTTTCATAAACCACTATTTGTATTAACTACAAATCGTGATATAGTTACATTGAGAGGAAGGTAAGTAGGTGGTGGGAGAGTTAAACTTTTAACTATTACAAGCAAAAGTCTTATGTAATATCTAAAAGTAGCACTATAAGCATATCATTTAGAAAAACTGCAATAGATACAAATATATAGGAGTTGAAAGCATCTATCTTTGGGGTAGCTGAAATATGAAGAAATTTCTACATTTGGCAACTCAATTTTTCTGATCTCTCTCCTTTCAATGTTTATTAGTTACATTATTATTTATTCATATATCCAGAAAATATTTCTTGAACCTTGTCTTACCTACCTAGTGCCCCTATAACAGAAATACTACAAGTGGATGGCTTTGACAAAGAGAAATTTATTCCCTCACAGTCTAGGAGGCTAGAAGTCCAAATTCAGGGCGCCAGCTCCAGGGGAAGACTTTCTCTCTGTCGGCTCTGGAAAAAGGTCCTTGTAATCAATCTGCTCCTGGTTGAGGAGTTTCTCAGCACAGTGACCCAGGGTCCAAAGGACTTGCTATTCTCCTGGCTCTTGTTTCTTGGTGGTATGAGGTCCTCCTGTCTCTCTGCTTACTTCTCTCTTTTATACTTCAAAAGAGATTGACTCCAGACACAATCTAATCTTATAGATTGAGTCCTGCCTCATTGACATAACTGCCACTAATCCCACCTCACTAACTTCATAAAAGTAGGATTTACAACACTTAGGAAAATCACATCAGCTGATGATCACTCAACACTGGGAAACATGGACTAGCCAAGTTGACACACACTTTTGAGGGACACAATTCAATCCATAACAAGCCCCTTTCACATTTTAACCACCTGTAATACATAAGTGAACAAAATAAATAAGTAACACTGGAACTGTGGAATTTACATTCTAGTAGGGGGAGGCAAAAAATAAACAAATAAACATTGTATGTAAATAAATAATACAGCAGTGTTAGAAGATAATAAGGCTTTCCTATGGATGCTACAATTGCATGTTAAAGTATCACTGAGCATGGAAACACTAAGAGATGTCCCAATGAATCTCCTGGCTTCTAGACACATATTCCCCTGCACCCATGGTATAGCATAAACTCTGGCTCTTTTGTTTCCTTGTGGAAAGCAGGGTCAATCATACATACTGCCAACATACTAACTCCTTTCTTGACTTGAAGGTACATGGGCATCAATGTATACAAGTGTTAGTCATAGCTATCACTTGGATCCGTTTATAGATATCCGCCATCTTTTGCAGTAATTCATCTTTTTTTTTTTTTTTCAGAGTCAAATAGGTGGACTAAATGAGGTATGTTGGACCCTTTAAGTCTTTGAAGAAAGGGATAATCTCTGAAATTCGTGATGGGATGTGATGTTGCTTCTCTTAATTTTTTGAAAGGGTGGGAACTTTTCCACTTGGTCTTTATTACCTTATTGGTTTTTACTTCATTGGTCAGGGAACAAACCTTGAGGCTTCTGTAAGTTACTAAATGCGTGTGTGTGTGTATTCCTATTTCTCTATAGTACACATAGTATTCACTAGCACATTGAGAGATTAACTTTTACCAAAACTCCACTTATTGCCTCCATAAACTTCCCCTAAAATTGGAAGATGTTGATGGCGTTTCAGATCTCCTGGTAGTACCATTAGCACAGAAATCATGTCCATGAACCCTGAAACAGTCTGGATATTCCACTTTATCCAGTGAACAATAAAATGGATAGTTATACGTTCCTTTGGGAATAGATAAAAAGAATGTTTATAATACGTTCTCAGTGTGCCTTTCCAAAATCCTTCCAAAAAGGGTTCTGGACTCTTGATCAATGCATTTTGGGTCAGTGAACTGATTTTGATTTAAAACTGGATGAAGGGCTGCAGTTTTTTCATGGCGGTGGCTGACATTAGCCTTTGCTTGCGTACACCTGAATCAGTCATTTATCTAGCTCACCATTTGAACACCAGGATCTTTTAGCATCTACAGATACCTGTGTACTCTGTCTTTGCTGTCCATTACAGTAATTATGTCTACTCTGCCACCACCTGGCTTCTCCTCTTCAATTTCTGAATATCATCATTCCCTTGATAATAAAAATATCTTAGTATTAGTTCTATACATCTCCTAGAGTCATTCCCAGACTGCAGAGGAAAGCTACCACCCAGCTTCTCAAAGATGCTGATGTCCCCCTGAAGCAGAACATTCCTTATTGCTTAGTGAATCAAATCTGCACAATGTAGTACAGTGGGAGGAGTTTGGGCTTTGTAATAATATGAGTCATGCTTAATACTGACTCTGCTATTTACTAACTGTGACATTAACTTCTCTGAGCTTCAGTTTTCTCAACTGCAAACATATCTACTTAGCAGGGTTGCTTTTCCACTCAGGAAACAGGAAGATATTCTAAAGGTAAAAGGGAGTCCTATAATTTTAACACATTAAAGTAAGAAAATCAAGATATTATTAGGATTTGTAGAAACTGCAAAAGCTTTTGTATACTACACAAATTCTAGAAAATTACATTTTTTACATAAGGATATGCTTGCGATCACCAGCCATTAGAGAAATGCAAATCAAAACCACAATGACATACCATCTTACCCCAGCATTACTGGTGCGAATCAAAAACGCTGGAAATAACAAATGTTGGAGAGGCTGCAAGGAGATTGGAACTCTTATGCCCTGCTGGTAGGAATGCTATATGATACAACCATTTTGGAAAACAATATGGTGCTTCCTTAGAAAGCTAGAAACAGAAATACCATATGATCCAGCAATCCTACTCCCAGGAATATATCTTAGAGAAATAAGAGTCATCACATGAATAGGCATAGGCACATCCATGTTCATTGTAGCACTGTTTGCTATAGCAACTAATGAAGGGTTAAACAAACTGTGGTACATACACACAATGGAGTATTATGCCATGATAAAGAACAATGATGAATCTGTGAAGCATCTCATAACATGGATGAATCTGGAGGGCATTATGCTGAGTGAAATAAGCCAATTACAAAAGGACACTACTGTAAAAACTCATGACAAGGTTTACACACAAAAAGAAACAATCATTGATGGTTATGAGAGAGGGGAGTGGTAGGGATGGGAAAACACAAAATAGACAATAGTTAAGTGGTAACTTTGGTGAAGGGTAAGACAGTACACAATACTGGGGAGGACAGCACAACCTGTACAAAGCAAGGTCATCAAATCTCCATAGACACATTCAAACTCCTTGAGCGACCAAATTGCTTGGCTGAGGGCTGTCAGGACCATGGTCTTGGGGAACATCTAGCACATCTGGCACAACATAATTTATAAAGAAAATGTTCTACATTCTACTTTGGTGAGTTGCATCTGGGGTCTTAAAAGCCTGTGAGCAGCCATCTAGGATACTTCACTGGTCTCACCCCTTTGGAAGAATGAGGAAAACTAAAGATACAAGCGAAAGATTATTCCAAAGGATCAAGGGACCACATCTACCATGGCCTCCACCAGACTGAGGCTAGTACAACTAGATGGTGCCCAGCTACCACCACTGATTGCTCTGACAGGGATCACAATAGAGGGTCTTGGACAGAGCTGGAGAAAAATGTAGAACAAAATTCTAACTCAAAAAGAAAGGCCAGACTTACTGGCTTGACAGAGACTAGAGAAACCCTGAGAGTATGGCCCCGGGCACCTTTTCAGCTTCATAATGAGGTCACTGCTGAGGTTCACCCTTCAGCCAAAGATTGAACAGGTCCATAAAACAAAACAAGACTAACGGGGCACACCAGCCCTGGGACAAGGACTAGAGGGTAGGTGGGGATAGGAAAGCTGGTAATAGGGAACCCAAGGTTGAGAAGGGAGAGTGTTGACATGTCGTGGGGTTGTTAACCAATGTCATAAAACAATATGTGTACTAACTGTTTAATGAGAGTTTAGTTTGTTCTGTAAACCTTCATCTAAAGTACAATAAAAAAAATTAAAGAAAATTACATTTTTTTCTGGCTCAGAAATAGGTGATATTAAAAGAGAAAAAAGAAATTGTTTCTTCAAGAATTAATTTTTCTTTTTCTAAATATTACATTAACTTATAAAGATTTTTTTTTAATCACAGTAGTACTAATTTAGCCCCAAAATAGAGAAGTATAATGGAGAGCATGACCTGAAACTCTAAATTACTCAATTATTTATTTCTGTGAGTCTTTATTCGAGACTCTTTTAAAATATAGAAAAGGGTCAGCAAGCTACAGTCTGCCAGCCAAGTCTGGGCCACTGCTTGTTTTTGTAAAGTTTTATTGGAACACAGCCAAACCCACTCATTTACATATTGTCTATAGCTGCTTTCTGGCTACAACAGCAGAGTTGAGTAGTTGTGACAGAAACCTATCTAGCCCTTCTAGAAAGCCTAAAATAATTACCATATGGTCTTTTACAGAAGAAGGTTGCGAGCCCCTGACATACATCACAGGGATGTCATATGGATGACTTTGTTGAAGTTCACATCACAAATATTTAAACCAACAGGAGCAGAATTTAAGTACTGCTTAATAAATTCTGTTTCATTGGATACAAGCCTAGATTTAAAATGTTCAGAGTTTGTAGGTTTTTCCTTTAATTTGTACCATTTTGAATCTGTGTGAATAAATGGTCATCTTCCTAAAGGTGAACCCAACATTAAGTGAGTTTTTCTCTAACTCTAGGATGATGTTCTAGAACACAGTTTTCCTTTTTAGGATTATCACAACAAACTACATAGCCTCAGGTTAAAAATCCCACTATGGAGGCTCTAACCTTCCTCCACCACAGGCCAAAGTTTTATAAATTTACATATGACATAAGGTATGTAGTTTAAAAGCTTCAGAAATGTAAGAATAAAGCACAGAAGCTGACCACACGTACTGTTTTGCTACAACAGAACTGGAGTAATTTATGGCAAACACTTATCTTCATTCTCATCAATCATGCCTTGAAACTTGCTGGTAAGATTCCCATTTTGCTAAGAATGAGTAAAGATGCTGGGTCAGTGCCCTGTCACTTTGACTTTCCTGGTTGAATTTGGCTTCTAGTAATTTTTTTGGGTGGGGGGAACTTGCAATTTGTTCCGCTGTCATGAGGTTGAGAAATCTAAGTCCCAGTTTGATTCCTATCTGCTACTCTCACTGGTTTTAATCTCATTTCCTAAAAATGCTTTTTCTAGCACACATACTCATGCTGATTCTAAAGCACTCTTGCTTTTGGCATTGGTTATTAGGTGTTTTCCTATCGCTGTTAGTTCTTCCTTTTCTCTCCTTTCTACTCTCCTTCCCTCGCTCACTGAAATATTCATTGGCCTAGACAGCATCTGTAGCGAGAAGATATGACTACTGAGCAAGTCAAAAACCACATCTAGCACCAAGTAGAGAATGTATTCTTGGTTTTTATTTTACAACTGACCAGTGAATAAACTGATTCACTGATAAATGTACAAAGCTTGGCATGTGGGAGAGTGCTCCCTCCACATGTGGTAGCGAGTTCTGTGTTTTAGACAGAAATGTTTGCTCCGGTAATTTAGCCCCATTCCACCACACAGTCTCAGTAAGGCATTCATCTACTAACACCCAGTTAAATCACACTGCTCTGCTTCCTTGAGTATTGTGATCTACCTAGTAACCCTTCTTCCTTCCTCCAAACCCTTCCTTTCTCTTATCCACTGCACATGCCCTCCTGATATCTTTCCATCCACCTAAATCCTACCTAGTCTTCAAACACCAGCTGTGGCATAACGTTTTCTCTGACCCCTCCAGTCTGTAACTCTCTTTGGAAGTCCTACTGTCTCTATCTCTTTCTGACAGAGCATGTCCCCAGATATGTGCATATATCACGTGGCCCCAGATACCACAGCTCCTACCTTATAATTTGATTTCTTTTTTTCAATGTATGTATAATCTCACCCAAATGGATTAAAAACTTTTAGAAGGGAAGGGTTGTGCCTTTTATTCTTTTCCATTTGCCTGTTGTAACTCACATAATTTCCTATACACACCCTAGGCTCAATAAGTGAGGGTTGATTAATTCTTGTGCATAAATTTACCACTCTGGTGAATGTACCCCTAATCTAATCTGTTTTACATGGAGATGAAGGAAAGATATCTAAGCAACTTTTCCTGGAAGTTTTGACATTAGGGCTGAATTACAAGAATTATGGTTGATGTCTTCCAAAGACTAAGAATTTATTTTAGACAATTCTTTGCTTCCCTACCTAAGTGCTATATACGAAAGCTGTGAATGAATGGCCAATTCTATATACATTTTTAAGGTGTACTTAATCAAAACTCTAAAGTGGTAGCAGTTGGGACAAAGAAAAGTACAGTCTGTTTCTGGATTGTGAAAAATTTAGGTATAAATCTGCTGACCTACGCTTTTAAGATTTTCCAAAAAGGGCTAAAGGTACTATGTTTTCAAAACCATAGTTTTTTAAGGTTAAAAACGATTAAGGAAAAATATTCCTAGTTACATGCTTTATTCAATAAATGACAAAATACACCCCTTACCAACCACGTGGAAATATCGTCCCTGAAACAAGTAAGAGCATCAGCAACTCCAGAAAAACAGAGTGAGGAAAAAAAACAGCATTTGGTGTAAGTCAAATCTATTTTAAAGAAAGGACAAAGAAATATTATGGTACAGAAAAGCTGAAAGAGAAAAATAATAATAAATTTTGTATTTTAGGAAAATGAGGGTAGGAGACATATGTTGGCATTATTTTGCTGGGAAAAAAAAAAAACAGGGCAATATGTGATCGAGAACCTTAAACATGTCAATAATGTTGGGTCAGTAATTACAAACCTGCTAAGGAAATAAGATATGAGGATAATATTTTAGTATATAGATGTTCTTCAGTACATTATTTATAACAATGGAATATTGAAAGCAAGTGAAAGATCCAAGAATAAGAAATTTGGGCATTTAATATTATGGAGGCTTTAAACTGTACATTTTTTAACATTAACATGAGAAAATATTTGTGGAAAAAAGTAATCACTCAGTTTCTGTACCAGCAGAATGTTAGGTCTATTATAGGCATGTTGCTGTTGTTCAGTGCCATTGAGTTGGTTCTAACTCTTAACAACCCTACCTACAGCACAACAAAACACTGTCTGGTCCTGCACCATCCTCACAATTGTTGTTATGCTTGAGCCCATTGTTGCAGCCACTGTGTCAACTCATCTTGTTGATGGTCCTCCTCTTTTTCGTTGACCCTCTACTTTACCAAGCATGATGTCCTTCTCCAGGGACTGGTCCCTCCTCCTAATAACATGTCCTAAGTATGGAAGACAAAGTCTCCCCACCCTCTCTTCTAATGAACATTCTGGCTGTACTTCTTCCAAGACAGATTTATTTGTTCATTCTTCTGGCAGTCCGTGGTATATTCAATATTCTTCGCCAACACCATAATTCAAAGGCGTACATTCTTCAGTCTTCCTTATTCATTGTCCAACTTTTGCATGCATATGAGGTGATTGAAAATACTGTGGCTTGGGTGAGGTGCATCTTAGTCCTTAAAGTGACATTTCTGCTTTTTAACACTTTAAAGAGAACTTTCACTGTATATTTGCCCAATGAAATGTGGCAAATGTGTCCTTTGATTTCTTGACTGCTGCTTCCATGAGCGTTGGTTGTAGATCCAAATAAAATGAAATCTTTTACAACTTTAATCTTTTCTCCGCTTACCATGATATTGCTTATTGGTCCAGTTGTAAGGATTTTTGTTTTCTTTATGTTGAGGTGTAGTCCATACTGAAGGTTGTGGTCTTTGATCTTCATCAGTAAATAACTGATGAATGGTAATGAAATGTCGTACATACGTACAATGGACTATTACTCAGTCATAAAGAGGAATGAAGTCCTGATGCATGCCACAGTATGGATGAACCTTGAGGACATTATACGGAGGGGGGAAGAGGGAGTTTTTTCCCAGAGTGAACTGAAGACATGTTAATGATGGTGGATTAATTTGAAAAAAGAAAGCAAAAATGGTTACACAACTTGAAGAATGTAATCAATGTCACTGATATGAATATGCAGAAACTGATGAAATATTGTATGTGTTGTGTGTACATTACAATAATTAAAAAAATACCGGAAAAATTTAGCAATATCTAAACGAGGAATTTCTGAACAGTAAGATAGGTAGGAAAATTGTATTCCCTTCTTTGTACTTTTGTGACATTTATAATATAAGCATGTATTTCTTTCATGGGGCAGGACCTTTAGGCAAAGAGAGATGAATCAATCAGATACCTCTGTGCACTGAACATTACCACTGCTAGTCTGGACAAGGCTCCCTGTTATTTTATGTAATTATTGATTTTCATTAATTCCCATTCTCTACTCTCATCCGCCTACTTTCCCTTATAGACAACTATTCCAACGTGTTTATGGTGTATCTTTTAATTTATGTGTGATCTTCTAAAAATGTCGCTATTCTTTTGTATACATGTATTTGAATTTTTTTTTAATTTACATAAACAATGTTGGGTTACATATTTCATTCCATTCTTTTTTTCCCTTTATCATTATGCTTTAAGGGGTCCTGTGTTTTAAAATTCAATGCTTCTCACTTTGCACAGTCCTCCATCATTTTCTTACAGTGTGTTTCACCTAGTCACTCTCCCACTTCTCTAGTTGGCCTCTAGCAACCTGCCAGCTCAGACAGTACATTTTAGCTGCTATTAATTAGGTCTAGACAATTTCCTCCCAGATTAGAGTAACTAGTGGGACCCTAGGAGGACATAGAGGCTTTGATCAGGGTAAGGAAGAGAGCACAGTTCAGAGGAAAAGTGATTTTAAAGCACATGATACTTTAGAGGAGAATGCATGCATTACTACTTGAATCATCAGAAAAAATAAAGATATGCTTGAGATTACTGAAAGTAAATTAGCCTTTGAATGTATCACTTACGCCCTAAAATTATTATAAAAACATATAAATGCATTAAATGTAATTTCTCTGTGTTATTGAGGACACAGAGGGGTATTAACACTTTTCATTGAGGATTTCTCATTCTCTCTAGAACATTCACATCTTCATTTCAGAAACCAAAATCAAATAAGGGTAGAATTATCAGGGAGCCAAATAAAATAGAGTTAGTTTAATGGAGAAGCCAAAAGCAGAAGTGTTTATTCTCTTGATTTCCAAAAACAAAACAAATTGTATTCATCACAATGATTTCAGAAGCAAAGGATGGAAACTTGACTTAAACTAGTCGTCTTAGGCTGGGTTCTCTAGAGAAGCAAAACCAGTAAAGTGTATAAATATATACAGAGAGAGATTTGTATCAAAGAAATGGCTCACATGATTGTAGAGGCTGGAATATCCCAAGTCCATGGAATAGGACAGAGGCTTCTCCTGATTCACGCAGCCACAGGGGTTGGCGAACCCAAGATCAACAGGTTGGAAAGTAGGGCTCTTGCTCACAGGCTGTGAATATCGACAAATTCCAAAATTGGCAGGCAAGACCACAAGGCTTCTCCTGATTCATGTAGCCGCAGGGGCTGGTGAACCCAAGATCGGCAGGTTGGAGAGCAGGGCTCCGCTCCCAGGCTTTGAAGATCCAGGAATAAAATCAGCAGATAAGCTGATAGTTCAAATTCCAAGAACTGGAGGTCAGATGAACGGGAGGCAGCCACAGGATCCGGAGCAAGTCAAAAGCCAGAACATCTGCTTATATTCAGATGTAGGCCACATCCCTAAGAAAACTCCTTTTCAACTGATTGGCTACTCACAGCAGATCCCATCACGGAAGTGATCACATATAAACACTGAGAATCATGGCCTAGCCAAGCTGACATATAATCTTAACATCACACTAGTTTAAATAAAAAGACCAATTTCTAATATCTCTTCCAGTATTCACAGCAGCAGCCCCTAAAAGGACTATGGTCTTCTATGAGCATATGAATACTTCCTAGTCTGATCACTGGATTGTATTGGTCAGACTACGTCACTCTGTCACCCCTATTGCAGGCAAAGTGGGGCTCCATGATTGATAAGTCCATTGCTGTCGAGTGGATCCCAACTCACAGTGACCCTATAGAATGGAGTAGAACCACCTCATAGGGCTTCCAAGGCTGTAATCTTTACGGAGGCAGACTGCCACATCTTTCTCCCACGGAGCAGCTGGTGGGCTCAAATCACCAGCCTTTTGGTTAGCAGTTGAGCACTTAAACACTGAGCCAACAGGGCTCCTTACATGATTGATAGCTCAACAAAAATCAAGTGGAATGACAAAAGCTAAGTTTACCAAAGAACACTTCTGTTACCTCAAAAAGAAGGAAAAGGGCAGAGGCCAGGCAAAAATTACAAATGTTAACTGCACAAATTAAGTTTCAGTATTAAGTTACTAAATACTTTGTCTTTGAAATTAAAAAAGCATTCCCACTGGAATTAAGAAAGAACTCAGAGAATTTGTAATACAGACTCTTCAAGATATACGTACATTCTCGGGGAACTAGGTGGCCCCTTTGAATAAAATAACTGATGGCCTTTACAAGATGAGCAAGTACGAAAACAACACGATTCCTGATTGTATGTAGTTTGCCTGCCAAGTAGTATGAAAAGCCTAACCAACCTCTGAGCTCCCCACTGTCTAGATTCTCTCCTTACCTGCAATCTTCATCCCAATAGGGTGAGTTTCAAGGATGGTTAAGATTTAGAAGTCAGTTTCATTCATTTTTTCGGAAATAAAAATATCTAAAAGTGAAATAATTTGTTTCTTCTTGCTAAAGATACTCTCTTGCTGGCTTGGGGAAACTGTTATGCTGTGAGTGATCCTATAAAGAAGCCCATATGGCAAAGATCTGAGGATAGCCTCTGCCAATAGCCCTCAAGTACCTGAAGCTGTCAGTCCAACAGGCTGCACTTAACTGAGTCCTAGCAAAACAGACATTAAAATCTTATGTAACATAATCACAGAAGTAATATCCCATCACCTTTTCTATATTCTATTGATTAGAAGCAAGTCATAGGTTGTGTTCATATTCAAAGGGATTACCAAGGTCATGAGTCTCAGAAGGTGGGCATAAGTAGAAGCCATCTAAGAATCTCTCTGCTACAGACAAGATAGAGAAAGTGAGAGAAGCATAGAACACTTTTTCTCATCTTTTATTATAATGATTGTGCTGATACTGTCAAAATTTGAAACATGAGCTTGGGAAAATAATAACTCCAATCTGAACGTCCCTTTAATCTTCTAATCATTCTTAGTTTTAAAATGTTTTTTTTTTTAAGATATTAATACCTTTTGTGGTAAAGAAATACCTACTAAATATCAGCATTTACTTCAATTTCAATTATTATTTATCATCTATTAAATTCAAATAAAGTAAAATTTTTAATTTTTTTGAAAATATCTTACATGATATAACTCACTGTTATAATTTTCTATTCTTTCTATAAGTATATATGCAATACAGCAATACTTGAAATTATGTTTTACTGTACTCCTCATAAAAAATGTCATTCTTACAAAAGTATTGCTGGATCATAAATAAACCATTTAGCATTTTATTATTACTATTATTATTTTGCTATCAACAAGATAACAGTATTATAAATTTGTTGCACCAGTATTAATAAATTTCAGAGCATTTGACTGTCACCAAGACTTAAACAATTATGATTAGCCAATATTACAAAAAAAGCTAAGCAAAATACAACAAAAGGAAAAGATAAGGAACATAAATGAGCGCCTTCAGTTTGATAAAAAACAGCGGCTTTTAGAATGAATGATGTAAGTCCTAATTAAATATTAATCCAATTATCAGTATTAACCCGTTGATACAAAAAAATCTTTGAGAAACTGTTTTACCACGATAGAGCTTCTGAAATTTTTGTTAGTAGTTTGTCTGTTGTCGTGGCTGTGTGCTCTTGAGTCGCTTCTGACTCATAGTGACCCTGTATAACAGAGTAGAACTGACCCATAGGGTTTCCTAGGCTGAAATCTTTGTGAGAGGAGATGGCCAGGTCTTTTTCCCCTGCATAGTAGTTAGTGGGTTGGAACCGCCTGTTTTTTGTTTAGCTCGTAACCATCGTACCACCAGAGTTCCTTTAGTTTACCTATGGGAAGTAAAAAAAATTCTAGAAGCATTTTCAGGCAATAAAAATGCATGAATTAGTATTTTTTAATCTTGTCCAAACTCCAAGTATTTGTATAATGGTTGGTAAATTGTAACAGCTTGTTTACTACAAAACGAAACAGGATACCTAGTATAGACCTTTAATCACAGGTGATAGAACTCTAAATTATTCATTATGTGTAAATATGTTTTAAGGTTATTATGCTGGCTAAAAAAGATTCTAAAAATGAGATAATTATCTCAACATAATATTTTTCTAAAATTATTACTTCTGGTGTATGCATATTTATATATACAGACATACACATATATGTATGTTGTCACATATATACATATATGCACATACATATATGCACTCACATACACACGCATGTTACGTTGCAGAGAGCTTCTATGCTATAGTTTGAAGAATCAATTAAAATATTCACACTACAACCATTCTTGCTAAAGAAATCCTAAGATCCCCTTACCCCCAGTCTTAGCGTTTTACTGCTAATATGACAAATTTAGAGGCATAAAACAACAAAAACTTATTATCTTACAGTTTGGAGGTCAGAAGCATTAAAATCACAGTGTCAGCAGGGCTGTGTTTGTTCTTGAGCTCTAGCTCTAGGAAAGAATTTGTTTCCTTGTTTTTTCCAGCTTCTAGGGGCCACCTACATTCCTGGGCTCCCAGTCCCTTCCTCCATCTTCAACACCTTCAAGTCTCTCTCTGGCTCTGACGCTGACCCCTCTGCCTCCCTCTTTCACTCATAATGACCTTTGCGATTACACTGGGCCAACCTGATGATCCAAAATAATCTCATCTCAAAACCCTAAATTTGATCACATCGGCAGGGTCTCTTTTGCCAGGTACGGTAACACAGTCACAGGTGCTGGGTATTAAAACATAGATATCTTTGGGGACCATTATTCTGCCTGCCACACTGTTCATTCAGGTTCACTTTAATACGTGCATTTTCAGGCAGATTTTAAGGTAAGGATTTTGCTTGTTGGTTTGTGTAAGAACTCTCCTGTAAAGTCCATTCTTACCCAGAGTAATTATTTCGATAGCCATCTGTGACTGATGTTCCTAATATGGAGATTCAGGTAGAAGCTGTTTGGAGCGCACTTAAGGTAAAGCTTATTTCTGAGGTGAGTTTCTTGGAAGGAGGGAGAAGTAATTGTAAAAGAGGAGAAGAGCTAGGGCAAGACAGGTCAAGGTTAGAAGGGCGACAGAGATGTTTACGATGCTGATGAACCCAGCCAACACGTAGCTGCTGAGCAGAAATTTTCTTGAGGCTAAAATTTTTTTTGAATTTCCAATGACTGGTTAGAAGACATAGCCTCCTAAGAGGGGCAGTTTTGGATTGGATATAAAGGAAAAAGGAATCAGATTAATTTACAAAGAGTAGGGAAATACTGTGAAGTTAAAGTGATCCTCTCCACACTGTTATCTTTTGAAAGTATGATCTCTTAGAAAGTGTAAACATGGAGACTGGGTAAAGCTTGAAAGTCTGAAACAGGACTTTATTGCTGAAAGAGGTAGCATATATAGGGGAATATGATTAAGGCTGGTCAAAATGGGATCCACTTTCACTTTACGCCAGGGCTGTGTAAGGGCAGAGTCTGGTAATCTGTAATCAACTCGACAGTGGCTCAGGTTAAGTCAGAAGATGTAGAGTCAGTCAGAGCCTCGAGAGGGAGGGGATGCCATCAATGACTGGCCCATTAGTACATCGTCTGATCAAGCAATCAAGCAGGGATTATCTAAATATATATACACACACACATATATATTTTTTCTATATAGCCCACAGCTTGATATAAGTACATAATTTTTTTTTTTTTTTGCTAAAAATTACTTATTTAGTGCTTTCCAATTAGGAAGAAATGCATTAAAAGCCTTTTTAAATGACATTAAAAAAAACCATGAGTGTGGTCTTGACTTACTGATAAGCAAAAAACATCCCAAAATTTAAATGGAAATTTATCTTCACATCCACATACATGTTAAACAGAGCTACTATGTGCACATTAGAATTAGGGAAATGTGTTATCCAAGACTGACACATTTCTAGGGACTACAGACACATACTGAATGCTGAAAACTTTTCTCGGCCTCCAGAAACTGGCAGTAAGGGAGGAAAATCATGCATCAGAAGTAGAAGGAAGGGGTGGATGAATTGCCTGTAAAATTTAGTCAGCTGCCAAAGGGTCCCCAGTTAGATCTGTGTGGGGTCACTCTTGCTGAGCCAGACCAAGTATCCCTGAAAAGGATCAGGCAGATTTCTTACCTGGAGGTCAGGAGAAAAGGAAAAACAAGTATCAGAGTCTTTTGCCATTCAGTCCTGCTCTGTGTTTGTAAGGTGCCCAGGTAGCATTTTGTATGCCACCCTATAGCTCATATTTTCTTTTCTTTATAAGTTACTTGGCTCAATAACTTCACTAAGTTCCAAGAATGGTGAAAATGTTTCTTGCAGCCAAATCTTGTTCTCTGGGAGAGGAGACCACAGGCAGGCAGGCTCCAATTTATGAAAGGGCTATATTTTAAATGTTCCTTTGAATATAAATAGTTTAGTCCTTGGAATTTATTTTCTCATAGAAACCATGCTGTAAATGGAGAGTCATTCCCCTTGCAAGTTTTCAAATGTCTATTCTCAACTATATTGTACTGGAGCTATGCTGCACTATTTTTAATTACAGCTATCTACCACTTTTAACTATTCCTGAATATAACTCTATTTCTTCTTTTTTTTTCTTTCACATGGTTGCAGAGGCATAGTAAAATATAAAGTTTATAATGTCTGAAAGTATTTTACCTATCTTGCTAATAAGCTGCCACTGCCAAGGAAGATGATCACAAGAGTAATAAGTGAATATATCTATGTATATTTTTTTTTTTATTCAGAATCTCAATTCAAGGCTCCAGGAATACAAATGTCCTAAGGTCCATATTCACCCCACTTCTTCCTGTACTTCCTTAGCAATAGCCATCTATTAGCAGGATGGGCAAGATGCTTCCAGATGCTATAAACTTCACACTGCACTGTACCTCCACAGCCATGTCAAAGAATTTAACTTACCAATTATCCTGTTCAGAGGTCCCAGGAAGCTGGAAGCCAGCAGGTTAAACCCAACATGGTATTTTATTTGACCTACATAGCATTTTAAAATATTTTTAAATTACTGACTAACATTTAAAAAAGGACAGGCTGTATATGAATACGCAGATGTTTATCTTCTCTTGTTAAATTGGAAGATTGGTGAGACCAGGCCTATATTTTGAATGGCACTTTTAACAATTAGTGAGTCACTACTGTGGTTTTAGGTGGTCACCCCCTCCACTGTTCCTCTCCATCCTATGGCAGGGAATGCTTCCCACATGTATATTAACAGACTGGCTACTGGAGGCATTTGATTCTATTTGCTTGGGATTGAGAAACAAGTAGTAGTTCCTCCCAAAGAGGAAGTGGGAGACTCTAGCCTCAGAATTCTTTCCACCCATTCACAGGCAGAGTTCATTTCATAAACCAGGCGTTTGTATGCTGGGAATGTCTTACACTGCCTAACAACAAGTATACCTGCAGTAAAAATATAGACTTATTTTTTTTAATTCAGACAATTTCACTGATTTATTAGTCTTGTGAGGAAACAGGGAAAATGCTTGAGAAACTAATACACTGTACTCTTGGTTGTTCTGGAAATAAGGGCACAGAGAATTCAAAAACATTTTCCCTAGATACCTCACATTATGATTTGTATACTTTGATCTAGTTACAATTTTCACCTTTAAAATTGGGCTTTTATCTTTTAAAAAGAAAATAAAGCATGCAAGTGTTTATACCTAACCCCAAAAGGGGACTTGGGTGGCTTTAGGCCCCATAATGTCTACCACACCACCAAGTTACCCCTCTAAGGTATGAAAGCATGTTTGTCATGGAAATACACATTCCAAAGAATTCTGCCTCCCCATATTTAAATCAGGTTAGCCTCCTAACACTCTTGCATATAGAAATTCTGGAGCCTCCCCTTAAATACTATTCAAATGAAACAAACGGAAAGTAGTCTGCCTCCCTGCAAAAAACTCCCAGCCCTCCTCCCTTAAGGCAATCAGTACTAATATACTCTTTCTTGAATTTCTCCTTGATTTTTTTTTATTGAAAGCAGGACCAAGAAATTACTGGTGCAGCAACTCAGAGGCAATAAAAATGTTTCTATCTTTCACTGACATAATACTCCTTATGAGCCTTCACCAGCTGGGCATTACCCATTGCCATCGTGTCGATTCCTATTCATAGCGACCCTATGGGCATTAAGTGAAAACAAAAATTTTATCCAAACCAGTTTTGTAGGCTTAATTCCCTAATTTGAACATCTTCTTTAGTTTTCTCAGACTGTTGAATAAAAAACTCAATCTCATAATCTACCCCTTAGCAATCGGACTGCATTAAAATCAGAAAAGTCTGGTCTTTAAAAGACACTGTTAGAACAAAAAGACAAACCACATTTGGGATAAAATATTTTCAATTCATGTATCCAATCAAGGACTTGTATCCAGAATATATAAAGAACTCTCAAAACTCGATATTAAGAAAATGAATAACCCAGTTAGAAAAATTGGCAGAAGATTTGAACACATATGGTAAATAAGTACAAATAAACGCAGTAGTCATTAGGAAAATGCAAGTTAAACCACAGAGAGATACCACTACACCTATGCCTATTAGAATGGCAAAACTTAAAAGACTGACCATACCTCCAGTTGGGGAAGATGTGGAGGAACTGCAATTTGCATAAAGTGCTGTTGGGACTAAAAAACGGTACAAACACATTAGACAAAAAATTGGCAGCTTCTTAAAAAGTTAAACATACAACTACCATGTGGTCCAACCAAAGGTAAGCCTATATTCATACAAAGACTTGAATTGACATAATGTCTAGAGCTGCTTTAATTGTAACAGGCGAAAAGAGAAAACAGAAGCAACCCAAATGGTCGTCTACAGATAAGTGGATAAACGTGTTGTGGTATATCCATACAATGGAAGAGTAATCAGAAATAAAAAGTGGTGAACTATTAATACACACAGTGACATGGATGAATCTCAAAATATTCCTGCTGAGTGAAAGAAGCCAGACAAAAAGAATGTGTACTGTATGATTCCGTTTATATAAAACCCTAGAGAATGCAAACTAATCTATAGTGACAGAAAGCAGATTAGTGGCTGTTTCTGGAAGTGAAGTGAAAAGGCAGGGAAAGAAAAATTACTAAGTGTCATGTAGAAACTATTGGGAAGATGGCTACGTTCACTATCCTGGTTACTGGGATGGGTTTATGGGTATGCACATAATGTTGAAACGTATAATTTTACACATTAAATATATACATCTTATCATATATCAAGCATACCTTGATAGCTGTTAAAAACAAATAAACAAGATAAAACAAAAAAAAAAATCCCATAATATGATGCCACAGAATAGCTAAAATTAAAAATAATTAAAATGCCAAGTGTTGGCAAAGGTATGAAGCAACTAGAACTCTCGCACTTTGCCACTGGTAATAAAAAATTGCCTGACATTTTGGAAACACTTTGGCATTTTTTCTATATAGCTAAACATACATTTACCATATGACTCAGCAATCCAATTCCTAAGTAATTACTCTAGAAGAAATAAAACCATTTGTCCACATGTAAAATTGTATTCACATGTGTATAAAACCGCAAACCCATTGCCATCCAGTTGATTCCAACTCATAGTGATCCTATTGGACAGAGGAGAACTGCCCTATAGGGCTTCTAAGGCTATAAGTCTTTATGCAAGCAGACTGCCACATCCTTCTCCCACAGAGTGGCTGGTAGGTTAGAATCACCAGTCTTTTGGTTAGCAGCCGAGCACTTTACTCACTGCGCCACCTGTAAAAAACCTGGTTCCAACTCATAGCCCAAAACTGGAAACAACTAACTATACATCAAAAGAAGAATGGGTTAACAAATTGTAGCACATCATACAATGGACTATTACTCAGCGATTAAGAGGAATAAATTGCACAGTTATACTTGGATTGAACAAGTAAGCAAATGTATGGTGGATGGTGGGAGTAGAGTTTCTCATGATTAAAGTGAAAAGTTACAGATAAGCATGAGGGGTGGCTAGCATCAACAGTGTAATACTGGATTAGAGTCAGAGACATCAGTAAGAACTCATGTTTAGCTTAATACAAATACTGATAAAAAAATAAGGAAAAAATTATAGGTATACACATGGGTTAGTAGACACAAATATTTCCTAGCTCTTTCCACTAAAAGGGCTTAGAAGCAAGATATCCAGTTGCAAAAAGCATACTCCATGGCCAGATCTTGGTTTCTAATACCATTCTTCAATAAAACAAACCAGGACTCCTTGGAGAAGCGGCTGATTTTACTGCTAGGACAGTAAATGTACATAATAATCCTAGAGTACCTTGTAGTATCAGAAAGTAAGGAAGTGTTCAATCAACAAAACAATAGGGATATGTCAAAGGAACACAGGAGCCAATCAAAAGAGCTTCTAATGGCCAGAACAGAACGATTTGAACATTAAAAAATACATACATAGTATTGGTTTATTATCCAAAGTAGAAATACATATATATAATACTGATATAAATAAATGATTAAATAAATAAATGGAAGAGACTAACCTATACAACAGAATTATAATAATTTCTCACTTACCGCTAAAAGAAAAAAAAAATAGAGCATAATTCCCACTCTTAAGTATGGACTGCACTTAGTGACTTGCTTCCAAAGAGTATAGTATGGAATGGAAAAAAAAGTAACTTTGCAGTGGAGAAAGCTGACAAAAATTACCCTAGCCAGGTGATCAAGGTTAGCATCATCAGTGATAAATCATACTGATAGCAGCGTTTCCTTGATATAACGGACTGACAATGGCACTTCACCTTTGTGGTCTGTCTCTGAAAAAAAACTGTAACCCCAATCTAATGATGAGAAAACCACCAGGCAAACCCAAACTGAGAGACATTCCACAAAATACCTGACCAGTACTCCTCAAAACTGTCAAGGTAATCAAAAACAAGGAAAATTTAAGAAAGGGTCATAGCCCATAAGAGTCTAAAGAGACATAACAACTAATGTAATGTAGTATCCTGGATTGGGTCCTTGAAAAAGATATTCGAGAAAAACTAATGAATTCCTTCTTAAGAGTATGGAGTTTAGTAAAAAAGAAAAAAAAACAAAATTAAAAAGGAACAAACTATTGATACATACAACAATATGGGTGACCCTTCAAAGTATTACCCTAAGTGAAAGAAATCAGACACAAAAGCATATACACTGCATGATTCCATTTGCCTGAAATTCTAGAAAGTTAAAACTACAGCGACAGAAGAAGAGCAGTTGCCAGGGGCCAGAGTTGGAGTGAGAGGGTTGACCACAAAGGGACACTAGCAAAACGTTCTACATAGTGATTGTGGCAGTGGTTACCAGGATGCATACATTTGGCATAATTCATGAGTTTATTGTATGTAAATTGTATCTCAATAATGCTAACTTTAAAAAATTGCTTTTTTCATCACCTTTAAGGCCTTTATCAGTTAGGCAGGACCACAGAAACCTAAAACGTTAACATCAAAACAATGTTGTAAGCATGCTGATAGAAATAGAAGTAAGTCGTATATTATTTCAATATTGAGGATAGTTGCTGACACAGTTGTGGGCACAGGATCCCAGAGCCTTGAAATGAATTTTACTGTTTGTCCTTTTTGCATGTTTTATGGGTGGTCATCTTGTTCTCCAGAGACATTCCATTCTCTTTACACAGCAAACCCAGGGAAACTAGCTTTTTCTTTTCTGAAGAACACAATAATTTAATAGAATAGGAAAAAAAAAGAATAGGAGGTACCTGTTATTTGACATTATTATACTGCCCTCAGCCAGATACTAAATTGCAGATAATGTGTTTGCATCAGAAATTATAATACAGTTCAACTGATGACATTGTTAAAGGAGAATGAGACTTTAAGGATGTGGTAAAAACCCTACACAGCAAGGGGAAGTTGCTCTTCCAAGCTTGGGTAAACAGAATTTGGCTTGCTGTGAAGCTTGTAAGTTTATCAGTTTCTCGAACGTTCTATCAGCCCCAAGGATATTCTTTACTGGACTATTCTGATGTGGATTTTCTTTTTCCTCCTTTTCCTACTACCTTCACCCACCCTGTAGCAGCTGGTTTCAATGAAGACTTTGAAAGTCAGCAGATTATTCCCAACTGAAATGTCCAGCCTTGATCTTGGGCCCTTCCTCCCTGGTTCTTCGTGTCTTCTTACTGCCTTTTTCCAGTAAGAACAAAAATATTTGCTTTCCTCATACACATAAAAACTGCCTCTTATTTTTGCCAAAGATACAACCATCCCCTTAGTTCCCCAGGCTCACAATGTTGGAATAGCTTTTTAATCCCTTCTCCCCCTTGATCTCGTATCCAATTCATCACCAAGTCTTTCCAAATTCCTCTTACCCTACTCTAAGTTCATATTACCTCATATCTGTACTCTTCAGACGATCTTCCTTCTCATGCCTACATTCATTCTCTATTCCAAAACTCCATGTACATAAATGCTATAACCAAACTTGTTGCTGTCAAGTCCATTCGGACTCATGGCAACCCCATAGGAGTAGACCCCAAGAATAGAGCTGAGCTTCATAGAGTTTTCTTGGCTGTAAACTTCATGGAAGCAGGTTGCCAGGCCTTTCTTCTGGGGCCCACTGGGTGGTTTGAAATGCCAACCTTTCAGTTAGTAAAATAAAATAAAAAAAAAACCTGTTGCCACTGAGTCGTCACCCAGGGACCTGTACAAAACTGCTACAAAAATAAAAAAACAAGTTGCTCATGGAGTTGATTGGCGGCCCCATGAGTGCACAGTAGAACTGCCCTCCATAGGGTTTTCAAGGTTGTGACCTTTTGGAAGCAGAACACCAGGCCTTTCTTCTGATGCCCTTCTGGGTGGGTTCAAACCACTAACCTTTTGGTTAGTAGGCTGTGCTTAACCAGTTGCATCACCACAGTACTCCTCAAAACTGCTATAAACCAATAAACCAAACTTTTTGTCATCGAGTCAATTCTGACTCATCGTGACCCCATGTGTTACAGAGTAGAACCACTCCATGGGGTTTTCTTGGCTGTAATCTTTACAGAAGCAGATTGCCAGGCCTTTCTTCCACAGTGCTTTTGGGTGGGTTCTAACTGTCAACCTTTAGGTTAGTAGGCGATCACACTTTTCAAATACCTTTTTAATAACACTTCTTTCTGTACAAGAACCTATACTTCCCATTGCCTGTCATAATAAATTCAAACTTTAACACCTAGCATGCAATGCCTTATATCAACTGCTCTTCTGTACATTTCATATACATCATGAGAACCGCTTTGCTTTCCCCCACTTGTTCCCTCATTTATTGTGCAGTAATTAGTACATTTGTCTTCGCAATAACCCTATAATATAGATACTTGTTTTCATCTTCTTTTGTCAGATGAAGAAACAAAGACTCAAAAAGTCAGAGTAACTTGCCAAAGGTCGCTCAGCTTGTAAGTGGTAGAACTATTTCCGAGCATTCTGACCCTAAAGCTCATGCTCTTCATTACTGTACTCTGCTGCCTCCACAACACCTACCTGCCACTGCAGGTGCCATTTCTTCCACCTAGAATCTTGCCTTCTTTCCATCTAGCCACACTTACATCTCTTCTTCTCTAGGTTGCCTTTAATCCAAATAGCCGTCCAGCTGTCCATTCCCTTTCACAGTGCCCTTCTCTGGCCTTGTGTACTGTATGTTTGCTCTTCTTTATAAGTAATCTGAAAAAGTACAACTTTAAGAATAATATGTCTTATACAACCTGTATACAACCTGTATTTCTAGCGGAATAGAAGTGCTTGGTATGTAGAAGGTAATCAGTAAATATACGTTCAATTAAAAAAAAAAAAAGAGAGAAACTTTTTCATTTTGGGAGCCCCTGGTTTGTATATGTTTTGAATACTTTCAGTGATTAGTATACTTCTACACACAGGAGACACTCAGTAAGTGTGAACTGCCCACTTGCGTCTGACAAGTATCTAACAATGCTCCTTGTACTCTAAATATGTGAATGCATACAGACGCTATTTTCAGATGTATTTCATGATGTATATGAAATGTACAGAACAGCAGTTGATATAAAAATATCTAGAACTTATCATTTGGGCTATCTCTGGCTTTTCTTTTTAGTTCATGAATATGCATAGGTTAGGAAATGGTTGTACAGAAACACCAAATGTGGGTTTGCTTCTTACAATAGATGGAAACAAAATAGAATTGAAAAGGGGTCAAAAAATAGTTAAACATACGAGCAACAGGGAATACTTGTACATGTATGGATGTTGTCCTTTTAAGGTCCAACATGAGGACCATTCTTGTTACTGATGAGGGTGCATCTTAAAAAATATCTGCCTGGGTAACAGAAAACAAGAGTATGACCAAAAAATCAGAAATGATAGCTTGCATTTCTATAGCATTTTACTATTTTTGTAATGATTTCACAACAATTTTCTCTTTCCATCCTTAAAACAACACAAGCCAGGACAGTTATTGTCCCTATTTTATCTAAGGCATTATTTAAACAAGGTGAGATTATTCTTCCAAAGTGATGGGCCGATAAGTAATACATCTGGGACTACGAGTCTGGCTTTCTAAATCCCAATCCAATATTCTGACATATTTGAATGTTACTGCTCTTACAGTTAGTAATTCATTCTCAATTGCTTGCTTTGGGATCTGGGAGTATATTTGCTAAACAGTGCTACCACCTGCTGGTAAGTTTTCCAATAATTCACATCAGTATAAATCATAAAATGGTGAAAAGATAAAAGAATAACTATTATTACAACTACATTTATCTACTACATTCTCAAATTATCCTTCCTATTGTGTTTCTTTGAAGTTAAGAAAAAAGTAGACACATGGATCTTGCAAAGTTAGTGTCCTCTCAAGAACTTGTAATTAATTTTCTCTAATTTCTAGAAAGTGTATATTAGGGAGAATTTTTATTGAGTTTTTGTATACACTATGACATCAAATTCAGGGTCTACGGATAAGGTAGGCCAGTGATTCCCAAACTTCTTTGCATATAAAAACCACCTGGTGGGGGGTTACTTGAAAATATAGATTTCTGGGTTTCTCTCCTTAACATTCTATTTCTATCACTTCTTGGAAGGAGTCAGAAAAAAATATTCTTCTGAATGAACATGTCAAGTGATTCTCAGGATGGACAAAGTTGCAAACTTCTGACTTAAGCAAATGATTCATCTTGACTCCACCCCTAGGCAGCTCAGTGACTCTGATCAGGTCAAAGAACTGTTTCCAAAACTCAGTTCTTAATGAGAGTAATTCAGGAAGTATAGCAAAATATAGTCACTAGATGTTCACTAAGGATCTTCCCTTGCTGACATGCTCTTTCCAAAATAAAAACTTTTTGGGATAGCCATAAATTGATCTCTGAAAGGCAGATTCAGGTGTAATAACTGAAGTTTCATAAATGAGATAATTAGAAAAAGTTGTTTTATTCAGCATTGTTACACTTCCCACAAATATCCTATTGTACAAGGAAAGAGTTACAAAAAGTATGTTACCTTTCAAATTTAAAGGGAGAAAAAATCATCAACGTTAGTGGGTTTAGAAAAGCAAGAATGGTCATTCTTTAAAGTGCTTTCAAACTAGATGTTTTATCATAATCCTTGACAAAATCCTCACAACCAGAAAAGAGTTGTAAAGTCATCATGGGAACAGTAGAATGCAATATAAGTGCAATAGATCACTGAGTCTAATCAAACAGTGTCAAGGCAGAAAGATGACTAGGAGAAACTGTTAAGAGATTCCTAGTTGCAATTCTAGTAGCTAACAACCTCCAGACACTGAAGTACAATGAATGTCCCCATAATTATTAGGAGAAAATCAGTGAAAGATAAGACTCACTTGGAGAGTAGAGACAGTAGAGCTTGTAAATAAGCGATGTCAGAAGGAAATAAAGGATAGTTTAGAACCAACTGACCTGAGGAAAGGGAGTTGAAGCCATTGGGTGGTTTCTAGACCCATCTCTCTCTCTCTCATTATCTTGTAAAACTGATGCTGACAATATACAAGACCCTTCAAGTAAGTGAAACCACCTGTGACTAGTGAACTAAAGGACTAGAATACAGAGCTCTGTGGATACTACCTCCCACTCCTCTGTCTTGGTACTCATCAGCACTTAGTATCACATGGAGAGCTATACCTATCATGTGGTAAACAGGCTGAGAGCCCAGGGATGAGCTGCTTAGGACTGAGATAGCCAGCTAGTGTTTAAAATATTTTTATTCATAAGCATGCCTTCATCTGGTCATTAAAAAATTCTTTTCATCATCCTCCCATACACTGCACACCTCTGCTGCTTTTGCATGACTTCCAGGCTGTCCTTCAGTCTAACCAGATTTCACCTGTGAGAGAACATGAGCTGTGATGGAATAGCAGAGCCGTGACTGATAATCTTATAGAGCAGGTAATCAGATCTTGTTTCCAACTGGCCGAAGGACTCCATCTGTCCTAAGTGGCAGCAGGATATAAGTCCATGTTGAAACCTGGCTATGTTCAGCTAGAACATCAAGCCACTCCTGCTCTAAGTGAACTGTTCCCTGGGTACATCGCACACAAATCCAAGGGGGTTAATTTTATTGATTGGTCCTAAGCATTACAGGAGCCCTGGTGGTACAGTGGTTAAGAGCTACACTGCTAACTAAAAGGTCGGCAGTTCAAATCCATCAGCCACTTCTTGGAAACCTTCCTATAGAGTCGGTGTGAGTTAGACTCAAGCGCTATGGGGTTTGTTCTTTTTTTTTTTGGTAAGCATGACAATGTAAGACAATTCTCCCTATTTTAACTCAGGAAAAAAAAACAATTTCACAGATTTTTTTTTTCATTTTCCTGACAAATGTATTAGATATTTGAATTAATTTAGTGATGATAGGTTGTTGTTCTTAGTTGCTGTTGAGTTGGTCTCAACTCATGGCAATCTTATACATGACAAAACAAACAGATAGATGATGGGTAGATATTTCCAATTACTTAGTAAATACAATAGCATCTGAGTATATTGCTTGCCTGTTTTAAAATCCATTCACAAAATCCCTCTCAGTATAACATTAAATTTGACCAAGCCAGAAACCTAGAAATCTTTGATTTTTTTTTTAAATTCTCTCTCTCACTTCCAAAGTCCAATCTATTTCCAAGATTCTCATTTTCGTCTCCTAGCTATCTTTGAATCTACTCAGTTCTCCCCCTTCTTAGTCCCATCGAGCAGCCTAAATCTCTATCACTTTGGCCAAAAAACAAAAAGACCCTTTGCTATCAAGTCAATTCTAACTTATAGTGACCTGGCCAGGATTACTAACACACCCTGCTAAGAAATCATCACACCTCCAATCTTGCCCCTCTTCAATTAATCCTCTCTCCTGTAATCAGAGCAATCTTTCTGGAACACAAATAAATACTGATAGTATTTTAAGCCCTACTTAAAATCCTTCAAATCCTTGCTATTTCCCTTAGAAGCTTGCTACTCAGAATATGGCCCGTGTACTGGCAGCATCAGCATCAACTGGGAGCATGTTAGGGGTGCAAGCTATCAAGCTTTACTCCAAACCTACTAAACTGAATCTACATTTTAACAAGAGTCCCAGGTGGTTTGAATGCATATTAAAGTTTGAGAACCACTGCACTCGGATAAAATCCAAATTCCTCACACAGATCACAAGCCCCTTAATGACCTAGCCCCTATTTGTGTTTCCCACTGCTTCTCATGACAGCTGCCATCCATGCAACCTATGAAGATGCCATGCTGATCCTTACACCTAGGCTTCCAAACGTGTGTTTGCTTTTCCTGAATATTCTTCTCCATACCACCCCAACTCCTTCCTTGCTAACACCTATTCATTCTTTATTCTCCCAAGAAACTTTCCCAGGTAGACTGAGATAGGCGTTTCAACTAGGTGCTCTAATGTCATCCTATACTTCCCCTATCATAGAACTTGTCTCACTTCAGAAACTTCAGTAATGGCCTGCATCCTCCAAAACACTGTAAGTACTGTAGAGATAGAAACCTAGTTTAGTCTGTTTGTTGTAGTACACCCAACACCAAAAAATAGCACGTTAGGTGTACAATAAGTGTTTACTTAATAAATGTTGAAAAAAAGATACCTGATAGCCTGGGTTTTGTTAGTTTGTTTTATTGTTGTTTCTTTTGTTTTGTTTTTTGCCCAACTATGCAGAAAAGTAATTTTTTATTTTTCAACTTCCAAGAAACCTAGTCTGGAAACCTAGGCTGAGTCTAGCAGAAGGATGTACTCAGTTACTTGGATGTAGTCAGGAAAGGGACAGCAATCCAAAGGGCAACATTCTGAAAAGAGATAAACTTTCTAAGAAGTTGTTAATCTGAAGGTAGCAGCCAAATTGAGGGATCTAGGTATGCCTCAGTCAGATTTGAGCAAGATGGTTTGAAATACGACAGGGAATGTAGAAAAAATTCACTGAGTCAAAGTAACTTGTAAGGAGGAGTTGGAAGCCTTAGAAATGGATGGTTCAAGGAGTAGATAAAGAATTCAATGATCCAGAATGTTGTGCTTTTTTGTTATCTTTTACGGATATTTCTTCTTCCCTCATTCACTTCTTTTAATCTATAAATAATTCCATATATATACATAAAATCAATTGATTTTTTCATTGGCACCAATATAATAAAAAGAGAAAAGGATAATTTTTTTAAAAAATTATACTGGAAAAATTGATATTAATATTTTAAAAATGAGCCTTGGTCCCTACCTCATACAATACACAAAATTTAATTTGAAATGGATTATATATCTAAACATAAAAGTTAAACTATAAAATTTCTAGAAGAACATATAGGAAAAAACACTGGTGCTTTGTGGTAGGCAAAGATTTCTTAGACAAGACACAAAAAGCACTAACCATATAATAATTAATTAGTATATAAAGTAGAGTAGACCTTAATGATGTGGATGGAGACAAGCTTTTGGGGCCTTCATTTACTGATGTGGCATGATGCAAAATGAGAAGAAACAAATGCAAATATCCATTGATAACTGGAACCTGAAATGTATGAAGTATGAATCTAGAAAAATTGGAAATCATCAAAATGAAATGGAATGCATAAACATCAATATCCTAGGTCTTAATGAGCTGAAATGGACTGGTACTGGCCATTTTGAATTGGACAATCATATGGCCTACTATGCCGGGAATGACAACTTGAAAAGAAATGGCGTTGCATTCATTGTCAAAAAGAACATTTAAAGATCCATCTTGAAGTACAACGTTATCAGTGATAGGGTAATATCCATATGCCTACAAGTAAGACCAGTTAATAAGACTATTATTCAAATTTATGCACCAACCATTAAGGCCAAAGATGAAGAAATTGAAGATTTTTTACCAGCTTCTGCAGTCTGAAATTGATTGAACATGCAATTAGGATGCATTGATAATTACTGGTGCCTGGAATGCAAAAGTTGGAAACAAAGAGGAAGAATCGGTAGTTGGAAAATATGGCCTTGGTGATAGAAATGATGCCTGAGATCGCATGATAGAATTTTGCAAGGCCAACAAATTCTTCATTACAAATACCTTTTTTCACCAACACAAACAGCGATTATACACATAAGCCTCACCAGATGGGATACACAGGAATCAAACTGACTATATCTGTGGAAAGAAATGATGGAGAAGCTCGATATCATCAATCAGAACAAGACCAGGGCTAACTGTGGAACAGACCATCAACTGCTCCTATGCAAGTTGAAGTTGAAACTGAAGAAAATTAGAACAAGTCGATGAGAGCCAAAGTACGACCTTGAGTATATCCCACTTGAATTTAGAGACCATCTCAAGAATAGATTTGAAGGGTTGAACACTAGTGATCAAAGACCACATGAGTTGTGGAATGACAACAAGGACATCATCCATGAAGAAAGCAAGAGGTAATTAAACAGACAAGAAAGAAAGAAAAGACCAAAATGGATGTCAGAAGAGACTCCGAAACTTGCTCTTGAATGTTGAGCAGCTAAAGCAAAAGGAAGAATTGATGAAGTAAAGGAACTGAACAGAAGATTTCAAAGGGTGGCTCAAGAAGACAACGTAAAGTATTATAATGACATGTGCAAAGAGGTGGAGATAGAAAATCAAAAGGGAAAAACATACTTGGCATTTTTCAGGCAGAAAAAACCAAAGATAAAATTCAAGCCTCGGTTGGAAATAGTGAAGGATTCTATGGCGGAAAATATTAAATGACACAGGAAGCATCAAAAGAAGATGGAAAGAATACAGAATCATTATACCAAAAAGATTTGGTTGACATTCAGCCATTTCAAGAGGTAGCATATGGTCAGGAACTGATGGTACTGAAGGAAGAAGTCCAAGCTGCTCTGAAGGCATTGGTGAAAAACAGGGCTTCAGGAATTGATGGACTATCAGTTGAGCTGTTTCAACACTGGAAGTGCTCACTTGTCTATCTCAAGAAATTTGGAAGTCAGTAACCTGACCAACCAACTGGAAGAAATCCACATTCATGCCGATTCCCAAGAAAGGTGATCCAACCAAACGTGGAAATTATGGAACAATATCATGAATATCACACGCAAGCAATATTTTGCTGAAGATCATTCAACAGTGGCTGCAGCAGTGTACCAACAGGGAACTGCCAGAAATTCAGGCCAGATTCAAAAGAGGACGTGGAACCAGGAATAACATTGCTGATGTCAGATGGATCCTGGCTGAAAGCAGAGAATACCGGAAGGGTGTTTACCTGTGTTTTATTCACTATGCACAGGCATTCGACTTTGTGGATCACAACAAATTATGGATAACATTGCAAAGAATGAGAATTCCAGAACACTTAATTGTGCTCATGAGGAATCTTTACATAGATCAAGAGGCAGTTGTTCGGACAGAACAAGGGAATACTGAGTGGTTTAAAGTCAGGAAAGGTGTGCATCAGGGTTGTATCTTTTCACCATACCTATTCAATCTGTATGCTGAGCAAATAATACGAGAAGCTGGACTATATGGAGAAGAGCGGGGCATTAGGATTGGATTAAGACTCATTAACAACCTGCGTTATGCAGATGACACAATCTTGCTTACTGAAAGTGAAGAAAACTTGAAGCACTTACTAATGAAGATCAAAGACCACGGCCTTCAGTATGGATTACACCTCAACATAAAGAAAACAAAAATCCTTACAACTGGACAAATAAGCAACATCATGATAAATGGAGATAAGATTGAAGTTGTCAAGGGTTTCATTTTACTTAGTCCACAATCAACAGCCATGGAAGCAGCAGTCAAGAAATCAAATGATGCATTGCATTGGGCAAATCTGCTGCAAAAGACCTCTTTAAAGTGTTAAAGAACAAAAATGTCACCTTGAGGACTAAGGTGCACCTGACCCAAGCCATGGTATTTTCAATCACATCATACATATGTGAAAGCTGGACAATGAATAAGGAAGACCAAAGAAGAATTGACGCCTTTGAATCATGGTGTTGGCAAAGAATATTGAGTATACCATGGACTGGCAAAAGAATGAACAAATCTGTCTTGGAAGAAGTACAACCAGAATGCTCCTTAGAAGCAAGGATGGCGAGACTGCCATCCAACTTGGACATGTTGTCAGGAGGGACCAGTCCCTGGAGAAGGACATCATGCTAGACAAAGTATAGGGTCAGAGGAAAAGAGGAAGACCCTCAACAAGATGGATTGACACAACGGCTGCCAACAATGGGCTCAAGCATAACAATTGTGAGCATGGCGCAGTGTTTTGTTTTGTGGTACGTAGGGTGACTGTGAGTCAGAACCGATTCCACAGCACCTAACAACAACAAATATATATATATATTATATATATCTCATTTGTACTGATGATACCAAGTTTTGGAGAAAATCTTGAACAACTGAAGGCTCAAACTTTCCTTTGAGGAATGTAATATGATAAAAACCACCTTGAAAAATATTTGGCTGTTTCTTTTAAAGTTAAACATGCTATAATTCATGACTCAGAAATTCTACTTGTAGGTATTCACTCCAGAAATGAAAATTTATGTCCATATGGAGATTGATACACAAATAGCCACAGGTTATTATATGCCCTAGAAACAATCTATATGTTAACCACCAGGTGAATGGGTAAACAAACTGTGATCAATTCATACAAAGAAATATTATTAAGCAATGAAAAATATTAAACTTCTGATACATGCAACAGCAACAACACTCTGAGCCAAAGAAGCCAGATATAAAAAAGCGAATATAACACTTCATAACACTTTCAGTTATATGAAGTTCTAGAACTGACACTATTAGATTAGTGGTTGCTTGAGGACAGGTAGAGGAAGGGCAGACTGATTGCAAAGGGGAATGAGAGAACTCTCTGAGGTGATGGAAATGTTTTATATCTCAAGTGGGGAGATGGTTACATGGTTTACATGGGTATATATATTTTCAAGTCTCATTAAACTTAGACTTACAATGCAATTGCCTCAATAAAGTTTATTAGAAAGAAATCTCAGTTTTTCTTTTTTTTACCATACGCCAGTGAGAACACCCATATATGGCACCAGGCTTTGTGGCCAACTTGGAGAAGCACCCATTTCTAAAAAGAAAACGTTAAATGATTAATCAGAGAGAACAGTTATTTGTTGCCTAGCCACATTTTTCTTCCCAATCTTTAACGGTATTTGATATTTCTGGTATGGATCTTGGGTATTTCCTGATAAGGCAATAAAAATAATAAAAGGGAAATAGGATTAATAGCACATAGGAAAAAAAAGCTAGCCATGTTGATTATACTGCCTGTTACGGATACCCAATGAGTTGACCTCATAGTCGGCAAAGCCACAGGCCTTTGAGCACTTGGTTTCCAGATAGGTGATCCTTAGCTTTTTTGTTTTGTCAGATCATCATTTAAACTGATACTTGAAAATATATTTTGATTTATAGTAGCAACAGCAGTAGTTCCAAAATAATGCATCTATTGTTAGTTGACTCAAAAAAAAAAAAAAAAAAACCCATTGGCATGGAGTTGATTCCAGTTCATAGCGACCCTATAGAACACAGCAGAACTGCCCTGTAGGTTTTCCAAGGCTGTACTCTTTAGGAAGCAGACCGCCACATCTTTCTCCCATGGAGCAACTGGTGGGTTTGAATCACTGACTTTTTGGTTAGCAGAGCAGTGCTTAACCACTGCCCCACCAAACTCCAGAACCAAACCCATTGCCGTTGAGTTGATTTCAACTTATAGCGACCCTATAGGACAGAGTAGAACTGCCCCACAGGGTTTCCAAAAGTGGCTGGTGGATTCAAACTGCCAACCTTTTGGTTAGCAGCCAAGCTCTTAACCACTGTGTCACCAAGGCTTCATTATTTGACTTAAAAAAAAAAAAAAACCCAAACCCATTGCAGTTGAGTGGATTCCATCTCACAGCAACCCTATAGGACAGAGTAGAACTGCCCCAGAACTGCCCCATCCAGTTTCCAAGAAGCACCTGGTGGATTCAAACCGATGGCCTTTTGGTTAGCATCTGTAGCTTCTAACCACTACACCTCCAGGGTTTCCTGGCACCCAATGGCTAGCTCAGTTGGTACAGCATGAGACTCTTAATCTCAGGGCCGTGGGTTCGTTATTTGAGCATAATAATTCATGGTATCTCTGTGCAACTAATACATATTAGAGTTTTAATATACTTGCATTCTTGACATTTATTGTATTTTTATAAGCACCATTTGAAGCACCCTCCTCAGAAGATTATACAGTACAATCTGTAAAACCTGGAAGCTGTGTCAGGCAGAAATCTGCCAGAGAAGGAAAACTCAAATATTTTCTACTAAAACAAGCGTTAGGAAAGTGGTAAGACTGCACCCTCTCGAAGGTGGAAAACTGGTGAGACCCAAAAAACAAAGCAGTCCCATCAAGTTCCAGCTATCGCAGGTTTCACCGTATTAAGAATTTTAGATTCAAAATATAAATATTAGCTAGAAAATTTCAGTCTTGTGAATTTTCATATGAACACATTTCTCACTTTTTCTCAAGAACAGCATCCCCTATGTTGTTGTTAGGTGCCATCGAGTGAGTTCACAATGAAATTACTCTTGATCTAGCCAAATATCACCTTTTATTTCCAGAAAAAATACAGTTGATATCTTTGAGAGAGCTACTCTGGGAGTTTTTTATTTTTAATATTTTATTGTAATTTTGATGAAAGTATGCATAGCAAAACAGGCTCCCATGCAACAATTTCTACACATATTGTTCAGTGACATTGGTTACATTCTTCACATTGTGTCAACATTCTCATTATTTCCATTCTAGATATTCCAATTCCACTAACTTAGTCGCATTGCCCGCTGCCCCCCCCCAACCTCCTCGTCTATGCTTTAGAGTAATTGATGTCCATTTGGTCTCATATATAATTTTTTAAAAGAGCACAGTACTCAAGGGTGTCCTTCTTTACTTTTAGAGCTAACTTGTTATTTAGTTAAAAGGTGACTTCAGGGGATAGTTTCAGTTCAAGGGTTAAAGAATATCTTAGGGCAATAGTCTCAGGGATTCCTCCAGTCTCAATGGGTCTAGAATGTTTGGTAGTGGTAGCTGAGTACCATCTAGTTCTTCTGGTCTCTAGATAGAGTATGGAAACGATTAGACCAGTAGACAAGTTCCTTCTCTGATCCTTGGGTTTCCTTCTTTCTCTTTTGCTCCAGACTATTAGAGACCAGTAGTTGTATCTTAAGGTGCCTCTCACAAGTTTTTAAGACCCCAGGGGTTACTCCCTAAACTAGGATGTAGAACACAAACTTTATGAACTATATTATGCCAACTGACTGAACTGTCCATGAGTCTATGACCCAAGTCTTCAAACCAAGAAAACTAATCCTGTGAGGTTATTGGCTATGTCTAAGACACTCTGGAAGTTTTAAAACAGGAGACAAAGAACTTGACTAAGAGCAATTAAAATAGCAACTGTTTAGTGAAAAGTGAAGCCTATAAATTTTTTTTTTATAAATTGTCAATTCTGTATCATAAATGCATCCTTCTTAAAATGCACTTAATGTGAAATATAAAGAAGCCAAAATCATCTCATAAAGAATTGCAGAATATTTAAACTATATTTATACTATGATGTTATTGTTGTTATTAGGTGCCATAGAGTCGGTTCCAACTCATAGCAACACTATGCACAACAGAATTAAACATTGCCCAGTCCTGCAACATCCTCACAATTGTTGCTATGCTTGAGCCTGTTATTGCAGTCACTGTGTCAATCCATCTCGTTGAGGGTCTTCCTCTTTTCTGCTGACCCTCTACTTTATCAAGCATGATGTCCTTCTCCAGGGACTGATCCCTTCTGATAACATGTCCAAAGTATGTGAGACGTGGTCTCGCCATCCTTGCTTCTAAGAAGCATTCTGGTTGTACTTCTTCCAAGACAGATTTGTTCATTCTTTTGGTAGTCCATGGCATATTCAATATTCTTCACCAACAGCACAGTTCAAAGACATCAATTCTTCTTTGATCTTCCTTCTTCACTGTCCAGCTTTTGCATGCATATGAGGTGGCTGAAAACACCAGAACTTGGGTCAGGCGCCCCTTAGTCCTCAAGGTGACATCTTTGCTTTTCAACAATTTAAAGAGGTCTTTTGCAGCAGATTTGCCCAATACAATGCATCTTTTGATACTATATACTATAATAGTAAAGTACAAATAGAAATAAGTATTTCAATTATTCAAGTTCCCATCGTGTATTTCAAATATCTAAGAAATTTTAAAACTATATTGCAAATTAGAATTACATTTTGATTTAAGAAAAATTTTACTATCCTTATTTATGCATTCATTCAACAAATATTTATTTGTTGAGCACCTACAATGTGCCAGGCACAGTGGGAGACACTTAGGACCCATCAGTGAAATAAACAGAGATAGCTCTGTACGCCTGACACGGAGGGAAAAAAAATGAATAATAAATATAATAAATTAGTTGTTAGAAGGTAATAAATACCTTCAGGATAAAAATAAAAAGTAGATCTGAGTAAGAGAGATCAAGGGTATCCATGTTGTATGCATGAAACCTCAAACTCTAATATCAACTATATGTATTTTTCTATCACACTAATATTTTAGTGAAACATTATATAGTGTAAAACAGTTCCTACATTAAGAAGGCAATATCCATGGGTGCCCCTCTTGCCCAAAGTTTATTACAGAATGAACATTCCATAGAATTGTCCATTGCATTGGAATTCCATATTTAACCTTACATATTATGTGAAAATAGTCACAGAATAATTCCATTTTTAAAAAATAATTATACAGCATCTGTAATATTAATTTTTCTCTAAATCTCTCTTCAGATAAAACAGTTAAGCTAAAATTCTATCTCACTTGTTTTTCTGCTTAAGAAACCAGAAAATCCTACAATATTTTCCAGTGCAAAGTTAAAAGCCCACACGTTAGATAGCTAATTTTCGCAAATCTGAATGGTTAATGGGCATGGAATTTTACTAAATTAGTTTTGGACAATATTCAGTCTCCTTTAATGGCAAAATTGAGTAGGATTTTGAAGTGGCTCTAGTATAGGCAATCCTTGCTTCATATTTAGTATTGACTTAGCTCCATAACCAAAACCGAATCCATTACTGTTGAGTCGGTTCCAACTCATAGCAACCCTGTATGACAGAAAACTGCCCCATAAGAGTTTTCAAGACTGTAAATCTTTAGGGAAGCAGACTGCTACATCTGGCTGGTAGGTTCAGACCATCAACCTTTCAGTTAGCAGCAGAGCACTTAACCACTGTGCCACCAGGCTTCTTCACTGCCAAGAGCAGTGGTATATACATGTGCTTCCTGAGAATAATAATTTTTCTGTTCACAGACTGCTTGAGTTACCAGAAAGGAGGCATAATGCCTTCCAAGAAGGAGCTGTTGTGCTTCTTCTTAGAACTGTGACAATTCAATGAAATGTTCGTTCTGTAATAAATTTTGGACAAGAGGGTACCTGACCCATGAATACTGATACCTCTGTAGAAGAAAAACAATTCTGGTGTCAGCATTGTTTCTTTCCAATGCCCAGAGTAAGCAGATGACCTCAAGGTGGCTGAAGCCACCTTGATTTAAAAAAAATAATAATAAAATAGTTTTAATAAAACATAAAAAGATTAGTCTTTATAAAACTTTTATTAAAAGTTTCTAAAATTTAACAATGGCTACATTAGAGAGAGCAAAAAAAAAAAAAAAAACCATGATTATACTAAATAAGATACATTAGAACATTAAAAAGCTAGAAATCTGGCAACTCCAACTAACCAGCTGGACATCTGGTTTCTTTCCCCTTCTAAGTCCCCTACTCCAGATCTTAATGCTTATTTGTTTGGTTTTAACATTCCCTTCTTTTCCACTTCTAAATTATGACAATGAAATAGGGCAGGAAGGAGGATAAACAGGAAAGCTGGGAAGCAGGAGAGACTGAAGTGTAACAGGACAGAAGATTTCATCTGCCTAGCAAACTTGGGGTGTGCCCTTTTGTGCGATGAATAAAATGACATCATTCTTCAGATCTTGGTCACAAGAACACGCCCATGTTCATTACTCTTCCATCACTTTCAACTTCGCAGTAAATGGATGTGAGATTAACTTGTGAACTCAGGTTTACAATCTAAGTCCTTTTCCCAAATGCATGAATTTTAATTATACTCACGTTTGTTTCAAGAATTCCTAAAAAAAAAAAGATGTATTCTTGGCTGACTGGCAAAGTCATTAATTGTCTTGACTACAAAGTACAAAAAGTTTAAGACCCATCTTATCCTTCACATCCTGTGTCCAGTACAACAAGTAATTCCAGATGTACAAAATTATTTCTTTAGAACAAATTTTATAGGGCAGGAAACAAGATCGGAAATAGGACTAGAAGTTGATTGGATGGGAGAAGACAAGAGAAATGTAATACTCTCCTTTCTCCACCTTCCCAGGCTAGAGGTTGCTGCTAAGAAAGGCACCAATTAGGCTCAAATACAGGCTCCTTGTAGCCTTCAGGGATCACTTAAACTGGAATCAATGGCATCTTTCTCACTGCTTCCAGATCTTTCTACCTCTTAAGGGTCCTTCAGTTCTACATCATCATTAATTCTTAACATGCTTATTTCTCCTACTGGACTTCAAGCAGCTTGACATCAAGGATAATATTTTAATTTTCTCTGCAACATTTTCAGCCAACAGTGCTTTGTATAATAAGACAGTAAATAAGTATTCGTTGAATAAAATTAGTTGGTCATATAACCCTACCCCAAGGAATCCCCCAATTATCAAATGTCCCCGCCTTGCTGGACATTAAAAGACTAACTGATGATTATCTTCTGTAGGACAGACAAAATGTCAATAGTTTTACTGTAAAAAATAATTTTAGAGGCATGTCTGGGTCTTCTGTAATACAAAACAACATATAACATTTACATGCTTTCTATATAACTATGTATACAGTATATAAGACCCTTTTGGCTAAGAATTTAGACAGCTTAGGTCATCCTAAAATATACTGACCATTGGTAGCACCCTAAATGCACTCTTTTCAAATGTGTGCTCATAATTAATTCTCATAGTTAAAGGCTTATGCATAAAAGGTACATAGGCAAGTTTTTTGTTTAATCACAGTTATTTAAACAAAGGTAAATTTAAAGTGTAAAAAAAAATTTAAAGTGTAGCTATTAGAAATTAAATTATATATGGTTTGAATCTATATAAACAAAATGCCAGAGCATTTGAATGAATTGCTTACTTCTATAGGATATATATTCTCTTGATAAGATGGTTCAGGCCTTCGTATCCCACCCAATGTCAGGAGAATGCTCAAAAGACAATCTAAGTTTTCTGGATTTTAGGGGGTAATGAGAAAATTAAGTTTTAAAGGAAAACACTCTCTTCTTAAAATAATTTTGTAGGGAGTTGACTTTCTATCTCCATTTTCATATTACCAATTTTTGACCTTGTTTTCCCACTGATCAATGAAAGAGAGTTTAAATGTTTTTGGTAAATGTAGCCTACTAGGAAAACAAGTGATTTTGCAAATTTGTTAAACAGGAATCTTTTGGAGGGCAGGAGAGAGGCAATGTGGGGAAGTGGTGGTGATGATCTGTTTTCATAATCCAGTAACAAGGGTCTATACATAATGGCTCTTATAAACCTCAAGTGGAGAATGGGAAAACATTTGTGTTATGAGTAAAAACTGGCACAACGATTAAAAACAAACAAAAATAGGCAGGCACATCTTTGAGAGAAAAAGCTCAAAGTGAAGCTTCCTCAAGATCAGTGTCAAAAATGGTCTTATTTAATATTTAAGTTTGCATAGACTATAGTAAACATTTTCTGGACATTAAAAAATCAAGCTGAAGAGGGTAAGAAAGGAAGAGCTCTAAAGGGCATGGGAACAGCCAGAAACATTCTAAGTAAGGTCAAGTGTAGTATATAGAGTAATACATTTAAAGGCCAATAGCCCAACTATGGAGCCCACTATCAGTCATAACCCAGGATAGGGGTCTAATTGCCATATTTCCTAAGACCTGAACCCAACACATGCCAGGGGTCACAAAGCTAAGAAGATGCTAGATGTTTTTCAGAAATAAGTGCTAGAAACAAACAAACAAATCCTATTCTGGGGGAAAAAAAGGAAGGAAGGGAGGGAAAGAAAATTATGGTGTATTTTCAGCCTGGAACTTGTATGCAACTTTGGCCACTCTACTAAAGAAAACCATAAAAGACTCAAATAGATTGATACAAAGTCAACAATAAGGATGGGAAAATAATAAAGCCAGATTTGCTGCTGTATGAAAATAGAATAAGAACTCAGGAATCTAATGGATAGGAGTATGTGATCAAGTATAAAATAGCAAGAATCATGAAGGAAACCACATGGAAGGAAAAGGGACAAAAAAACTAGCACTGACAGAGCACCTGGTCTATGTCTTGTACAATGCTTAAAACAAACAATCCCCTGTTTTATAAGCAGTAATAAAATAAAACCTGTTGCCATCAAGTCGATTCCAACTCATAGTGATGACCCTATAGGTCAGGGTAGAGCTGCCCCATAGGGTTTCCAAGGAGCTGCTTGTGGATTCGAACCTTTTGGTTAGCAGCCATAGCTGTAGCTCTTAACCACTGTGCCACTAGGGCTCCATAAGCAACAATAGGCTTATGCTATTGTTGTTAGCTGTCATCAAGTAGAGTTATGGGGACCTTATGTACAACAGTACCAAACACTGCCTAGTCTTGCATCATCCTCACAATCCCCAGCATGTTCAGTCCATTGCTGTAGTTACTGGTGCCAACCGATCCCATGGAGAGTTTCCCATGCCCTCGTTCACCTTCTACTTAACCAAACATGATTCCTTCTCTAGTAATTGATCCCTCCTGATGATGTGTCCAAAGCAAGCAAGTCAATGTTCTGTTGTGATCGATAAGGTTTTCATTGTCTAATTTTTGGAAGGAGATTGCCAAGCGCTTCTTATCCTAGTTTGTTTTTGTCCAAAAGCTCTACTGAAACCTGTCCACCATGGGTGGCTCTGAGGTATTTGAAATACCAGTGGTAGAGCTTCCAGCATTATAGCAGCACACAGCCAATCACAGTAAAACAAAATGATGGTGGAATAGGCTTATAGAACTCAATTCTTTTCAGAAGTAATAAATATTGAAATAATTTTAAAATACAAAGGTTTTAGATATATGTATACATGTTGCATCCTCATGGGTTATTAAGGGAATCGGGGTATTTTGGTCCCACAACTAATTTTCTGAGACTCATAGGAAGGACAATAACCAAGTCCCCCCACAACAGTGCTTTGGAATCTCTGCCAGAGACAGAACCCAGACCTAGATGGAAATGATTCATTTAGTTAATCCAAACTCTGGAAGCACATAAAGGAAAGTATAAAGGGTGTATCTCTCCTTTGGTTAATTGTCTGTAAAAGTTTTAAAAGTTACTAATAAAAATGTTGAGCTATGTATGATTCAAGTTCTTTATTTCTCCTCATATACGTCTTGTATATCAAAAAGGTAGCAGGAAAAATTCTCCCCTTAGAGTCACCTTTCCTCTCTCAACCAAAAAGAGGGAAAACATGTCCCACCTGATTGAGAAGGCCCAGAGCATACATCTCACTGTTTCATGGTTATTGAATTATGCAATGATTCATCAAGTTCTCATTTAGTCAACAGAGAATTATAAAAAAGAAACCATAATGAAATCAACACTGAGGATAAGTTATACCAAGGGGCAGGATTTAGAAAGTTATATTGCTGTTTTTCTTCCTGTTGGCCCCTAAGCCCAGCATTCTGGATGTTGGTCAGGAATCACTCACCAGTGAGAATGATGAAGAATTTTCAAGATGTGTTGATGGAACATTGGAAGGTGCTCAGTTTACCTCCGCCTGCTGGCATTCATCTTTGTCTGCTTATGGCTTTTATGACAGAAAAGGTTATTTTAAAATCAAAGGACAGTTTTAGAAATGCTATGGCAGTGACACTGCATTAAGTCCTTCTCAGATTACTCTATGAAGTAGACAACAGTGAGAATCTTGATTATGTCCTGGCTCAGGCACAAATTCTAAGCAGTTTTCTTACAGCGATGCATCAGATAGTTCCAGAGCCAAGAATCTAGCTCTACAACTGCTACCACTAAGAAATTCATGCCTGTAAGAACATTGGCTATAGATGGGTTTATTAGAAAAAGAACCTGTGGCTAATAAGCTAGCCTGGAATCAGCAGTGGGAAATTATGATTTAAAAGGGAGCTTCTTGGTGCTAGTTTAAAAATGAGTACATATGCTTTCCCTCCTCCTTCCTGAAATAATAAAGACATGCAGAAAGGAGTAAGCTTATAAGAGTGAAAAGAATTATAAGTGGTCATGTGGGGATTTCTGGAAGTATGAGAGAACATGGAAGTTTGTTGATGAAAAAGTAAGACTATGAGGAAACCAAAATGAAGGTGAAAGCCAACTCCCTATTAGAATCCCAGATGGCCTAGGTTCAGTCTATTTAGGCATAGAGCATAGGAGTGACAGAAGAAAAATAAAATAGGAATAGTTAATATCTCTCTGTAGAGTGAATATACCACCAAATACACCTACGCACACACATACACATAAACTCTGTCCTTATCTCTCTCTTCCCATCCTAAAATGCTTTTAAATTCTTCTGAAAAACTTAAAGAGCTGCCTAGAGAGAGCTATAGTATTGTGTGGGTATGGATACCTGAGAGGGCCTCATTCTGGCATCGAGGGAATTCCTAACTTACAAGTCAGCCCCAAAGCAAATCTCGTAGAGAAAGAGTTCCCAATCAGCCTTCTCATTCAGGTACGTCCACGACATCAGAAACCCATACCAACGGACTGGTATGATCAATCCAGTCTTCTATTCCTAAATATGAACAAACAACTAAGGATTATCAGCCATATGAAGACAACAAGCGGCATCAAAGAAAAGAGTAAATAAACAAATAAAGCTGATCTTGATAAGCAGATAATTCAGGGAACATAAAGGACAGTTTAAAAATGCTAATAAGTGTTCCAGAGAGATCCTCGAATATATTACATGCCCTACCTGGCATTTGTTCGTCAGGCCTAGAAATCCAATGGTCCAAGTCATAAAGAATGAATTGACTCTATTCAACAAAAGGAAATAATTATTGTTGAAATAATGTTGAAAGAAATAATTATGTTGAAGGAGATCTGAATACTCCTTTCACAATTAAAAAAGGGTATTAAAAAAATAAAAATTTTACCCAAAACTAAATTGGTAGCAAATTAAAGTGTGCCCTGATTTTCGAGCAAATGGCATAGGAGAAAGGAAAATTCATTTGACTTGGTTGCATAGAACATAAGAAGGAAATGGAATCAAGCAGTTTTTTTTTTTTTTGCAGTAAATAGTATATATGTGATTATAATAATGTAAATGCTATTAGTTTCCTACATTTAGAACCAATCTATAGATAAAGCACAGAAGATGCTGATGGCAAAAAAAAAAAAGTTTATCTAAAGTGTTTATATTAATTTCCTATAATTTTTTAAATCGCTTTTCTATTGCTGGGTAACAAATTACTGAAATCTCAGCTCCTACAGGTCACCCTTAGGTCATCACCCTTAGGTCCTAGCCTTGTGGGTCTCTCACAACAAGGCACTTCTTTAATTCCACAGGAGCATCTCCCTCTAGCCTTACATAACATAACATAGCTACTGAAGTGATTCTCCCACTACATTTGCCACTATCCCATCATATTCACAAGTCCCATCCATACTCAATGGGAAAGGATTATCCACAAAATATACATGACAGGGGTGGAAATCTTAAGCATCATCTTAGAATTCTGCCTACTTCACTATACAAGGGACAGGATATTATGAGGATGGTGCAGGACCAGACAGTATTTCGTTCTGTTGTACATAGGGCCGCTATGAGTTGGAACCGACTCCACAGCACCTAACAACAACAGCTCTATTTAAAAGTGAGTATGGTCTGGGCTCAGTGGCTAGCTTCCAAAGGATAGAGTATGGAAAGGGGTAAAAGGTTACTTTTCTGTGGAGAACCCTGGCAACCACTAACTTAACCAAGTGATGAAAGCTAACATCACCAAGTGATGTCATGTAGCTATCATGTAATCCCTGATATAATGTGATATGAAAGTCACCTCATCTCAGTGACACTCTTCCCCAAATCCCATAACCCAGGTTTAATCATGAGAAAAATCAGAGGAAACCAAATTAAGGACATTCTACAAAATACCTGACCAGTACTCAAAACTGTCAAGGTCATTGAAAACAAAGAAAGACTAAGAAACTGTCACAGACCGGAGGATAATGAGGAGACAGGATGACTAAAGGAATGTGGTATCCTGGAAAGGATCCTGGAACAGAAAAGGAACATTAGCAAGAAAAATTAGTGAGATCTAAATAAAATCTGGACTTCAGTTAACAGTAATGCACTCATTTGTCTATGCCAAGAAATTTGGAAGACAACAACATGGCCAACCGACTGGAAGAGATCCATATTTGTACCCATCCAAAGAAAGGTGACCCAACAGAATATAGAAGTTATCAAACAATATCATTAATATCACACACAAGTAAAATTTTGCTGAAGGTCATTCAAAAATGGTTACAGCAGCACATCAACAGAGAACTGCCAGAAAGTCAAGCTGGATTCAGAAGAGGATGTGGAAGAAGTGATATCATTGCTGTTGTCAGATGGATCTTGGCTGAAAGCAGAGAATATCAGAAAGATACTTACCTCTGTTTTATCGCAGAGACTATGCAAAGACATTCAACTGTGTGGGTCATAACAAATTATGTATAATATTGCAAAGAATGGGGATTCCAGAACACTTAATTGTGTTCATGTGGAGCCTGTATTTAGGCCAAGAGGCAGTCATTCAAACAGAACAAGGGGATACTGAATGGTTTAAAATCAAGAAAGGTGCACATGAGGGTTGTATCTTTTTGCCATTACTTATTCAGGCTGTATGCTGAGCAAATAATCTGAGAAACTAGACTATATGAAGAAGAAAGTGGCATCAGGATTGGAAGAATACTCATTAACAATTTGCATTATGCAGATCACACAACCTTGCTTGCTGAAAGTGAAGAGGACTTGAAGCAGTTACTGATGAAGATCAAAGAACACAGCCTTCAGTATGGATAAAGCCTCAACATAAAGAAAATAAAAATCCTCACAACTGGACCAATAAGTAATATTATGATAAACAGAGAAAGGATTGAAGTTGTCAAGGATTTCATTTTACCTGGATTCACAATCAACACCCATGGAAGCAGCAGTCAAGAAATCAGACTACGCATTGCATTGGGCAAATCTGCTGCAAAAGGCCTCTTTAAAGAGTTAAAAAGCGAAGATGTCACTTTAAGGGCTAAGGTGCGCCTGACCCAAGCCATGGTGTTTTCAGTTGCTTCATATGCATGTGAAAGCTGGACAGTGAATAAGGAAGACCAAAGAAGAATGAATGCCTTTGAATTGTGATGTGGGCAAAGAATTATTGAATATATCATGGACTGCCAGAAGAATGACCAAATCTGCCTTGGAAGAAATACAGACAGAACGCTCCTTAGAAGCAAGGATGGCGAGACTTCATCTCACATTCTTTAGACAAATTATCAGACTTATTATCTGGAGAAAGACATCTTGCTTGGTAAAGGGGAGGATCAACGAAGGAAAGGAAGACCCTTAACCAGATAGATTGAAACAGTGGCTGCAACAATGGGCTTGAGCCTAACGATGATCATGAGGATGGTGCAGGACCAGGCAATGTTTCATTCCTTGTACATAGGGTTGCTATGAACCGACTTGGCTGCACCCAACAACAACAGCAATAACGCACCAATGTTGGTATCTTAGTTTTGACAAATGTACCCAGGTTATGTAAGATAATAACAGTAGGGAAAACTGTGATGTTTGTAACTTTTCTGTAAATCTAAAATTATTCCAATTTTTTTTTAAAGTTTACTATTTAAAAAAGTGATATCATGGATGATAAAAGTTCAGAGGGAGGAGAGGCTGAGACACTGGTCTTTCATCTGGCACAGCAGAGAGGCAGGGGAAACTGCTTAAAGCTGGCAGAGGAAAAAGAAAGGTGCTAGAGAATATATGCTAAGTCACAAATGTAGCCAACTGAAAAGTTAATTTAATAGTCATTTTGGAAGGAAGATGAGGAGAGACAAGCTGATGTCAGTGGGTATTTTTAAAGTTAATGAAAAAAAATCTACATAAGCATATCATTTATAGGAGTTAATTACCAGAAGTAGAAACTGTTCAAAAATGATTGGTTTTTCTTATATATTGCTGATAGCAATATAAAATGATATAATTGGTTTCAAAATCTGTCTGGCAATTTCTACTAGAGCTGTACACATGCACAGCCTATGAACCAGTAATGTCAGTCTTACTAATATAGCTAACGGAAATGTGTGCATATGTTCACCAAAAAAATGTGTACAAGACTGTTCATAGCAGCGCTATTCATCACACTCCAAAACTAAAGCAAAACAAATGGTCCATTAACTAAAGTGAATAAAAATTTTAATCAAGTTCAAAATCAAGCAAAACTAATCTATGGTATTAGAAGTCAGGATAGCATTTAACTTTGAGTACATAACATGCCTGGTAAGGTAGAGGGTCAGTGAAAAAGAGGAAGACCTTTGACGAGATGTACTGATGCAGTGGCTGCAACAATGCGCACAAACATAGCAATGATTGTGAGGATGGTGCAGGACTGGGCAGTATTTTGTTCTGTAATGCACAGGGACACTATGGGTGGGAATTGACCTGACAATATCTAACAAGAACAACAAGTAGCTGGGAAGGGACACAAGGGGGGTTCTGAGGAAGCAGTAATATTCTTTTTCTTGATGTACTAGTTACATGAATTTGGCCACAGTGTAAAATTCACTGCTGTGTTCAGGTATGACTGGTGTACATTTCTGGTCATATGTCAAAAAATAAAAAGGTGATTTTTTTGTTTGTTTTTGAGTTTTATTTTAGAGGTTGGCATTAGGAATGGGGGTGGGAAGGACTGGGGCAGTCACATTGTGCTTTTTATTACAGACCTTTTATATTATTTTGCTCCTTACACATGTATATACATTCATTTGAATTTTAAATTAAAGCCAGGTTTACCTTGTTTATTCTTTTATCTTAGCATAAAATATGTTGCTTACCAGATAGTAGGCACTCAATAAATAAATGTTGAATGAATGAGTGAGTGGTGGTCTGAGAATTACTGGAATCTCTGCAAATAAAGAGCTGTGAGAAAAACATGAAAAGATTTCAACAAAGAGCCAAAAATATATGAATGCATAATTAATTTGGAAAATAAACACTCAGATGTATTGGCCTTAGAAACATGAAGGGAGGCATAGACATGCATTAAAAGATAAGATGAACAGAATGCCTGAGTCTAACATACCCTGTCCTCATCTGTCCATTTGCTGCACTATGGTGGCTTGCATGCTGTTGTGATGGTGGTATTTCCAGTATCAGCACGGTTACCCATGGTGGACAAGTTTCAGTGGAGCTTTCAGACTAAGACTGGAAAGAAAACCTAGTGATCTCCTTCTGAAAATTAGCTAATGAAACTCTTCTAGATCACAACAGAATACTGTCAACATAGTGCTGGAGGATAAGCCCCCTAGCTTGGAAGGCACTCAAAATACGCAGTGGCTGCAGCAATGGATTCGAGCATACCAATGACAGTGAAGATGGCACAGGACCAGACAATGGTCTGTGTCTGCTCCTGTGCCATCAGTTGGAGCCAACACAATGGCAACTAATAACAAAGTATCCCGATTTCATGGCTTAAACAGGTCTAACCTTACCATGCGGTATTATGGGTTTAAAAATTCCCCAAATTTGTGTGTGGTTAAACATTGGGGCAAATTATAAAAGACAACTCCTCTCGGGTTCTTTAAAATAACAGAAATTCCTTTTTGCCATCAGTGGTCTAAAAGCAGCTCCACTTCATTGGGTAAATGGACCACAGACACTCTATCTGTGCCATGTCAGCCTACCCCTCACATATTATTTGGTTTAAAAATCTAGAAAAACTAGTGCATGTATTTTGATAGATTGCCCTAAAACACGCACTGTTCCTAAAGTTGGGTTGTCAGTGGGCTAGGGAAAAAAAAAAAAAAAAAAAACTTCTAGCTTTATTTCAGAGGTTTCTATCATAATACATCTCATTCTGACAACAGTAAATTACATCTATGTTCTGGTCTATCGTTCTTTCTTGGTCTTTGGCAGACGCGCAGCTTTGTTCATCCTGTACATATTCTATGTGAAATTATTCCAGACATTTGTTCACTGTCTACTGATTACCTTACGGATGAACACAGTTTATTTCAGTGACACCGATGTCCGGGAAGAGGGCCAGAAAACCAGGGTTCTACTCTGGCTTGGCACCTGTGTGTGAAAGCTTGGACAAGTCGCTTCATCTGTCTAAGCCTTTATTTCCTAAACAGTAAAATGAGAGAATTGACCCAACACTCTCCCTTTGTTAGTCTAAATGCCATGGCATATACTTTCATCACGAACGGTGAAACATGATTTTCTGTGGTACATGTGTCATGGTTTCACAGTATAATTAGCTTAATCTCCACCACTCATGTGAAAAAATTCTCTATTGTTGTTATGAAAGAATTTCTGTTTGCCTGATGACAGGCTGGGGGTCTTCATATTTTGAGAGGGAAAATGTAATGTCTCAGCCCCTGAGTAATCCAACTACTTCTGGGCTTGTTTTCCACTAAGACTTATGGCCCAAAAGTACACCTTTTAAGGGAGGAAAAGAAAATGTTACATAAGGCTGAGAATAAGACTAAAGAACTGACTTCTTTTGAACATTTTGGACTTCCAAATTTGGATTATAATTTGGAAGTTTTCTTTCCTTCTCATTTTTTTCTTTTTTTTTTTTTTCGTACTTTAGATGAAGGTTTACAGGGCAAATTTGTTTCTCAAAAAATTAATACACATATTGTTTGGTAACATTGTCAATCCCACGACACATCAACACTCTCCACTTCTCAACCTTGGGTTTCCCATTACCAGTTTTCCTGTCCCCTCCTGCCTTCTCGTCCTTGCCCTGGACTGATGTGCCCCTTTAGTCTCATTTCGTTGTATGGACTTGTCTAATCTTTGGCTGACGGGTGAACCTCACGAGTGACTTCATAACTGAGCTAAACGGGTATCTGGGGACCGTACTCTCAGGGTTTCTCCAGTCTGTCAGGCCAGTAAGTCTGGTCTTTTTTTCTGAGTTAGAATTTTGTTCTACATTTTTCTCCAGCTCTGTCCGGGATCCTTTATTTGTGATCCCTGTCAGAGTAGTTGGTGATAGCTGCCAGACATCATCTAGTTGTGCTGGACTCAGTTTGGTACACGTGGTCCATTAGTTCTTTGGACTAATCTTTCCCTTGTATCTTTGGTTTTCTTCATTTTCCCTTGCTCCAGATGGGGTGGGACCAGTGGAGTATCTTAGATGGCCACAAAAGCTTTTAAGAGCCCAGACACTACTCACCAAAGTAGGATGTGGAATATTTTCTTTATAAACTGCGTTATGCCAATTGAGCTAAATGTCCCCCACCCCTCAGCCTAGTAACTTGGTCCCTCAGGGAGTTTGGATGTGTCTATGAAGCTTCCATGACCTTGCCTTGGCCAAGCTGTGCTGACTTCCCCAGTATTGTGTACTGTCTCACCTTTCACCAAAGTTACCACTTATCTATGGTCTAGTTAGTGCTTTTCCCTCCCCATCCCTTGCCTCCCTAGAAACCATCAAAGATTGTTTCTTTCTGTGTATAAACCTTTTCGTGAGTTTTTATAATAGTGGTTTCATACAGTATTTGTTCTTTTGTGATTGCCTTCTCATTCTTTTAAGCAATCTATTTTAAGTCCTGGTGGTACAGTGGTTCAGCGCTGGGATGTTAAACAAAAGGTCAGCACTTCTATCCCATCAGCCCGCTCAGCGACAGAAAGATATGGCATTCTGATTTCGTAAAGATTACAGCCTAGGAAACTATGAGGCAGTTCTACTCTGTCCTATAGGGTCTCTGTGAGTTGGAATCAACTCGATGCAACAAGGCTTTTTATGTTATTAATCAGCATTGGCGATTTCATGGTAGAATTCTCACTTTCCCTGCAGGAGACCTAGTTAGATTGCCAGACAGTGCTCCTCATGTGCAGCTACCACTCATCTGTCAGTGGAGGCTTGCGTGTTGCTATGCTGCAGAACAGGTTTCTTTGGAGCTTCCAGCCTAAGATGGTCTAGGAAGAAAGGTCTGGCGATATACTTCTGAAAATCAGCCAGTGAAAACCCTATGAATCATCATGGAGATGGCGGAGGATCAAAGAGCAATCCATTGTGCCTGGGGTCACCATGAATCAGGGGCCAACTCAACACAGCTAACAACACTATTATCAATATATACGTAATTTTTAATCAACTATGAAATGTGCTATGACTAAATAATTGTGAGTCTGGGTAAATCTATGATTTCAAAAGTATGTTAGTCTAGGTGAAGTAACTGTCCTGGTCTCTCATAGCCTTCAAGGGGCAAGACTTAATCCAGTGCACTTTCCACTTGGCCATCTTAGTTTGTAGGTACTTGATACTTCCTAAATCAATCAACAAGTTTCTATTGAGGACCTACTACATGTTAGGCAATATGCTAAGCTCTGAATTAAAAACATATGTACTTAAAACTTCTAAGCCACAAAAAGACAACCTCCCCCCCCAAAAAATGGGCAATGGACTTAAATAGACATTCCACCAAAAAAGATATTGTTGTTGTTGTTGTTGTAGGTAGTTGTTATTGAGTTGATATTGACTCATGGTGACCTCAAGTGTGCAGAGTATGACTGTTCCATAGGATTTTCGAGGCTGTAACTTTTCAGAAGCAGATCCCTAGGCCTTTCTTCTGAGGAGACTCTAGGTGCGTTCAAACCACCAAATTTCAAGTTAATAGTCACGTGCATAACTGTTTATGCCACCCAGGGACCATAAAGAAGATATACAAATGGCTAATAAGCACATAGAAAAATGCTCAACCTCACTGTTGTTGCTGTGTGCCTTCAAGTTGATTCTGAAGCATAGAGATCCTATAGGACAGAGTAGAGTTGCCCCACATGGTTTCCAAGGCTGTAATCTTTACAGAAGCAGACTGCCCCATCTTTCTCCCACTGAGGGTTGGGTGGGTTCAAATTGTTGATCTTTCAGTTAGCAGCTGAGCACTTAACCATTGGGCCACCAGGGTTCCTTTCAATCTCATTAATCATTAGGAAAATGCAAATGAAAACCATGAGATAGCATCTCACACCTACCAGGACACTATTATCACGAAAAAAGGAAAATAACAAGTGTTGGCAAGAAAGAGGAGAAATTGGAACACTCACTCATCGCTGGTAGGGGTGTACAACGGCGCAGCCACTATAGAAAAGGATTTGGTGATTCCTCAAAGAGTTAAGCAGAATTACCATATGATTCAGCAATTCCACTTCTAGGCATATACCCAAAAGACTTGAAAGCAAGGGCTTAAACACATACTTGTATACCAATGTTCACTGCAACATTATTCACACTAACTAAAAGGTGGAAATAATCTAAGTGCCCGTCAACAGATAAACAAAATGTGGTGTATATATATAACGGAATATTATTCAGCTATAAAGAAAAATAAAGCTCTGATACATGTTACGACATGGGTGAGCTTAGAAAACATTTTATGGTGAGTAAAATAAGTCAGACACAAAAGGACAAATATTGTATCATCCCACATTTTTTAAACATCTACAAGAGGCAAATGCATACAGACAATAGTTTATTAGTGATTACCAGGAACCGGGGGAGACAGAACTGGGGAGTTATTACTTAGGGGTACTGAGTTTCTGTTTAGAAACTTTTTGAAATGGATAGTGGTGATGGTTGCATAATATGATGACGTAATTAATGTCCCTGAATTGTACACTTAAAAATGGTTAAAAGGCAAATGTTTTGTTATATGTATTTTTCCACAATAAATTTTTAAAAAATCTTGTTAAAAGTAGTTTCCCTTCCATTGCTCTCTCATCAGTAAATATTTTCAAAAGAAAACTATCCAGGGAAGAAAAATTACAAAGTACGTTTAGATGCACCAATGTATGATGAGTTTATAAAACAAATCTCTGGTGTTTCATTAGTTAGAACAGCTGTTTTCTTGCATTTTTTCCCCCAGCACATTTTTTCAACATGATACGTATGTCTCCACTGTCCTATGTCTCCATGATACAATAAACACAATATTCTTGCACAAAAATTTAAACAGTTGATGCAAAAATCATTACTTGAAAGAATCAATTTTTATACCAATTATAGGACAGATGGGAAACACACACATTATCTGTTCCTAAATTTGTATCCACATGTTTAATTTGCTTTAAAAAACTGTAAAGGGAAAAGAAAAGCAAAAAAAAAAAAAAAAGTATTCAGAGACATATTTCAGTGTCTATACACAATTACAATGTTTTTTAAATGACTTTCATACTATCAAAATATTAAGAAAAGATATTAAAGGTCAGAGTTGGTTAAATGGGGAAACAAATAGGCTCAGGGTGCTTGATTTTAGGGAAACCTCTCACTCCTCTGCCCAACAAATGTTTTCTGAATACCTGACACCCCTTACCAATAGCACAAAACCTTATTTTCACAAACGCAAAAACAAAACAAAACAAAAAAAACTCAGGAAGAGGTAAAACATTAACTTCTATTTGGAAGTTACTGTTAAAAATAACCACTGCCTCTGGGTGGGTGGACTCAAACATCTAACCTTTCGGTTAGCAGCCAAGTGCGTTTACCGTTTGTGCCACCAGGGGCTATAAGCAACTAAGAAAGGCAGGTTTGACAGCAGACAGAGGAAAGAGGTCCCACGGGCACTGGTGCAGAAGATAGAAATGGGCACTTCCACACAGGCAAAATGAGGAAGTGGAAGGGAGGGACCACCAAGTACACTTCATAACTCTACCCAAGGTGAAGTCATGACCATGCTTGCATCATTACTTCAAAAAAGAAAAAATGAACCAAAGCAGGTATTGTCAAGTTGAATCCAGCTCATAGCAACCCTAGGTGTGCAGAGTAGAACTGCTCCACGGGGTGTTCATGGCTGTGACCTTTTGGAAGCAGATAGTCAGGCGTTTCTTCTGAGGCATCTCTGGGTAGGTTCCAACGGCCACCCTTTTGGCTCGGAGTGCAACACTTACCCGTTTGTGCTATCATGGCTTCCAATCATCATTTAAGTAGGTTTAAAATGTTTCTTGAACTGGTATCCCAGGGTTCCCACAGATTTGTTTATGTGTGTATGTGTGTTTGTGTGTGTATTTGTGGGCCCCAAACTCTATAAAATTTTTCAATTTTATGTTTTCATTTTGATTACTGAAAACACTGAAAATTTCTCTTTTGAAGTGATATTTCCAATTGGAAGACATTTATAGAGAATAAAGTATTTAGTTCCTCAGGTTGGTATTTGTCAAACAGGGCTGTTTAGAGGTCTGTTAACAGTCTGAAAGATTTTTTTTCCCCTTGAGCATAAATTGCTCAAGTTTGAGAAACAAAGACTGAATACGAAAACCTGCAAAGAAAATAACTGTTCATTCTAGAGGGGACCTCATCATTTCTATTCAGTCTGAATCTATTAGCTTCAGAAAAGGAGAACGCAGAGGGTTTCTACAGCTCAGCAAGTAGAGCTTCAAGAAATGCTCAGTAAATAATCATGTAGAAGATTCAGAAACCCACCACAAGTATCTATTGAAGAGCTAGGCTAAAGAGAAATGTTTCTTCGGAGATTAGCTTGGAGACAATAACATCCCCATACTTACTGGAACATAAACCTGAAGGTGCTTATTCTGCCCTCAGAGTCCCTTGAGTGAGCCTGATAAAAATAGAGAATTGGCTCAATCCCAGATCTGCTGAATGACAATTTCTTAAGCAATCTGCTTTTTATTTAGCATCCCACCTGACTCTGCCGCACTTATAAGAGATTATTACCACTCAGGTTTAACAGGTAATTGTGCAACAACAGAGCACCTAGCCCTAGCCCTGGATAACCCTAATTCTTCCTCCCCGCTACTCCTACTCTCAGATGTGGCATATATTGAAAATGGTAGAAATGTCGGGTATGACTCAGGATTTCATTATGTTCTGGGTCAGAGCCTCTTGATGTATTTTCTTTTTCTCAAAATTCATCCCTAGTTCATATGACATATGTTTAAATAGAACAAATATTCTTTTTTTAACTAGTTAATTAAGTAACATTTACTTTTGATAATATAAAAAAGTATTAAAAAAAAAAAAACTGTTGCCATTAAGTCAATTCCGATTCATAGAAAGTATACTCACTGGAATAAGATTTGGAAAATACAGAAAAGCATGTGGAATAAAATAAAAGGCATGAAAGTTCAGACCCAACTAGAATGTAAGCTCCACAAAGATAGGGGTTTTTGCTTTGGACATTGCTATATCCGCGGTGCTTTGAATAGTGCTTTGCTTATAGTGTGGCCATCCAATAAACATTTGTTGAATATAATCAAAAAGTCAGTGATAGCCATTATTGATATTTTGACAAATTTCCTTTCAACCACTTCTATCCATCCATGTCGCCTCCCTCACAAATAATAAAATGTCCATTTATGTAAGTAACCCTTGATATTGCTTTCCTTAAGAGAAATTATACTACTTTAAAGAATATGAACATTTCAAAAGAAAAAAATTTACCAACTGCCCCCAAAAAGCTCGTACCAACTTATAAACCAATTTACACACCATGAATACTGTAGCAGACTGCCTTGTTTATTTATTATTATTTGGTGTGCTTTAGCAAGTAATGTCTAAGTATTGTAAAGTATTTCTTCCTTTTTTTACTTGCATTTTGTTTCATGCTATGGAAATTTGTATTACTTTTTTGGTAAATGTTTGGTAATTTCCTATTTGCCCATATTCCTGATGGAAAAGAATCTGCCATTCATTTTTAATTAATTGAATACAAGTTCTTTTTATTAAATACTGCAAAAATTTCCTGAGCTGATATACACCTTTTAATATTACAGAATTTTTTCTCATGTAAGATTTAATTGTTTTGTGACCAAACTTATTATTTTCTTATATTGTTTTTTAAACCCTGAGATAGTCTTAAAATTGTTGGAGGTTCATATCTACACATTATATATGGAGACGGTAGTGTAAATTAGAGCTCACGTTTGTTAAGATGTCTTTATTTTGGGAAAGAAAATGTAACTTATAGTACTTATAGTACTAAATATACTAATATACTAAATATACTGATATACTACAAGTACTTGTAGTACTTATAGTACTAAATATGAATAAATAAATGCATGAAGGAATAGGTATTCTCAACCTCTTACTTCTGTCATTTTACTATTGTAGATGAACTTTAAGACCAGTTTATTTTGTCAATTAACTTTCAAATGTGGTACCTTGAGAGAATTCAAATAATATATTTAGAGGCTATAGATATATAAGTTTACATTACTCTGAACTTAGCAGTTCACTTTGTCCATCATCATTTTTGGACAGTAAAATCAAGTATAATGAAAATGCAATTGAATTCAGCTAAAATTTGTTTTAAAAGAGACCAAAAGAATCAGCACTTTCTTGCTTTTAATGTGAATTAGAAAAAAAGGTTCAATTCATAAATAGTGAAAATTCACTTCAATTTTGATATTTAGGTGAAATAATACATATAAATTAATTTGTTACAGAGGGAATTTACAGAATTATCTCAGCATATTATTTTGTATAAAGAGTTTGTATTTCTTTGTTTTTAATAACCTGAGGTCACAGACCTACAGTAGAATTTACAGGAAAAAAAGAGCAATTGTCATATACTGCTTTGCCAAAAGTCTTTACCATATTAAATTTATTATGTTTCCTAGCATTACCTATATTGATACAGTTTCTTAGGCTGTTTTTTAAAAATAACAACATATATTTTAAGTAGCTAAAAATAAGAATTTAGTTTTACTATTGTGAGTAGAAAATTTCATTTAATTAAAAATAATCAAAACTCAAAGAAATTGAAACATAAGGTTTATTCTGAGCAATTATTCTATATGCATATAAAGGGACAATTCTGATTCCAATAAAAAGCAAATGGCTCAAAGTAGGCTAGTTACAATGAAGCTTTTAAAGAGAAGAGGAAGGAGAATAGAAGATCAACGACTGGCTCATCATAACATGATTCATTGAACCCTGCCTTCCCCCTTTTACTGAGATCAACTAATATAAGGTCACAAGGTTGTCTCTAGCCCTCCACCCACCTGCAGTCAGGATGCCTTTTGAAATTTAAAACTAAGTAAACCTGGCTTAGAAGAGGAAAGAAAACATTAGCAACTTTGAGTGATTTAGTAGGGTTAATTTTGGGTCAGGAATATTTATGGTTAATATTTGGTTTTGTGGGTAAGGAAAACCTTAAAATCAAAGTAAGATGTCTGTTATTAATTTTTCTCTTTGACCATTTTTATTATATACCTGTATTGCATTATTGAATATGAACAGGAAATACGGTATGAGTTTTGCTTTAGAATTGCTTAGATTGATGAGAATTTCCCTTCTGAGTAGATAAGTGCTTTGAGGTAGGACCATACCTTGTAAGTCTTCATCCTCAGTGGCTAGGAATTTAGCTGACAGGTAGAAATCACTCAAATCACTGTTGAAAAAATGAATCTGCAGAGAGAACCATGGTTGGAAACAAAAAAGTTAGCCCTGTGTAGTCCAGTTTTAATTAGATTTCTGACTAGTTATAATAAAGGAAAGTAAACAATCAGGTTAGTAAACACTACCAAATACTAACAATTGGGTCTGATTAGCATAACCCTCAGTAAAAAAATGAAACTTTATTGCAGTTGCCTATTTACTTACTGATCTTCCTCACTAGGGGAAAAGTTCCTTATGCAGCCTTCTCAGTATTCACAGTGCAGAGCTGCCTCTAAATATAAATATTCATTGAATTATGCACCCATGAAGGACATAAGGAAACACTGGTGGCATAGTGGTTAAGTGCTACGGCTGCTAACCAAGAGGTCGGCAGTTCAAATCCACCAGATGCTCCTTGGAAACTCTACGGGGCAGTTCTACTCTTTCCTACAGGGCTGCTGTGAGTCAGAATCGACTCGACGGCAGTGGGTTTGGTTTTTTGGTTTGGTTAAAGGACATAAATAAGTAGCTTAAAATTCTCTCAGGAAGTTGTATCAAAAAGTACCTGCTGATTACCAGCTAAAAATATTATGCATGCTGATTCAAAAATAGTTAAATTATGATTTGTAAATTCACATTTTTATAATCGATAAATAATGAGTTCTCTTTTTTTATATCTTGGTTTGGCATTGGTTTATTTTTTTATTGTGTTCTAGGTGAAAGTTTATGGTGCAAATTGGTTTTTCATTCAAAAGTTTATGCACAAATTGTTTTGTGATATTGGTTGCAATCCCCTGCAATGTGTCAGTACTCTCCCCTTTTCCCTTTCTATCACGGGTTCCTTGTGTCCATTCATCCAGGTTTCCTGTCCCTTCCTGCTTTCTCTTCTTTGTTTTTGGGCAGAAGCTGCCCATTTGGTATTGTATACTTGACTGAACTAAGAAGCATGTTCCTCACCTGTGTTGTTTGTTTTATAGGTCTGTGTAATCTTTGGCTGAAAGGTGGACTCAGCAGTGGCTTTAGTTCTGAGTTAGCAAGGTGTCTAGGGGCCATAATCTCAGGGGTTCAGCTCAGTTTATTTGAGGCTACCAGACCGTAAATCTTCAGTTACCAAATAAACTGCTTCACATCGAAGCTGTGGGAGAAATCTGAGAGGCATTAATGCAGCTTGGTTAGGAAGACACAGATGTTGACTGAACAGATTACTGCTTTAGAAGGTAAATCTCATATACAAAATGTGGAGAATGGATGAGCCTTCTTTTTTTGTTGTTTAATTTCTCATACAAAAAATTGATATACACATTGTTATGTGACATTAGTTGCAATTCCTATAATGTGACAGCACACTCCCCCTTTCCATCTTGGGTTTCTTGTATCCATTCAACCAATTCCTGTCCCTTCCTGCCTTCTCATCCTGCCTCTGGACAGAAGCTGTCCATTTGATCTTGTGTATCTGCTTGAGAGATAACTTCAAAGATTGCATTTACTGGAAAATTCTAGATTTCTAACTAAACATTCACAATCTCTCAATATATCTCGCCATCTAAGGTTCGTCACAATGGACACAAAAGATATATGCCTTTCCACAATCAGAGAGAACAGAACACCAGGTAAAAAAATGTAAGAAACTATTATTAAAATAGACTCCAAAAGGACTGTTAAAAACACCTCAGTAAGAAGAGATTCAGTAGTTTCATATTCTTCAGATGGTTTCTTGGTTATCTGATCCATTTTTATAAAGTGAAAGTTGAGATATCACCAGAGTGTAAGCTCCACAAAGGCAGGGATTTCATCTATCCTGTTCATAGATAAATGTTTAGTGTAACCTGTGTGCATTAAAAAAAAAAAAAAAAAGGCTGTGGGCAGTAGAGCCTGACTCATGGTGACCCATATGTATTGGAGTAGAACTGTACTCGGTAGAGTTTTCAGTGGCTGATTTTGGGGGAGCAAATCATCAGACCTTTCTTTTGAGGTGTTTCCAGGTGGACTCCAGTCACCAACCTTTGGTTACCAGCTAAGCACGAACTGTTTGTGCCACCCAGGGACAGCTATCACAATATTCATTTAATATTGGAAGTCTAAGGTATTCCAGAAAGGAGCAGATTTGAATATGTATAAGTATTTGGACGAGAGCCAACCCTGGAGTTCTTTGATTAACTTTTCTATACACGAGGACTTATGGGGAGGTTCAACAAGGAAACACGAAGCAGTTCAGAAAGCCCTATTCCACGGTGTGCCCTGAGCGGGTGCCACAGAGCTTCTGGCGCAGGTGTTCTGGGAATAGACTATAAGCGTGCTAGAGCCAGATGTGCTTTTACTGAGATATAGATCTTCCAGACCTCGGCACAACCATAGCTTTTGAACAGTTTGCTTCTCCTGGGCAAGCTTTGTCCGTTTGCTTCAGAGGGCTCTATGTTGTTGTTGTTAGGTGCTGTGGAGTTGATTTTGACTCATAGTGACCCCATGCGATAGAGTAGAACTGCCTCATAGGGTTTTCTAGGCTGTAATCTTTACAGAAGCAGAGCCTCTGAGTGGGCTTGAACCATCAACCTTTTGGTTAGCAGCCTAGTGTTTAACTGTTGGGCCACCAGCGCTCCTTAAAAGACTCTATAGGTATTAGTTCTTCTTTTTTATTTCTGCCATTGCCCTATATGATGCAGATAAATGAGGCTCTTAGTACTTGAGTAACAGATGTGGCCTGCTGGCCACTTTGACCAAAGAATCTTAGTATGAATCTTTGGGTACATCTGATTGCGAACCTATCCACATGAATTAGGTCTCCAGTATGCCCCACAAAGCTGAATAAACTGAATGGCTCAACTGAATTGTTTAGTTGTCTGGGGAGAAAAACAACAACAACAACAACAAAAACTTAATTTTCACAACAATCAGTATCATTTGGCTTGTTGTGGATACTTCTGGTCTTGATAGTAAAGCCTATTTCATATGACTGGAAGGCATACAACTATTTCATTAAAAATATATGTTAAAAGACTGTTCTAATTCAGGCAAAAGTTCGAGAAAGGGGAGTCAAGGTCCTGATGTACACCACTTGAGATGAAAATCTGTCTGAAGACCTGCCTTGTAGGAGCAACAGGCTTTGAGAAGTACTGACAGCCAACATTGCTCTCAACATGAACAGCATGAAAGCTGTTATCTCCTTTTTACAGATGAAGAAAGTCAAGTTCATGTGGGTAAAGGTGATATTTCATTTATTCGAGGTGGTGTTTATGTTCCCTCAGGTAAGACACTTGCTCAGGTAAGACACTTGGTTGACTGAGCCAGTTTTTTGGCTGATGGTGGGTCCATGTTTGGGAGTCTGGACCAACGATTCTGCCCTTTCTTTCACTAGAAGTATCTATTGAGCTCTGTGAAAACAAGTAAATGTAGATGGATCCAAGCATCCTTATTTTTTTAAGAGCGCCCCAGATGATTTTTCTGTAAAGATAGATTGGGAACCACAGACTAAAAGGCTGCCCATTTAAAAACTAGGGCAGGCTAACTTAAGTCTACAGTAGTGGTAGCTGAAGAGTTAATAAGTATAAATAATCAGAAAACATTCAGATCCAGAATAAAGGGGGTAACACAGTGTTGGTAGCAGGCAAAATTCTCTCAGTGCCTTTTTCAGTCTGAAGTGATTATCACATGACTCTACAGTAGAGAGATTTACTGGCTGAAGACAAGTTCATAAAACTGGAAAATGAGGAAAATTACATTAATCAGTCGATTTCAACCCTAGCAGCATATTACACTCACTTTGGGACAACTTTAAAAAATACTAATGTCCAGACTCACTGTAGATCAATTAAGCCTCCTCGGCTAAGCCTGCGTATGGGTACCTTTTTGAAGCTCTGGTGATTCCACGGTAGCTAGCAGTGGTTGAGAGCCGCTGTCCCAAGATTTCAAACCGAGGTTCAATCTGTCACTTAATGATTATTAGGCAACACTTCACAAACTTTAACATTCACAGGAATCACCTGCAGAGTTTGTTAAAAACGCAGATTCTGTCTCAGTAGGCCTGAGATACAGCTTGAGATTCTGCATTTCCCACAAGCCTGACGTTGATGCTGTTGGTTTGAGGATCATACTGAGTATCAAGGTCTGAGGGCACTGGTTCTTAAATGTGGCTGCACATTGGAATCACCTGGGAAGTTGGTTTGGGAAGTTTAAAATAATATCAGTGTCTGGGTCCCACCCCTGGAGATTCTGATTTCATTGGTTTTAGAGTGTGGCCTAGGCATCAGTATTTTTAAAAGCTCTTCAGGTGATTCTAATAGGTAGCAAAGTTTGAGAGCACTGCCATAGGGAGCTTATATACATTGAAGTAGCAAAGAACAATTAGTAAGCCATGAAAGAGGAGAGCATTATTATGGAATTATTCTGCAAGGGCCATTTAATTCAGAGCAACTCTTGGAGCTGATGGGCCAAATCTACAGACAGGACTCATGGCTACAGAGTGACATCTAAAAGTTGGAATTTCCAGTTTCTCTAGAAGATTTGGAAACTGCTACCACTGGGTCTGCATTCCCTTGTGGCAGCAATCAGGTGGCTCTGAGTAGGGGCTGCCTGTTTAGAAAGTACCTGCACTCTTCAGTGTGCCAGGCCCTACCTACCCATTTGATTTACTTGTACTACCTGCCTGACACCTATGGGCAAATGAGTTTAAGGCTCTGGGCTATACAATGCCTGTTGCACATTGACTCCAGATCACTTGGCAGGACTAGCAACTCAAACACATTCGCTCCCAGCATAATTGTCTTTAATCATGATAAAAAAAAAATCATGATAGACTGTACATAAAATGAATAATTAGCTAACTCAACAGAATTTTTAGACATTGCCCTGGTGTATGTATTAATGAACTGACCTTCCCCACAGCTGATATTCAGGAATATTCAAGGCTACACAGCAACGGGCAGAGGCCATAAAAGAGTTCAGACATCTCAACTCCCAGCCCAGTACTCCAGGTATTTAAACCTCTGTGCTTCAGGATAGTAATAGGAACTAGCTGACAGGTTATGAGAATTAAATTAGAAAATATACATAGTGCACTCTTCAAAATGCCTAGCTCATAGGAAGTACTCAATATCAAGCGGCTATTACTATTACCTATTCTGTACTCTCGCCCTTCACCTGTGCATAGTAGCTGAGTATGCCCAGTGCAGATTGAGCATTTCTTTTTAGATAGCCAGACTTTAATAAGCTCCTTCAAGAGCCTACATGCTTGGAGTAAAATTTCTATTCTGTTTAAAGAAAAGGCCAGGTTAATACATTAAACCAACTAAACCAACCAAACCAACCAACCAACAAAGAAAAAACAAACAAGCAAGCAAACATTACCTACCAAGAATAAAAAGGAAATGGCTCAGGACTTAAAAAGCCCCAATTCATCAGGGTAAAATGTAATCCGACATTTCCTAATTGTGTCCAGTACCTGTCTTTCTACTTAGCATCCTGTGTAGCCTTTGTTTTGTCTCTCTCACCAGACTGACTTTCTTCAAAGGCAATAGTTCTCTCTTCTCTAGACTGTCCTTAGTGATAAGTTTTCACAAGGTAGGTGATCAATAAAGAGGTACTGAAGGAATGAACAAATGAAGCCCAATATAATCATTCCAGAGAGCTCTTAGTAGCTCAGGTTTGCTTGCATTATATATATGTGTTAAAATGCTTCAAAGCCTATGCCACCACAGTCTATCAGTGCCAGAACATTCTGTGTTTTTGGATGATGTTAATATAAATAAATCCCTGTACACATGGAATGATGTATTTCTACATTCAAATTAGCCAAAAATAGAGTTTATTCCTGTAGAATCCAAATTTTAAAAATCAATGACAATAACATGCTTGCTGGTTTTTCCAGATCTGTGTTTTGCTATTTTGCCACTTTGTATGGATTGAAATCATTTAACACTTTTCCCTCTAAAGTACCTTTCGTATTTTTATTAGATCTATCAATAGAGTAGAAGTTTGCAAGGGGTAAAAGGGAGATGCTAAGAATATTTTAAGAAGTTTTCAACAAATTAATTTAAACATAGTACTATTTAGCAAATTTATATATTCACAGAAATCATTCCAGTTATCTAAAATAAAATCTATAAAATTTTATTTAAAAAAAACAATGAGCTTTTATTCACTTGTTCCTGAAAAAATTATCTCATATAATGCAGCAAATCTAAAACATCTATAAAGCTGTCCCAGACATTCCATAAAGATGATAATTCTTAAAATTTTTCCAACATCCTCATACCTTGGCCAATTTTTTTTTTCATGGTTATCAAATAAAGAAAATGAGGCAAAATTTCTTAAAGTCATGCATTTACAAATGTGTTTGCATTTTCTAAAATATAGTTCTCATAACATTACAAAGGATATCCTTGATTGAACAGCTATGATCCATCTTCTCTTCAAAGAATCCATTTACACTTGAGAGTAATCGGTCATATTGTGTTTTTGTTATTTGGTTATGTAAAAATCCACTGGGGCTCAATTTTTAGCCCTAGGCAAGTTCTAAATCTCATTTTAAATGAAGGTTTTCAGAAAAGTAGAAACTGCTTAGTATCTGGATGGAAGGGTAGATATTTTCTAAGTCATCTAACTACCTCATTTCCTGTATGAGAGAACCTAGAGGTATCTCAGAAGGGCATGTTGAATGTTGCTGCAGAGCTAGGATCAGGACACTACTTAGACCTTACCTTTCTACTACAGTGTATTGCATCTGTCTGTTAGGAGACACAATCCTCCCTGAGCTTCTTGTGTTCCTATATTTCTTGCTGTGTGTGCCAAGACTTCAAGACCCTGACCATTCTTTTACCCAGGCCATTTCTCAGTGTTGTTTGTACAGCTGGTAACCTTGAGAGATGAGGTAACGGTCCCCTGTAGACAAACAGCAGTCTTGCTTAATATTTGCTAAAAAAGCTCAGTGTAAACTCACTAGAAGTATGGCATCCACGTGGCCCACCCTGCATTATCCTTGTGGGACTTGGGGACAAGGGGAATTGATGCAAATATGCTGGTGTTCATGCTGCTTGCAGTGCTGGGAGTAATAAAGCTCTTTGTTTTTGATCTAGTAATTTCATGTCTTCTGCCAGCATTCATGAAACAGTGACAGGCTAACTTATTAACTTGTAAGAAGAAATCAAATCCTAGATGCAATGCTGTCCAATTTTTGCTCGCAAATTCATGTTTACAGGTTATTATCATAGCACTTGATTTGATTCAACTACTATGAACAGACTGATCCATATAAAAAGGAAATAAAGGCTATGGTATATGTGTGTTTCCATTACTCTATATTCTAATAAGCTATTATGCTAACTTTGGTCATAATCATTCATGTCCCTGAAGAATTTATACTTGACTGACCTTAAAGTTGACTAATACATTCAGATATTTAAAAGAGCTGACGATTTTTGTTTTTGGATAAGTATAGAGTTACTCTGAAAGTAAAAATAAAATATGCAGAAAATAATTCAAAGTCAATGAGTATTTATCATAGATAAAATACCCTTCTATTTATCTCCCAATGATTTGAATAAAGAGGTTGGGTGAGCTGACAAAAACGTTTCCGGCTGTGAAAACTGCATTTTTGAATGCAAATCTAATGCACTTAAATGACCCGTAAACCAGTTGCTATCAAGTCGATTCTGACTCATAGCGACCCTACAGGACAGAGTAGAACTGCCCCATAGAGTTTCCAAGGAGCGCCTGGTGAATTCGAGCTGCTGACCTTTTGGTTAGCAGCTGTAGCTCTTAACCACTACGCCACCAAGGTTTCCCCACTTGAATGAAGATTCTTAAAATATTTAAAAAGAGTGAGATAGTTATCACTTAATGGAACTTGTATGTCTCTCAATGACCTCTCTAAAGAAATGAACTATATAACTGAGAGTACAGAGAGGATTATCTATATAGAGAGAGAGAAAAAGAAAAAAACCTTGGGAATAAAGAGCTTCCATTTGCCACAAATGCCTCATGACTTGCTCAGAGGTTTCCCTAGTGCTTCACATGGTGTCTGGCTCACAGGACAGAGGGAGTGTGTATAACGGTTAAAGGTACAGTCTCTAAATTCCAGGTTAAAATCTGAAGTTAGAATCTCAGCCTCTCCACTTAGAACCAACTGGAAACCTGTGCACAAGTTACTTATTCACCCCATGTTACATCGCAGAGTTGTTACGAGATTACTTGAGTTAATAGATATAGAGTATTTAGGTAACCTGGCCCATAGTAAATACCCAGTGAGCATTATTTAATATCCTGGGCACTCAGGAAACAACTTTTGTATTCCAATCACCAGTAATTATCAATGCATCCTGATTGCATTTCGATCAATTGCAGTCTGTAGAAGCTGGCAAAAAATATTCAATTTCTTCATCTTTGGTCTTAGTGGTTGGTACGTAAATTTGAATAATAGTCATATTAACTGGTCTTCCTTGTACCCGTATGGATATTATCCTATCACTGACAGCACTGTACTTCAGGATAGATCTTGATATGTTCTTTTCGATGACAAATACAACACCATTCTTCTTCAAGTTGTCATTCTTGACATAGTAGACCATATGACTGTCCGATTCAAAATGGTCAATACCAGTCCGTTTCAGATCACTAACGCCTAGGATATCGATGTTTATGTGTTTCATTTCACTTGTGACAATTTCCAATTTTCCAAGATTCATACTTCATACATTCCAGGTTCCAATTATTAATGGATGTTTGCAACTGTTTCTTCTCATTTTGAGTCATGCCACATCAGCAATGAAGGTCTTGGAAGCTTAACTCCAACCATGTTATTAAGGTCAACTCTACTTTGAGAAGGCAGCTCTTCCCTAGTTATCTTTTGAGTGCTTTCCACCTGAGGGGCTCATCTTCCAGCACTGTATCAGACAATGTTCCGCTGCTATTCATAAGGTTTTCACTGGCTAATACCTTTCAGAAGTAGACTGCGGGGTCCTTCTTTCTAGTCTGTCTTAGTCTCGCAGCTCAGCTGAAACCTGTCTGCTGTGGGTGATGCTGTGTATTTGAATACCAGTGGCATAGCTTCCAGCATCACAGAAACACACAAGCTCCCACAGTATGACAAACTGACAGATGCCTGGGGGAAAGTTGGAAACCAAGAGGAAGGATGAGTAGTTGGAAACCATGGCCTTGGTGATAGAACAGATGCCAGAGATTGTATGATAGAATTCTGTAAGACTTCATCACAAATACTTTTTTCCAACAACATAAACGGCGAATATATAAGTGGACCTTGTCAGATGGATACACAGGAATCAAATCGACTACATCTGTGGAAAGAGACGATGGAAAACCTCAGTATCATTAGACAGAACAAGACCAGGGGCCTACTGGGGAATAGATCATTAATTGCTCATAAGCAAGTTCAAGTTGAAGCTGAAGAAAATTAGAACAAGTCCACAAGAACAAAAGTATGACCATGAGTACATCACCTAATTTAGAAACCATGTGAAGAACAGATTTGATACATTGAACTCTAATGACCAAAGACCAGGAGAGTTGTGGAATGACATCAAGGGCATCATACATGAAGAAAGCAAGAGGTCATTAAAAAAGAGAAGAAAGACCAAAATTGATGTCAGAGGAGACTCTGAAACTTGCTCTTGAGTGTCAAGTAGCTAAAGCAAAAGGAGAAATGATGAAGTAAAAAAGCTGAACAGAAGACTTCAGAGTGCGGCTTGGGAAGACAAAGTAAAGATTATGATGAAATGTGCAAAGAACTAGAGTTAAAAAACCAAAACAGAAAAAACATGCTTGGCATTTCTTAAGCTGAAAGAACTGAAGAAAAAATTCAAGCCTTGAGTTGCAATAATGAAGGATTCTACAGGGAAAATATTAAATGATGCAGGAAGCATCAAAAGAAGATGGACAGAATACACGGAGTCACTGTACCAAAAAGAACTGGTCCACATTCAATCATTTCAGGAGGTAGCATATGATCAGGAACCAATGGTACTGAAGAGGTCCAAGCTGCACTGAAGGCACTGGTGAAAAATGAGGTTCCAGGAATTTATGGAATACCAGTTGAGATGTTTCAACAAACAGATGCAGCACTCACTCATCTATGCCAAGAAATTTGGAAGATAGCTACCTGGCCAACTGACTGGAAGAAATCCATATTTTTGCCTATTTCAAGGAAAAATGATTCAACTGAATGCAGAAATTACTGAACAGTATGGGCAAGCAAAATTTGAAGATCATCCAAAAGCAGTTACAGCAGTACATTGACAGGGAACTGCCAGAAATTAAGCTGGATTCAGAGGAGGACGTGGAACCAGGGATATCATTGCTGATGTCAGATAGATGCTCGCTGAAAGCAGAGAATACCGGAGAGATGTTTACCTGTGTTTTATTGACTATGCAAAAGCACTCGACTGTGTGGATCGTAATAAATTATGGATAACATTGCAAAGAATGGGAACTCTAGAACACTTAATTGTGCTCATGCTGAACCTGTACATAGATCAAGAGGCAGTTGTTTGAACAGAACAAAGGGATACTGCATGGTTTAAAGTCAAGAAAGGTATGCATCAGGGTTGTATTCTTTCATCACACTTATTCCATCTGTATGCTGAGCAAATAATCCAAGAAGCTGGACTATATGAAGAAGAATGGGGCATCAGGATTGGAGGAAGACTCATTAACAACCTGCATTATGCAGATGACACAAACTTGCTTGCTGAAAGTAAAGAAGTCGTGAAGCACTTAATGATGAAGATCAAAGACCGCAGCCTTCAGTATGGATTACACCTCAACATAAAGAAAACAAAAATCCTCACCAATGGACCAATAAGCAACATCATGATAAACAGATAAAAGACTGAAGTTCTCAAGGATTTCATTTTACTTGGATCCACAATCAATGCCCATGGAAGCAGAAGTCAAGAAATCAAATGATGCATTGCATTGGGCAAATCTGCTGTAAAAGATCTCTTAAAAGTGTTAAAAAGCAAAGATGTCACCTTGAAGACTGAAGGTGCGCCTGACCTAAGCCATGGTGTTTTCAGTCACCTCATTTGCATGTGAAAGCTGGACAATAAAGAAGACTGAAGAAGAATCAATTCCTTTGAATTAAGGTGTTGGCAAAGAATGTTGAATATACCATGGCCTGCTGAAAGAATGAACAGATCTGTCTTGGAAGAAGTACAGCCAGAACACTCCTTAGAAGCAAGGATGGCGAGACTATGTCTCACATACTTTGGACATGTTATCAGGAGGGATCAGTCCCTAGAGAAGGACATAATGCTTGGTAAAGTAGAGGGTCAGCAAAAAAGATGAAGGCCCTCAAGGAGATGCATTAACACAGTGGCTGCAACAATTGGCTCAAGCCTAACGATTGTGAGGATGGTGCAGGATCAGGCAGTGTTTCATTCTGTTGTACGTAGGGTTGCTATGAGTCGGAACAGACTTAACGGCACCTAGCAACAACATACTTGCATACACATATAAACACACATATATATGTATGTATTTTGCATGCATGCCTGTGTGTACCATGTTATATATAAACCTAACTATATATAAATTGCTAAATCCAATATTGAAATTTGTGGACATCATAGGATAGGGGGTATTTAAGTTTTTCCAAATCTTACAGAAGAATGAAACACTTATTGGTACTACAAACAATACAACCAAAGAAATGCTAACATTTAGGTAGTGGCTAACAACTTATGTTTACATTCTTCAATCATATGGTCCATGTATCCATCTAGTCCTTTTTTTCCTTCTAGGGACTTAATTTCTTGGAAAAGCTTCCTTATTTCCAACATTTTTATTTATAAAGTATTCCATATTTTTAGTTGGGGCTTCCAAGCAGGCCATTTTAAAAGCACAGGAGGCATTTTCCAGGAGCTGCATGCATGTATTCAATACATACTAACAGTGACTGTTTGTGTATTAACTATGGGTTCTGAGACACATCACCTCTCATCTCTTGCATTTACTGTCTGAAGTGGGAGGAACAATTCAACAAGGAAGCAGCTGCAAGGACAATGAACAAATCCGAAGCCAAGTGACTTTTAGAGTTGAATAGTAAAATACACTCTGCAAGTAACAATTATATAAAGAAAGGAAGATTCAGATATGACAGGTGTGCTCTACGTTGACTATTTTCTGCAATGAAAAATAACAAAAAGCTACCCTTACAATGAAAAATGGTATATTATTAACACAAGGAACTACAAGACATACATTTTCCTTCTCCATCTCCTCTTTCTCTGGAAGCAAATTAATAGGGGCTACTTGAGGTGCAAAAGACAGGTTTATTTTACTCTCATAATGGTATCCTGCTTCTTGTTTTCTTTGTCCTTTTCTTCATTGTTAGAAAGCAACCACAATAAAAGCATCAGAATAGCAATGTACTTACACACACGAGCCCATCTGTTAGGCCTTTTTTCTTTATGGTCAGTGATTCCATGAGTTAAGATAGGTAGATGATCTTACAATAATTGTATATATTTATCATGGAATGAACTAAGAATCCATGGGTTTATTTAATTCAATAAGTCTGACTGTTGAAAAAACCTAATTTCACTAGGAAAAGAAATGTACATCATTGTCTTGCTAGTAAAGAGTCAGAAATATCATCTTTCTACTCTTGGATGCAAGATACTTGGCACATAAATCTTTCTTCCTTTCCTATGACCTAATAGGTGTTTAAGGGAAGACCATAATTAGATGCTCTTCATTATTCAAGAACAAAGTAGACATTTATTTGTGAAATAAAACATCTTATGAGCCAAGAAGCAAGCAGACCCTAAGAGGCTACTCTAATCTTCCCATTCACTCAAAAATATTTGAGTGCATCTCTTGTAACAGATGCAAGTCTTAGGAGCTGAGGAGGCAGATAGAGCAGGGAACAAAATACACAAAAATCTTCATCCTCGGGAAACTTACATTTAGTACAGACAGAAAATTTTTAAATAAAATCTATATTAGGTTAGATACCACCAAATGGTATTAAAAAAAAAAAGTAAGAAAGAAAGGTAGAGAATATATAAGTGGTGACAAGGAAAAAATAATGCAAATTTAAGCATGGTAGGCTGGAAAATCATCACTGCAAAGGTAGTTGAGTAAGAACATGAAGGAAGTGAGCATGTGGATATTTAGGGGAAGAGCAGGTGAAGCAGAGGGGACAGGAACCTAGATTAGTATTTGACTGAATGAGTGGGGATGACAGCCTAGCAAGACTGACACACAAACACTGTCCATCACAGGAACGACAGTGAGTCCTGTGAGAGCAGGAGCTCGATAGGACTGCCTTGGTTTTCCGGGTCTCTCAAGTTTTCCACCTTTGACTGGATGCAGTCTTAACACTTTTCTATCGTTCTCTATTAGTGGAAAATAAATATTTGAGTTTTCCCTGACAGGTTTTCACCTTACACAAGTTCCTGCTTTTGCAAGTTTTACTGTATTATTCAAAAGCAATCTCAGAGATTAGACACATACTTTGACAGCAAAATTTAACTTCTACTCCTGTGCTTAAGTCATTTTCTCCTCTGTATCAGCTTCCAAACTGGTGACTTCCACATGCATAGTTTTGTCCCTAAAAGAAAGTAACCTTCTTGTTTACAGTATTTGTTGTCTTTTGATCGTGACAGACCCTGCACCACCTGTCCTACCACCCCTTACCTGTTTGACTGGTTCTGTTATCTGTTGCTGTGGAACAAACTATTGTGAAACTTAGTGACTTAAAACAAGCACTTACAGCACATGATTTTGTGGGTCAAGAATTCAGGCAGAACTTTCTGACTCTTGTACTGCACATGGCATTGACTGAGGTAACTTGATGTTCAGCTGATGACTGGGCAAGTCTGGAGGGTTGAAGCTGGCTTTACTTACATGCCTGGAGCCTTGGCAGGGATGGCTGCAAGATTGGGCTCAGCTAGTTGCTCTTTCTCTCCATATGATCTCAGGGCTTCCCCCCATGGTTTCTCCCACACGGTAGTCAGGCCTCTTAAATGGTGACTCAGGGCTCCAGGAGATCAAGGCAAAAGTTGCTGGTCCTCTTAAAGACGAGGCCGGAGCTGCCATCCTATCATTTCCACCATGCTGTATGCACAGCAGTCACAGGCCAGCCCAGATTCATAGGAAGGGACAGAGTCCCAGTTCTTGACGTGAGGACTGTTCAAGAATTTGTAGCCATTTGTAATTTGCCACACTAAACTTATCTCTAGTACCCTTCACTTTACCCCTGGTACATTCCAGCCTCTGCTCTTCCGTAAACATCTCAGGCATGCTTCTACCTCAGGACCTTTGCACTTGTGTATTGCTGTGAAGGTCATTTTGTAGATGTGATTAACATTCACAGTCGATTTAAAGTAAAGGAGATTATTTTAGATAATCTGGATAGGCCTGATTCAATCCCTTGAAAATTGTTAAGAGCAAAACTGAGGCTTCCTAGAAGAAATTCTGCCCATGGACTGCAGCTTCAGCTCCTGCATGGAAGTTCCAGCCTGCCCTTCCTGAAGCCTGCCCTACAGGTTTCAGACTGTCTAGCCTGACACCCTCATCACCAAAGCCAATTCCTTGCAATGAACCCTTTAATATGTATCTCCTACTGGTCGTTCCTCTGGTTGAACTATGACTGATACAATTTCTGAAGGACAATTGTGGGAGAGCAAGGGATGAGGAGACCCCTGATAATCTGTTGTTGTTAGATGCCTTTGAGTTGGTTCCGACTCATAGAGACCCTATGTACAACAGAGTGAAACGCTGCCCAGGACTGTGCCATCCTCAATTGGTTGCTATATTTGAGCCCATTGTTGCATCCACTGTGTCAATCCATTTCGTTGAGCATCTTCCTCTTTTCCACTGACCCTCTACTTTACCGTACATTCTGTCCATCGCTAAGGACTAGTCCCTCCTGATAACAGGTCCAAAGGACTTAAGAGGAAGTCTTGCCATTCTCGCTTCTAAGGAGCATTCTAGCTGTTCTTTTTCCAAAATAGATTTGCTCGTTCTTCTGGCAGTCATTGAACAGTCCATCTTTTGTTCAATATTCTTCACTGACATCATAATTCGAATGCATCAATTCTTCTTCTGTCTTCCTTATTCATGGTCCAGCTTTCACATGCATATGAGGTGCCTGAAAATACCATGGCTTGGGTCAGGCACACTTTAGTCCTCAAAGGGGCATCTTTGCTTTTTAAACCTTTAAAGAGGTCTTTTGCAGCAGATTTGCCCCATGTAGTATGTCATTTGATTTCTTAACTGCTTCCATGGGCATTGCCTTTGGGTCCAAGTAATATGAAATCATTGACACCTTCAATATTTTCTGTTTATCATGATGTTGCTTATTGGTCCAGTTGTGAGGATTTTTCTTTATGTTGAAGTGTAATCCATCCTGAGGGGAGGGCTGTAGTCTTGCACCTTCATCAGTAAGTGCTTCAAGTACTCTTCACTTTCAGCAAGCAAGGTTGTGTCATCAGTGTATCACAGGTTGGTAATTAGTCTTCCTTCAATCCTGATGCCACGTTCTTCTTCATATAGTCTAGCTTTTAAAATAATTTGCTCAGCATACAGATTGAATAAGCATGGTGAAAGGATACAACCCTGACACATACCTTTTCTGATTTTAAACTATGCAGTATCTCCATTCTATTCGAACAACTGCCTCTTGGTCTAAGTACAGGTTCCTCATAAGCACAATTAAGTGTTCCAGAATTCTTATTCTTTGTAATTTTGTTATCTGAATTTGTAATGATCCACACAGTCGAATGCCTTTGCACCATAAGTAAAACACAGGTAAACATCTTTCTGGTCTTCTCTGTTTTCAGCCAAGGTTCATCTGACATCGACTATGTTATTCTTTGTTTCACATCTTCTTCTGAGTCTGGTTTGAATTACAGCAGTTTCCTGTCCATGTACTGCTGCAACTGCTTTTTAATTATCTTTAGCAAATTTTACTTGTGTGTGATATTAATGATATTGTTTGATAATTTCTATATCCCATTGTATCACCTTTCTTTGGAATGGGCACAAATATGGATTTCTTTCAGTTGGTTGGTCAGGTAGCTGTCTTTCAAATTTCCTGGCATAGATGAGTGAGTGCTTCCAGCATTGCATCCATTTGTTGAAACATCTCAGTTGGGATGCCATCAATTTCTGGAGCCTTGTTTTATTCCAATGCCTTCAATGGACCTAGACTTCTTCCTCCAGGACCATCGATGCCTAATTACATGCTACCTCCTAAAACGGTTGAACGTTGGCCTTTTTTGTACAATGACTTTGTTTATTCCTTCTAACTTCTTTTGACGCTTTTGTGTCATTTAATATTTTGTTCATAGAATTCAATATTGCATTGTGAGGCTTTTTCTTCAGTTCTTTCAGCTTGAGAAATTCTTTGTGTTATTCCCTTTTGGTTTTCTAACTCCAGGTCTGTGCATATTTCATTATAATTATGTAATTATAATTTTATTATAATACTTTGTCTTTTCAAGCCACGCTTTGAAGTCTTCTGTTCAGCTCTTTTAATTTTGGAGAACTTAAAAGATAAGACATACCTCAACTCTCATTGTGGCCCTTTAGAAGACAAAGCCAAGCACAGAGCACAGAACACCTTTCCTTACACACCACACCCATCCATGGCCACATCCCATTTCCCTCAGCTCCAGGGTGGTTCAGGAGGCAATTCTAAATCTTTCTAAGCCCTTAATTGTGAATATGGCTGAGAAAAGGCCAGAGAGTCTGAGAAGAGCTGTGGTTAGGCTGGGGCAGGGAAGAGTGAGCTGTGAAGATATGAAACTAGAGAGCTAAGGTCTGTAACTTCAAGCAGAGGGCAGGGTGTGTAATAAACCCATGGGGACTGGACAGCTCAGGAAAAAGCTGAAGACTAAGGGCCAGGAAGCAAATAAACCTGTAAACTAACAAAAATATTTCTCCAAAGAAAACGGAAAAAAAAGTCCCAAAATGATTATGTTGAGCTATGTTTTCCACCATCAGTAGAAATTCAGGGCTAGAGAATGAAGTTCACATATACAAAAGCTCCGTTTTGCACACCTGAGGTATCTACTAAATTTGCACGTAACAGGGGAGGTGGTGTTTGCTCTTCCTTGTTTCAGAGCCACTTATCAACTATGTTGTGACATTTCTTTAGCCCTTTGAGTCCAGGGGTTAACGGATAAAAGGAGGATCACGAAGGTCCAATATATACAGTAGAACCAGTCCAGGCCTGGGGGCCAGTGATGGGAGAAGCCCAGCTTGGGGCTTTGCATGTTCTGTTCAGTTCCCATCTTGTGCATTCTGAAGGCCCACTAAAACAGAAGTAGAGATACAGATACTGAAGGAAAATAAAGCCATAAAAGCAATAACAACATGAGTGGGATTAGTCCATGATTTTAAAATTTTTCTGGACATCAGAAAAAAGAAGGCAACACGTTTGTTACCACATTAGTGCCGAGAAAGCATCTGAAAGTCCAAAAAAAAAAAAAAGGGACAGAGGTAACAGCATGGAAGACTGGGAGGGAGAGGTGTCCAGAATATGGCATCGGAAGGTAGATTCTATCAGAACTCCCAAGAGGCTCTGGTCTCAAGAGACTACAGGTACAAGCAAGAACAGGAGCGAGAAGGGGGCCAAACACAGAGGGCGTAAATGGTGCTGCTACTGACCCCTCATCCCAAACCCAGAGGCAGGTATCTCTTTTCTAATGAACAAACTGTCAGGGGAAAATTTAAGCTTCTGTTGTGGGTGTCAGCATGTCAAAGAGAATTCTTCTTCATTCTAACATTTCAGGACTCTGCAGTCTGACAGCTGACACCCTGCCTGTCACCTTAAAGAGAAGCCTACCAATCGACATAGCCTATGCTTTCCACACAAAACTCCCAGCACATATCTCAAATAAGATGACCCACTAAAACACCAGCAGGGCAAACAGAATGCAAAACATAATCCTTTGCTCTTAAATGAGAACAAAAACAAAAAGACATTTTCCTAATAAACAGTAGTATGAGAGTGAGAATAAGCTAAACAGGAAAAAATGACACCATAGGAAACACGGAATTCAGAGGAAAGCTTTAAAAAAATTCTAATTAGTATAATTAGGTTGAGAAGTTGCTGGATTATTAAAGAACGTGGTGCTATTGAAAAGCACTAGAGCAAGAAAAAGCACAATTGAAAACATGATTGCCTAAATTAAAAAAAAAATCAGTAAAAAGGCTAGAAGAAGAAAATTCTCAAAATATAAAAGAGAGAGAGACAGTATAAACTGGTAGACTATTCCAGGAGTTCTAATATCCAACTACTAGGAGTTCCAGAAAGTGAGGACAGATGAAATGGAGGAAAGGAAATTATCCAAAAAAAGAATAAGATAATTTCCAAGCGCTGAAAGACTTAAGTCGCAGGCCCACCAGGTGCTAAACATCATATATGAAAAACCACCACCATACAAGCTTCAGAGGATCCAAAACACCAGAGGAAGGAAGTAAAATCCCAGAACGAGGAAGCATCAGATACAAATTGATCCAGAGAAATCACCATGCAAGAGACAGGATTAAGGTGTCTTAGCACTGCTGTAACAGAAATACCACAAATGAATGGTTTAACGAAAGAATTTATTTTCTCACAGTTTAGGAGGCTAGAAGTCTGAATTCAGAAGGCGGGCTGTAGGGGAAGGCTTTTCCTGTCAGCTCTGGAGGAAAGTCCTTGTCTCTTCAGCTTCTGCTTCCTGGTTTCTTGGAGATCTCCATGTGTCCTGGCATCTATTTTACCCCATCTCTGATCTGCTCCCCTACAAAATCTCTTTTACATCTCATAAGAGACAGACTCAAAATATACCCTACACTAATCCTTCATTAATGTAACAAAGGCAATCATTCCCAAGTGGGATTATAATCACAGCATACAAGTTAGGATTTACAACACATATTTTTGGGGGACATAATTCAGTCCAGAGCAAGTGGTTATATAAAAACTTAACGTAAAACTTAATCAGCTTTGTAAGTAAAGAGAAACATATGAGTTGGCTGAAGTGGACAAGCAGAGGCACTGATATCCTCCCCTTCCACTGAGAGGTGCCGGGACACTATAGCTGAAGGAGGAACATCAACGAGGGGGACACCCTGCCAAGTAACAAAGATAATCAGCAGAGCTAAAAACAGAACTTTTAACCATGGTGGTGGGAGAAGCAATGCAGATATGGGATTGTAAACAATTTACATAATATGAGTAAGCTAAATCCTCATCTTCCACAGGAAATAATAGAGATTATCTAAAACTTTAAATGAAGACATAAGCATACAAGCATTATTACTACAAGCATATTATTCAGAGCTTTTTTTTTATGGAGGCAATCTGCAGGAAAAAACACGGTTAGGACGGATTCTTCTAGAGAGGAAGAAGGAGGGGAAGGAGAAGGAAAAGCTTGTTTAAGCCCAGTTTTCTAACATGAACAATCTATTTCAAAAATAACGCTTTTATTTCATTAACTGGGAAAAATTCTAGTCTTATTACTAATACTAAGAGACGCTTAATAATGTCCACCTGAAGTTATTTGTTTCTTAAGACAGCTCTCTCCAATTAAACGTTACTGCAAAAAAGAAAAAGAGCAACTGTTATTTTCCCATTGCTGTGTGAACAACTACCACCAATTTAGAGGCTTACAACAACACAAAAGTATTATTAAAAAAAAAAAACAAAACCCAGTACCGCCGAGTCGATTCTGACTTATAGCGACCCTACAGGACAGAGTAGAACTGCCCTATAGAGTTTCCAAGGAGCAACTGGCGGATTCGAACTGCCGACTCTTTGGCTAGCAGCCATAGCACTTAACCACTATGCCACCAGGGTTTCCACAAATGTATTAGCTCACGGTTTTTTTTTTTTTTTTTTTGTAGGTCAGCAGTTTGGGCAAGATGTGACTGGGTTTTCTGCTCAGGATCTCAAAAGGCTGAAATCAAGGTATTAGCTGAGCTGTGTTCTTTTCTGGAGGCCCTAAGGGAAATACTTCCAAACTCATTCAGTTTCTTGCTCAAATTCAGTTCCTTCTGGTTGTAGGACCGGGATCCCTGTTTTCTCACTGGCTGTTAACTAGGGCTGCTTTCAGCTCCTACAGGCTACTGGCATTCTTTGCCATGGGTTTCCTCCATCTTCTATGTCAGCAATGGAGAATCTCCCTCATGTCTAATCCCTCTGACCAGGAAAAGCATCCCTTTTAAATGGCTCACCTGATTCAGTCAGACCAAGGCTAAGCTCTTTCTCTTAAGGTCAACTGATTTTCCACCTCTGAAAAAATCCCTTCACAGCAGCACCTGATTAATGCTTGATTGCATAATTGGGAAAAAGTGTACGTAAGAAAAACAGTGGGAATGTTGGGAGACATTTCAGAATGCTGCCTACTACAGCAAGTAAATCAGGATTAATAATCTCATAAATAGAAATTAATAGGTTATTTTACTTGACTGTCATTTTGGATTTCGCTTTTGTCGAAAAAGTACAGGCAGTCCCTGGGTTACAAACAGATCAGTTCCTGAGTGTGCCTTTAAGCTGAATTTGTAGGTCAGTTGGAACAGGTGCATGTGGTTCTTATTTAGCCTTATTTTAGTGCGAGAAAAGGCTCGAAGCTTTTTCAGTGATGTAACAGTGCACGTGTGGCAAGTGAAGGTGATCGTGGTGAAGAATTTGCTGCAAGTGGGGGTTCATTCAATCGTTTCAAAGTGAGGGCAAATTTACCTAACATTAAAAGGCAAGGTGAAGCGATCGGTAAGTCGGATGTTCCTAACCTGGGGCTTACTGTAAACGGTATTTCGCTAATACGTTCTTGATAAGATGGTCTGTGGTTTAAGCACAATACAGAACTTAGGAACGACTGAAAAGATCAATAAAAGCAACATGGAAGTTAGAATTCTAAAAGCCAATACTAATTATTTCAAAAAAACCACTTCCATCATATCTAAGTAGTTAATACATATCTCATTATATCTTAGTGATTTTTCAAATCATTGTAATCAAAGGTCAAACAGTGACAACAATGCCCCAAGGAGGATTGAGGAGGCACTAATCATTTTAATGATGTGGAAAAACTGATTTGTAGTTTATTTGACAATGAAAATCATTTTCATATTATCAGCTATTCTCTCAAAATTAGCTAGGAAATGTGCTTTAGAGAAAACCATTGGGAAGAACTGAGACTAAAGACTGTGAAGAGGAAAAGCGATCAGCACCAGCTAGGGGCGTATCCCATTAGCTGTGCTAATCAAGACAGTATACTGCACTGTTTTACAGATGGTAAAACGTACTCTTTTCTAGGCATCCTCACTGCTGTTCTCCCTTTCCTTCAGGTAATCTTTAACGTTATCAATCAGTGCAAGGAAGTACAGGACAAGAGGTTAAGTAGCCTCGATTCTCATCCTGCTTGAGCCTTCCTTTACCTACGCAACTTCAGACAAGCCATTTTTCTCTGGCTTCACTTGCTGCATCTGTAAAATAAAGCCATTTTAGAATTTTAGAGCTGAAACGAACCTTTGAGATCATGATCTTTAAAGTTTCACCAAGCTCTAAAGTTATATATACCTAAACACCAGCTTTTAAAAATGGACAATATCCCACCTAAATATAGAAATGTGTTATTTTATTGGTTACAACAGAATATTTGGATTTCTTTGTTGGAAAAAGTTGTCACTTTTTAGTTTAAGACTGCAGATGTTTTAACATCTCAATAAACGAAGCTTCTAGATCCCACTCCTATCCCCACGGCAATTCAGTACACTGGAATACTTCCTTTGGTTATGTTCTCGATTTCTTTATTTACATCATTTAAAAGAACTTCACTACCCTACAAGACTACAAGTATTTCCAATTTCAAGGCCTAATGTATTAAAATCAATTCAGTATTCCTGTAATGAGACCTCGTCACGTTGGTTGGCATGATCTACAAAAAAGGGAAAAGGCAGGATTTAAAAATTGTTATTCTGAATGTCAACATTGTAGAGGCATTTCTGGACCTTGGACACAATTTAATTCAATTCACATTTTTTTGACCATTAGCTTCTTAGAGGCATCTTTATATCCTTAATACATACCACAATGCTTAGAACTTAGTAGGTTTTCAAAAAGTGTTTCCAAATTGAGCATAGATCACACACACTCCCTGCTTTCAAAGAGCTTACAATCTAGTGGACAAGATGGAAATGTGACAATGGAATGAAATAAAATACTAAATCACATCATGAGGTCTGTGATATACGGAATAATGCCCTCTCAAATATTTCACATCCTAATCCCTGAACGCATGATAAAGTTATTTTATGTGGTAAAGGGAGTTAAGGTTACAGATGAAATTAGGGCTGCTAATCAGCTAACATCAAGTTAGGGAAACAATCCCTTGGTTACCCAGGTGGGTCTAATGTAATTACCTGCACTCTTAAAATATGAAGAGGGAGGCAGAATAGTCACAGATTCCAAGTGAGAAGGACCATACCTGCCAGTGAAGCAGGGCTTCCAACCAGTTCATTCTGGTTCAAAACCCTGCTAAGACTTTGCATTTCCAGTGCAGATATACTGAATCAGAATCTACACTTTAACAAGATTCCCAGGTGATTCTTATGTATAATAAATTTTGAGAACCACTGCTCTACTAGAGGAAAACCTGGTGGCATAGAGGTTAAGAGCTACAGCTGCTAATCAAAAGGTCGGCAGACGTGAATCTACCTGGTGCATCTTGGAAACTATGAGGCAGTTCTGTTCTGTCCTACAGGGTAGCTATGAGTCAGAATCGACTCGATGGCAACAAGTTTGGTTTTCGGTTTGGCTCTACTAGTGGCTTTCAGAATTAGACCCTAACCAGCAGCATAAATATTGCCTGGGAACTTGTTAGAAATGAAAATTCTCAGCAGGGGTTCAAACCAGAAGGCAACAACAGTTCAAAGTCCTGCTTTTAAGATGGAAGGGGGCCTCTAGAAGGTGAGAACAGCAAGGAAAAAGTTTTTTCCCTAAAGCCTCCAGAAGGAATGCTGCCTCATCAACACCTTGATTTCTGGACTCCTGAGCTCCAGAGAGAAACCCTGGTGGCGTAGTGGTTAAGTGCTATGGCTGTTAACCAAAAGCTCGGCAGTTCGAATCCACCAGCTGCTCCTTGGAAACCCTGTGGAGCAGTTCTACTCTGTCCTGTAGGGTGGCTATGAGTCGGAATCGACTTGACGGCAATGGGTTTGGTTTTCTTGGTTTTGAGCTCCAGAAACGTAAGGTAATAAATTTGTGTTGTTTTAAATGACTAAGTTTGTGATAATTTGTTGTCACAGCAAGAAAAAAACTCATATAGGGCTACAACACTGGTTCCAGCGTGGAAATGGCTTCACTGCAGTGGTTTGGGTGCTCAAGCTGTGGTCCCTTCTGAGCAGCTCTGGCATCAATTAGCAGTTGACTGGAATTGCAGGACCTTGGGCCCTACCCCAGACTTACTGAATCAGAACCAGCATTTTAACAAGATCCCTGGGTTATTTCAATTCATATTATAGTTTGTAAAAGGAGCCCTGGTGGTGCAGTGTTTAAGAGCTTGGCTGCTAACCAAAAGGTCAGTGGCTCGAACCCGTCAGCTGCTCCATGGGTGAAAGATGTGTCAGTCTGCTTCTGTAAAGATTACAGCCTTGGAAACCCTATTGGGCAGCAGTTCTATTCTGTCCTCCAGGGTCATTATAAGTCACAATCGACTTGGGGCAATGGGTTTTTGGTTTTACAGTTTGAGAAACATTAGGCAAAATATATGAAAAGCTATTTTTAAAAAGTGGAGATATCTTTGATTCTTTTTGACACACAAACTTACTGGAAAAAATAAGTAAAAACGCCCACAAAAAAAACTCTAGGGTGCTATTTGTTACTACTGACAAAGGAAACAAACATTTCTACTGCTTTTAAGTAATGAAGAATGTCCTTCAGGAAAATCCACCCCCTCAACAATGGATCTTCCTTCTTCGAAAATTCCCATGAGTTGAAAGATTTTAAATGGCAAAATTTTATTACCTTCAAATAAATATTAGAATCCCTGGAATAATACTCAGAGAGCCATCTTGTGGTGGATCAAATAATTTCATTTGCATATTTTCTTTAATTACTTTATAAAAGACAGCAATGTTCCACATTTCACATAATATTTCAAAAAAAAGTTCAAATTCCTCTAATAAGTATTTAATGAAAATAAATGTACTGAACGGTAGCGATGACTACAAAATTAATACTACTAAACCATTACTAATGCTTCTCACATTAACAATAATGTTTGGCGGATGGGTAGAGAAAATTAGCTGAAATAGAACCTGGACATTTTGAAACTACATTTTATTCAGCTTTTACCTTTACCTTTGCTAAACCTTGTGCACGTATCCAAGGTGGTTGTAAGATACTGAGCTAAAGTCATACTCCAAAGAATGTTAAACAGCCTTCCTAGTTATTTGGCCTTGCCAATTATTCCATCCATTTATAAAATTAAAGTAAGCAATGACTCAACGAGTCTTTCTAGGTAAATGATTCAGCTACAGAAGAGGACATTAACAGAGAATAAGTGATAAGAATAAGAAAATCAGCAAAATCAAGAAAGATACATAATTATGTAATATAATTTGATTTGGTTAGATCAATGCAACTCACTCAGTAAGTAAGTCAACAACATTGGGAGGAAAGGAGGTAACATAATCCAGAATTCTGTTTTTAAATGCTTATACAATTATCCTATTTCAATCAACCTGCAAAGTAAAAGCAGTAACTCCATGTTAACATTATAACAGACATCTAACAATAATACAAATATCAATTATCGGTACTTTTTTTTTAAAGTGCACAATTAAGATGTCACAAGACTACACACTTTTGAAAGTTATGATCAATGTGTACAGTGTAGACAAAGCAGACACCTCATTGTAATATTTTTCAATAAATAAAAAGCACATTAACAAAGAAGGAAGGTATGCAGCACCTGAAGCCTCTGACATTAATAACTGAACACTGGTACCCGAATGGTCTAGCTGGTTAAGTTTTACTAAGAGGTGCAAAAAAGGAGAAAATTTTTGACTTAACGTCTTAGTTTAGCGGAGACAAGCCTTGTCTGGGCTTACAGTCCTGTTCTTCCTGATGGCAAACAGCATATCAGTCCTTCCAATGTCCTATACTTTGGAAAGCAGACCTGACTCTGGAGCACTCGCCTTAATTAGATTCTGAACTTCTTTGAATTTTGGATGGTCCTTATCAGCCACCAGCTGCAGCAGAACAGCCTCACTCGTGGTAACTATGATCCCAGTTCGAGCAAGACGCTTTGAAAAAAAGACAAAAACATAAAGAAGTGAGCGTGAGAAAGGACACTATTTTAAAACAGCAAAAGCATGCTGGGCCAAAATAATTAGTATCCTCTATTAAAACCACAGGCTCGAGCCACAATATTGAACTCAGTGATGAGGATATGTTTCTAAACTAGCCACACTACAAATCTGTTACGATTATCCCCAATATATGAAAAATGAACTAGAAACAAGTAAGAGAAAACAAGCAGCCAGTATGATGACTTACATGTGCCAGAGACAGGAGGGAATCAAGGCTAAAGACTGAAAAAACGAGTGAGATGAAAAGGAGTGGTGTGAACTCATCCCCATTACTGAATTATTTTCATAGTTCTAATTGCTGTATTTCCTTACTACTATCTACAGATTGGAAACCCTGGTGGCGTAGTGGTTAAGTGCTACAGCTGCTAAGAGGTGGGCAGTTCAAATCCGCCAGGCGGTCCTTGGAAACTTTATGGGGCAGTTCTACTCTGTCCTATAAGGTCGCTATGAGTCGGAATCGACTCGATGCCAGTGGGTTAGTGGGTTGGGTTATCTACAGACTGGAAGCCCTGGCTGGGTAATGGTTAAGTGCTATGGCTGCTAACCAAAAGGTCGGTGGTTCGAATCCACCAGGTGCTACCTGGAAACTCTATGGGGCAGTTTGTACTCCGTCCTATGGGGTCACTGAGTTGGAATTGACTTGATGGCAAAGAGTTTTGTTTTGGGTTTTGGTACCTGCATATTTGAGTTTCCCCTCCCATTCCATCACTCAACTGCTTCTGACTTACTAATTTATTAAATTCTTTTATTTCTATTTCTATTATTCAGATAAGTTGCCTTCTTTCACATTTCTTCCTTCAGCAGTTTAACTGAGATATAAGACCATGATGTGTGTGAATGTTTTTATGCCTGGCATTTAGTAGCTATTTATTAAAAAAAAAAAAAATTTAGACGGGGAAGGTTAATACTTCTGAGGCTTCATTAGCTGTCTAACATATTTCTATCCATTACTTCTGTATTATCCAATTTCATATAACTACTTTTTGTGTGAATTAAAATTACTTTAGGAATTAAAATGACCATTCTCAATTTCTTTTTTCTGCCCCAAAAACCTGACACATCATAGCATGTGACTCCTTCCCATAAGGAAGAGTGTCCTTGCCTAAAAATGAGTGATGGTTGAAGAAAACAGCCTCATGCGAGATTTTAAAATGTGTCCCTATGATTTGTAAACCACCATTACAAACTTTTTAGAATCACTACAGTATAAAATTTAACGTTGTGTAGCGTTTCGGTAACAGGTTAAAAAACACACCTGCTACATTGTTCCAGTGTAATCATAAATCATAATAAAAACCCTCTGCCATCAAGCTGATTCTGACTCATAGTCCCATAGGGTTTTCAAGAAGCGGTTGGTGGATTCTGTTGACTTTGTGGTTAGTCACTGAGCTCTTTACCACTGTGCTACCAGGGCTGCTTAGAAACCTCAAAGGACTATGTGCGGATTTCAGGCAGAAGAGTAGGGAATATATACAAGACTAGTTGCAGCCCAGTTACGTGAAAGTGGCACGGATTGTCAGTCAACAGACCTGCATTCAAACCCAGCTCTCCCTCTGTGCCCTGCCTTCCTTACTGCTCCTTGTTGAATCGGTGGATTTTCAATGATTCAGTGTGAATCTGAATCGCAGATTTCCAATGTCTGTGAAAGTGCTTCACAAAATCTAAGGTGCCAACAAAGATCAATTTTCACTAATTTTTCTAGTTCCTTAGAGAGGCAAGAAGGAGAGAAAACCGTTTCCAGGTCTGAGGAAGATACCTGGTAATTCAGAAGAAGCCGTTCTCAAATGGCCAGCTTTCCCTGGTGCCCTGCTGACCAGGGCCTGGTCCACTCCACACCAACAGTCCTCAGTGATGCTGAGAATCTCTGGTGAGGCAGACTGGAATCCTTTCTGCTTGTCACAGAAATTCTTTTTAGTAAACTGAAACTTCGGTATTTTGTGCTTCACTTCAAGACTGGAATGTGGCCAATGCTGATTTGGTTTAAAAACAATCTAGCCAAGAACCTGTGTTAGGGGAAAGTGTGGCTCAGCACAATGCAAAGTGTTTAGATCCGACTCCTAGACCTTCCGAGGGTGCCTGCCTGCCCTAGCCTGAGGGGTGTCTGAGGAGAGAGAGAGAACAACAGGGCAGGTTCCTGTCCACCACCAGGAGAATACCTACAAAGCTGGTCCTAAGCTCACTTTCTTTCCTGGCTTAAAAAGGGGCAATTACAACGCTAGCTGTTTAATATACATGGCTACATATCTTAATAGGCTTCCAAAGTTCTTCCCTTATAACTGCAAAGCCAGTCCAACTAGGCCAAATGAAAAGAAAGGTGGTTCTGACCTACAAACCTAAAAATGCAAGAGCACAAAGTCATGACAGCATCAGAGAGGGAAAAGGAAAAACTAAGCCTATTCGATTTCCAAGAAGCACTTAAAAACTACAAGGACATCAAGAGAGAGTTTCATTCTATTTTATTCATTTCCTCTACCATTATTAGTAGAAAAAAATAATGCCTGGCACATGGTAGGTGCCCAAAAAACAGTTACTGAATAAAGTGCACACCACAGACCCTGGTACAGCAGAGGTTTCAATAATGGTAGCTATCAATCTTAATAATACAGCAATCTTAGTAAGCAATGAGGTTAGTCTCAGGAAAAATCTTTAGTTGTGTTCTAAAGGAACACATTTAACTTTCATAGTCTCAGAATAAAAGAAAACTTTGACATTCCTCTCAATATTTTACAAACTAAATCACCTCCATTTTAAAGTAAGACTAAGGAAAAACAGAAATATGGCAAATCTGCCCCATTACCACTTGACCTAATCTATGATTCTTTTTTTTTTTTTTCCTTGCAGCCTCAACACTTTTAAGCACAGGCAATGCTGGCTGCTCCAGGCCCTTTCAAATACACTCCTGATAATTAGATCCTTTCTTCTCTAGATTTCTCAGTCCTCGTCTCTTGTGGGTCTGGGAGGAGGCTTACCCATTTCTGGTAAGACTACCTTTTTGAAAACAACAAAAAATAACAACAACCAAAAAGTAGCAGCCAATATTTGAGTGTTTAATGTGTCCATTACTCTACTAAGTGCTAGCAATAATTTAATCTTTAAAAAGACTCTACGAGGTAAATGGCTATTATTATTTCCATTTCACCAGTGAGTAATCTGAGATGTAAGGTTAGATAACTTGTTCAAGGATACGAATTTAGGAAATAACAATAGAGCCTGCATTAAAACCCTTCTTATCACCCTTCTATTTGGGCTCCTAATCGAGGAGATTACAGACTGCCTACCAAACAAGGAGGTTCAGATAGTAAATAGCTGCCTATATTTTTTTTCTCTCATGGAAAGACAGAATTAGCCATCAAAAGTTTCTGTGATAAATAACATAACAAAGATATGTCTAAGAAACTTATATGAACATAGGAGAAAGTCCTTAGCATTTCTAAGTAAGGAAGGTTTTTACTTTTGTTTTGTTCATGTTTTTAGTTTTTTTACTTCCTTGGAAACACTTCAAGTTCTGGACCTCAGCATGACAATGAAAGTTATCCAAAGATAAAGAGCCGTTTGCTGAGAGGGTGAGGACCTGTCACAGAAGCATTTAAACTCAGGCTGTTAAGGAAACTGACCAAGAGGGAGTTGATTAACTCATGAGTCGAATCAACTGGAGGGCACTGGGGGGTGGGGTCAGATGGCTGAAAGATCTTTGCTGAGATTGGAAGTAGCAGCATTTTATTTAGCACCTAGCTACATGGGAGGTTTCAATAGTGCAAATGGATTTGAAATACAGCTTTTTTTAAAAAAAAAAAAAAAAAACTATTACCACCCATAGTCCCAATAACAGGACTCTCTGCTTCAGAAATAACAGCCAAGGAATGGCCAACCAGGGCCTTAACTATTGTTGCCAGCTACCCACTTGCTTCTGTGTCAGCCCTCCCCCACTGCCCTTTACTCTTCTCCTTTTTCTTCTGACTAGCCCTTACCCTTTCTAACAGCTCTGCTCTACCTTACCACCCTAGGGAAAGCTTTTGGCTAGCTACACGACTTAGCAACCCTGTAGAGAAAGCAGGTCATAGATCAACCTGTACGTGGAACACTGGAGGGTCTCAGAAACAATCTATATTTTCCACTGTTCATACAAAAAGAACAGTTAAAGAACTCAGCAATTTAAATTCACATGGACAGTACTCTAACATTATTACAGAATTTGAATTAAATACTAAAAAGAGACCCACAAAATGAAGTGTTTCAAAGGATTGTGCAATAGTTTCCTTCTCAACAGCCTTGGATAGAAATTACTTATGTAAGAGTACTGTTATGCAATGATGACAAAGAATGATCGACTTCTTGACTCTATGAAACATCTTGACATTCTAGTGTCGGACAGCCACGAAACACTGTATGAGCTGTGTCCACTTCGAGTGACATATCTCCCAGCCCCAGAAATTCAAGTCTAAGGAAACATAAGGTAGAACCAGGCTTAGGCCCAATTTGCCCTAGTGTTTTGGCTGGATCCTAGCTGAGTTAAACCCAGTTGAACTGTTCTTAATTTGCAAACCTCTAAATAGTTCAGGCCAGGCCTCTTGGAATATCTCTTAGCTTATGTGTAAAACTATAGGGAACTTACAAAAAAGGTATAAAAGAGCTTTTGGCTTCACTAGAAATCTAATTCTAAGGAGGATACAAGAAATGAAATAGGATATGGTGGCAAAACCTCAAAGGTCAGTCAGTGCAGTCGAGTCTCTGGAAACCAGTGAGTCTGATGTTGTCAAACCAAGCTTAAGTTACAGAGGTAAACCTTTTATTGCTGTAAAATATTCAATGCTCTTTAAATTTATTTGGAAAACTTAATCAGTGATTTATTTTAAAGCAGGTCAATTACCTCAAGAGCAAACATCCGATCCATCATGCTTCTCGATGAGGTGGCATCAGCGACAATATGAACCTCGATACCTCGGCCAACTAGCTCCAGAGCAGTTTGTTGGATGCATACATGAGTCTAGTAGGAAAGCAAAAAATCATACAGAGTAAACTAAAAGTATTTTACATATGTCCAACAATGAGATAAAGCAGAAAGAACACTACAAATCTAATGACCTTGATCTAGGCCTGCTTTTGCCTCTAGTTAGCTAGATAATCTCGAGCATAAACCAGTATTTACTCATTTGTAAAACCAGTAATTGTACTGTATCAATGTTCCTCCTATTAGGAACTTTGAATATATTCTCAGAGTTCTGTGAGAATTTATTTAATTTTTTTTTAGGGCTTTCATCTGTGTCACCTGGATGACCTTCACGTAGCTGACTGCTACCACTCAGTTTTGGTGGCACTTAACGTTTGTGTTTATGTCTACACATTTCTACACTCATACCAAGTGTCAACCACAAATAATGATTCTGCAGTACCGCAGATACAGAAAATAGTGGAAAAACTGAGTCATTATAAGGTACCCAGTAGGAGAGGTAGGCCAAACTAAAATTAATTTGTGACACAGGCAAAAAAAATATCTAGGTTATAGCAACTGGAAGTGTACCATATGGATTCTACATTCGAAAGTACTAACTGGTAACAATTCATTAGCAGAGAATATACCAGTAAAAACATTCTCCAGCAATAACCAGATTATATAACCAATCAATGTAGATTTTAATACACCACCATGCTGACCTTAACTTCACATTACAAGAGAGCTTTGGAGAATTATCAACCGACAGCTCATTAAAATTTGCATTGGAGGAATGCTCAAAGATAATTCTGATTAAGCACGAGTGATAATAATAATGATCGAGCAAAAAAAAGTGTGAAAGTCAGCAACGGCATTTGTACAACATATTTATATAAATGTCTCCCTCTATATTCTCATTATTGAAGTCAAAATACAGAAACAACGTACATTTAAAACTCAGGATATTCTACACCTTTCCACTACCGAAAGCTACTACTATAAAACCTACTATCAAATAACCATACCATCTAAACCCACTGCCATCGAGTTGATTCCGACTCAAAGCAACCCTATAGGACAGAGTAGAACTGCCCCATAGAGTTTCCAAGGAGTGCCTGGCAGATTTGAACTGCCGGCCTCTTGGTTAGCAGCCATAGCACTTAACCACTATGCCACCAGAGTCTCCCCAAATAAGCATCGACATAGTAATATTGTTGTTTTGATTTCATAGTTTATAATTTTGTTCATAATTTTTTCTTTCAATTTTAGGTTAGTAGTTGCTTAAAAGCTATAAACAAATACCTACATTCTATTTGTCCACGTTCAAAAAACAACACAAAATCAATTTAAATCAACATTAGAAATCCATGACGATTTTTTTTTTCTTTAAAAGTGTATGTACATGACTCGAGCTTGAAAAACAGTGAATTACCTGACTTTTAAGGTTGTTCTAGCACAAAACTATGACCAAAGCAAAATCCCACAAGACATAAATAAAAATAATGCCTTTGGTGAAAATGTGTTCCAAAATAGTTGTTAAAAATGCAATTAGCTGGATTCAAATCTAGCTGCGTGCATTACCAGCTCTATGATCTGGGCAACTGCTGTGTCTCCATCCATAAATGGGGAGACTAAGAGTACTTAGCTCACTGGGTTTATCACCACTTAAATGGTATTCCCTATACAAAATCGCATTCTGGAAATACCAAGTCTTCTGCAAATATCAAATCCTGAACATAACAAGTACTTACTTCTACTCCAAACAATACAACACTCCTGACTCCAGGAATCTCTGCTAACGCAGCTTCTACTTCTGGTAAGACCATTGAAAACTTGGTCTTTGGAAGTACCAGTTTTACACCTGTTAAATCAATTTCTTGAACAGTGCTTCCAAGACCTTTAGGATACTGTTCTGTTACAATAACTGGAATTCCTAAAATCCGGGCTCCTTGTAACTGTAAAAGCAGCCAAAAATGAAAACAATTAGCAATATAAGTACATTCATGCATATATATGAACTACATCATGCTTCAGCAAACTGGAAAAGATAAACAACTCACCAATCTTTGTCCCACACTAATAATATCCCCAAAATACTTGATGGCTGGTCTGAACCTTTCCTGCATATCACAGCAGAAAAACACAGTGCTTGAAGGTGTAAGATTTCCCAGGGTAGTGAGCTGTGGGAAAAAGAGAAAAAGAATGATTTAGTACTTGGTATACAAGGACATTTATTTTCAGTGGAAGCCAATAAAGAAAGAAAAATTTTCCTACTATCTGATCCAGTCAATTTCTGCAACTCTTACCCAAAAGAAATTATCTGAATTACAAGGAGAAACAATATTTACAAGGATGTTCACTGAATTGCTTATAATTATGAAAAATTAGAAATAAACCAAGGGCAAACGATACAGAAATGGTTTAACAAATTTTTATATGTTCATGATAAAATATTTCTAGCCAATTAATATCTGTACATGTGCTTTCAAAGAATCTGTAACATCAAAGGAGAAATATTCATTACACAGTGTGAATAAAAAGTCGACCACAGTGCAATAGCACTTCAATCGTGTAAAAAATATGAGCGAAAAAGTAAAGGCAAATACATGAAAATATTAACAGTGTTTAAACAGAAGTAAGATTACTGGTAATTATTTTCTTTGTGTTGTGTCGTTGTTAGGTGCTGTCAAGTGGGTTCTGACTCACAGTGACCCTAGGCGCAACAGAACGGAACACCGCGCCATCCTTACCATCGTTGTTATGCTTGAGCCCATTGTTGCAGCCACTGTGTCAATCCACCTCTTAAGGGTCTTCCTCTTTTCCGCTGAGCCTATACTCTGCCAGGCATGATGTCCCTCTCCAGGGACTGATCCCTCCTTTATACCGTTCTTATATTTTCTAAATGTTACTCACTAAGCATGTATTACTTTCATAATCAGATAAAAATTTTACAATAGTAAAAAGCTTAAAGTTGATGGTGGAGTTGCTTACAAGTAAAAAGGCTGAAATTTAAAATAATCTGTGGCAGAAACTATGGAACATAAAAACTGAAAAACAGAAACAAATCCAGAATTATTACTATCATCGAGACAGAAACAGAAAGATGGGATTCCTGGGTGGTGCAAATGGTTAACATCCTGGGCTGCTAACTGAAAGGCTGGAGGTTCTAGTCCATCCAGAGGCACTTTAGAAGAAAGGTCTGGCTATCTACCACCAAAAAATCAGCCATTAAAAATCCTATAGAGCACAGTTCTACTCTGAGACACATGAGGTTGCCATGACTTGGAACAGACATGGCGACTGTCTATTTTAAACCAGTTTTTAGAGTTTCAAAAAACACAATGAAATGATGCCGAGCACATCACCATGGTTAAATGAAACGCCCTGTGCTGTGAAAGGAACAGATATCTGTTTAACATGTGCATTCTCAAACATATTTGTCAAAATCAGGAAAGTCAATAAAGATGAAAATCGGGTATCAGATTACTAAGCATCATATCAACTGCCATAGTTGGTCTACTGTAACAAGTCCCCTATGGATCGAATGAAAAGCAAAAAATCACTGCTGAATACAAGAAATTAATCTCACTAGACTCTTAAAAGTCAATGGTACTTTCATTTCTATGTTTTCACATTGCAGAAAGCTTGGTAAAGGATGTGTTCTGATCCTGAACAAACCGATACAATTCCTCTTACCACAGTATGATCTATATTATTTATTACCTTTATGCCATTTATTTTCAGAATGAATCATCATTTATGACTAAAAAAAAAAAAAACCCGAAACCATCGAGTCGATTCCAACTCATAATGACCCTATAGGACACAGTAGAACTGCCCCATAGGGTTTCCAAGGAGTAGCTGGCGGATTTGAACTGCTGACCTTCAGGTTAGCCACCAAGCTCTTAACCACTGTGCCATCAGGGTTCCTCATTTATGACTATGTATTTTAAATTCTCAGTAAACATTAAATCTTGGCTTATGAGGCTCAAAGTCTATATATTTCCTTTTTATAAATCTGAACTAATTGTCCATACCGTGTTTAGGGCACACTGTTTAAATCAGTTTGACTGCAATTAAAATTACAGTGATGCAACTCAGCCAACCTCACCATTCTACAACAGGAGAGAACCAATAAGTATGCAAAATATAGCTCCTGTGTTGGTGGCCATGCACGAACATGCTTCAGCACGTACTTGGCTTACAGCTCTAGTTCTCAGGTCCCATCTCACTCTGCAATGACTGGCTCTATACACATCCCTAACAAGTTTGTCTGGGCTCTAAATCCACAAAAGGTTATAAACAGCAAATCAGAAATGAAGCCACTGGAGGCAGGCAAACTGAGAGCAGAAAAAAAAATGATAGCTCTCAGACAAAGGATTCAAAATACAATAAAAGCAGATCAAATCTCAAATCTAGGCCTCTAGCAAAGGATAGATCAAATCATACACAAGCTGTATATGGTTCATAAATTGGGAGAACTTCACCATTCTAGCATTCTCATTAAGAAAATGTTAAAATACATAATATTTCAGAAGGATTAAAATATAAAATGATCAAAGTATTTTTAAGTTGGGATATTTAAAAGATAAACCCTTTCCTATCAAGAAATCCTGTCTATTCCGAGAAATGTCGTCTCTTGGGCTTCACACTACCTAGAGCTTCCTTGCATTGAATTTCAGCTGTTAGGTATTCTGTCCTGGGCAGGGAACCACGGTGTCAGATCAGACACAGAATGAGAAGGTCAGCAAATGCAGCCCTGAAATCCTTACCATACTGCAAAACCTTTCTAGAACGGGGCTTATCGTTGATACACTTTCCGTACAGTGGCAGAGCATGTTACTATGCAGAATGACGTTAAAATATAATGGTTATAATTTAGCAAATTCAAAATGCCCTACCTTATGTAGATACTCTCCCCTCAAGGAGTTGGCGCTTAACTCCCCACCCTCCTTGAACCGTGGGCTGCACTCAGTGATCTGCTTCTGAAGAATACAGAAAGGGGAGGAGGTGGGGGAAGTAACTCACAGTGGAGAGATGTGGCAAAGAGGGCCTCAGCCAGCAGATCGGGGTTAATATCACCAGTCACATCATGTTGACAGTACACACTATCTTGACCTGATGTGATGAAAATGACCTCTGTGGTCTTCCTCTCAAAAACCTACAACCCCAGTCTAACCAGGAGAAAATCAGACAAACCAAAACTGAGGGACATTCTACCAAAATATCTGACCAGTGCTCCTCAAAGCTGTCACAGACCACAGGAGCCTAAAGAGAAACGACAACTAAATGTAATGTGGTATCCTGGACTGAATCCTGGAACAAAAAAAGGGCATTAAAGGGAAAACTATTGAAATTTGAAGCAAGTATGGCACTCAGTTCATAATAATGTACCAGCACTGGTTCCTTAGTTTTGACAACTGTACCACAGTAATGTAAGACGTTAACAATAAGGGAAGCTGGGTACAGGTATATGGGAACTGCCTTAGGCTGGATTCTTTAGAGAAGCAAAACCAGTAAAGCATATAAATATACATAGAGAGATTTATATCAAGGCAACGGCTCATGCGGTTGTAGAGGCTGGAACATCCCAAGTCCGTGGGTCAAGATAAAGGCTTCTCCTGAAGCACTTAGCTGCAGGAGCTGATGAACCCAAGATCAGCAGGTCAGAGAGCAGGGCTCTTGCTCACAGGCAGCAAAGATCAGCAAATCCTAAGATGAGCAGGCAAGAACGCAGGCCAGCTGCTAGCTTAAGTCTCGAGAACCAGAAGTCAGACAAATAGGAGTCAGCTGCATGATCCAGTGCAAGCAAAAAAACCCCATGAGCCTTGCCAGAATGTCCACTTATATTCAATACAGTCCACATACCCAAGGAAATTCCCTTTCAACTGACTGGCTACTCACAGCAGATCCCATCATGAAGGTGGCCACAACATCATACAAGTGCCAAACCATTGAGAATCACTGACACAAAACCTTAACCATAAGAGGAAGTCTCTCCTATCTTTGCAACTTGGCTGTGAATCTAAAAAAAAAAAAGTAGACTCTCTATGTTATAGTAGTTGGGTAGAAGTTACTACCTTAAAAATAACCTCCCTGCCACAGAAAGGAGGCATTGTGAGTACTGAAAACGAGCCAAAAAACTCTAATCCTGTCCAACCATCCTCACTCCCTACCCCTACCCTAAATCCACATGAATTCCAACACGCTGTTGTTAAAATGACATAGTGACTATAATTCAGGGACTTCTTGCACTTTGATTCATTAATTTCTCTTAAATCAAAATGTTATAAAAAAAAATTTTTTTTTTAACACTGCTAGTAGTCAAACATTTACATGTTGCAATTGCAAGCCAGCCAAATCCTTCCACAGCAAAAAGTGAACTTGATGAAATATCACAAGTCAAGGTGTAGCAATTACAGATAATACAAATTCAAGGAGTATGAAGAAATCACATTAAAAGTGTGTATGTGTGTATATATACACACCTTCACATATCTATGTATATCCCTACACATACATACACAAGTAATAAATATACAGATATACACATATTAAAATGTAAAAAGTTGATCACAGTCAATGGCTTCCTCAAGCAAGAACTTAAAAGATCAAATTCGAGTATGAATTTTTTGTCCCCTTTCTTAAGAATTGTCATAGCTGGGATTTGACCTTCAATTTCATACTCAAAGGGCTTGTTTTTATCCCGTCCCATTATTACCATTCTCATGACAGTATTTACCCTCCTTCACAACCAGTGTATGCTGAACCATTATCCAATAATAACTTCTAGATCTGCAAGGAATCTGCCTCACCCTTCGCAATGGTTGTGTGTCAACTTGGCTGGGCCACGATTCTCAATGACAGTTATGTAATCATGTGATTGTTTTCCATTTTGTGATCTCCCATAATAAATAATATAATATAATCACCTGCATGATATGATCTGATGTAAAAGCCAATCAGCTGTAAGGGGAATTTCCTTTGGGGGTCAGGGCCTACACCCAGTATACATGGACACTCTGGCAAAGCTCATTTTTGCTCTGGATCCTGCTTCTAGCTTGTCACCATTTGACCTCTGGTTCTTGCGATTCATTAGCCTCCACAGCCTGTGAGCCAGCAGCCAGCCATCTGACCTGCCGATCTTGGGCTCATCAGCCCCTGCAGCTATGTGAGTCAGAAGAATCCTCAAGTCCGCTGCCTGACCCCCGAACTTGGGACTTGCCAACCTCTACAACCGTGTGAACCATTGCCTTGAGATAAATCTCTCTCTATGTACACTACACTGGTTTTGCTTCGCTAGAGAACCCTGCCTAAGACACCCGTGCTCAGTTTCCCTGGTTCCTAAGAACAGATGCATGCACGGTGGCTGGCCTAGCATCCTAGTGCACTGGACACAAGTTCTGTCCTCACCATAAAGTTAATGCATGGTGAGTATCTATATATTTTTAGTAATGATGAAGAGCTTGGAACAGTAAAAATGATGATTCTAAAATTTCAGAAGTCTATTATACTCACAGAATAGGTATAATTTGCTGGATGGAGTCTAGAAGGGGATCTGGTACACTATTATTTCACTCTGAAGTGTGTCCAAGGAAATCCAGTAACCACAGCTACAATAAGGCCTTGCTTCAATATAGGCTCACTTAAAACAGAAGTCTGTGACGTGATTCTCCCAGATTACAAGGATCCCTACACAGAACAGCCCAGTGGGCATTCGAATCTGTGTCCAATCTCAATTTCACTAATTCCAATCATATGAACGTAGGCAAATCATTAACAATTCTAAACTGCAGTTCTCTCATCTGGAAAATAATATCTATCTCAAAGGGTTATTTAAAGGATGAAGTGAGCTACATGCAATAAATACATTAGGTTACTATGATATCCTGCATATATGAAACCTTATACACTACACTCTAAAGCTCAGAACATGTAAAAAACTTATTCTCTAATGAGGTTACAATATCACTTACTATCAAGACCCCTTAAAAAATGTATAAATATATAGAGAAATGCTAATACTGCCTAACTTATGTTAACAATACTGTTGCTGTCAAGTCAATTCTGACTCATAGCGACCCTACAGGACAGAGCAGAGCTGCTCTATAGAGTTTCCAAGGAGTGCCTGGTGGAGTCAAACTGCCGACCTTTTGGTTAGCAGCCGTGGCGCTTAATTAACCACTACACCACCAGGGTTTCCTATGTTAATGCCGTCTGCAGAATTAGTAAAATGATTCATAAAGTGGATTTCTAGATACCACAAAACATTACATGATTTGATCCTCGCAAAACAGGTTTTGGGCTCTTTAATTTAGGTTAGAAAAGAATATTTATTTCACTCTTATTTTTATGACATACTGTAGTCACCTATTGTGAACACATGCCACTGGCATAATATTACAACTGTGGCTTATCAGATAAAGTGTGAGCTTTCTAACTCCCCAAGGGAGGACAGCTGTTTCCACCCACCAGAGGACTGAGGGATTTCTTAAGACTGTATCTCGGACTGGGGTGAAGGTGAAGCTGGAGAAAGCCCAGGAGCACAGTGACATTTGAGCCTAGTAAGGAAGTATTAGGATTCCTCTTGTCTCACAAAATGAGAGAAAAATAATGCCTAATGCAGATCACAGGTCCCACTCTCAAACACAGTTTATTTACAGGTAGCCTCTACTGTATTCACAAAAAGCAAAGGGTATATAATGTTTTCTTTGGGCATTAATCAGGGATGTTGCATCTTTTAAAAGCCACACACACATACACCTATCTAACCAAAGCGGCAGAGACAATACCATGACCTCAGAATCCAGCTGTCTCCTCTCAGTGTCCCTGACACCACCTCCCCAGCCTGAAACAGACAGAGGAATATATTCTGCCTGTTTCTTTATTCAGAGTCTCTGAGCATTCACTCATTGACCTGCTGTGCCCCCCACGCTCCTGAGGTAAAGGTCCTGTAATCAAAAATAACCACTTTCAAACCAGCAAGCCAAAGGAGGTACAGATTCCTTTTCCTCTTCTTTCCAAATCCTGCCTTTCCTCCCTTCCCACCATGAACTCTACGGTCTCCTCTAGCTATAAAACGTCCATAACTTGTTTAAAACAACAACAACAAAATTAAATGTCAAGAAACTTAAGGCTGTAGTGGAACCCTTCCCCAATTAACCATCTCAGGAAAAGGTCAAAATAACCCTTTGAGGGAGGCCTTTCTGTCCACATGAAGCTTTTCCTCCACAGAAGCAAAATCCTCTCACTGGCATCTTTCTCATCATGTCCACTAACTCCTCTCTTCTACGTAGGCTCCACTTTCCCTGGTGACAGGCTGGAAAATACACTGGTGGTGTTATATCAGATTTACAGTTGTTTCCAGGATTAAATGTTTCCAGTAGTTAAAACTTGGAAAATACCTTCTAAAAAATTAGAACTTGAAACTCATCAAAGCGACCTAAATTCGCACCATATAATCCTCTCATTTACATTCCTTCCCTTGAGTCTCAAAATTCATCACACTTGAAGAACTGGCAAAGCTACACACATACAAGCCAAGCATGAAACACGAGCTATGTCTTTAGCTACCTGAGCTGTCAGCAGATGCTCAGTCACTTTGACAAAATATTTAAGAAGACATGAAATGTTTACCACAATCTACTGTGGACAATGGGGGTCTTAAAGATCAGTTCCCAAAGAACTACTAACCACAGGTGCCGTCTGGCTCAAGTTCACATAAAATGAAAGGTCACTAGCAATAAAAAAAAAATAGCAGTCAGAAAAAGCATGAAAGCAAACTCCGACCCATATGCAAATTAAGAACAAATTCTAGTACACGTGAACCCGGGCCACAGAGGCCCCAGGGCCTACATATGGAGAAACCATAGTCACGCTGTTTAAACAGTGGACTACACGTGGGCAAACCTGCACTCTTTGTCCCTGCCTCACCCATGGGCCACATCGAGTCTTCTAAAGTGACAGGCACCTATTCCAAAGAACAATAAGCAGCAGCAAGACAAATGATGCTACTACAACCTCGAGTTTGTGGCTTGTTTTCATACTGTTCAATAGGCTCATTAAGCACAGAGAGAAACCAAGAACGCTGCGTTGTGCTGTAAGTGAGGACCTGCATGTGCACTGCTTGTCCCTTCATTACAGCCGGGTAACTTCGGGCAATTTCTCTGCCTCTACGTTCTTCTCGTCTGCAAAATGAAAGAGTTTTAGATGAGGAACACAAACTGCGTCTTATCCACGTTTGCATCCCCTGCACCAGGCGCTTAAAGTTGCCACTCAAATGTTTGTGGGATGAACTCTATCATCTCTTCTAGCTACAAATTGTTCATGTCTCTAGGGTTATACTGCTTAGTTCTCAAAAAATACAGTAAAGTAGGCAGGGTAAGAAATTTCTTTTCTTTTGTAGTCCCTGTATATGTGTCAGATCACGACTGACTCCACATTAGCTACTTCTAATCTGGGGGAGGCACCTGAATGAAGAAAGTCAAAGTGCTATAATTACTAAGAAATACTATAAAAGGAAAATATGTAAAATAATTTAAAATACATAAAATATTATATACCTAATGCTTAAGAATTCCTGGAACAGTTAGTGAGAAAAATTAATTTTTTAAAAGGATGGAAGAGAATAATGCTAGTAAACATCACCATAAAAAATTAACTATACAATGTCTCCTACACCAAACAAAATACTTTCAAAGCCACAAGTGACTTAAATTACATGTCTTTTAAGAATATACAAGACATTTCAAGTGTATATGTTTACATTAGCTTCCAGAATGATCAATTAAAAAGAGTTGTCAGACAAAGGCCTGCAACCAAGTGCCTTGAAATTTTCAAAATAAAAATCATCTTCAAACAACAAAAATACCTAACACACGTAGGGGGTGGGGGCACTAGTTTTGCACAGCATTGTCTTAGGTAACACACATCCCACCTGAACCTCTCAACCATAAAGGGAAATGCTTCACAAAGAAATCTGCTTCCTTGGTATAGCTCCTTGACCTCCTCAGTTAGAATCTGGATTCAGCCTTTATAAATGGATTTGTCAAAGGTGCATACAGCTCCCTGGGTATCTTGGCAGCGGTAATCCAAACAGACTGACAAAGAAGGCTGCAGAAATGTCAGCCTTGAAAACATAAAAATGAGGAGTGGTAAGCACCTGAGAACACCAGTTCTACACATGGGCAGCAGGGCAAATTCTGAGGTATCAGACATCACTGTTTCCCCTTAGCTCCGCAGAGCTGGTAAGGGAACCTCACAGCCTTTGTCCTCTGAACACTGGAACTTTACCTGGGTTGAAGTACCTGCTTTGAACACTTACATGCTGGGGTCAGAGGACGCACAACCAATTCTGTGGCAGACGATAGCTAAATAATCTTCAGAAAATGGAAATAATCCTCAGAAAATGACAACTGAATACTAAAATCCCTTCTAACCCTGAATCCCACATTTCAATTTATCAGTTACAGAAATGGTTTCATCAGTTTCTCTCAGTTAAAGAAAAAAATGATGATGGTGGACTATCGAAATTATACCTTATTTCTTTCCTCTCAAAAATATAAATCCTCCAATAAATCCTCAGAGCATAAAAAGAAAGCAGGGAAATTGACCTCCGTAGTACCAGAGCATGGCTGTTAAATAAATAAAAGCTATTAAATAATCCTCAGGCACAACTACTTTCTCAGCCAGCAAGACCAGGTCTAGCTAAAGCTCGGTATTTAAATGGGCATTGCAATCCCGGAGTCAAACGACTTTTTCAATGTAGGCGACACATACAATCAACAGATTCAATTGACATTTATGAGGAGGAGGCTGAGCACACTGTTATTTCACTTTTAAGGTTAGGAGAGGCTTGAGCCCAAGGACAAGAGAGCTGAGAAAGAGGAGAGAAGAAAGGGTCTGACTCCTAAAGTTTGTTTCCGCAAGTGGTTAACACAACTCCAAGCAACAAACCCTAAGGCCAGTACTCTCCCCAATCTCTATTCCTTCCTTCTGCCATCACCCAAGACCCCAAAATACAGGCACAGCTACTACTGCACAGCCTTTTGGTTACACAGGAGACTGGAATCTGCTCCTGGCACACAAAACGGACGCGGGCAGCTGAGGACCTCGCACGTGCGGGCGTTCGCGAACGCCGCGACCAGCTCGGAAGCCCACGCCCCCACCCGACTGGTGACTGTCACCTTCTACAGGCGCAGTCTCCGAGCCGTCCCCGAGCCTTGCGAGCCGCTCGGCCACTCCAACCCTGCGAGACAGGCAGGGCCGGGCGCCCGGGGCACCTGAGGAGCGCGGCGGAGGCGGAGACAGCACCCAGACGCGAGTAGCAGCGGGGCGTGCGGCCCTCCCGCGGGACGTACCTGGATCTGCAGCGGCACGAGGCGCACCTTGCAGCGCTCGCTCACCGCGAAGCCTTTAGGCAGGTCCACGTACTGGCCCCACTCCTCGGCGAAGAGCTGCACCACGAATTTGCGGTGCATGTCGATCTGGTCACCGTATAGGCTGAGGAACTTCTGGATGAGCAGCTCGTAGCCCGCGCCGTGCGGCACCGACGAGGGCCGGGCGAAGACCGAGAAGCAGAAGAGCACGGGGACCGTGCCCGACGGTGCCCCCGCGCCCACGCCGCCGCTGTTGGGGAGCATGGGGACAACTGGCTCCGCCGCCGCCATGTTCCCCTTAGCGTTTGCGAGCTCCGAGGCCGCCGAGGCACAGATACAGCCGGCCGCGGCGGCCCCGCCTCTCAGCGCAGCCCGCCCGCCCTGCCGCTCGGGAAGGCGAAGGGGCGGTCCTCGCGGCCGCGGCTCGCGCGCCTTCTCCCCGCCTCAGCAGAGGGCGGACCGCCGCCGAGGGCTGGGCGGCCGGGCGGTTGTGCGCGGGTGAGCGCCTGCGCCCGCAGTCCCGGACCGCCCCCTCCAGCCTTCCCAGCTTTGACCTCGGCGCAGCTCACTGCGCGCGGCCCCGTCCGCCGGGCACGCGGACTGACCTCAGAGCGCCTCACCTCTTCACACTCCGTGCCTAGCAGACCAGTGACCTGCCTCGGCTACCCGTGTTGTTCTTGTACTGGTGCTCCCGTCCATAGAGCGGTTCGAGGCACTCCGTTTCCTTTCAGACGAACGGTGTTCTGTGGAGTTTAGGGTTATGCTTGGGGACATGAGAGTGCCTAGACGAATCTGCTGGGACGCGCGTTACCTGTTGGCTTTGTGCAGAGGCGGTGTGCGTGCAGTTTCTTAGGACAGACTGATAAGGCACCCTAAGAAGCGCACTAGAATTTGATGCTTATTTATGGGCGCCATCCAAAGCTCAGAATTTCGTGCTTTAGTCCCACAGAACACAATATGACTGATACTGGCTTTGACATCTTGGCCTACCTTTACCTCGACCTAATTTTCGGTACGACTTGCATTGTGAACTGCAAGACATAAAAAGAGACTTAAAAACATAAACCTGAATTTTATATTGAAACTGGGGATTTCTGTTTTTAAATGTGTAGGAACCATCACCTTCAAATAAAACAATCTTCTTTTCTCTACAGACTAATACACTATAATTAACTGGGGTTAGGAGCAAATGTTCCCCAAACGGGTAAATTTGCCCCCAATTGAGAATGCTAAGACCATCTTTGAAATCCCTGTTGGTGACCTCAGCTGTGAACCCAAATGTTGACGATTGAGTCTACCCAGAGGCGCCTGGGAAGAAAGGCCTAGTGATCTACTTCACAGTTCTACTGTGACACCCATGGAGTCATCATGGGTCAGAATCGACACCACTGCAACCGGTAAGATCATCTTTTGCCTTTCCTTCTCTCTTGTACCCAAGCTACTGAAAACAGTCTGTTTTGTGGTTTCTTATGAGACTTTGAGAGATGCTATTTAAAACTCTGTTTTCTGAACCCATTCAAACCAAAATGGTGTATTTGCAGTTATCACTCCTTTGCAAGGTCTCCAATATGCAGGTGGACCTCTGTGTTAATAATAGAAAGGTACCCCGACCTTGCCGACTGATTACAAAAGGAGCCTCCTCTGGGTACACCAGTTAGGAAAATGTTCTTTCCTTCTGAGCTGTTAAGGCGTTCTGAAACAGGGCAGTTTAGAGATCAGAGACTGACTTGGACTTCAGGCCACTTTGACAAGTACCTTTCCGTCTACACAATTTTCTGTGGTGGTCCTGAATCAACATACTTCATTCTGCTCAGAATTTTTAAATAGGTTTCTGACTTATGCACTGTGCTACCTGAAATTGGCCTTTGGCAGTCTAATTTAATGGTGCAGTCTTTGTGGTAATAGCACATTAAATAGCGTTAATAAGATGTATGACAGGCATAGTTACATTTATTGAGTGTAAACTGTGTGCCAGTGCATCACTATGCTAGAAAAGGACCATGAATGCACATCTCACTGATAAATTACTCTTTTCAGAAATCTAATTATTAGAGTAATAAAAAAAAAAAAAACTGTTGCCATTGAATCTATTCCAATTCAATGTAGAACTGCTCCAAAGTGTTTCCAAGGAATGCCTGGTGGATTTGAACTGCCGACCTTTGGGTTAGCAGCTATAGCACTTAGACCCCACACCACCAGGGTTTCCAGAGTTATAAAGGTAAGTTTTATAAATATTATTGGAAAGAGTCAATGATTGGAAAGAGTCAATGAATAAGAACCCATAAAACCGAAAAAACCAAACCCAGTGCCATCGGGTCGATTCCGACTCATAGCGACCCTATAGGACAGAGTAGAACTGGCCCTGTAGAGTTTCCAAGGAGCGCCTGGTGGGTTCAAACTGCTGACCCTTTGGTTAACAGCTGTAGCACTTAACCACTATGCCACCAGGGTTTCCTAAGACCCCATAAACAGGTATTATAATGACTAGTAGAAAATAAGTTTCCTAATTGAGAAAATCACTATTATGGATAAAATGCCCAAAATAATCTCATATAAGACTCCTAAGAACTTTACCAATTAGTTATTTAAAATCAAGCAGTTACTTTCAGAATTTAAATTCCAAGCAGTTTGAGAAGTTAGTATACCATACTATCAATTAATACATTAATATGCTGCAGCACAACCTCCCAATATCAGTGCCTTAATGCAACAAAGGCTTGTTTTTCACGTTCTCTAGTTAGCAGTATTTGACCAAGTTGATCAAGCCCTCCTTTTTTTGAACCGTATTCTTCAGTTGGGCTCCTAGTTCTCTTGATTCTGCTTCTACCTCATTGGCCACTTGTTTTCAGGCTCTTTCCCCAGGTTTTCAGTTTCCAGACCTCTAAACATTTGAATACACCGGAGCTCAGTCCTCACATCTATTCTCTTAAGACCTTTGACTTTAAATGTCTTTGATTTCCAAATTTATATTATCCAGGACCTTATCCCTGAATTCCAGACTCATATACAAGTGTCTATTCAACATCTCCATTTGGATATCTAATAGATGTCTCACATTCAACTTGACCAAATGGAACTCTTGGTTTTGACCTTCCTCAAACATGCTTCCTCTCAAATTAACATCTCAGCAAATGACATCTCCATTTTAGTCACTGAGTACAATAACCAGGAGTTTATCCTTTATTCCTTTTTCCTGACCTCTTCAATCCATCAGCAAGACCAGCCACTTCAAACTATCTCAGTGCTACCACCTAAGAGCAAACCACCATCATCCCACAACTGATTATAACAATATCCTCATAAATAGTGTTCATTCTTTGACTTTTGTACCCCTACAGTCTATTCACCACATGACAGAGTGATACTTGAGAAACAATTTCAGAGCATATCACTCTTCTATTCAGAATCCTCCAGTACATAGAAACAGACTGCAAGAAAACCCAGTTGGAATTAAGAGGAAAAAAAAAATCCTAAAGCAGGTATTGTAAGTACCAAGTGTGATGGTGAGCATGGTAATGCTCATCAGAGAGGATCTGCCATAGGGGAGACACTATACTACCAGGCAGAAAACCACAATATATAAAGGACTTCTACTAATCAATAATGACAAAAAAAAGATCCAATTAAAAATAAGAGAAAAGACTTAATGGACACTTCACAAAATTAGATAAACAGATGTCTAACAAGCACATAAGAAAGTGCTTAACAGCACTAATTTTCGGGCATATGCAAATAAATCCGCAAAAAAAATAGCACTTCATACCCGCTACAACAGCTAAACTTACAAGGACAATATGAAACAAGTAGAAAGCTCATACATTGCATGTAGGTATGTAAAATGGCACAACCAATTTGAAAAAAATGATATGGCAGTTTCACATAGTTAAACATGTATCTGTCCTTTAAGGCCAAAATATCAATCCTAAGTATTTACTCAAAAGAAATAGAAACATATGTCCACGTAAAGACTTGAACAGAAATGTTCATGGCAGCTTCATTCACAATAGTCAAAACTGGGAATAAACCAAATATCCATTAAGAACAAGAGATTGGATAAACAAATTACGATACAGTCATACAATGTAATACCACAGAGAAATAAAGAAAAATGAATATCTGATACACACAACAAGGATGAATCTGAAAAAAACAGTATGTGGGGCAAAAGAAGTTAGACACAAAACAGTGCATATTGTATGATTCTATTCGTGCAAAGTTCACAACAGACAGAACTAATCTCTGGCGACAAAAGCTGGAACGATTGCCTATGGGAATAGGAGTAATTGGAAGGGGCCATGAGAGAGCTTTCTGGGGTGATAGAAATATTCTATATTTTATTTGTCTACTTAAGACCTGTACATTTTACTAAATATAAATTTTTGCCTGAAAATAATTTAAAGTAAAAGAGTATAATCCAACATCTTAGATTACCTCTCTGATACTAATCTATCACTTGCTGTCTCTGCTCCAGACCCCCTGGCTTTTTGTTGTTCCTGATCCTTTATACTTGATATTCTTTCTGCTTGAAAATACTCTTACCCCAGATAGCCACACAGTTTTGCTTCTTACCTTAAGTCTCTGTTCAATGAAGACCTCAGATCAACCTTACCACCTTATATAAAGTGTCACTTTCCCCCCTCCATCACAATCTGTACCCGTATTCTGCTTTAGTTTTCGTCTCCTTCTTAGCACTTATCACCATTGTATATAAGAACAGAGACTTGTTTCTTTTGTTAACTGCTGTATCACCAACCCTTAGGACACTGCCTGGCACCCAGCAGGCTCCTTTCAAATATTTGTTGAAGAGTTGTTACACTGAACATATGTTCAAGGTAACTATATTGAAAAATCATAAGTATATTCAGTCAAAAGTAATATTTTTGGGGTGAATGCTATGTCTACATTGTAAATTAATCCTGGAATAGCTATTATTAGAGGATTACTGGATTTACCCAGCAGGCCCCATACAAGATTATCGGGCTCCTTTTATATTTTCTGGAAACTTTGTGATAAGGAAGACAAAGAAAGTGAAATATCTAAACAGCTTTTACATCCTTCTCCACAGAGAATTCTGACAATTTTCTGCAGAGGAAAGGAAGAGTATCAAGATGAAATTTTACAGAGAGATGCAGTTGATGTTTGCATTAAAACCAAATTAAATTGCTTGGATTTTTTCATCTGTTTAGTTGATCAGCAAACATCTGCACTAAAGATTCTGTAGAGAACACAAAGATAAACTCTTGCTCTTATGGGGCTTACGTTCTAATGGGTATAGGCAGACAATAAACATGTAAACAAATAAATGAATAAAATAACCCTAGTTAGTAATAAAGGAGCCCTGGTGGCACTGCTGCTAACTGAAAGTTTGGTGGTTCAAACCCACCAGCAGCTCCAAGGGAGAAAAGACCTGGCAGTCTCGGAATAGACTTGATGCCAATGGGTTTTGGTTTTCCCTTAAAGATTACAGGCTAGGAAACCCAGTGGTGCAGTTCTACTCTGTCCCATAGGGTTGCTATGAGTCAGAATGGACTTGGTGGCAGTGAGTTTGTTTTTCCTGATATTAGGCAACAAGAGGAGATGTTGGATAAGTAGTAGAGTAGGTGAATCTCCTATGAGGATAGAAGTCTTGAGATACAAATATGAGTCATCAACGCAAAGATCTTATGGATTTAATTCCTCCCAAAATTTGTGTTGGAATCCTAAGTCCTGTACCTGCAGCTATAATTCTCTTTGGAAAGAGGCTTTTCTTCTTTATGTTAATGAGGTCATATCAGTAAGGGTATATCCTAAACCTAATCACTTGTGAGTGATAAAAAAAGCAGATTAGACGCAGAAGCAAGCACAGATTGGGGAAGATAGATTGCCAGGGAACCAAGCAGCCAGCACTACGGAAGTTGAAAGAGATAAGAATCTTTCCCAAAAGCCTTCAGAGAGAGCCTTTCCTGTAGCTGGTGCCTTGAATTCAGACTTCTAGCCTCTTGAACTGTGACAAAATAAACGTCTGTCCTTTACAGCCACCCACTCATGGTATTTCTGTTACAACCGTACTACCCATTGCCTTTGAGTAAATTTCAATTTATAGTGACCACCTGTAGGGCAGAAAAGAACTGCCCCATGTGGTTTCCGAGGCTGTAATCTTTATGGAAGCTGAGTGCCACCTCTTTCTCCTGAGGAGCAGCTGGTGGGTTCAAGCCGCCGACCTTTCAATTAGCATTCAAGCACTTAACCACTGCACCACCATGGCTTCTCAGCGGCACTAGCTAACTAAAGCAGAAGGTATTTAAATCATGGGAATAAGTGATAAGACCTGAAGGGAGTTTATAGCTAGAGTACTAAAGAGGGCCACAGAGAGTTAAAGAAGGTGAAGGTAGGAATGCCATTGACAAGGAATAGACATTGAGGTAGGAATAAAAGTGGTCACTGGAATCATGTAAGTCAAGGGAAAAAGAAGTGTGACTATTACATTGAGCCAAATGAAGTTGTCAAATCATTTAGGCCTACAAAAACAGAATTTCATATGGTTCAACCTAATAGAAAGAAAGAATGGTCAGCTATGTCAAATGCTGCTGAGAGATCAAGTATAATGAAAATAAGCATGGAGAATATGGTGACATGTAGGCCCCTGGTGACTTTGACAAGAGCAGTTCCAATGGAATAGGGATCAAAGCCTTGTTTTATTGAGTTCAAGGGAGAGTCGTACTGAGAAATGAATCAATTTTCTAGATTAAGAGGGACATGGGTTTAGGAGAGTTTCCTTAAAGACAGGAAATTCTAGAAATGTTAAATTAATGTTCTATGCTGGTGAGAATTAACCAAATGAAAGGGAAACATTTACGGTGCATCGGGAGAGGGGATAATGGAGGGGGACATTCCTTGAATGGTAAAAATGTTGGGATCCAGAGCTCAAAGGTGATTTTGGCTTCTGATAAGATCAGGGAATCTTGTTCCATTTAGAATGAGAGGCAGAGAATGTGGGTAATGAAACAGGCAGTTGAATAATTTTAGAAGAGGAAGATGTGGTGATTAATTGTGGGATTAATTCTATTTTGTTTCTTTGTCATATATAACTTGGTATACTATTCTTAAATGTCTAATATTAGACATTTCTTAGTGTAGTGCAGTGAATTACTCGATATGGCCTTCCTAGACATAGTCTTTGTGACTCTCACAAAATGATTGGGTGGGACTATGCAAATAAGTTCTTGTGGCCCACCAAGGGGATTGGACAGCCTGCTAATAATGCAGATAATGTGCATGGAACGCTGGTGGGGGTAGTACCATGAAAATAAGATGTATGGAACTCTAACAAGGGGATTGGTTAATTTTGCCATCCTACTAGGTTTAAAGGATCTGATCCCAGAAGTGGAGAGGGGGGCCTCATTACCAACAAAAGAAGAGTCAGGAGCGCAGCGTGTCCTTTGGACCCAGGGTCCTCGTGCTGAGAACCTCCAAGACCCAGGAGACAGAGAGAGCTGTAACACTGGAGAAGGTGTGAGACTGGGAGAAGGGTAGCAGAGAAATGGCAACAGCAGAACCAGGAGACTGGTATAGGACAGTGCCATGGGCTTTCCAGCTCACAGAGCAAGATGGCTACAATGGGCATGCTGAGCCAAGGTGTGAAAGAACTAAACACCTTTGAGCAGAAGGCTTACTGGTGAAATGGGGTGCCTCCAGATACTTGTTGGTGGAACTAGGTTCTCCAAGTCATGGGGCAAGAGAGTTGAGCGCCTTTGGGCAGGAGGCTTGCTTGGCGGAGCCACTCACCCACGGAGCAAAAGAGCTGAGTGCCTTTGAACCTGAGGTTTACTGGCAGAGTGGGGTGCCTCTGGGAGCTAAAGAGCTTTTTAACACTTGCCCAAGGAGGGCAGAGGACAGGCCAAGGGGGCCAAGGGGCCAAGAGAGAGAGGCCTGCTTGTGGGTACCACCTAGAAGCTATCCTGACTGAAGGGCTGTATCCTAAATTGTTCCTAATCCTAAATTATAACCTGTTACTTCTTTAGTAAACCCTTGAACTGTGAGTATGATCTGTGAGTTCTGTGTGGTCATTGCAACAAATTACCGAATAAGCCAACCCAGCAGAAAGTAGAGAGTACTGTGGGAGGGATGCTGTTGTCAGAATTGGTAAAAAGGTTGGAGGGTAAAGGTGCATTTGGTTTCCACCTCATAGGAATCAGCCTTGAGCTGATGCTGATCTTGATTCTCCTGCTCTCCTGTGAAGTTAAATGAGGTCTGGTGCCATGATGCCATTTTTATACTTAGCACAGTTTAGATACATATTACTATATTAAAGGCGCTATAATTTTGCCCTGATCTGAAATTCCTAAGTTCTGTCTTCTCTTACAACGCAGAAAATACTTTCAGAATGACATTTCTATTTTAATACGTTCACCTCAGCATGACTATCTTTTGAGGATAGCAGGGTGTTTATAATTTATTATATTTCTTATTTATGAATTTCCATGTATCTCATTAGGAAGTTGCTGTCCAATACTGAGTCTAGCTTGTTTTTCAAAATACATCTTAAGATCTTGAAATGATACAACCTACGAGAGTTTAGCAACATCTCACTAATCACATTTTGCATGACTTTAATTGCCCTGAGTGCACTTATTGCTGGTTTGGAATCCTGTGTCACATTGTTGCTTGCCATCACTGCACTGCTGTGGGAGGACATGTTCCTTTGGCAAATCAAAGTTTTCTGATTTGAATTCTTTGACTGAAAGTTGGCAGAGCATTTCAGATTGGCAGGACATTTATCATCCCTATCTTCCCTCCTGATTTGATGAAGGAAGCACCCCACCACCCACACATACACCAAAAACCCAGCTTCATGTGGGCTCTGGATCCCCTATACCTCACTGACTTGTGTTCTCCCAGTTACTTCCCACCCACCCCCAACACACCCATGAACAATTTCTCTCTACTGGATCTTTCCTATCACACATATGACATTTTATTATCTTCTCATTTAAAAATTAAAAAAAAAAAAAACTCTTGTCCTTTTCTCCATTATATATAGACCCATTTCTCTGCTCTCCATAGCAAAACTTCCTGAAAAAGGTGACTGCACTTTTTCACCTTCTATTTACTCCTTAACACCCCAGTATGGCTTCTGCCTTCCTCGGGCCACTAACACTGCTCTTGTCAGGACACCAGTGAGCTCCCTATTCCCAAATTTCATGACCACTGTACTTTCAATGGAAACCCTGGTAGCATAGTGGTTAAGTTCTATGGCTGCTAACCAAAGGGTTGGCAGTTCAGGTCTGCCAGGCACTCCTTGGAAACTCTATGGGGCAGTTATACTCTGTCCTGTAGGGTCACTATGAGTCGGAATCGATGGCACTGGGTTTTGGGTACTTTCAACTTACCAGGTTTTTCAGAAACATTGAAAACATTTCCTCTCATCATTCTCTAGTTTTTGAAATTCTGTTATCTAGTTCCATTCCATTCCATTCCATTCCAATGCCCTGATTTTTCTCCTCACTACCTACTTTCACCATCCTTTTTCCGTGTTCTTCTGTTATCTGATTTACAAATGTCAGAAGATGCTCCTGAGTCATCTTCTCGTCCCTCTACATACTTTCCCTGAATGACACTGTCTGTTCCCATCATTTGTTTTTGTTGTTGTTAGGTGTAATCAAGCCAGTTCCAATTCATAGCAACCATATATGCAACAGAATGAAACCCTGCCTGGTCCTGCGCCATCCTCACGATTGTTGCCATGTTTGAGCTCATTGTTGCAGCCACTGTGTCAGTCCATCACATTGAGGGTCTTCCTCTTTTTTGCTGACGCTCTGTCTTACTAAGCATGACGTCCTTCTCCAGGTACTGGTCTCTCCTGATAACAAGTCTGAAGTATGTGAGACCGAAGTCTCGTCATCTTACTTCTAAAGACCACTCTGGCTGTACATATTCCAAGACAGATCTGTTCATTCTTCTGGAAGTCCATGATATGTTCAGTAGTTTTTGCTAACAGCATGATCAAAGGCATCAATTCTTCTTTGTTCTTCCTTACGCATTGTCCAGCTTTTGCATGCATATGAGGCGATTAAAAATACCATGGCTTGGGTCAGGCTCACCTTAGTCCTCAAAGTGACATCTTTGCTTTTTAACACTTTACAAAGGTCTTTTGCAGCAGATTTGCCCAGTGGAGTAATACATTATTTAATTTCTTGACTGCTGCTTTCAATGGGCATTGACTGTGGATCCAAGTAAAATGAAATCCTTGACAACTTCAATTTTTTCTCTGTTTATCATGATGTTGCTTATTAGTCCAGTTGTGAGGATTTTTGTTTTCTTTATGTTGAGATAAAATCCACACTGAGGCTGTGGTCTTTCATCTTCATCAGTAAGTGCTTTGAGTCCTCTTCACTTTCAGCCACCAAGATTATATCATCTGTATAGCGCAGGTTGTTAATGAGTCTTTCTTAAATGCTGATGTCACATTCTTCTTCATATAGTCCAGCTTCTTGGATTATTTGCTGTGCATACAGATGGAATAAGCATGGCAAAAGGATACAATCCTGACACACACCTTTTCTGATTTTAAACTACCCAATATTTGTTTGTTCTGTTTGAATGACTGCCTTTTGCTCTATGTACAGTTTCCACATGAGCACAATTAATTGTTCTGGAATTCCCATTCTTCAAAATGTTATCCGTAATGTGTTATGATTCACACAGTCGAATGCCTTTGCATAGTCAATAAAACACAGGTAAACATCTTTCTGGTATTCTCTGCCTTCAGCCAAGATCCGTCAGACATCAGCAATGATGTCCCTCATTCCACATCCTCCTCTGCATCTGGCCTAAACTTCTGGCAGTTCCTTGTCGATGTACTGCTTCAAGCATTTTTTAATTATCTTCAGGAAAACTTTACTTGTGTGTGAAATTAATGATATTGTTCAATAATTTCAGCATTCTTTTGGATCATCTTTCTTTGGAATGAACACAAATATGGATCTCTTCTAGTTGGTTGGCCAGGTAGCTGTCTTCCAAATCAGTGTTGCATCTGTTTGTTGAAACATCTCAATTGGTATTTCGTCAATTCCTGGAGTCTTGTTATGTATCAGTGCCTTCAGTGCAGCTTGGACTCCTTCATTCATTACTATAGGTTCTTGATCATATGCTACCTCCTGAAATGGTTGAATGATGACCAATTTCTTTTGGTACAGTAACTCTGTGTATTCCTTTCATCTTCCCTTGGTGCTTTCTTTGTCATTCAGTATCTTGCCCATGGAATCATTCAGTATTGCAACTGTAGGCTTGAATTTTTTCTTCAGTTCTTTTAGCTTAAGACATGCTGAGCACATCCTTCCTTTTTGGTTTTCTAACTCTAGGTCTTTGCATACTTCATTATGTCTTTTCAAGCCACCCTTTGAAATCTTCTTTTCAGCTCTTTCACTTCATCATTTCTTCCATTCACTTTAGCTACGCTGTGTTCAAAGGCAAGTTTCAGAGTCTCTTCTGACATCTCTTTTTTTTAATGAGCTTTTGCTTTCTTCATGTATAATGTCCTTCATGTCGTCCCACAACTCATTTGGTCTTTGGTTATTAGTGTTCAATGCATCAAATCAGTTCTTTAGGTAGTCTCTAAATTCACATGGGCTATATTCAAGGCTATACTTTGACTCTTGTACACTTGTTTTAATTTTCTTTAGTTTCAACTTGAACTTGCATATGAGCAATTGCTGGTCTGTTCTGAAGTCGGCCCCTGGCCTTGTTCTGACTGATATCAAGCTTCTACATCATCTCTTTCCACAGATGTAGTCGATTTGATTCCTGTGTATTCCACCAGGTGAGTTCCACGGGTATAGTTGCTGTTTATGTTGTTGAAGAAAGGTGTTTGAAGTGAATAAATTGTTGGCTTTGCAGAATTCTGTCGTGATCTCTGGCATTGTTTCCATCATCAAGGCATGTTTTCTAACTAGCAATCCTTCTTAATTTCCAACTTATGCCTTTTAATCACCAGTAATTATCAATGCATCTTGATAGCATGTTTGATCAATTTCAGACCGCAAAAGTTGGTAAAAATCTTTAATTTCTTCATCTTTGGCATTAGTGAGTACATTATATCACTGAAACGCTGGGCTTGCATCATATTATCGTCTTTATTTTTTTTCTTAGCACTTGCCATCAGTAGTCATCTTTTTTATAAGTTTATTTGGTCGGTCTCTCCCACTAAAGTGTTCACAGTCCATGAAAGCAGAAACTTTGTCTGGCTCTTTAATCAAAAAACTCCTGGGAGCATCAACCAACCAACCAAGCAGTTGCCCTAGACTCAACCCACAGAAACTCACAGCAGCACCAAACCAAAACCCACTGCCGTCGAGTCAATTCTGACTCCTAGTGACCCTGTAGGACAGAGTAGAACTGCCCCATGGGCTTCCAAAGCTGTCAGTCGTTGCGGAAGCAGACTGCTACATCTTTCTCCCACAGAGTGGCTGGTGGGTTCAAACCACCAGGCTTTCAGTTAGCAATTGGGGGCTTAAATGCTACACTGCCAGGGCTCCTGTCAGTACACAGTGCCTGTCAAGTAATACACATACTTAGTAAATACTTGCTGAACAACTGAATGAACATCTCAATTTAATTGATTTCTCTTTGTCCTTAGCATTCTTTTGATTCTATGGCTGATTAATTTGAAAATCCTTCACATCTTCTCTCCAAAGATATTATAAGAGAGTTACATCTTAGTGTGCTCCCTGAAACCAAATTATTGACAGTCTGAACATATGTGTATTTATTGTATGAACTAGAAGCACTTTTTGGACAAATTTCTAGAAACACACTACCTATCCAAACTAACACTAAATGATGTTGAAAATCTGGACAGATGCATAACAAGAGAAGAGATTGGAAAGATAATAATAATATCTCCCAACAAAAAAAAAGCCCTGGCCCAGATGTCTTCACTGAAGAATTCTACCAAACTTTCAAAGAAGAGCTTACACCAGTACTACTCAAAATATTTTAGAACATAGAAAAGGAAGGAATACTTCTGAATTCATTCTATGAAGCCAGCATAACATTGATACTAAAACTAGGCAAAGACACTACAAAAAAGAAAATTAGAGACCAATATCTTTCAGGAATACAAATGCAAAAATTCTCAACAAAATTCTAGCCAATAGAATTCAGCATCATATCAAAAAGTAATACCCCATGACGAAGTGGGATTCATACCAGGTATGCAAGGATGGTTCAACATTAGAAAATCAATCAACGTAATCCACCACATAAATAAAAGAATCACATGATCATCTCAATCAACATAGAAAAGGTATTCAACAAAGTCCAACACCCATTCCTGATAAAAACTCTCAATAAAATAAGTATAGAGGGGAAATTTCTTAACATAATAAAGGGCATCTATACAAAACCAACAGCCAACATCATTCTTAATGCAAAGAGGCTGAAAGCACTTTTACTTATAAGAAATGGAATACCTGTCTAACAATGAATTGGACAAATAGGGGTTTATGTTTTGAATGTAAGTGGAAGTCCAGATAAGGGTGTTGCTGGAGTGGAATCAGCAGCTCAAGAAGCCTTACTTCCAAAGTTGGCAACTCTCTCTGGCCCTTGCACTCATGGTCTCATGGCAACTGCTGCAGTTTCAAGCATCACAAACTATATTTAGAGTTTGTAAGCAAGGACAGCAGAGAATTTGTCTCTGCTTACCTTGCCTTTACTGGAAAGAAACTATCTTTACTAGAAGTTCCTGAGCAGACTCTCCTGGCATCTCATTGACCAGAAGTGGGCCACATACCAACCCTTAGACAAAAAAGTTGGTATTCTGGTAACGGAAAAGGTAGAAGTGGCTTCCGGGTGGACAGCCAAGAGTAATCACCATACAACAATCTCAAGGTTAGCCTAATTCCACATTCCATCTTTGGCTTTGGTTTATGGCATTTGCCCCAGATTCCACTCCATTACTCTAACGGCAGTCTTGGGATGTTTTTCAACATGTGAACATTGCCATGTAGCAGACAAAGCAGCCCAGTGCTTTCTCCATAAAGGCATTACATGTCTAAATTTTCTATTTGGCCCCTGTGACCACTTTATACCATTAATAATGCCACTTTTACTAAATTTTAAAATCTAGTTATGGAGAGTTTAAGTTATTTCTCAGAAAATCCTTTCTGAAGATTAAATTTACCTGGCAAGAATAGGATTTCTATAATAAATATTGCTTTGATGCCAGCATCTGCTTTCATAAGCAGGATTTTTTTTTTTTTACCAATTTAAATTTATTAAAAATATTGATCGAACTAGCTTGATCTCCTAATATTTCTTCCTTAGGTACAACCTCTCTGGCCCTAATATGCTACCCCAAATATTGCACTACAGGATTGTGAAGCCTTAGAGAGTAAAAAAACGCAAAAGAAATTGAATGGGACTCTTTTGCACAAACATTTTACTTTCCCTTTGCTTTGTCTAAATCAATTGTCTGCTTAACCCTCCATATTTCAGAATGAATTAGTGCCTTGGCCTTACCTTTTTCAATGTGATTTATTGAACATTTACTCTTCATCAGGAACAATATTAAGCAATATACATCCTTTATTTAAATTTAATTTATAACAATAATCTAACGAGGAAATATTGTCCTTTTTTTTTCTTAGCATTTACAAGGGAAACTGAGGCGCAGAGAGGTTAAATGCTTGCTTGGGGTCATGTAATTGGCAGAGTAGCGAGTCAGTAGGGAGTCCACTTTATCTGATTGCAAAGGCTCTTAATTACTATAGTAGGTGACTCTCTTTTGCATAAATTTATCATTCTTTGAGAAGCAAATTTTACCTCCAGATACTGTTGAGAGCCACTATTATCAAAACTTTGACAATTTTCTAAGTCCCTCCCAGGTGATTTTGCTACCTGGAATATAAATAGAACATCTTTTTAGTCAAGCTGAAGGAGAAAGTTTTGGAGGGTGGATGCCATGTCACTCACTCTAAGGCTGGCTACACTGGTCCCTCTCCCCTGTTACATCTGATCAAAAACTGCTGCTGGGATGTTTGCTTCGTTCCTCCATGAGAATAAGTTCCTGTCTGGGACTGCCTTCTGTATTCAGGCAGACACAGGTTAATCGAGAGAAAATACACAGTTAACGGTCATTGAACTGTCTTCGTTTTCAGTACTTCAGAGCGTGAGCTTCTGGCCGTTTTCTGAGAATACTAATAGCAAACAATTTTATAATGTGTGTTACGTTAGAGGCACTGGTCTAAGTGTTTGTATTAGTTTCTTGTGGCTGCTGTAACAAATTACCACAAACTAGATGGCTTAAAATAATAGAAATTTATTCTCACAGTTCTAAAGCCCAGATATTCAAAATTAGTATCACTGGGCCAAAATCAAGGTGTCTGCAGGGCCACACTCCCTTCAGAGGCTCTAGGGGAGAATCTTTTCCCTGTGTCTTCCAGTTTCTAGCAGCTGCTGGAATTCCTTGACTTGTGACCACATCACTCCAATCTCTGCCTCTGTTTTCATATCGCCTTTTCCTGTGTGCCTGTGGTCAAATCTCCCTCTGCTTCCCTGTTATAAGGGTACCTATGATCACCCTGGTGGCATAGTGGTTAAGTGCTATTGTTGCTAGCTAGCCAAAAGGTTGGCAGTTCGAATCCGCCAGGTGCTCCTTGGAAGCTCTATGGGGCAGTTCTACTCTGTCCTATAGGGTTGCTGTGAACCAGAATTGACTCGACAGCAATGGGTTTTATGATCGCCTTTAGTCCTCACCGTCCCCCGCATCCCAGATGATCTAGGATAATCTCCTGAACTCAAAATCTTGAATTTAATCACCTCTGCCAGTCACATCTACAAACACCCTTTTACCGTGTAAGGTAACCTTAACAGGTTCCAGGGCTTAGGGCTTGATATTTTAGGAGGCTATTATTCAGCCTACTACAGTATTTTACCAATTGAAATGTTTCAAAAAACGGATGCAGCACTGGAAGTCCTCACTCATCTATCCCAAGAAATCTGGAAGACAGCCACCTAGCTAACCAGTTGGAAGGTGTCCATATTTATGCCTGTTCCCAAGAACGGTGATCCAACTGAATGCAGAAATTATCAAACAATATCATTAATATCACGCACAAGTAAAATTTTCCTGAAGATCTTTCAAAAGTGGCTGCAGCAGTACATCCACAGGGAACTGCCAGAAATTCAAGCCAGATTCAGAAGAGGACGTGGAACGATGGTAACTTTGCTGATGTCAGATGGATCCTAGCTGAAAGCATAGAATAACAGAAAGATGTTCACCTGTGTTTTACTGACTATGCAGAGGCATTCAACTGTGTGGATCATAACAAATTATGAATAAATTGTGAAGAATGGGAATTCCAGAACACTTAATTGTGCTCGTGAGGAACCTCTATATAGATCAAGAGGCAGTAGTTTGAACAGAACAAGGGGATACCTCATGGTTTAAAGTCAGAAAAGGTGTGTATCAGGTGTGTATCCTTTGACCATGCTTATTCAATCTGTTTGCTGAGCAAATAATCTGAGAATCTGGACTATATGAAGAAGAATGGGGCATTAGGGTTGGAGGAAGACTCATTAACAACCTGCATTATGCAGATGACACAACCTTGCTTGCTGAAAGTAAAGAGGTCTTGAAGCAGTTACTGATGAAGATCAAAGACCACAGTCTTCAGTATGGATTACACCTCAACATAAAGAAAACAAAAATCCTCACCAATGGACCAATAAGCAACATCATGATAAACAGAGAATTGAAGTTGTCAAGAATTTCATTTTACTTGGATCCACAATCAACATCTATGGAAACAGCAGTCAAGAAATCAAACAATGCATTGCACTGGGCAAATGTGCTGCAAAAGACCTCTTTAAAGTGTTGAAAAGCAAAGATATCACCTTGAAGACTAAGGTGTACCTGACCCAAGCTATGGTGTTTTCAGTCGCCTCATATACATGTGAAAGCTAGATGATGAATAAGGAAGACTGAAGAATTGATGCCTTTTAATTGTGGTGTAGTGAAGAATATTGAATATAACACGGACTGCCAAAAGAATGAACAAATCTGTCTTGGAAGAAGTACAACCAGAATGCTCCTTGGAAGCGAGGATGGGAGACTATGTCTCACATATTTTGGATATGTTACTAGGTAGGATCAGACCCTGGAGAAGGACATCATGCTTGGTAAAGTAGAGGGTAAGCAAAATAGCAAAATAGAGGAAGACCCTCAACAAGATGGATTGACTCAGTGGCTGCAGCAATGGGCTCAAGCATAACAATGCTTGTGAGGATGGCACAGGACCAGGCAGTGTTTTGTTCTCTTGTATATAGGGTCACTATGAATCAGAATTGATTCAATGGCACCTAACAACAACAGCACAGTATTTTACACGTATTAACACAGTCATCACACAACTAAAGAGATAAGTAATGTGATTATCCCCATTTACTGATAAGAAAACTGAGGCAGAGAGATTATACAATTAGTCCAAGATAAAAAATTTAGTGACAGGGCCTGAATTTGAACCCAGGAAATTTGTGGCCTTAAAAACTAGCTGCCACTATAAATAAATGGAAAAAAAAAAATCCATAGGACAATTCCCCAGACGCATGTGCCAAGATGGAAGTTAAAGGAATAGCGATTTCTCCTCTAAAGGCAGTAGTCCTAGGTTATGGAATTTCCCAACTTTTTTTTCTTTGGCAGGACTCCTTGTTCCATCCTGCAGTTTATCATCTTATACATATACAATCACTTTAAGTGCAGGGCTTTTAGAGTAATATGAGGAAAGTGTACTGTATCCACTGCACGCAGCTGAGGTATTTGCTGAACTAATTGACTTATTAATCAATCTATCAAAAGAACACCATCTTTGAATTGGCAATAAGCAGTAAACAAGACTTTCTAGATACTCGTTATCATCTTGGTCTTTTAAACACAGACCCTTCTAGCATAACTTGCTACCCCCAATACCAAGCCTAGTTGAAGCATCTTCTGCAATCCATCAATCCCAGGAAAGAGATATCTAGCCTGAGTATCCTGTGGCATCAAAGTGAAACTTCTAGTGCATAACCATATAACCTTTGAGTAAGGAGCCCTAAAGGCTCTGCCCCTTGAAATCTTTGACCTACTCATCTCTTGCTTCTTGCTTATTACAGACTGAACCAAGCAGCCCATTTCAGAGTACACATTTTGGGTCTCTTCCATACAGCTCTGTATTTATATCCTTTCCCAGGTCTACACTGTTTTTAAAACTAATACATTGTTTCTACAGATCTAGTTCATTTATTTTAACAGTTAGATAGTATTTCAGTGAATGAACATACTATAATTCATTTATCAATTTACCACAGGTGAATATTTAAGGAATTTCCCATTTTTGCCATTCTAAATACATGTTGCAATGAGCATTCTTGCATATGTCTCCTTGCAGATGTATGTGATAGATTCTCTAGGGCTTATTATCAAGTGAAATTTCTGGGTCATAGGTATGATCATGCCCATATTTGTTAAATATTTGCCAATTGCCCTCCCACTAAGTTTGTATTCCACTGGTAATATATGGAAGGTCCCTAGCTGGCACAAATGATTTGTGCTCTACTACTACACTAAAGGTTGGCAGTTCAAACCCACACAATGGTACTGTGAAAGAAAGGCTTGGCAATGTGATTTCATTAAGATTACAGCTGAAAAAACTCTACTGAGCAGTTCTACTCAGTAACACATGGGGCCACCATGAATTGCAATCAGCTTGATGGCAAAAGGTTGAGCAATATATGAGGTCCAATTTTTCATACCTGTTCACCAGTTCTTTCAGACTTTTTACTTTTTTTTGCGAGTCTTTTACATGTGAAATTTATCTCTTTATGGTTTTCATTTCCCTTTCACTGATTCTTAGTGTAAAGATTTTTTATGCGTTTTATTAGACATTCAACTTTTATTCTATATTAACAGTTTATTTTAATTTTTTGGCATTTCTATTTGTCTTTTCCTCATCGATTTATAGGATACACACACACATACATATATGTGTGTGTTTGTGTTTTAATTAAACTTATCTTAAGTTACAAGTATCTCAAATGTCATTGCCTATTTTGTGGCCTGATGCATTGCTTAACAAATAAACTTAAAAATCAAACTAATATTTAGTAACTCTATTTGGTCGGAAATTATTCTTTTCAAGTTGTCTTTGTGATTAATACTTGTAGTTTACTAAAAGGGTTTCTGAGGACAAACATATATTCCACACAGATTATCAAAGAATGACCAACCACTAAACCTTTTGCTGTTTACCTTCCCTGCAGCTAAAGATGACAGAATCTAAAAGTGCTGCCAACTGTCGAGGATTTCTGTACTGCTCATCCAAGCTTAAATATCTGCTAATTTGGATAATGGCTGAAGTCCATTAGCTAATAGTATTTACAACAAAAACATATGGCCGGTAGTTGGAAGGCCAGTCATTAGCTAATGTAAGTCATTTCCAGATGACATAGAGATAATTCATATTCTCAGTATGAATTCTATTTTAGTAGTATGGCATCTACCAGGATTAACCTTACGAATAGTCATTGGTAGGAACTATTAAAAAAAAAAAAAAAACTATTAAAGGACCCTGAAAATTCCTATCACAAATTATGTCCATCATAGATTATGAAGTACCGGTTGAAACAAGCACTGGAGCTTGAGGTAGGGGATGAATTAGATAAAAAAGGGAAAACATCAAAAAAGAGTGGGAGGACAGAGACTGAGAAAAGTAAAACCTGTGCTACGGCATCCTGAGACGGCGCAAACACAGTGCGCAGCCCAGGCCCCCTGAACTGACAGGAGGAGAAGTCACTGGGAGGCAGCGACTGGTTTTGGAGCCGAGAGTGCAGCATCCCAGCTGGGGAGCCTTGGTGCTGGGCTTTGGACTGGGAGCGGAGGAACTAACCGCGGCTTCTGAGACAGTGCGAGCACAGGGCGCGGACCTGACCCTCGGGAGCAATCTCTACCCAGCCAGCGTACACAGTCGACTCGACACGCCCGCCTCGGGAATCTCAGATAAAACAGTCATCCCAAGCAAGATAAGTAACTTTGTCTATATTCTGGGGTGCTACTCTCTCCTATTTATCTGAACCCTCCCTTCCCCTTCCCAGGCGGCTTCATTAACATTGGAATTTCTTCAGCCAGAGAGTGAACTGCACTGCGGTTTTTCTTTCTTTTTGGTCTTTTCCTAACCCATTCTCCTGGCCTGAGAGAAGCAGCTACAAAAAACCCAGGGACCAAAAATCCTCCCCTAATTGGACTAAAAACACAGAACCAGCTCCAGCCAAGCATATGTGATCCACAGTCTTGGGCTTTCATCCCTACAGGGAACAAGGTGGCTATTAATGCAAAGGCAATTCTGATACGGATCTGACTGTAATTGTTTTAGCGGATTACTGGAAAGACAAGTTTCCCAGGTCTGATATCTCTGCATATTCAACAGAACCCTCACTGACCCACAACAGGGGACTGAGGGCTGAAGCTCCCCCCCAGACCACCTAGCCTCCTGCCTTAGGGGTCTAAGGACGGTGACACCTACCAATCTGTAGAGGTACTTGCATTGGGGGCCTAAGGTACAGCTACGGAGCCCACCCACCAAAGTGCTTTAGGAATAGAGACACACCTACCTCACTGACACTTGGGGGAAGCCTGTCAGCATCCTGACCCCCCTGGAGTGTGAACCCCACTGCTACTAGACTCTGGTGCACACAACTATCACCACTACTTCTCTAGGTGGATAGATGACAGTCTGCACCACACACTTGATGACCCAAAATCAGATTCTACTCAAGAATAGTGAATGGACTCAGGCTTCTATATCTGGTAACAGCCCAAACCAGCTGGTAAAAGGACATAAGTGACTCAAGGGCTACAACAATCAAGACAGCACAATCTAGTAGCCCATCAACATATATTGAAAGAAAACAAAACAAGATACGACTCAGTGAGCAAATATAGAATAAATCACTACAATATCTTAGTGATGGCTCGGAGAGAGCAGTCAATATCAAACCACATAAAGAAGCAGACCATGATTGCTTCTACAACTCCCCAAACTAAAGAATCAAAATCTTCCCCAAATGAAGATACAATCCTGGAATTGCCAGATACAGAATATAAAAAACTAATTTACAGAATGCTTCAAGACATCAGGGATGACCTCAGAAATGAAATAAGGCAATCTACAGAAAAAAACCAAGGAACACACTGATAAAGCAGTTGAAGAACTCAAAAGATTATTCAAGAACATAGTGGAAAAATTAGTAAGTTGCAAGAATCCATAGAGAGGCAGCATTCAGAAATACAAAAGATCAACAGTAAAATTACAGAATTAGACAACGCAATAGGAAGTCAGAGGAGCAGACTTGAGCAGTTGGAATGCAGAGTGGGAAATCTGGAGGACCAGGGAATTGACACCAATATAGCTGAAAAAAAATCATATAAAAGAATTAAAAAAAATGAAGAAACCCTAAGAATCATGTGGGACTCTATCAAGAAGGATAACTTGTGCATGATTGGAGTCCCAGAACAGGGATGAATATCAGAAAACACAGAGAGAATAGTTAAAGATCTGTTGGCAGAAAACTTCCCTGACATCATGAAAGACGAAAGGATATCTATCCAAGATGCTTATCGAACCCCATTTAAGATTGACCCAAAAAGAAAATCACCAAGACATATTATCATCAAACTTGCCAAAACGAAAGATAAAGAGAAAATTTTAAAAGCAGCCAGGGATAAAAGAAAGGTCTCCTACAAAGGAGAATCAATAAGAATAAGTTCAGACTACTCAGCAGAAACCATGCAGGCAAGAAGGCAATAGGGTGGCATATATAGAGCACTGAAGGAGAAAAACTGCCAGCCAAGGATCATTTATCCAGCAAAACTCTCTCTGAAATATGAAGGTGAAATTAAGACATTTACAGATAAACACAAGCTTAGAGAATTTGCAAAAACCAAACCAAAGCTACAAGAAATACTAAAGGAAGTTGTTTGGTCAGAAAACCAATAATATCAGATACCAGCACAACACAAGGTCACAGAACAGAGCATCCTGATTTCAACTCAAATAGGGAAATCACAAACGCAAATTAAATTAATTAAAAAAAAAAAACTCTCAAAACAGGGAATTATTGAAGTAAATATGTAAAAGATCACAATAATCAAAAAGAGGGACTAAATACAGTGGCATAGAACTGCCATATGGAGAGGGATACAAGGCGATATAGGACATTACAAGTTAGGTTTTTACTTAGAAAAATAGGGGTAAATATTAAGGTAACCACAAAGAGGTATGACAACTCCATAACTCAAAATAAAAACCAAGAAAAACATAACGACTCAGCAAACATAAAGTCAAAGACTATGAAAATGAGGAGCACATAATTTACAAAGAAAAACATCTCAGCACAAAAAAACAAGTGGAAAAATGAAATTCTCAACAACACCACAAAAAGGCATCAAAGTGACAGCACTAAACACATACTTATCTATAATTACGCTGAATGTAAATGGACTAAACTCACCAATAAAGAGACAGTGTCAGACTGGATAAAGAAACACGATCCGTCTATATGCTGCCTACAAGAGACACACCTTAGACTTAGAGACACAAAAAAACAAAAACTCAAAGATGGAAAAAAGTATATCAAGCAAACCATAAGCAAAAAAGAAGAGGAGTAGCAATATTAATTTCTGACAAAATAGACTCTAAAGTTAAATCCACCACAAAGGATAAAGAAGGACACTACATAATGATAAAAGGGACAATTGCCCAGGAAGATATAACCATATTAAATATTTATGCACCCAATGACAGGGCTGCAAGATACATAAAACAAACTTTAACAGAACTGAAAAGTGAGATAGACAGCTCCACAATTATAGTAGGAGACTTCAACACACCACTTTTGGAGGACAGGACATCCACTAAGAAGCTCAACAGAGACACGGAAGACTTAATTGCTACAATCAACGAACTTGACCTCATTGACTTATACAGAACACTCCACCCAACTGCTGCAAAGTATACTTTTTTTCCTAGCGCACATGGAACATTCTGTAGAATAGACCACATATTAGGTCATAAAACAAACCTTTGCAGAATCCAAAACATCGAAATACTACAAAGCATCTTCTCAGACCACAAGGCCATAAAAGTGGAAATCAATAACAGAAAAATTAGGGAAAAGAAATCAAATACTTGGAAACTGAATAATACCCTCCTGAAAAAAGACTGGGTTATAGAAGACATTAAGGAGGGAATAAAGAAATTCATAGAATGCAACGAGAATGAAAATACTTCCTATCAAAACCTCTGGGACACAGCAAAAGCAGTGCTCAGAGGTCAATTTATATTGATAAATGCACACATACAAAAAGAAGAAAGAGCCAAAAGCAGAGAACTGTCCTACAACTTGAACAAATAGAAAGTGAGCAACAAAAGAACCCATCAGGCACCAGAAGAAAACAAATAATAAAAATTAGAGCTGAACTAAATGAATTAGCGAACAGAAAAACAATTGAAAGAATTAACAAAGCCAAAAGCTGGTTCTTTGAAAAAATTAACAAAATTGATAAACCATTGGCCAGACTGACTAAAGAAATACAGGAAAGGAAACAAATAACCCGAATAAGAAACGAGATGGGCCACATCACAACAGACCCAACTGAAATTAAAAGAATCATATCAAATTATTACGAAAAATTGTACTCTAATAAATTTGCAAACCTAGAAGAAATGGATGAATTCCTAGAAAAACACTACCTACCTAAACTACCACAATCAGAACTAGAACAACTAAATAGACACATAACAAAAAAAGAGATTGAAATGGTAATCAAAAAACTCCCAACAAGGCGGGGCCAAGATGGCGGACTAGGTGGACGCTACCATGGATCCCTCTTGCAACAAAGACTCGGAAAACAAGTGAATCGATCACATACATAACAATCTACGAACCCTGAACAACAAACACAGATTTAGAGACGGAGAACGAACAAATACGGGGAGGCAGCGATTGTTTTCAGAGCCTGGAGCCAGCGTACCAGTCAGGTGACCTTCGGCGCCCGATTTGGGGCAGAGCCCAGGGGGGCAGACGGCACAAAGAAGGGGCCTAGCCCTGGCCCCCGAACTCATTCCGGGAGGGGTCCCAGCCGGTTCGCGTGGTCGGCATGGCGGCGCACCCGGTGGGAAAAGTCCCTGGGAGGCAGTGACGGGTCTTGGAGCAGGGAGAGCAGCGTCCCAGCCGGGGAGCCGTCACCCCGGGATTTTGGCGGGGTGCGGGCGTGGGGAGCTGCTCCATGCCCCTGAACTAACCCCGGGAGGGGGCCCAGCCGGTTCGCGTGGGCGGCGTGGCGACGCAGCCGGTGGGAGAAGTCCCTGGGAGGCAGTGACTGGTCTTGGAGCGGGGAGAGCAGTGTTCCAGACGGGGAGCCGTCCTGCCGGGATTTAGGCGGGGAGCGGGCACAGCACAAGCGCGGGGAGCTGCTCAACCCCCCTGAACTAACCCCGGGAGGGGGCCCAGCCAGTTCACGCGGGCGGCGTGGCGACGCAGCCGGTGGGAGAAGTCCCCGGGAGACAGTGACGGGTCTTGGAGAGAGGAGACTGGCGTCCCAGCCGGGACGCGCAGTCGCGGCGCAGGCGCGGGGAGCTACCCCGCTCGCCTGAGCTGACACCGGGGGGAGGCCCAGTCAGTTCGCGGAGGCGGCGCAGCGACGCGGCAGGCGGGACGGGGAGTCCCCAGGAGGCAGCGACTCATTTTGGAGTCGGGAGTGCACCGTCCCAGGCTGGCAGCGGAGGATCTGACCATGACTCCAGCGGGCCAGACCCCCCGGGGGCAATCTCCACACAGCCAGCACACATAGGCGACGTGCCCCGCGGAAATCTCAGATATAATAGTCATTCCAAGCAAGACAAGCAACTCTGGCTATATTCTGAGGTGCTACTCTGCTATCTCTCTGATCCCTCCCCCACCCTCCCCAGGCAGCTTCATTAACATCCGAATAGCCTGAGCCAGAGGGAGAACTCTGATAGGGATCTGACTGCATTTTTTTTTAGCTGATTTTATGGAAAAACTAGTTTCCCAGTGATGGCTCGGAGACAGCAGTCCATATCGAACCACATAAAGAAGCAGACCATGACAGCTTCTACAGCCCCCCAAACAAAAGAATCAAAATCTTTCCCAAATGAAGATACAATCCTGGAATTATCAGATACAGAATATAAAAAACTAATTTACAGAATGCTTCAAGACATCACAAACGAAATAAGGCAAACTGCAGAAAAAGCCAAGGAACACACCGATAAAACTGTTGAAGAACTCAAAAAGATTATTCAAGAACATACTGGAAAAATTAATAAGTTGCAAGAATCCATAGAGAGACAGCATGTAGAAATCCAAAAGATTAACAATAAAATTACAGAATTAGACAACGCAATGGGAAGTCAGAGGAGCAGACTCGAGCAATTAGAATGCAGACTGGGATCTCTGGAGGACCAGGGAATCAACACCAACATAGCTGAAAAAAAATCAGATAAAAGAATTAAAAAAAATGAAGAAACCCTAAGAATCATGTGGGACTCTATCAAGAAGCATAACTTGCGGGTGATTGGAGTCCCAGAACAGGGAGGGGGGACAGAAAACAAAGAGAAAATAGTTGAAGAACTCCTGACACAAAACTTCCCTGGCATCATGAAAGACGAAAGAATATCTATCCAAGATGCTCATCAAACCCCATTTAAGATTGATCCAAAAAGAAAAACACCAAGACATACTATCATCAAACTCGCCAAAACCAAAGATAAAGAGAAAATTTTAAAAGAAGCCAGGGAGAAAAGAAAGGTTTCCTTCAAGGGAGACTCAATAAGAATAAGTTCAGACTACTCAGCAGAAACCATGCAGGCAAGAAGGGAATGGGACGACATATACAGAGCACTGAAGGAGAAAAACTGCCAGCCAAGGATCATATATCCAGCAAAACTCTCTCTGAAATATGAAGACGAAATTAAGATATTTACAGATAAACACAAGTTTAGAGAATTTGCAAAAACCAAACCAAAGCTACAAGAAATACTAAAGGATATTGTTTGGTCAGAGAACCAATAATATCAGATATCAGCACAACACAAGGTCACAAAACAGAATGTCCTGATATCAACTCAAATAGGGAAATCACAAAAACAAACAAATTAAGATTAATTTAAAAAAATAAAAAAATAAATAATAATACACATAACAGGGAATCATGGAAGTCAATAGGTAAAAGATCACAATAATCAAAAAGAGGGACTAAATACAGGAGGCATCGAACTGCCAGATGGAGAGTGATACAAGGCGATATAAAAGGATACAAGTTAGGTTTTTACTTAGAAAAATAGGGGTAAATAATAAGGTAACCACAAAAAGGTATAACAACTCCATAACTCAAGAAAAAAGCCAAGAAAAACATAACGACTCAACTAACATAAATTCAAACACTATGAAAATGAGGATCTCACAATTTACTAAGAAAAACGTCTCGGCACAAAAAAGTATGTGGAAAAATGAAATTGCCAACAACACACATTAACAGGCATCAAAATGACAGCACTAAAAACTTATTTATCTATAATTACGCTGAATGTAAATGGACTAAATGCACCCATAAAGAGACAGAGAGTCACGGACTGGATAAAGAAACACGATCCATCTATATGCTGCCTACAAGAGACACACCTTAGACTTAGAGACACAAACAAACTAAAACTCAAAGGATGGAAAAAAATATATCAAGCAAACAATAAGCAAAAAAGAAGAGGAGTAGCAATATTAATTTCTGACAAGATAGACTTTAGACTTAAATCCACCACAAAGGATAAAGAAGGACACTATATAATGATAAAAGGGACAATTGATCAGGAAGACATAACCATATTAAATATTTACGTACCCACTGACAGGGCTGCAAGATACATATATCAAATTTTAACAATTGAAAAGTGAGATAAACACCTCCACAATTATAGTAGGAGACTTCAACACACCACTTTCGGAGAAGGACAGGACATCCAGTAAGAAGCTCAATAGAGACACGGAAGACCTACTTACAACAATCAACCAACTTGACCTCATTGACTTCTACAGAACACTCCACCCAACTGCTGCAAAGTATACTTTTTTTTCTAGCACACATGGAACATTCTCTAGAATAGACCACATATTAGGTCATAAAACAAACCTTTGCAGAGTCCAAAACATCGAAATATTACAAAGCATCTTCTCAGAGCACAAGGCAATGAAACTAGAAATCAATAACAGAAAAACTAGGGAAAAGAAATCAAATACTTGGAAACTGAACAATACCCTCCTGAAAAAAGACTGGGTTATAGAAGACATCAAGGAGGGAATAAAGAAATTCATAGAATGCAACGAGAATGAAAATACTTCCTATCAAAACCTCTGGGACACAGCAAAAGCAGTGCTCAGAGGCCAATTTATATCGATAAATGCACACATACAAAAAGAAGAAAGAGCCAAAAGCAGAGAACTGTCCCTACAACTTGAACAAATAGAAAGTGAGCAACAAAAGAACCCATCAGGCTCCAGAAGAAAACAAATAATAAAAATTAGAGCTGAACTAAATGAATTAGAGAACAGAAAAACAATTGAAAGAATTAACAACACCAAAAGCTGGTTCTTTGAAAAAATTAACAAAATTGATAAACCATTGGCTGGACTGACTAAAGAAATACAGGAAAGGAAACAAATAACCCAAATAAGAAACGAGAAGGACCACATCACAACAGAACCAAATGAAATTAAAAGATTCATTTCAGATTACTATGAAAAATTGTACTCTAACAAATTTGAAAACCTAGAAGAAATGGATGAATTCTTGGAAAAACACTACTTACCTAAACTAACACATTCAGAAGTAGAACAACTAAATAGACCGATAACAAAAAAAGAGATTGAAACGGTAATCAAAAAACTTCCAACAAAAAAAAGCCCTGGCCCGGACAGCTTCACTGCAGAATTCTACCAAACTTTCAGAGAAGAGTTAACACCACTACTACTGAAGGTATTTCAAAGCATAGAAAATGACGGAATACTACCCAACTCATTCTATGAAGCCACCATCTCCCTGATACCAAAACCAGGTAAAGACATTACAAAAAAAGAAAATTATAGACCTATATCCTTCATGAACATAGATGCAAAAATCCTCAACAAAATTCTAGCCAATAGAATCCAACAACACATCAAAAAAATAATTCACCATGATCAAGTGGGATTTATACCAGGTATGCAAGGCTGGTTTAATATCAGAAAAACCATTAATGTAATCCATCACATAAATAAAACAAAAGATAAAAACCACATGATCTTATCAATTAATGCAGAAAAGGCATTTGACAAAGTCCAACACCCATTTATGATAAAAACTCTTACCAAAATAGGAATTGAAGGAAAATTCCTCAACATAATGAAGGGCATCTATGCAAAGCCAACAGCCAATATCACTCTAAATGGAGAGAACCTGAAAGCATTTCCCTTGAGAATGGGAACCAGACAAGGATGCCCTTTATCACTGCTCTTATTCAACATCGTACTTGAAGTCCTAGCCAGGGCAATTAGGCTAGACAAAGAAATAAAGGGTATCCGGATTGGCAAGGAGGAAGTAAAGTTATCACTATTTGCAGATGACATGATCTTATACACAGAAAACCCTAAGGAATCCTCCAGAAAACTACTGAAACTAATAGAAGAGTTTGGCAGAGTCTCAGGTTATAAAATAAACATACAAAAATCACTTGGATTCCTCTACATCAACAAAAAGAACACCGAAGAGGAAATAACCAAATCAGTACCATTCACAGTAGCCCCCAAGAAGATAAAATACTTAGGAATAAATCTTACCAAGAATGTAAAAGACCTATACAAAGAAAACTACAAAGCTCTACTACAAGAAATTCAAAAGGACATACTTAAGTGGAAAAACATACCTTGCTCATGGATAGGAAGACTTAACATAGTAAAAATGTCTATTCTACCAAAAGCCATCTATACATACAATGCACTTCTGATCCAAATTCCAATGTCATATTTAAGGGGATAGAGAAACAAATCACCAATTTCATATGGAAGGGAAAGAAGCCCCGGATAAGCAAAGCATTACTGAAAAAGAAGAAGAAAGTGGGAGGCCTCACTCTACCTGATTTCAGAAGCTATTATACAGCCACAGTAGTCAAAACAGCCTGGTACTGGTACAACAACATGCACATAGACCAATGGAACAGAATTGAGAACCCAGATATAAATCCATCCACGTATGAGCAGCTGATATTTGACAAAGGACCAGTGTCAGTAAACTGGGGAAAGATAGTCTTTTTAACAAATGGTGCTGGCATAACTGGATATCCATTTGCAAAAGAATGAAACAGGACCCATACCTCACACCATGCACAAAAAACTCCCAACAAAAAAAAAACCCTGGCCCAGATGGCTTTACTGCAGAGTTCTACCAAACTTTCAGAGAAGAGTTAACACCATTACTACTAAAGGTATTTCAAAGCATAGAAAATGACGGAATACTGCCTAACTCATTCTATGAAGCCACCGTATCCCTGATACCACAACCAGGTAAAGACATCACAAAAAAAGAAAATTACAGACCTATATCCCTCATGAACATAGATGCAAAAATCCTCAACAAAATTCTAGCCAATAGAATCCAACAACATATCAAAAAAATAATCCACCACGACCAAGTGGGATTTATACCAGGTATGCAAGGCTGGTTTAATATTAGAAAAAACAGTAATGTAATCCACCATATAAATAAAACAAAAGAGAAAAACCACATGATCTTATCAATTGATGCAGAAAAGGCATTTGACAAAGTCCAACACCCATTCATGATAAAAACTCTCAGCAAAATAGGAATTGAAGGAGAATTCCTCAACATAATAAAGGGCATCTATACAAAGCCAACAGCCAACATCACTCTAAATGGAGAGAGCCTGAAAGCATTTCCCTTGAGAACGGGAACCAGACAAGGATGCCCTTTATCACCGCTCTTATTCAACATTGTGCTAGAGGTCCTAGCCAGAGCAATTAGGCTAGACAAAGAAATAAAGGGCATCCGGATTGGCAAGGAGGAAGGAAAATTATCTCTATTTGCAGATGACATGATCTTATACACAGAAAACCCTAAGGAATCCTCCAGAAAGCTACTGAAACTAATAGAAGAGTTTGGCAGAGTCTCAGGTTATAAGATAAACATACAAAAATCACTTGGATTCCTCTACATCAACAAAAAGAACATCGAAGAGGAAATCACCAAATCAATACCATTCACAGTAGCCCCCAAGAAGATAAAATACTTAGGAATAAATCTTACCAGAGATGTAAAAGACCTATGCAAAGAAAACTACAAAGTAGTACTACAAGAAACTAAAAAGGACCTACTTAAGTGGAAAAACATACCTTGCTCATGGATAGGAAGACTTAACATAGTAAAAATGTCTATTCTACCAAAAGCCATCTATACATACAATGCACTTCTGATCCAAATTCCAATGACATTTTTTAAAGTGATGGAGAAACAAATCACCATATGGAAGGGGAAGAAGCCTCGGATAAGTAAAGCATTACTGAAAAAGAAGAAGAAAGTGGGAGGCCTCACTCTACCTGATTTCAGAACCTATTATACAGCCACCGTAGTCAAAATAGCCTGGTACTGGTACAACAACAGGCACATAGACCAATGGAACAGAATTGAGAACCCAGATATAAATCCATCCACATATGAGCAGCTGATATTTGACAAAGGCCCAGCATCAGTTAATTGGGGAAAAGATAGTCTTTTTAAGAAATGGTGCTGGCATAACTGGATATGCATTTGCAAAAGAATGAAACAGGACCCATACCTCACACCATGCACAAAAACTAACTCCAAGTGGATCAAAGACCTAAACATAAAGACTAAAACGATAAACATCACAGAAGAAGAAATAGGGACGACCTTAGGAGCCCTAATACAAGGCATAAACAAAATACAAAACATTACCAAAAATGACGAAGAGAAACCAGGTAACTGGGAGCTCCTAAAAATCAAACACCTATGCTCATCTAAAGACTTCACCCAAAGAGTAAAAAGACCACCTACAGACTGGGAAAAAATTTTCAGCTATGACATCTCCGACCAGTGCCTGATCTCTAAAATCTATATGATTCTGTTAAAACTCAACCACAAAAAGACAAACAACCCAATCAAGAAGTGGGCAAAGGATATGAACACGCACTTTACTAAAGAAGATATTCAGGCAGCTAACAGATACATGAGAAAATGCTCTCGATCATTAGCCATTAGAGAAATGCAAATTAAAACTACGATGAGATTCCATCTCACTCCAACAAGGCTGGCATTAATCCAAAAAACACAAAATAATAAATGTTGGAGAGGCTGCGGAGAGATTGGAACTCTTATACACTGCTGGTGGGAATGTAAAATGGTACAACCACTTTGGAAATCTATCTGGCGTTTTCTTAAAAAGGTAGAAATAGAACTACCATACAACCCAGAAATCCCACTCCTTGGAGTATACCCTAGAGAAATAAGAGCCTTCACACGAACAGATGTATGTACACCCATGTTTATTTCAGCTCTGTTTACAATAGCAAAAAGCTGGAAGCAACCAAGGTGTCCATCAACGGATGAATGGTTAAATAAATTGTGGTATATTCACACAATGGAATACTATGCATCGATAAAGAACAGTGACGAATCTGTGAAACATTTCATGACATGGAGGAACCTGGAAGGCATTATGCTGACCGAAATTAGTCAGAGGCAAAAGGACAAATATTGTATAAGACCACTATTATAAGATCTTGAGAAATAGTATAAACTGAGAAGAACACATACTTTTGTGGTTACTATGCGGGGAGGGAGGGAGGGTGGGAGAGGGTTATTTACTGATTAGTTAGTAGATAAGAACTACTTTAGGTGAAGGGAAGGACAATACTCAATATACGGAAGGTCAGCTTAACTGGTCTGGATCAAAAGCAAAGAAGTTTCCGGGATAAACTGAATGCTTCAAAGATTAGCGGAGCAAGGGTGGAGGTTTGGGGACTATGGCTTAAGGGGACTTCTAAGTCAATTGGCAAAATAATTTTATTATGAAAACTTTCTGCATCCCACTTTGAAATGTGGCGTCTGGGGTCTTAAATGCTAACAAGCGGCCATCTAAGATGCATCCATTGGTCTCAACCCACCTGGATCAAAGGAGAATGAAGAACCCCGAGGTCACACGATAACTGTGAGCCCAAGAGACAGAAAGGGCCACATGAACCAGAGACTTACATCATCCTGAGACCAGAAGAACTAGATGGTGCCTGGCCACAACCGATGACTGCCCTGACAGGGAGCACAACAGAGAACCCCTGAGGGAGCAGGAGAACAGTGGGATGCAGACCCCAAATTCTCTTAAAAAGACCAGACTTAATGGCCTGACTGAGACTAGAAGAATCCTGGCGGTCATGGTCCCCAAACCTTCTCTTGGCCCAGGACAGGAACCATTCCCGAAGACAACTCATCAGACATGGAAGGAACTGAACAGTGGGTAGGAGAGAGATGCTGATGAAGAATGAGCTACTTGTATCAGGTGGACACTTGAGACTGTGTTGGCATCTCCTGTCTGGAGGGGAGATAGGAGAGTAGAGAGGGTTAGAAACTGGCAAAATTGTCATGAAAGGAGAGACTGGAAGTGCTGACTCATTAGGGGGAGAATAAGTGGGAGTATGGAGTAAGGTGTATATAAGCTTATATGTGACAGACTGACTTGATTTATAAACGTTCACTTAAAGCTCAATAAAAATTAAAAAAAAAAACCTGTGCTAGTCAGAATAGGTGCTAGGTTATGCTGTAGTAACAAATAATCCCTAATAATATTGGTCTAACTCAACAAAAATTTTTTTTCTTGTTTACATTATATGTCCAGCATGGGTCAGAGGGGGCTTTACATAATGAAGGTACTCAGGAGGCAGAAGTTTCCATGATCATTAGCACTTCCTTCCCAAATGACATACATCCCATCACATTTCATTGTCCAAAGGCAAATCCCGTGACCTCTCTAACTTTGAGGGGAGCTGAAGTGCCTTTCATGATGTGCCTGGAAGAAAGTGAACTAGAAATATTTGGTAAACAGCATATACCAAATACCACCATTTTGTTTACCAAATTTTGGTTTACTGTTTTATACACAGAATACATCTAGTCCACTCCAAGGAAGATAACCTGAGCACACTCAGTCACAGCAGTAAGCTCAATATCCTAGACTTCTGCATTGTTTGCACCAATTTGTACCTCAAATTTGGATATGGCTACTCTTGATATATTAGTCCCTGGGTGGCACAAATGGTTAAGCCCTGGACTACTAACCAAAAGGTTGCCTATTTGAACCCCCCAAGAGGCACCTCAGTAGAAAGGCCTGGTGACCTGCCTCCGAAAAGGTCACAGCCTTGAAAATCCTATAGAGTGCAGAGGGCAACACATGGGATCACCATGAGTTGGAATCAACTCACTAGCAACTCATTTTTTTGTTGTTGTTTTTACTCTTGATGTGGGAACCCATCAACTAAAAAGATAGGATAAGAGACCCCAACATACACACACATACGTACACAAGCACGCACGCACACATATACCATACTTTATTATACCAGAAACAGGTAACCACGATAAGGCTGGAAGCAACAGGAAACGACTCCAAGAAGCTAAGCACTGCTGAAATCTGCAAGTTCCATGATATTTCTTTGAACCTTACCCATAAACAGGATCATGAGGCTGCCTGGCATTTCATTCATCCAAAAGTAGGCCTAGGATGATACCTGGAAAAGACAGATTCAAAAAGCTTACATTACTTAGTGCTTTGGCAAACTAATATGATGAAGTTAAATACCTATGTAGCATATATAAAGAAAGATAGGCACTAGGAGATGGCACAGTTTACTTTTATTCCAGGCATGTCCGTCAGTTTCTAGATCTTACAAATTAAATTCCCTCATGGGATAGCTAACTTTAAACTCCAGAGCTCCTTTAGCAAACGCATTTCTCATTTATTTCTACCCCATTTTCTTCCTGCCTGTGCTACTTGCAGCTCCTGAGCTCATTTGGGCTGAATTTTAATATCTGTGCTTCTGGCACCCAGTTTGTTTCGTCCCAAATGAGCCTACCACATACAGGAGATAAATCTTTTAAAAAAGATATATATATTTTTTTTCTGAATGGAAAACTTTGGTCAAGGTAGAAGACTGTGTCACAACTGTTTTCAGTAAAATCAGTGGCCCAATGGCTGAACGAAAAGGTCTAAATGAGAGAGCAAGGGGGTTATCTTTTAATATGTAGACTATACTTTGAAAGGAATAACACCAGGAAGTAGTGAAATAATCTAAAAAGTAGCATACAAAGCCAAATACCAAAGGGAAAAAGCAACTGAAAAGAAAAAAGCTTTTATACAGAAGTGAGAAAGGAGAGACTCACCCTTGTGATCAAAGTGTGGTCTGGGTACCACCAGCATTGATTGGCATCATCTGGGAGGTTTGTAGAAATGCCCAGTCTTGGATCCTAAGACTGACAGAATGCGATTCTGCATTTTAACAGTATCATCAGGTGATTCATATGTGTTAATGCTTGCAGTCACCTAGGTTGCAATTACTGAAAGTTTAGTGTAATAATATAAGTATATAATGTATTATTAATTATATATTATTATTAGTTATGTCCATTATTATTCTGAAAAAAGAAATATTACTCATTTATTCTTGCACTTAGAAAGCAGCACCTAACAGTGTCTAACAACTAGTTTGTAATTGGTAACTCCTTGTTATTAATTTCAAACTTCCATTTTTGACCAAGAACACTTCTTTTTTTGCATAGAAAATTAATTGCTGAAAAAACAAATTTAAATAGAAGAAGCATAACCATATATATTAAGAATTGCTGTTGGAGTCCTGGTGGCATAGTGATTAAGAGCTCGGCTGCTAACCAAAAGGTCAGCAGTTCGAATCCACCAGCCACTCCTTGGAAACCCTACGGGGCAGCTCTACCCTATCCTATAGAGTCACTATGAGTTGGCATCGACTTGACAGCAATGGTTTTGGTTTTTGGTTTTGTGCATGTACCCTCATAAACATGTATACAAACATAAAAAATGTAAGGTAGGTAAAATTTGCAACATTTCTCATTTATTTTCCTGCAAAAAAGGACACTTAAAAAATAAAAATTTTTTAGACACAGAAATAAAGTGTATCTAAGGTCACAAAACTTGTAAGTGGCAGAGAATGGGCTAGAATCTAGTTCCCATGATCATAATCTTACATTGTATCTAATAACTTTGAGGCTTAAATATTTTTATATAAATTAATTACAATAGCATTCCATAATGAATTTTAAATAAGAATCAGGTTACAACTTGAATGTTATGGTTTTATGCACCTGATGTTTTGGAATTTTTAAACTAGTGAAATTTTCATCTCGTGATTAAATATTTTTTTATAATTTATAATCGTATGTATTTTTGATGTTTTATATTATTTTATGATTATGAGTTTACTCCTCTTTCTAAAAAAGAGAAGGAAAAATTTATTTACACATCAAGATTTTAACTCAGAGAAATTTTAATTTCACTAAAGTTTGTCACAGAGTTTTAAATCTGAAAGCTTTTCTCACATTTGATTGGATTTAATCTATTTTATTTTTATAATGGAAATCATAGAATATATAACATGTAAAAATGAATTTACTGAAAAAATATTTTCCAGAATTTCTTTTGCACCAGTAGAAGTTAAACTATCTTCAGGTATAATTTTTTTCCTTCTCTTTAATTATTAACATAAATCAGTTTCAACTTTTATTATGCATAAGTAATACCTTCTTTGTTTCTATGAAGATGTTAATATTAGAGAATATAGAAAATTAAAGTATTTTTATTTTAAAATAAGATAACAAAATTATATGTGTACCATGATTATAATATAAAAATATTCATGCACATGGAAGATGAAGTTAAAAAAAAAAATGTTATTTTACTCATATAGGGTTATATATTTTGCTATTCTAGACATTTACTTATAACATTTTTGTTTTCAGTAAAAAGTAAACTATGTGTGCATATGTGTATGGGTGTGTGTGTATAACAATTACTTTCTCACACTCAGGCTTGAATTATCATCTTAATGATGAACTAATTCATAAATTTATACATAATTTACGCATACATAAACTACATAAATTTAAATATGAGGTCTTAATTTTAATTGAATTAGAAATATTAATCTTTTCCTGCATAGTATTTTGGTTCTGTTAAAAATTTTCATACCTTGAGTTCATGAAGATAGTCTCTCTTCCTGTCTTCTAAAAACTTTAGTGTTTGGCCCTTAATGTTTAGATTTGCAGTCAGTCTGTATTTGATTTTGTTTACAGCATGATGTTAAAACAAGTTTCATTATTTTCCCATATGGATACTAATTTTTCCAACATATGTTTTGAGAAACCCAACGTCATTTTGCCACCACTTTCCAGTGCTACTTATAAGTCAAATGTCCGTATGCACACTGGTATGTTTCTGAGTTTCTTAACCTCTTCCTTGTTCTACTTTTATGATGTTTTAACAATATCCTAATTACTTAAAAAAAAAAAAAAAAACTTTAGCTGTACAATAACTCTTTAAGTACACATTGAATTTGCTTATTAGGTAGAAGAATATTCGGATCTACTATTTCATTTTGTATCAGTTTAAGTAAATAGTATTTTTCTAGGATACAGTGAAAATGTCTAACATACATTAACTGGAGTCCCAGAAAGAGAGAATGAGACATAAAGAATATTTGAAGAGATAATGGCTAAGAATATCCTCAAACTGATGAAAGATTTTAATCCATAGATTTATGAAACTTAATAAAACCCAATCAAGATAAAATTTATGTAAGAAGCAGAAAATGGGAAGAAGGTAAAATAAGTCAAAAACATAGAAAAAAGAACAATAAAGAGGCAGGGTATACAAAAAGCAAAGAGTTAAGATTATAGGTTTATACTCAAATCCTGTTTATACTAGTTATAAACTTAAATATTAGTTGCATTAAATGTAAATGTACTGTTCCAGGACCTGGATTTTTCTAAGCTTCTCAGATGACTTGAAGCTATTCTGCAGCTTCTACAAGATTTTATTTATTTCCAGTTTACTCTTATTCCTAGAGTGTAATCTTTTGAGGCCCTAACCTAAAGCATTGTGGGTTTATGTGGGTCTTCACCTTAGTAGGCTCTGGCATCTAACTTTTGTCCCTACTTCAAAAAAGCCTTTCAACAGTGCTGCTCAGCTTCCCCACCATCAATTCTGGGTTGACCAAAGGACCCTGGGCCAAAGAAGTTCCAAACATCTGACACCATTCTCCGCATTTCTGTCTTTTTCCTATAGTAGTTCTTTATTACCTTGTTAGAAATCCTGATCACACCAAGCAGATTTTCTACAACATATTTTAGGCAGATTTCCTAGTTGTTCTCAGCAGGAACACTAGTCCTAATTACCTAGTTTGTTGCTACTAGTAAAGGAAATTCCCGTCTTATTTATTTTTTTTATGTGCATAAGATTAAAATAATAAGGTATCATATTACCTCTCCTTAATCTAGTTAAAATGGTTTCTTCAGTTCTTAAACTTCTTAAAAATTACAATTTTAATAAAACTTAAAGTAAAAATCTCATTAAAAGCCAGAAAAACTCTAGGTTCAATCATTACTATTTGTTATTTGTAAGTCAAGAATCCAACAGATTCATTGTATATATTGCCCCAGTACTCAATTCCATCAATATTGAAATGGCCTAAAGTCTTGTGCAAGCATGTTTAATATCAACTTCCTTTAACTTAGCTAATCTTAAACAAGCACAGTTATAATAGGCAGATTTAATATTAAGGATATTGGGCAAGTGGACTCCAAATATTTATAACCTGAAAGAGTTAAGAGAGACAGAAGCAGCATGAATCTGAAATCAACCCACTGCCATTGAGTCGATTCAAACTCATAGTGAGACAGGGACAGAAGGCTGGACAGTCTCAAGGCGGGAATAACTGACCCATTGATCTGGGACTTTATCCCTCTATCCCGGGGGTGGTGTTACAAAATAACCCACACATGCAGCCCGGGAGGCACAAAGTTTTGCATATCTGTCTTGTAAGTTGTTTTTCAGGACTCCACCATAGGGGGTGGTGTCACAAGATAGCCCACATCCTGGACCCTGATGCATGGAGTTCTACATGTCTTCCTTACAAGCTCTTGCCCAAAGATAAACAGAGTTAGCCAGATCCCCAGGGCATGTACAGTGAAAATTGGCATGACCTTACAGCCTTGCCAAGTGGCCACCGAGACTGTGCAGTAGTGATGTGACATTGTCCAAACTGACTCCACCTTGGATTCCAAATGTGCACACACCTAATTTCTTTAACCCAGCCATTTCCCAGAGAGCCCACCCTTTCCCCTCAAAAAGAAATGAATAAAACATAAGGTCCTTCCCACCTAGAACCGCTTATAAACTCCAGAAAAACCTCCGTTCAGAGAGAGACTGGAGGCTAGCATAGGCGGAAGCCCCTCTCCATTTCTCCCTCGCAAGCCTCCGCTTTCTTTCTGTCACTAATAAACCTTTGTTTCTGTGGAACCTCTGAGCCTCTCCTGGTCATTCTTGGTCAGTAGAAGGTAAGAACCTAGGCAGGACTTGGTCCCAAGCTGGGAAACCTTGCCCTGCAACAGTAGCAACCACATAGAGTTTCCAAGGCTGTAAATCTTTACGGAACCAGACTGCCACAACTTTCTCCCATGGAGTGGCTGATGGGTTCCAACTGCCAACCTTCTGGTTAGTAGCCAATCGCTTTAACCACTGCACCATGAGAGCACCTATGAAACTGTGCAGAAATCAAGGTAAGTATGTACAGAAGACAAATCCGACCTTTTCAACAATTTTTCTAGAATCCACTATTGTTGCTCTCTGGAGCTGTTCTAGAATAGCTGACAGTTATCCTAGTATGCAAATAATATTGAATTGAGGTCTGATGTGAATATTCCTCCCTTCTCAGTTTCATAGTTATTATTCTTGATAATGAAAACAGAGCCATATGGTCTGGGCAAGTTAACAGGCTCTTTGAGACAGTGACTAGAACTTAAATGGAAATTTGCCTGAAATAACACAAAGACTTGCAGTTGCTTTTCTTAGTGTGAAGGAGAAACGTGTAGTCATTTGGCAAGAGAGGGGCCCAGTTACTTTATTTTAATACTTGAAGCATTGTTTAATGCAGTTCTGTTTGTAAGCTACTTAAAGAGTAAGGAACATTCTTGGTAAAGACAAAGCCTCTGATGGCCATTAAATCATGAACATGAATTAGCAAGGTAGAGAAATCCATGGGGGAAGAGTAAATAAGGCAGATATTTAGGACATACATTTTAAGATCTTATCATATGAGAAAGAGAGGTAGGGGAGTGGTTTCTGACTCAAGTCAGATAAAAGTTTCTAATTGAGTAATTGTGTGGATATAATATGGCACCATTTACTGTGACCAGAAATGTAGGAGGATGGAATCCTGAGATAGTGTTTCAGAAATTGATTAAAAAACAGGTAAAGAACTCTGAGACAAAATAAAGGAGAACTGGGAGAAAGCAATATTCTAGAAGTCAAGATACCAGAGAGTTTCAAGAAGAAATTAAGTGCTCAAAGATGTCAAATAAAGCTTGGCAACCTAAAAAAAAAAAAAAAAAAAGGTGAAAATCCATTGGACTTAATACTGTATTGATTTTTAAAGACTTAATGCAGTTAATTAAAATGCAAAGGAAGTAGAAAGTGGAAATATCAAGGGCATGGTAGGCTTTCAATAATCTTTGCTATAGTGAGATGGAATGGTAGCTATAATGGGATGCAGAGCCAAGGAGAGTTACCCCCCCTCCACAGAAGGGCCTAAACTTAGAGACTGAGAAAGACTCAGGGTGACTGATAAATATAGGAGAAAATGGGCATAATTGATGAGGAAAATACAAGGTGAGAAGAAGGAATAATGATAGAAAGTAATGTGAAGTCATTGGCCATGGCACAACAGGACATTGTCAATATCAGAGGCCAGGCAAAAGTTGATTAATGAAGGTACAGACGTGAATGTGTTGGCAGAACATTTGCACGGAATGCCAGAAGAGCAAATATGTCTTGGAAGAAGAAAAGCCAGAATACTCCTCAGAAGCCAGGGTGGTGAGACTTTGTATTATGTACTTTGGACATGTTATCAGAAGAGATCAGTCTCTGGAGAAGGATATCATGCTTGGTAAAAAAAAATTAAAGAGGAAAACCCTCAAGGAGATGTATTGATAAAGTGGCTTCAACAATGGGCTCAAACAGCAACAATTGTGACGATGGCACAGGACCAAGCAGTGTTTTGTTCTGTTGTACATAGGGTTAGTAGGTGTCATAACCGACTCAATGGTACCTAACAACAACAATAACGTCCATATAATGAAGCCTCTAAATAAGATAAATTGTTGTGAACAAATCCAATAAGAAGAAAGAATAAAAGAACCTCTAGTGCAAGACTGAACTTGAATTATGATTATCAGATGGAAGGGAGTTGTTGATGTTCTAGAAAGGTCATATTCTTATCAGTGAAGCTGCCCTTAGACTACTTCAAGGATATCCAGTCTATCGACCAAAGCAAACACCAGGGCTCAGGACAGGTTGAATATCCGAGATGGCAGGAGAGGACAAAGAGGGGTACGTATCTATAAATATGATACAAAATAAGAACTGAGTAAATGGTTTTGTTGCATTTACCATAATTGATTCAACCTGTTAATCTTCTCCAGTTTATATCGGCCTGTGGGTTTCAGACAGAGATCCTACTTTCTTGTTTGCCAGGTTGTCCCAGCATTCTGTCCCATTTAGCATTTGTTATATGACAATCCCATATTTAAAAAAAAAAAAAAAAAAAAAAATTTAGGCACCCCTTATTCAACATTTTTATTTTTTTTTTATTCAACATTAAACTAAGAAAGGTCATGTTGAGGTTTAAGTGAGTATGTCAAGTTGTGATGGCTAGGAAATTTTGGAAGCAGAGTAATGTGTCCATTGGTGTTTGCCCTAAATTACTCCCAGTCAATGTATTTTGCTTTAATCTAATTTGATGTTGAGGTCATTCTTGGCATTATACGTTTCGCTGTTCAGAGTACAGGGCATTAGCTAAGGCTGAACTATCGACCTAATGATAACCATCTAATCACAGGAAAAATGCCTAAGAGGCCCATAAACCTCTGGAACGTTTGTCAAAGTCTCCCACTGGTCCCTAGGTTAAGAATCCATGCCCTAGAAAGAAATAATTATTTGAAGCTACAAGTGAGCAGGACAGGATTGTGAGTTAATATTTTTTTAAAAGGAGAAAACAAAAAACATTCAAATCAATTTCTCCTTCATTTCCTGTTAATTTGCTTTGCCTTTCTTCTTTTCCTTTCCTATCCTTCTCCCACTCCTAAAAAACTGATTTATAATCTGAATATTGTTTCACAAATACAAAACCAGTGCAAGAAGTCTGTAGACAGACAGATGTGTATTTCTGAAAATTTGGCATCAGAATTACATGGAGGACTTGATAAAATGCAGATTTTTGGGCCCTGCCCTTAGAGTTTCTGACTCAGTAGGTCTGGAGTGATACCTGGGAGTTGCATTTCTAACAAGTTCCCAGGTAATGCTGATGCTATGGGCCCAGCACCGCATTTGAACATTACTGCCTACCTATAGGACAGCTTCTCAAGATATCCTCTTCTTTGTGTGGTGCTTGAGAAACCCTGATCCATTCTTAGCCCACCATATCGCTTTTCCTAGACTATGAAAATTTTGGCTGTCATTGAAATTCTAGCCCATTCGTTATAAGTCATGTGCCTTGGGAGACTCTTTCTGGCCCTCAGCAGACTCTTGTGAGTTAAATGAGAGTATATTAAGTTAAATGGCTATCATGGTGCCTGATCAGAAATCCAGAATCCCACTGGTTACCAACACAACTGACTATAGGAGCCAGATAAATAGCATAAATGAGAATACCCCCAATAGTAAGTGTGCACAGCTTGGACACCTGGGCAGGCTGGAGACTGCCATCTGCAGTCTCAAACTTGAGGAGCTCCAGTGTTTTACCTTTGAATATGTTGCTGTTGTTGCTATGTGCCATCGAGTCGATTCTGACTCATTGAGACCGCATGTGACAGAGTAGAACTTCCCCATAGGGTTTTCTAGACTGTAACTTTTGCAGAAGCAGATAGGCCTTTCTACCACAGAGCCACTGGGTAGGTTCGAACTGCTAACTGAAAGGTGAGCACTTAACCATCGTGCCACCAGGGATTCATCTAGCTATATTAGCACCCTCCTGTTTATTTATATCTGTCATTGCAACATAAGTTTCATTCACTTCCTCATAAAATTGCAATTTTAATTTGCAGTTTTACAGATTACTTAATAAAATTAAGCAAAAACAGATTACCTAATAATAAAAAAAATTAAGGAACCCTGATGGTACAGTGGTTAAGCACTTGGCTGCTAACTTAAAGGTTAGTGATTTGAACTCACCAACCACTCCAAAATTCTACTGGTAACCAACACAATTGACAGTAGGAACCAGACAAACAGCATAAATGAGAGCATTCCCAATGGTTAAGTGTGCACAGCTTGGACACCCGGGCAAGCCAGAGAAAACTCATCTGCAGTCTCATACTTGAGGGAAGAAAGATGTGGCAGCCTGATCTGTAACGATTACAGCCTTGGAAACCCCATGGGGCAGTTCTACTCTGTCCTTTATGGTCGCTATGAGTTGGAATTGACTGGACGGCAATGGTTTTAATAAAATTAAACAAGGTGTAAACTATTGCTCTAATTTAGTGTTTCTTAACCATGTTTTAGGCCATAGACTTACTTTGAGGACTTGGGGTAACGTATGAACACTTTCCTCAGATAAATAGACACAATTTATTGGAAGAACAGTTACAGATCTCCTGAGATCCTTGATTAACCCCGAGGGACCTATATTCTCCAAGTCAAGAACGTCTCTGCTCTAGGTGCCTCAGGTTGATTGCTTCCCGATGAGTGAAGAGTCTCACAATCTTGTGATATAAAGGGCTACTCCTGAGAGGATTTCAAAAATAGGACGGAATAGGCCCCTCTTGACCTGACGTAGTCCATGTATATGCCTTAACCTTCTTCTGTCCTATATATACCTATTCCTGCTGTTAACAAATTACCACAAACTTAGTGGCTAAAAACAACACAAATTTATCTTTAGAGGCCGGAAGCCCAAAATGCCTTTCACTGCACCAAAATCAGGGTGTCAACAGGCCTGCATTCCTACTAGAGCCTCTAGGGGAGAATCTGTTTCCCTGCCATGTCCAGCTTTTAGAGACCACATGCATTCATTGACTCATGCCCTCTTCATCCATCCACAAAGCCAGTGGCCTCGCATCTTCAGATTTCTCTCTGCTTCCATCGTGACATTACCTTCTCCGACTCTGACTCTCCTGCCTGCCTCATTACTCTGTAAGGAACCTATGATTATACCGACTCCACCTAAATAATCCAGCACAATCTCCCTATTTCAAAATCCTTAATTTAACCACCTCTATTTTTTTTTTTTTTTTATAAAATCACTTTGCCATGTAAGGTAACTTCCACAGGTTCTAGGGATAAATGCAGGGACATTTTTTTTTTGAGGGGAAGCGTTCTTTCTACCACAATGACCATTTTATTATCATCTCTAATACATATGAATTCTAATACATATGAATTATTTGTTGATCATCCTTACTTTCAATATCAGTCAAATAAGATTAAGTATAACTGTGGATGTCGGTTAAGCATTTTTAACTTAGTTCTAACATTTCATAGGACATAATGACTCCAATAGCCCTTCTATGAACTATGACAACATCTAAAATTAGATACTTAGACCTACAAGTTATTAAGTTTATTGTTGTTTCCAGTCCTCTTATGTGAAAACTGTATATTATGGCAATATGGCCAAATTTTCCTATATTTTAAGATAAACTGAAAAGAGATAGAAAAAGAATAAGTTAATGGGAAGCTTTTTTTAAAGTACGTGATATAATCAAGCCGAAGTTCTTGCACTTAGGTGTGAAAACACTGTAAACATGCAATGGAAAAGACAGTGTTTTAGTTAGTTATCTAGTGTTGCTATAACAGAAATACCACAAGCGGATGGCTTTGACAAAGAGAAATTTATTCTCTCACAGTCTAAGAGTCCGAATTCAAGGTGCCAGCTCCAGGGGAAGGCTTCCTTTCTCTGTTAGCTCTGGGGGAAGGTCCTTGTCATCAGTCTTCCCCAGTCGAAGAGCTTCTCAGCACAGGGACCCTGGGTTCAAAGGATGCGCTATTCTCCTGACTCTTGTTTCTTGGTGGTATGAGGTCCCCCTGTATGTCTGCTGAATTCTCTCTTTTATGTCTCAAAAGAGATTGACTTAAGACACAAACAAATCATTTAGATTGAATCATGCCTTATTAACATAACTGCCTCTAATCCTGCCTCATTAACATTGCAGAGATAGGATTTACAACACAGGAAAATCATATCAGATGACAAAATGGTGGACGATCACATAATACTGGGAATCATGGCCTAGCCAAGTTGGTACACATTTTGGGGGGGGACACAAGTCAATCCATAACACATGGTTTAATAGAAATACTCTCAAAAATAAAATGTGACAGTTTTTTTGTTGACTCCATGCTGAATATGAGTTTTTAAGATGATGCAATTTTAAACTGAAATGATAGTATAATATTAAGAAAAGAGGTGACATTCATTCATTCAAAAAACATTGTTTTTAAATCATCTGTGTGCCAGGGACTGTGCTAGATACTCTCTACTTTGCACTGCTACTGAGTCCTCATTTTTTTTTTAATTTAAGTTCCTATGACCAGGAAAAAAAAAAAAAATCACATTACAGTTATATCTAAACTTTCAACTCAATAATCTCCTTGTACAACCATTTTTCCCAATTATTATATCTGGTTATACAGATGTATTCGCAGAAATGTATTTAAATTGTTTCATTATTATCACGCATGCATATTATGGCTTTGAACCATCTGCTTCGCAAAATGTTCAATAAAATATCAAGATTAGCAACATTTGAAACTCATTTTTTTCTTTTACTTTTGTTTATTTTCCTCCAGAGCATCTCTCACTATGAACTATAATTATTCACAGGATTTACCTATTATTATTTTTAAATAAACATTTAAGATATTGCAATTTTAAACTGCAATAAGAGTTGCATAGTATTTAGTAAAAGAGGTATTTTTTTTTTAATTTTAAACAGTTGTGTAGATGATGATCTAAACTGTCTCAAACTTTTCCATGAATCAAATTTAAATCCCTGTTTCATTATTATATTTTGGATATATACATATTCCTAAAATTCTGACTTAATAAATAAGTAAAAAAAAAAATAAGTAGGCAGATGTTATTCATGTTAAATGTTTTATAAAAAAAAAAAAGTAATTCCTTCAGCAAAGTGAGCAGGGGACATGATGGAAAAATACGAGCAGTGACTGGTGAAATATCAGGCAAGCTGAGGTGCGCAGGAAATGAAACCATCCTTGGTCACTGTGATCACTTCGTGCTGGCATCTGCTGAGATGCACGTGATTCTATTACCCACCTTTCCAAAGGTATTCGTCTGCCTTAATCACTGCTGGCTTTCTCCTCTTCAGTCTCAATGTTTTTTTCTTTCATTACTACCATGCTTCTCTAGAGGTCTTGGAAAATACTTGGCTTTGCTCCCCATCTATACTGGCACAAGAAGAATTCTCTCAGGCTACCTCAGACTCTGTTTGCCTGGACATGCAACAGGCAGTTCCTACTCTACTGCTCCCACATCACACCATGTTGGTGCAGGTACCCTTGGGATCATGCGGCCTACCACAGCTCTGGGGTTCAGACCTCCCACTGCTCTAATTAGGGTGTCTGTGTTCTCTTCCCTGGCGTTTGGTCTCAGACATCAGCCAGGGCACAGAACCCTTTCTCTGGGAATCACAGCAGCATCTAGCTCTTTTGTATTCTCCCCAGAACTTGGCAAACTTGAATATTGTCTCCAGAGACAGGAAACATTGGCTCTTACTTTTGACTTTGCAGCTTAAGCTTCTGAAGCTCAACAGCTAAGTACAGGCAGTCTCCGATCTGTTCCTAAGTGTGTCTTTAATTTGTAGGTAACTCGGACCAGGTGCGTTCGCTTATTTAGCCTTACTTTAGTGCTTTTTTTTTTTTTAGTGCAAGAAAAGGCTTGAAGCCTTTTCAATGATTCAAAAGCTGCACATGTGGCAATTGAAGGTGATTGTGATGAAGAATTTGTTGCATAGGGGTTGCTTCAGTCCTTTCAAAGTAAGGGCAAATTTACACAGCATTAAAGGGCAAGGTGAAGTCCTTAAGCTGCAGTTCCTAACCCGGGGACTTCCTGTTACTGACTTCCTTGTTCTGTGTAATGCTGTAACTAACAAGCAGCATAAGGAGGTAGTGGACATCTCTTGTCCTAGCAAGCTAAGATGGTAGCAAAGGGGGAAGGGAGGGGAGTGGGAAAGACGGTTTCTGGGAAATCTGGGTATCTTAGTTACGTAGTGCTGCTGTAAAAGAAGTACCACAAGTGGGTGGCTTTAAAAAAGACAAATTTATTTTCTCACAAATATAGAGGCTAAAAGTCCAAATCAGGGTCTCATCTGTGTCACTTCCTTCCTTGGTTATTGTTGTTAGTTGCCGTCGAGTTGATTTCCACTCATGGTGACCCCATGTGTGCAGAGTAAATTGCTCCATAACGCTTTCAAGGCTGTGGTCTTTTGAAAGCACGTCTCCAGGCCTGTCTTCTGAGGCACCTTTGAGTGGGTTTGGACCACAAAACTTTTGGCTAGCAGTCTAGTACTTAACTGATTGCACCATCCAACCTCCTTTTCTTGTTGGTACCCCAGGCATTCCTTGCTTTCTTAGATTGTGGATCCTCACAACGCATCTGTCTTCCCCCATGTGTGTCTCCCTGTCTATGCTGCTCTTTTTATAGCTCAGTAGTGATTAGATTTAGGATCCAGCCTACACTGCTGTGACCTCATTAATATAACAAGAAAACCCTACTTCCAAATAAGATCACGTCCATAATTACAAGGGCCAGGCATTCAACACATATTTTGGGGGACTGAGGGAGGGATATAAGTGTTTTTAGTCCCAAAATCATATAGACAAGGAAAAGGACGAATAGGAGAGTGAATAATTGGAGAAGTTCTTAAGTTCTGATGTTATAAGTTAAAAATGGCTCTACTTGAGAGGAGATACGATTAGAGAGTGAAATCCAGGTTAGAACAGAGACTTGTCCACTAAGATGAGAGACAGAAAAGTCCTAGTTAATTATCCAGTTCTTTCATGTTTGTGTAATTTTATTTTTTAAATTTTTCTTGATATAAGTTAAATTTTAGATGTCTTTAGAGTGCTATGAGGAACATTCTGTGCTGGAGCAGAAGAGAATTTACTTGCTTTTACAGCCTGTTCTCTTCCTGTCACATACTGGAAAATTGTACCTCAGGGCAGAGTGAAAAGAAATGACATAGAGAACTCATCCTCATTACTTTCTCCGCTTCTTATTGAAGTCCTTCAACCTCAACCACACATGCTCCCAAATATTCCGAAAGGGAGTTCTTCTCTTTTCCTTAAATTTAAATGTTTGTATTATTGCTAAAGTAATGTTTTTACTAAACCCACCCAGTATTACTAAACAGTTGTATTTTTAAATGGACAGTGTAAATATTATTCTATACACTAACAGGAAGATAATCCAGGCACCAGCCCGTAAGGTATTAGTAAATCATCTGTTTAACCCTGTGGGGAATGAAATTCTAAGATTCTGTAAGGGGAAGCTGCACTAACAGAAGTCATATGGGGTTCAGGTGCCCATTGCTATCAGCAGAGAAGGGAGCAATCTGAAACTGGCAATCTGGTCATGCTTGCCTGGGCCACAGGATGACCCCAGCAGATACTAGGTACTTGAGTACTAGGTAGCCAGAGTACCAGAGAAAGGTAGAGTTATCCTTACAGTGTAATATATTCGAGCTCTTGAAAGCCTATTTAATCCATTTTTAAAAGTATCATTTATATAATGTAATATATGGCAACATTGTTTCTTATAAATTATTCCAGCTCTAAATTTATTCTCCTTTTGGTAACGGCTTAGTACTACTGCTAATAGTGTCCAGCTTTGTGTTTGATTTACATATGAACCTAATTTAGCTGTTTCCCTGGAAATCTCTGATGTGTTTCATAGTAGATCAAGGTACTTCAGTGACAACTAACAGGGACCCTATTCAAATTAAAGACATCCACCGAGAGGCATTGTTAGTTCAGTGGTAGAATTCTTGCCTTCCATGTAGGAGACCAGGATTTGATTCCTGGCCAATGTACCTCCTGTGCAGCCACCACCTGCCTGTCAGTGGAGGTTTGTGTGTTGCTATGATGCTGAACAAGTTTCAGCAGAGCTTCTAGACTAACATGGGCTAAGAAGAAAGGCTTTGTGATCAACTTCTGAAAGTCAGTGAAAACCCTATGGATCACTACAGTCTGATCCCCAACTGGTTGTGAGGATGGTGTAGGACTGGGCAGCATTTCATTTTATTGTGCATGGGGTTGTCATGAGTTGTATGAATGTGGCAAGTTGATATCAATACAAACCTTAACAAGAGTAGACTTTGGTTGGTGGTGAGGCAGCAAGACAGATTCAGATGGGTTAAAAAGTGAATGGTATGTGAGGAAGTAGAGACATCATGTGTAGAAAACAACATTTTAAGAAATTTTGCTTTAAATGGGGATAGAGAAATAAATAACTTGAGGGATATCTGGTGTCAAGAGAGAATTTAAATATTTTACTTATATTTTGTCTTGTTTTAAATGAAATGAGATGAGATAAATTGATAAGTCTTGGCCTTATCCTAACCTCATCTCCCACCCTTTATAGTTACCACTTACATTCATTTCTTGTGAAAACTCTCAATGTTTATGAAGATAAAGCAAACATGAATGTATGTTCTTATTCTCCCCCCTTCACACATTTGAAATATAAGATTCTATACCTGTTTTTTTTTTTTTTTTTTTTTCCATTCAACAATATATCTAGGAGTTCTCATACGGAAAATTAGTAGACAGAAATCTTCCTCATTTTTCATAGCCATTTTTATGTATATGCCATAGTTTAAGTAGACTCTTGTTGAGGGACTCTTGGGTTTTTCTAATATTGTGGTACTACAAACAATACTAAAATCAAGGACCTTGTAAATGTTTCCTCCTGTATGTAGCCAGGTGTATCTGTTGAATAAATTCTCATATATGAGATTTCTGGATCAAAGAGATTTTTTTTTTTAATATTGATAGATATTTTTAAATTAATTTCCTTGGGGTTGTATAATTTTACATCCTTATCAACAATATATGGGAGGGCCTGTTTTCCTATACCTTTGCCAACTGTTATGAAACTTTTTAAATTTTTGCCAATCTGATAAGTGAAAAACAGTAAGGTGTATTTTTCTTATTTTTTACACCCTTAAGGCAGATACGGGTACATTCTGTTTTTCACTTAAGGAATTTTATGTTTTGTTTTAACTGCCTGTTCATGTCCTTTGCCCATTTTCTTTTACTGGATTGCTTATCTTTTTCTTAACAACATCTAAGAGATCTCTATTTAAGAGATTAGGTTTTTATTTGTGATGTAAGTTCCAGATATCCTTGCTATTTTGTCATTATAATATAAATGTTTCATGTATTTAGAGGTAATCCTGGTACAGTGAAATCTGTGAGAGCCAGAACTCAGTGGAACTGTCTTGTTTTTCCAGATCTTGTAAGTTTTCCACCTTTCACAGGGTTCAGTATCAGTGGAAAATATTTTAGTTTTCCTTCTCTGACAGGTTTCTGCCTTACACAGGTTCTGGCTTTCGCAGGTTTTATTGTATATAGTGTGTGGTATAGATTTAACTTTATCTTTTCCAGATGGTTGCATCGTTGTCCCAGGATCATTTATTTAAAATTTAGAATCTTTGTGATACTGATGTCACTCTTATTGTATACTAAATTCTTGTATATTATGGGTTTGTTCTGAACTTATTATGTCCACTGGCCCAAATGGCTTTAATTGCTTTATTGTGCCATAGTACTTTAATTACTGAGGGTTTATAGTATGTTGTAATATCTGATGTGGCTCATTGCCCCTCATTGCTCTTATCTTTTCAAAGTTACCCTGGGTATTTTTTCTTGTTTATTTTTCCACATGAATTTTAAAACATATTGTCTAGTTCTAGAAAAGCAGAGGATTTTTAAAGATGGGAGATAATAGAGCATATTTATATATGAGGAGAAAAACCTAGTAGAGAGGAGAGGTAAAATGCAGATGAGAAAAGGAAATAATCAGGAACAATAATTGAGAGGGAGAGAGAAGGTAAGTTTCAGAACACATATGGTGAGAATGGCTTTTGATGAAAAAGGACATTCACTCCATGATAAGAATGAAGATAATTGGCATATGTAGGTGAGTTGTTGTTTAGGGTGCTGTGAAAATGAGATGTCCCCAACTTATGATTTGTATATTCTCAATTAAGTATGAAGAGAAACCCTCAGCTGAATGTAGTTGAGTGGGTGGGGAAAGAAAAGTTGGAAAAAATATGATAGACTCATAGTGAAGAAAAACTCAGACACCACTTAGTGGTTGGATGAAGATTGATAATGACTGGTGACATGAATTGGGGAGAGAAGAAAGCTATGAGTTCCTTAGTGAAGTCTTCAGAGAATGAGGTAGAGGTACCAGGAGGTGAAGCTATTAAAACAAGATGGCCCTCACAGGAGCAGGAAAAATAGTAGTCCAGAAGGGGGCATAGGGTACAAGGAACACACTACCTCTTGACCACAATATATGGAGTGTAGGAAAGTTTACCTAACACGCATCTGTCTGTTTGTTGTATTATGGTGACTTGCATGTTGCTGTGATACTGGAAGCTATGCCAACAGTATTCCAAATACCAACAGGGTCACTTATGGTGGGCAGGTTTCAGTGGAGCTTCCAAACTAAGAAAGACTAAGAAGAAAGGAAGTACTTTCCTGCTTCCAAAAAGTAGCCAATTAAAACCCTAGTGCTGGCACATGAGGCCTGTAGGTTGGAAAGCACTCCAGGTACACAGTGGCCACAACAGTAGACTTGAGCATACCAATGATCATGAAGATGGCACATGCCTGGACAACCTTTTGTTCTGTTGAACACAGGGTCCCCATGAGTCAGAGCTGACCTGCCAGCAACTAACAAATATAATGAGAGTTTATTGCCTCGACTTTAGTGGACCAAAAGGAAAAGGTGGCACCCGGGAAGAACCAGGTTTCCAGTAAGGAAAATAGTTCGGAGGATTGGATTGAGAAGACCCTGGGGGTTTATTGGGAATTTTGGGTTCATAGGTCTTGGGTTTCAAGAGGAAACAGGTAACATGAATTGCGGAGATTGTTCTGCAAATTTGGGGGTTCTAAAAATCAGAGTTTCTAATTCAATAGATTGGGGTAGCACCCAGAAATCTGAATTTTTTAAAGCTGCACAAACGATTCTTTTGTACCCTAGCCTTTGAGACCTATTTGTCTCTTGCTAGAGGCTGGGGAGTAAAGTAACAAAGGCTTCGTGCAGTGATTTTATGGGGAGGAGATCATCACTGTTTACAAGGTCAAGTGTGTTGACTGAGAGACCCATTTACATTTTCAAACTCTTTCTAGCTCACTGGCAATGTGACACAGTACACAGATGGTAACTGCACACCTATGCTCCTGTCTCCAAAAGGATGAGATTCAAATAGTTTACAAAGATTAAATGTCAGTTAGATTAAATTGAGAAACCAATATTCTGAATTAGAGAAAAGCAAACGTACAAAAAACCAAACTTGTTGCCACCGAGTCAATTCCGACTTCTATCAACCCTATAGGAGAGTAGAACTGCCCCATAGGGTTTCCAAGGAGTGGCTGGTGGATTCAAACTGCCAACCTTTTGGTTAGCAGCCGAGCTCTTAACCACTGTACCACCAGGGCTCCTGCAAGAAGTTCATAAAGTAAACTTCACAGGCATTTTTAGTACTATATTTTAACTTTAACTTTTAATTTAGTGAAGACATTACCCAGAGCTTCCTGCCTGACAGCCACAGTCCCCAATAATAAATCCCTTCACAAGTAAAAAAGCCAAGGTATAACATGCACCTCAAATAAAGAAAGAGCACCCTGAATTCTGGTTTTTGTTACAAACATAACATTTTGCTTACAAATGAAAGCACTGGAAATTTGGGAAGAATTAACAGCCAAAGACTTTTTCTTTTTTTTCTTCTCCAATAAGTTAACACTTAAGCACATGGTTTATGGGAAGTATCAGATTTTTTTTTTAACTCTTTATTTAAATTTTTAAAATAATTCATCTTAAATATGTCAAGAAGTGGTGAAATCTGCAGGGAAGTAAAAAAACTTATTTCTGCTGAGAAGTGGTTGTGTATCTTAAATTCCTTCCATTCAATTCCCTGCTCTCTGAGTTACACTTTATTAAAGAAAAGAGTGCATTTTACTTTTTAAATTATCTTAAAACATATGTAATATACAGCAATTATAAAATTCAAGTAGTACAAAAGTATATAAAATTAAAAGTAGAAATCCACCCATTTCCCCATGTAATGCTAAACTTCTTCCAAATATTTTTTTCTCAATGTATTTTTCACAAAATAAGAACTCTTTATTCTTAGCAATATAGCATAGACATTATTCCATGTCAGTACATACCTCACTCTTATTAAATTATTGCAGATCCTTACCAAAGTATGGATTCTACCAATATTGATATAACTTTTTTTCTATTTAGGTTGTCTCCAGTTCGATACTGTTATAATGCTTTTCTGAACACTTTGACATAAATCCTTGCTCACTATCAAAAGTAACTTTTTTTATTTCTAGAAATAGAATTTCAGGGTCAAAGTTACGTGATTCTAGATTCTGATATATGCCATCCTCCAGAAAGTTGAATCCATTTACACTCCCATCAACAGTGCTTGTGAGAATTCTGTCTCTAAGACATTGCCAGGTCTGGATAGATCCAATTTTTTAGTTTTTGCAATCTGATTGGTAAAGGTTGTTTTGTTTTTAAGTTGCAGTTTCCTAGTTAGTGATAAGTTTCAAGATTTTTTTCCCATCAGACGTGGTGGCACAAACAGTTAAGCACTTGGCCACTAACCAGAAGGTTGGCAGTTCTAACCCACCTAGCCATTCCTCTTGAGAAAACCTGGAGATCTGCTTCTGTAAAGATTACAGCCAAAACTCTGTCACATGGGGTCACTATTAATCAGAATCAACTTCATGGTACCCAACAACAATATCTATCTGTGAATTTTCCATTGCATTTCCTTTAAATTGTCTTTTACTTAGTTTGGCAAGACTTGCGGATATTTTCAGTATTTAGGTAATCACACCTACAAAATATTTTGAACTGCTTTTGGTTCATTGAAGCTCAGCATTCACCTCCATCTTTCATGTTCTTCCCTGGCACTGAAACCTAGAAACTACATTTCCCTAAATATCGTGACACCAGGGATCTGGATGTGGTTGAAGTTCTGCCAGGGAGATGTATTTGGTTAAGGTTTGGATGGGGGAAGGAAAGCAGAATCAGCAATAGTGGAGCAGTGACTCTGGCAGATATAAGTTTTGACAGCATCTGGAGTCTGGGTTCCACAATATAGGGTTGCAGAGTGTCTGAACAGTAGGTGTCTTAATTATATCCCACCTGAATTTGGAGACCATCTCAAGAGTAGATTTGATGCATTGAACACTAGTGACCAAACACCAGACGAGTTGTGAGATGACATCAAAGACATTATACATGAAAAAAGCAAAAAGTCATTAAAAAGATAGGAAAGAAAGAAAAGACCAAAGTGGATGTCAGAAGAGACTTTGAAACTTCCTTTTCAAAGTCAAGTACCTGAATCAAGTGGAAGAAATGATTAAGCAAAAGAGCTGAACAGAAGATTTCAAAGGGCAGCTCGAGAAGACGAAGTAAAGTATTATAGTGAAATGTGCAAAGACCTGGAGTTAGAAAACCAAAAGGGAAGAACACACTTGGCATTTCTTAAGCTGAAAGAACTGAAGAAAAAAATTCAAGTCTTGAGTTGCAATAGTGAAGGATTCTATGTGCAAAATATTGAACGATGCAGGAAGCATCAAAAGAAGATGGAAGTAATATACGGAGTCACTGTACCAAAAATAATTGATTGACGTTCTACCATTTCAGGAGGTAGCACATGATCAAGAACCAATAGTATTGAAGGAGAAGTCCAAGTTGCACTGAAGCACTGGTGAAAAACAAGCCTCCAGGAATTGATAGAATACCAATGGAATGTTTCAATAAATGGATGCAACGCTGGAAGCACTCACTAGTCTATCCCAGGAAATTTGGAAGACAGCTACATAGCCAACCGACTGGAAAAGACCCATATTTATGTCTACACCAAAAGAAAGTAATACAACGGAATGCTGAAATTATTAAACAATATCATTAATATCCAAAAACCAAACCAAACCCGTTGCCACTGAGTTGATTCCAACTCATAGCAATCCTATAGGACAGAGTAGAACTGCCCCATATGGTTCCCAAGGAGTGCCTGGTGGATTCGAACTGCCGACCTTTTGGTTAGCAGTTGTAGCTCTTAATGACTACGCCACTAGGGTGTCACGCAAGTAAAATTTTGCTGAAGATAGTTCAAAAAGGGTTCCAACAGTACATCTACAAGAAACTGCAAGAAATTCAAGCTGGATTCAGAAGAGGACGTGGAATGAGGGATATCTTGCTGATGTCAGATGGATCCTGGCTGAAAACAGAGAACACCAGAAAAATGTTTACCTGTGTTTTATTGACTATGCAAAGGTGTGCAGCTGTGTGGATCATAACAACCTATCGGTAACATTTCGAAGAATGGGAATTCCAGAACAATTAATTGTGCTCATGCGGAAACTGTACATAAACCAAGAGGCGGTCGTTGGAACAGAACAAGGAGATACTGGGAAGTTTAAAATCAGGAAAGGCGTGTGTCAGGGTTGTATCCTTTCACCATATTTATTCAATCCGTATACTGAGCAAATAATCCGAGAAGCTGGACTATATGAAGAAGAATGTGGCATCAAAATTATGCAGATGACACAACCTTGCTTGCTGAAAGGGAAGAGGACTTGAAGCACTTACTGATAAAGATCAAAGCCTACAGCCTTCAGTATGGATTACACCACATCGTAAAGAAAACAAAAATCCTCACAAGTGGACCAATGAACAACATCATTATAAACAGAGAAAAAATTGAAGTTGTAGAAGATTTCATTTTACTTGGATCCACAATCAATGCTCATGGAAGCAGTAGTCAAGAAATCAAATGACTTATGGCATTGGGTAAATCTGCTGCAAAAGTGTTGAAAAGCACAGATGTCACTTTGAGGACTAAGGTGTGCCTGACCGAAGCCATGATATTTTCAGTTACTTCATATGCATACAAAAGCTGGACAATGAATAAGGAAGACCTAAGAGGAATTCATGCCTTTGAATTATGGTGTTAGCAAGCAAAATATTGAATATTCTATAGACTTCCATAAGAACTAACAAATCTATCTTGGAAGAAATAAAGACAGAATGCTCCTTGGAAGTGATGATAGTGAAACTTTGTCTCAGATACTTTGGACATGTTATGAAGAGGGACCAGTCCATGGAGAAAGACCACATACTTGGTCAGGTGGAGGTTCAGCAAAAAGAGGAAGACCCTTGACAAGATGGATTGACACAGTAACCACAACAGTGGGTTGAGAGCACGATTGTGAGGATGGCGCAGGACCGAGCGGTGTAAGATTCTGTTGTGTTTAGGATGGCTATGAGTCAGAACCGACTGGAAGGCACCTAACAACAGGAAGCTGTGGCATCAGCACCACCTCTCTGACTTCTTTTCCATTCCTTCTAATTCCCTGCACTTAAACTCTTTCTGTACTGTTTATGTTATTTGTACTAACCTTGATTGATAGCGTTTCTTTTATGGTTTCAGAGTTTCATGTCTTCCTTAGGAAAGCGTTTTCCATCAGAAGACTGGAAATATTTACCAACATTTTTAACTTGGTGTGTTTAATCCATTAGCATTTGATGTAATTATTGACGTTGTTGGATTTAGGTCTACTGTTGTACTATTTGTTTTCTGTTTGTTCCACCCTGCCTCCGATCGTTTTTATTCCTCTGTTTCTCCTTTTCTGACTTTTAAACAAATTATTTAAATATTTTTGAATTTCATTTTAGTATATTTATAGGATTTTTTTGTTGTAGTTAGGTGCCATCAAGTCAGTTCCGACTCATAGTGACCCTATTACAACAGAATGAAACACTGCCCAGTCCTGTGCCATTCTCCTAATCATTGTTATAACTGAGCCCATTGTTGCAGCCACTGTGTCAATCCACCTAATTGAGGGTCTAAAAAATTAGACAGTGAAAACCTTATGAATACAGATAGGCTTTTTAGATATACCTTTTTTTGGAGCTTGGCCTGGGTATTATAATAAATACTCTTTTCATAATCAGCTTAGAGTTATTATTATTACTATTTTACTACTTCACTTAAAATGTAGAAACCTTGTAACTCTATTGGTCTATTTACTCCATCCTTATTCTTAGGCGATAGTTGGCATTTGTATTACAACTACCAAACCAAACAAACCAATCCTGCCGCTATCAAGTCGATTCTGACTCATAGTGACCCTGTAGGATAGAGCAGACTGCCCCATCGGGTTTCCAAGAAGCAGCCGGTGGATTTAAACTTTTGGTTAGCAGCTGTAGCCCTTAACCCTGTGCCACCAGAGCTCCATTACAATTACATTAATTAAAAACTTACGAGACAATGCTACAAATTTTCCTTTAAGCAATTATATGCATTTTTAAATTAAGAGAAATAAAACAATGTTTTAAAAATTTCAACAAATTTACCATTTATAATGCTCTTCATTCCTTACTGAAGATGCGTGTTTCCATCCGGTAGCAATTCTCCTTGGTTCAAAAAACTTTCTTTGGCATTGTTCCTAGTGCATGACTCCTGAATGTGAATTCTTTTAGGTTTCTTGAATCTGAAAATTTCTTTATTTGCCCTTCATTCTTTTCTTTTTTTTTTTGTACTTTATATGAAGGTTTACAGAAAAAAAAAGGTTTCTCATTAAACAATTAATACACATATTGTTTTGTGACGTTGGTTGCCAACCCCACATGTCAACACTCTCCCTTCTCTACCTTGGGTTCCCCATTATAAGCTTCCCTGTTCTCTCCTGCCTTCTTGTCCTTGCCCCTGATTAGTGTGCCCACTTAATCTCATTTTGTTTTATGGGCCTGTCTGATCCTTGGCTGAAGGGTAAACCTCAGGTGTGACTTCAATACTGAGTTAAAAATGTGTCCAGGGGCCATACTCTCAGGGTTTCTCCAAGTCTTTGTCAGACCAGTAAGTATGGTCTTATTTTGTGAGTAAGAATTTTGTTCTACATTTTTCTCCAGCTCTGTCCAGGACCCTCTATTCTGATCCCTAGTCAGAGCAGTCAGTGGTGGTAGCTGGGCACCATCTAGTTGTGCTGGACTCTGTCTGGTATAGGTTGTGGTATTTGTGGCCCATTAGTCCTTTGGACTAATCTTTCCCTTGTGTCTTTGGTTTTCTTTATTCTCCCCTGCTTCAGATGGAGTGGGACCAGTGGACTATCTTAGATGGTCACTCACAAGCTTTTAAGACCCTAGATGCTACTTACCAAAGTAGGATGTGGAACAGTTTCTTTATGAACTATGTTATGCCAATTGAGCTAGATATCCCCCAAGACCATGGTCCCCAGTCCTCAACCAAGTAGCTCGGTCCCTCAGGGAGTTTAGATGTGTTTGTGAAGCTTCCATGACCTTGCCTTGATCAAGTTGCGCTGACTTCTCCAGTATTGTGTACTGTCTTACCCTTCACCAAAATTAGCACTTATCTATTGTCTATTTAGTATTTTTCCCTCGCCAACCCTCTCTCCCTCGTAACCATCAAAGATTGCTTCCTTTTGTGTGTTAACCTTTCCATGAGTTTTTATAATAGTGGTCTCATACAATATTTGTCCTTTTGTGACTGACTTATTTCACAGCATAATGCCCTCCAGATTCATCCATGTTGTGAGATGTTTCGCAGATTCATCATTGTTCTTTATCATTGCCTAGTATTCCATTGTGTGTATGTACCATAGTTGGTTTATCCATTCATCTGTTGATGGACACTTAGGTTGTTTCCATCTTTTTGCTATTGTGAATAATGCTGCAGTGAACATGGGTGTGCATATGTCTGTTCATATGAAGGCTCTTATTTCTCTAGGATATATTCTTAGTAGTGGGATTGCTGGACAATATGGTATTTCTATTTCTAGCTTTTTAAGTAAGCCCCATATCGTTTTCCAAAATAGTTGTACCATTTCGCATTCCCACCAGCAGTGTTTAAGAGTTCCAGGCTCCCCACAGCCCCTTCAACATTTTGTTATTTTTTTTTTATCCATGCAAGTAATTTCAGGGTGAGATGGTACCACATTGTCATTTTTATTTGCATTTCTGTAATGGCTAATGATCATGTGCATTTCCTCATGTGTCTGTTATCCACCTGAACGTCTTCTTTGGTGAAGTGTATGTTCATATCCTTCGCCCATTTTTTAATTGGCTTATTTGCCTTTTTGTTGAAGAGGTGTTGGATTTTCCTGTAGATTTTAGGAGATTATACCTTTGAAAGATTTGACCTAGCTAAAATATTTTTCCTAGTCTGTAGATTCCCTTTTTACTCTTTTGGCGAAGTCTTCTGATGAGCATTTAAGTGCTTAATTTTTAGAAGATCCCAGTTACTTAGCTAATCTTTGGGTCTTTTTGTATTGTTAGGAATGGTTTATATCCTGTTCGTTCTGTGTATTAGGGCCTCTCTCCCATGTGTCTGTCAGTTGTTCATACTGTGGGGGCTTGCATATTGCTGTGATGCTGGAAGCTATGCAACCGGTATTCAGATACCAGCAGGGTCGCCTATAGCGGTCGCCTGAGCTTACAGAATAAGACAGACTAGGAAGAAGGACCCGGCAGTATACTTCTGAAAAGAATTAGCTACGTCTGTGGTCTTAAACGCTAGCAAGTGACCATCTAAGATGCATCAATTTGTTTCAACCTACCTGGACCAAAGGAGAATGAAGAACACCAAGGACACAAGGTAATTACGAGTCCAAGAGACAGAAAGGGCCACATAAACCAGAGACTACATCAGCCTGAGACCTGAAGAACTAGATGGTGCCTGGCTACAACTGATGACTGCCATGACAGGGAACACAACAGAGAACCCCCAAGGGAGCAGGAGAGCAGTGGGATGATGCAGACCCCAAATTCTCATAAAAAGACCAGACTTAATGGTCTGACTGAGACTAGGAGGAGCCCGGTGGTCATGGCCCCCAGACCTTCTGTTGGCTCAGGCCAGGAACCATTCCCAAAGTCAACTCTTCAGACAGGGATTGGACTGGATAATGGGTTGGAGAGGGATGCTGGTAAGGAGTGAGCTTCTTGGATCAGGTGGACACTTGAGACTATGTTGGCATCTCCTGCCTGGAGGGGAGATGAGAGAGTAGAGGGGGTTAGAAGCTGGCAAAATGGACACAAAAAGAGAGAGTGGAGGGAAGGAGCGGGCTGTTTCATTAGAGGGAGAGCAATTGGGAGTATGTAGCAAGGTGTATATTAGCTTTTGTGTGAGAGACTGACTTGATTTGTAAACTGTCACTTAAAGCACAATAAAAATTAAAAAAAGAACCAGTGAAAACCTTATGAATAGCAGCTGAACATTGCTGATATAGTGCCGGAAAGTGAGCCCCCCAGGTTGGAGGGCACTCAAAAGATGACAGGGGAAGAGCTGCCTCCTCAAAGTAGAGTTGACCTTAATGACGTGGATCGAGCCACACTTTCAGGACCTTCATTTGCTGATGTGGCACAACTCAAAATGAGAAGAAACAGCTGCAAACATCCATTAATAATCAGAACCTGGAATGTACAAAGTATGAATCTAGGAAAATTGGAAACCATCAAAAACAAAATGGAATGCATAAACATCGATATCCTAGGCATTAGTGGGCTGAAATGGGCTGGTATTGGCCCTTTTGAAATGGACAATCATATGGTCTACTATGGTGAGAATGACCACTGAAAGGGAATGGCATTGCATTCATCTTCAAAAAGAACATTTCAAGATCTATCCTAAAGTACAACGCTGTCAGTGATAGGATAATATCCATAAGCCTACAAGAAAGACCACTCAATATGAATATTATTTAAATTTATACACCAACCACTAAAGCCAAAGATGAAGAAATTGTAGATTTTTACCAGCATCTGCAGTCTGAAATTGATCAAACATGCAATCAGGATGCATTTATAATTACTGATGATTGGAATGTGAAAGTTAGAAATGAAGACATATCAGTAGTTGGAAAATATGGTCTTGGTGATAGAAACAATGCTGGAGAACACATGACAGAATTTACAAGACCAATGACTTCTTCATTGCAAATACCTTTTTCCACCAACATAAATGGCAACTATATACAGGGACCTCACCAGATGGAATACACAGGAATCAAATCAACTACATCTGTGGAAAGAGATGATGGAAAAGCTCATTATCATCAGTCAGAACAAGGTCAGGGGCCCACTGTGGAACAGACCATCACTTATATGCAAGTTCAAGCTAAAACTGAAGAAAATTAGAACAAGTCCACCAGAGCCGAAGTATGACCTTGAGTATATTCCACCTGAATTTAGAGACCATCTCAAGAATAGATTTGATGCATGGAACACTAATGACCAAAGACCAAATGGGTTGTAAAACAACATCAAGAACACCATGCATGAAGAAAGCAAGAGGTCACTAAAAAGACAGGAAAGGAAGAAAAAACGAAAACAGGTGTCAGAAGAGACTCTGAAACATGCTCTTGAATGTCGAGTAGCTAAAACAAAAGGAAGAAATTATGAAATAAAAGAACTAAAGAGAATATTTCAAAGAGCAGATCAAGAAGACAAAGTAAAGTATTATAATGACATGTGCAAAAAGCTGGAGTTAGAAAATCAAAAGGGAAGAACACGTTCGGGATTTCTCAAGCTGAAAGAATTAAAGAAATTCAAGCCTCCGGTTGCAATATTGAAGGATTCTATGGGGAAAATATTAAACTGATGCAGGAAGCATCAAAAGATGATGGAATAAATACACAGAGTCATTATACCAAAAAGAATTGGTTGACGTTCAACCATTTCAGGAGGTAACATATGATCAGGAACTGATAGTACCGAAGGAAGAAGTCCAAGCTGCACTGAAGGCACTGGCGAAAAACAAGGCCTCAGGAATTGACAGAATATCAATTGAGATGTTTTAACAAGTGGATGCAGCACTGGAAGTGCTCACTTGTCTACGCCAAGAAATTTGGAAGACAGCTACCAGGCCAACCAACTGGAAGAGATCCACAAGATCCCAAGAAAGGTGATCCAACTGGATGCGGAAATTATCGAACAATGTCATTAATATCACACGCAAGTAAAATTTTACTGAAGACATTCAATGGTGGCTACAGCTGTATATCAACAGGGAACTGCCAGAAATTCAGGCCAGATTCAGAAGAGGATATGGAATCAGGGGTATCGTTGCTGATGAAGGATGCATCCTGGCTGAAAGCAGAGAATACCAGAAAGATGTTTACCTGTGTTTTATTGACTATGCAAGGGCATTTGACTGTATGGATTATAACAAATTATGGATAACATTGCAAAGAATGGGAATTCCAGAACACTTAATTGTGCTTATGAGGAACCTGTACATAGATCGAGAGGCAGTAATTCAAACAAAATAAGGGGATACTGTGTGGTTTAAAGTCAGAAAAGGTATGCATCAGGGTTGTATCCTTTCGCCATACCTATTCAATCTCTATGCTGAGCAAATAATCTGAGAAGTTAGACTATATGAAGAAGAATGGGGCATTAGGATTGGAGGAAGACTCATTAACAACCTGCATTATGCAGATGACACAGCCTTGCTTGCTGAAAGTGAAGAGGACTTGAAGCACTTGCTGATGAAGATCAAAGACCACGGCCTTCAGTATGGATTACACCTTATCATAAAAAAAACAAAAATCCTCACAACTGGACCAGTGAGCAACATTGTGATAAACGGAGAAAAGATTGAAGTTGTCAAGGATTTCATTTTACTTGGATCTGCAGTAAACACCTATGGAAGCAGCAGTCAAGAAGTCAAAAGACGCATTGCATTGGGCAAATCTGCTGCAAAAGACCTCTTTTAAAGTGTTGAAAAGCAAAGATGTCACCTTAAAGACTAAGGTGTGCCTGACCCAAGCCATGGTATTTTCAGTCGCATCATATGCATGCGAAAGTTGGACAGTGAATAAGGAAGGCAGAAGAATTGATGCCTTTGAATTGTGTTGGCAAAAAATATTGAATATACCATGGACTGCCAAAAGAAGAAACAAATCTGTCTCGGAAGAAGTACAAACAGAATGCTGTTTGGACGCAAGGATGGCGAAACTATGTCTTACATACTTTGGACATGTTGTCAGGAGGGATGAGTCTCTGAAGAAGGACATCATGCTTGGTAAAGTAGAGGGTCAGGGAAAAAAAGGAAGATCCTCGACAAGATGGACTGACACAGTAGCCACAGTAGCAACAATGGGCTCAAGCTTAAGGACGATTGTGAGTATGGCTCAGGACTGGGCAGTGTTTCATTCTGTAGTACCTAGCATCATTATGAGTCGGGATTGACTCAACAGTGCCTAACAACAATTACAGGGCCTCTAGCATTGATCCTATTTTTTTGTATGATCTTTATAGTTTTTGGTTTTATATTTAGGTCTTTGATTCATATTGAATTAGTTTTTGTGTATGGTGTGAGGTATAGGACATGTGTCATTTTTTTGCAGATGGAAATCCAGTTTTGCTGGCACTATTTGTTTAAAAGACTGTCTTTTCCCCCATTTAATGGACTTTGGGCCTTTGTTTAGGATCAGGTGACCCTAGGTGGATTGATGTACATCTAGGTTCTCAATTCTGGTTCATTGTTCAATGTATCTGTCGTTGTACCAGTACCAGGCTTTGCCCTTCATTCTTGGAGGCTCAGCTTTTTGCTGAATATAGATTTCTGGCTTCACAGGAGTTTGTTTATTCAGCATTTTAAAGATATTGCATTTTCTTCAGGTCTTCACAGTCTTAAAGAGAAGTCACTCAAAATTTATGTCTTTTTTTTTTGGTAATGTGATATGTTTTTGCTGGCTTCTTTCAAATTGAAGTCTCCCTCGCTTGCTTCCTCTTTTCTGGAAGTCTCCCACTCATTTTTCAGTGGCTGCGGTTGCTTCCAGCTCTGTCCTCTGTGTCTTCATGGCATTAAGAATCCATATGTTTTATTAGGATTTTAGCCATTTCTCATGTTGAGTCAATTCCGACTTACAGCGACCCTATAGGACAGAAGAGAACTGCCCCATAAGGCTTCCAAAGAGAGGCTGGTAGATTTGATTAGCAGCTATAGCTCTTAACCACTGTACCACCAGGGCTCCTGAATACCTACTTAAAAAAAAAAAAAAGGTCCCCAGAATTGTCCTGACCTTCTGCTTTACCAAGCATGATGTGGGAAGACTGCAGCCTTCCCACAAGTGAAAGACTTTTTAAAAAAGGGCATTCCACTCAGTGTATTCCCTTCTTCCAAGTATCAACCTTGCTCCAGAGTCTGCTAGTTTTTGTTGCTTCCTAGTGCCTTCAGGTAGTTATTTTTTGTATTTTATCCAGTTTATTCTTTTTGTTTGTAGGAGGGTCAGTCTGATAGGAACTTACTGAGCCATTATCAGAAGCAGAACTCTCTAAAGTAGTTTTTCTAAAACAAAATTCTTATGCCATTTTCTGCTCAAAATCTTTGCAGTCACTTTGCCTTGCACTTAAAATAAAATTCAGTCTTCTTTGCCTCACCTATACGATATCGATACAGTGACTGCAACAATAGGCTCAAGCATAACAATGATTGTGAGGATGGCACAAGACTGGGCAGTGTGTCATTCTGTTGTACATGGTATTGTTATGAGTAGAAATTGACTTGACAGCACCTAAACAACAATATGATATTGTTTCTGCATACCTTTCCTAATCTTATTTCTTACTGCTCACCCTTCATTTACTCCATCATTTTGTCCCTACATGTTGACTTTGGAAAAGGGCAAGTTTCTTTTTTGTCTCCAGGCCTTGGGTGTTTATGTGCCCCCTGTCTGGATTGTACTTTTCCCAGCATGTCTAGCTCCCCAATTGTTTAAAGCTCATTTCCAAATCTTTCTAATTTTACATTCTATTTAGTCACTCTATTTGCATATCACTATTAAATATATAATATCTGAAGTTACTGTAATCATTTTATGCTTATTTTCTACCACTGGAAAATAAGCTACACTTTTTCTGTTCAGCACTATATAATCAGGACAATTCTGGGGACCCAGTAGGTATTCAGGAGCCCTGGTGGTACAGTGGTGAAGAGCTATAGCTGCTAACTAAAAGGTAGGTAGTTCAAATCCACTAGCCCCTCTTTGGAAACTTTATGGGGCAGTTCTCGTCTGTCCTATAGGGTCTCTATGAGTCGGAATTGACTCAACAGCAACACGTTTGGTTGTTTTTTGTTTAGTAGGTATTAAATGATATTTGTAGAATAAATAATAAAATGAATTTATAATAAATAATGTGTAATTTTTATTTTTTAAAATGTTCAGGTGGTTGCTGTTGTTATGGTTATGTGCTATCTGGTCAGTTTTGACTCCTAGTGACCCTATGTACAACAAAAGGAAACACTGTCCAGTCCTGTGTCATCCTCATAAATGTTGTTATGCTTGAGCCTATTGATTGTTGCAACCAATTTGTCAGTCCATCTCATTGAGGGTCTTCTCTTTTCTGATGACCTCCTGCTTTATCAAGCATGATGTCCTTCTCCAGGAACTGGTCCCCCTTGATAACATGTTCAGAGTATGTGAGAGCATTCTTGCTATACTTCTTCCAAGACAGATTTGTTCATTCTTTTGGCAGTCCACAGTATATTCAATATTCTTCACCAGCATCATAATTCAAAGGCATCAGTTATTCTTCCATCTTCCTTATTCATTGTCCAGCTTTCCCATGCATATGATGCAACTGAAAACACCATGGCTTGGGTCAAGTACACCTTAGTCTTCAAGGTGATATCTTTGCTTTCCAACACTTTAAAGAGATCTTTTTGCAGGAGATTTGCCCAATGCATTGTGTCCTTTGGCTTCTTGACTGCTGCTTCCATGGTCGTTGATTGTGGATGCAAATAAACTGAAACCCTTGACAACTACAATCTTTTCCCTGTTTATTATGATGTTGCTTATTGGTCCAGTTGTGAGGATTTTTGTTTTCTTTATGTTGAGGTGTTATCCATATCAAATGCTGTTGTCTTTGATCTTTATCAGTAGTGCTTCAAGTCTTCTTCACTTTCAGTAAGCAAGATTGTGTCATCTGCATAATGAAGGTTGTTAATGAGTCTTCCTCTGATCTTGATGGCACATTCTTCTTCATATAGTCCAGCCTCTTAGATTATTTTCTCAGCATACAGATTGAGTAAGTGTGGTGAAAGGATACAACCCTAATGCACAACTTTGCTGACTTTAAATCACGCAAGTACTGTTTGAAGGACTGCCTATCGGTTTATGTACAGGTTCTGCATGAGCATAATTAAGTGTTCTGGTATTCCCATTCTTCGCAATGTTATCCATAATTTGTTATGACCCACACAGCCATTGCATAATCAATAAAACACAGGTAAACATACAAGATCCATCTGACATCAGCAGTGATATTCCTGGTTCTACATTCTCTTAATCCATCTTGAATTTCTGACAGTTTCCTGTTGATGTACTGCTGCAACAGTTTTTGAATGATCTTCAGCAAAATTTTACTTGTGTGTGATATTAATTATATTGTTCGATAATTTCTGCATTCAGTTGGATCACCTTTCTTTGGAACAGGCATACATATGGGTGTTTTTCAGCACTGTTTGTTGAAACATCTTAATTGGTATTCCGTGAATTCCCAGAGCCTTGTTTTTCACCAGCGCTTTCAATGCAGCTTGGACTTCCTCCTTCAGTGCCATTAGTTCTTGATCATGTTTCCTCCTGAAATGGCTGAATGTGAACCAATTCTTTTTGGTACAGTGACTCTGTGTATTCATCCCATCTTCTTTTGATTCTTCCTTGTGTCATTCAATATTTTGCCCGTAGAATCCTTCAAAATTGCTTGACTTTTTTCTTCAGTACTTTCAGCTTGAGAAATACCGAGTGTGTTCTTTAATGCCAGGTCTTTGCACGTGTCATTATAATACTTTGTCTTCTTAAGCTCCCCTTTGAAATCTTCTGTTCAGATTTTTTATTTCATCATTTCTTCCATTCGCTTTAGCTACTCGATGTTCAAGAGCAAGTTTCAGAGTCTCTTCTGACAATCAGTTTGATCTTTTCTTTCTTTTCTGTCTTTTTAATGACCTTTTGCTTTCTTCATGTATGATGTCCTTGATTTCATTCCACAACTCGTCTGGTCTTCAGTCATTAGTGTTCAGTTGTCAAATCTGTTCTTGAGATGGTTTCTAAATTCAAGTGGGGTATACTCAAGGTTGTACTTTGGCTAGATATATATTTTTAGATAGACTTTTATTAGTTTATATCTAGTTTTATTGTAATGTCAACAGAGCATGTGCCCTATATAACCAAAACCAAACCCAAACCCGTTGCTGTCATGTCTATTCAGACTCATGAGAACCCCATGTGTTACAAAATAGAACTGTGCTCCATAGGGTTTTTGTGGCTATAATCTTTACAAACACTGATTGTTGGGCCTTTCTTCCACAGCACCACTGGGTGGGTTTGAACCACCAACTTAGGTTAGCAGTTGAGTGCAAACTGCACCACCTAGGCACCTGTGGCCAAATACATATATTTAATTTATTGAGATATTCTTTGTGTCCTATTATGTAATAAATTTTGGTAAATATCTCATTGGAATTTAAAGAAAAATCATTGGGAACTAGGTTAATCTCCCTGCCCCCCCGATATACATACGTACACATACATAAATACATATTTATGATGTAAGTTTTGCTTAAATCTTTTTCTGAAAATGTTTGTTTATGTAGTCAAATTCTATTTCATTTTTAGAGCAAATGTTTTGTGCCTGAAATTTTTTGAGGGATAGTAACTTTTATTTATATAAATTTGTTTCTTTCATATTTTCCTTTTGGATTCTGCTTGTCAGAAATTAATACAACTCCTTTGTCTTGTCATTGTGGATAGCACTTAGCTGAAATATATTTATTGTTCATTTCTTTAGTGTGATTTTCCATTTTGTTAGGTTTAGGTTTATTGTAATGCTAATGCAGGTGGATTTTGATTTTTTTCTCCCACTTTTAAAAACCATTTTACTTCAATATTTATTTTAATTTAAAGGAGTTTTCCAAATGTAAATATAATATACATGTGGTGAGAAATACTTCATATAATAATGAAGTAAATGAAATAAATAATTCTTATGCATTTATTAATTTTTAAATTACTCAGGTGATACAAGTATTCTCATAAAAAATACTACTGAAGTATAAGGAATAAGAAATTAGAATCCTATTTTATTTTTCTACCACCTTCTCTATATTCCTCACAACCTGTGATGACCCTAGAAGTTCACTGAGGTACCCAAAGAACATAGTTTGAGAACCAAGGTTTTAGAGCACTGTCTACCCACTTTGGTTCTTAGGAGTCCCTGGGTGGTGCAAACAGTTAATGTGCTTGGCTGCTAACTGAAAGTTCAGAGCTTCCTGTCAACCCAGAGGTGCCTTGGAAGAAAGGCCTGGTGATCTACTTCTGAAAACTTAGCTATTGAAAACCGTATGGAGCACACTGAGTTGACTCCATGGGCAACTGCTAAGATACATATATTAAATGACGGAATGAACTGAGTTTTTAATATTTGTATTGTTAGGTGGTCATTTCTTATACAGTGAAAGCTGTGAGAGTGGGAGCTCGATGGAGCGCCTTGTTTTTCCAGGTCTCGCAAGTTTTCCCCTCTGACAGGATGTAGTGTTACGTTACCATTTTTCTAACACTATCTACAGTGGAAAATATTTGTTTTCCTTCTCTGACAGGTTTCTACCTTACACAAGTTCCAGCTTTTATAGGTTTCACTGTACTTTTCCCATTAAAAATTATTTTACCTTTGTATATTTTTATATTGTAAGTATTCTTTACATACTATAAATGTGAATGATTTTCTCCTAGTTTCTAGCTATTTCTCCTTGTTTCTAGATTTATAAAAATCTTAATTTCTAGCATCTTTTGTCTTCCAGGAAGCCCTGGTGGCGTTGTGGTTAAGTGCTACGGCTGCTAACCAAAGGGTTGGCGGTTCGAATCCGCCAGGTGCTCCTTGGAAACTCTATGGGGAAGTTCTACTCTGGCCTATAGGGTCGCTATGAGTCGGAATCAACTCGACGGTGCTAGGTTTGGTTTGGTTTGGGTTTGTCTTTCAGAAGTTTTTAATTTCATGTGATTGTGTTTTCCAATCTTTTATGGCTTCTGCAGGGTGTTTTTTTTTTTTTTTTGTCTGCTTATAGAAGTTTTCTATAAGCAAGGGAAAAGGAAGGAAACTCACGGCCTCAATTTTCTATCATTAATTACAATGATAATTACACAGAGGCCCCCACTTGGTTTTTGCCTGTGTTTACTCTGCGGTTGGCATTAATTTTGCCTCTGAAGTAATTTTTATCTGCCTAAGTTTGAAGCTTTTTATATTTTCCCTCCTTCCTGCATCATGTTTTGATAATTTGACCTCATCTGTTCTCTATTTTCCAGTAATTTCTCATGTACTGATGACACTTCCTTGTTTTTCCTTTAATTATTCTCTTTATAATTTTTTTTTTTCATTTTAATGGATTTTAGCTGGAAGGTGGTGAAGAAGGTTGAGATATTTGTTTAGTTCACCATAATGACCCAATCTCCAAAGTGTTTAAAGAGCTAGATATTGGGAGAAAAATGTCCATCCAGATTTGTAGTAGTGCTTAAAGAGGATAAGTTAAACTATATATAAACACAGAGATGATTTTTTAAACGGGAAAAGTAAAGAATAGCCAAACCATCTATATAAAAATTAAAAGCCAATTTATTCATTTTAGAACTTTTTTTAGTAAAAGAAATTGATCAATTCACATTTAATATTAGGATAATGACTTTTATTCTTCTATTTATCATGTTTTCTTTAATTCATTTCCTGATTTTTGCAAAATTGATTACATTTTCTTTTTTAATTCTAAAGTTTGACCTTCAATTTCTGTGCTATGCTCCTTGTGGTTAAGCTTTACATTTTAAAAATGCTTTAACATTATAACATTCATTTTCCAAACAATGATAAAAATTACCATCTTCAACTTCTCTTCCAAACAAGTTCTTTACTGTGGAGGAGCTAACAAAGGCAAGGCAAACTTTCTTCTTGATTGTACAGGAAGGTAGGTCTATAGGCACAGGAGATTCTTTATGGTTTTTTTTTTTTCTTTTCACTTTTTCACTTCACAATCCAGCCCCACAATTCCCTCCTACAGAAGATAGTTCATTTTATTAAGAGAGTCATTCTTGTAGTTCTAGCTTTAAGGAAGCACTTGATTCTGGCTCTTCCAGCTTGGGATAAGCACAGTTGTATGACACTATCCTTATAATAACTTTCCCAGTCTACTACTCACAAACCAGTTCAAACTCCAAGCCCTTTCTGCCTCTGATTTTGGTATTAATACCAAGGTTGTATTCTAGTATATTCTTTCCTTGTATTATTAGTGGGTTTTTTAGAGGCCCTGGTGGCACAGTGGGTAGGTGCTCGGCTGATAACCAAAAAGTCAGGAGTTCAAATCCACCAGCCCCACTTCTTGGAAACCCTATGGGGGCAGTTCTGCTCTGTCCTGTAGGGTCACTATGGGTCAGAGTTGACTTAATGGCGATAGGTTTGTTTTTTTTATACCTCGGTTTTTTTTTTTTGTCAATTTGATCCTATTTAAACATCTTCTAAATATTCCTAAGTCCTTTGGGCTTACAAGTTTTCCTGCTCTGTGTTTTCATATCTTTATCATTTTTCTATCATTTTAATGTGAGTTTAAGAGAAAGGAGATATGCATTTAGTCAGCTTCCTTTGACTACGTTTACAATTAAAAAACAACAGAAAAAAATTAAAACACAATATTATTGTAGATGGTTTTTATTAAATTACAGGATGCATAAAAATCAAATATTTGAATAAAATTCAACCATTTATTCAAAGTTAGAATCTTTAAATATTATAAAACTATATTTTTAGTGTCTATACTGTTAATCACTTATATTATCTACTTAAAATCTTTAAAATTATGGCAAATATTTAGGTATGAACTGAATCCCAAAATGGGTAAAAAGGATAATCTATTAAAATTTATATCAATTAAAACATATTAAAATTCTTAATTAAAGTTTTTGCAGATTAAGGAAACACAGTACATGTTTAATTAATGTTAGTTCCTGTTTCCCATTTCATAATGAAAAATGACATATTCTCCTCTCACTGTTTCTAATAAAGCATATGAAAATCCCCTATATACAATATTTTAAAGTTTTATCTCCCCTAATACAATTTGATGGTAAAGTTCTTTGGTCAGTGGAACATAAGATTTTTTCAAGTTATCCATAAAGTAAAGTGGATCAGAAATTTTCAGTGGGTTAAATCCTTCTTCTACCAATCGGAACTTCTGTAGTTTGAAGGTACCTGTTGTTTCCATTTTTCCCTATAAAACAATGACCATGATAAGTAGAATCATTTAATATTATCTTGTAGTTATGATATATAAATAAAATATTTAAATATAGACTATAATATTTAATTGTAACATTTTTATATCTAATTATCATCTCTATATTTATTAATAATTTCTTTAAACGTTAGAACTAAAAATGCCGTTTAGAACATTTAAATCCTTAGCTTGATTTATACTAGGGATTACCTGTAAACTTTGTTCAAATATTAACTTATTTGATATTTAAGAATTATGAACATAAGTCAATAAACTGATTACAAAACCAAACCAAACCCATTGCCATTGAGTCGATTCTGACTCTTATCAACCCTATAGGAAAGAACAGAACTGTAAATCTTTACAGAAGCAGACTGCCACATCTCTCTCCCATGGAGCAGCTTGTGTGTTCCAACCACTGACCTTTCTCCATTAGCAGCCGAGTGCTTTAACCACTGGGCCACCAGGGCCCTTTGATTACAAGTATGTCTAAAACACATAGGCTTATCTCTTCAATTCAGAGTCAATTAAATACTATGTATAGGGATTGTTCTTAGACACCGAGGAGATATTAGCTCTGAAAGACAGCAATTTCTAATACAAGTACACACAAATGTGCTCCACCAAAGGGGCAGAACAACAACAACAAAACAATCTGTTGCTGTCCAGTCAAGTGGATTCCAACTCACGGCAATGCCATATGTGCTCCATAAGGTTTTCAGGGCCATGATCTTTTGGAAGCAGATCACCAGGCTTTTACTCCAAGGTGCCTCTGGGTAGAGAGCGCTCGTAAAACCTCAGTTCTCAAACTATGCTCTGCAGTACCTCCATGAACTTCCAGGGCCCCCATGGAACATTTTAAATTTTCAGGGAAGACCCAGCAACATCTGTTGGTCACCACTCACAAACTAGCTCACGGTAGTTCACACTTCCACATTAGTTTGGGATATATCCTTTCAATGATATCATCTGCATCTTTGTGAAGCCAGGTTTTTGGTGATAGCTGTGATAGAAACCAAGTACCACCAAAAGTCAGTGTGGAACATGAAATTAGGCTGATTCTGTCTAGTCAAATCTAATTCCAAGTTTTGAAAAGTATATATCTCATTATTTAGTAACCATGGTTATTTAAAAATGAAATAAATGTATTATTGTTTTCTTTTGATTTATAGACATTATTTTTTCAAATGGCTATTAATTTGTTATAATATAAATGCTTATTAAGTTGTTTGCACCCAATTAGTGAATAAACAGAACAGTTAGGGATTTGTTTTGGCCCAAGAATGTCATCAAAGAATTACAGGACACTAAAGGTGCCATGAATCTAGAAAGTTTGGGAATCTCTGTCTAAGGATCTTAAGGGAGGTAGAGAACATATCTCTTTGTGAGAGTCTGAGGTATGGAAAAGCAGCCTTGTTTTAACTGAGATGACAGGAAGAGGCCGTTATAGGCTCTACGAGTACCTCTGACATCTTTACTCATACTTCTGGACTCATTCAAGATTCAGCTTCTTCTTGACTCCCTTCCCTGCTTTCCCCACCTCCTCGTCAGTACCGTCACAGAGTGGTTATATGGGCACACAGATTCTTTTCTCTTTTTTAGAAAGTAGAATCTTAGGGTATTTATACAGTTTGGTGTTCTGCTTGTTTTTAACTTAATGATATATCAGGTAGATTTTCCCAGGTCACACAATTTTCTTAAAATAGCACATTTTAATGGCTTTATAAAATCTCATTTAATTATCATAATTTAATTAACCTTGACCTTATTCTTAAACATATGCAGAATTTCAAAATAATTATGATAAATAACACTTTGAAAAACCTCTCCATATACTGTATAACATTTTTGCATCTTTGAATTCTTTCTAAGGATAAGTTTCTGGAAGTGAAATCACTAAGTCAAAATAAATCCAAATTCTAAGAGTCTGATTACATATTACTAAACTGTTTTCTAGAGAACTTACAATTTGTGTTTCTATAGCAGAATAAAAGGGCCAATTTAATTTCATCCCAGCCATAGTCAATATTATCACATTTAAAAAAAACTGTAAATTTGGTAGGCAAAAGTATCCTTTGTTTTTTAATCTTTTCTTTTTTATTTGTGCTAAATAGATTTCTAATAAGATCATTGTTTTAGTAATTTTGCCAGAAGTAACTTTTACCCTTGCATCACTTATATTTATTTTAATTCATTTATCAAATAAATATTTTTGACTGCCACTAAGTGTCAGGCATTGTGCTAATTATAGTTAATACTAAAATGAACGAAATAGTCATGGCCCATGTTCTTTTTAGGTACTTAATGACCCTAAAATATTTTCTAAATTTGTGCAAGGCTGGTCTAGTCATCTAGAGTCATCAATCCTATGCCAAAATATTTCTTCTGTTTAATAAAAGTCAATTTTAGGTTACCTTAGGGGAAAAATGTTTCAAATATTATTCAATCAATCAACTTTCTACTCCGTCAAAATATATTACTTGTCGGGGAGAGGACAGCTAAGCAGGTGGGAGCTGGGTGTGATTATAAAAGGGCAACATGAAGGATACTTGTGCTGGGATTGTTTGGTATCTTGACTATGGTGGTGAGTATATGAACCTACAAAGGTGATAAAAGTGTACAGAACTCACTGTACTCACACAGGCATTCACACACACAAATGAGTACAAGTAAAACTGGAGACATGGGTGGATTGTATCAATGCCTCAATGTCAATATCCTGGTGGTGATATTATACTATAGTTTTGCAAAATGATACCATTGGTGGAAACTGGGTAAAGAGTACACAGGATCACTCTGTATTGTTTCTTACAACTGCGTGTGAATCTATAATTATCCAAATAAAAATTCCTATTAAAATATATTATTCCTGCTTTAATTTACTTACCTCTAGTATTTCAGAGGTATGCTATAAAAAATAATCTGAGACAATGTATACAAAAGCTCTTAAAAATAAAAAATGCTATGCAAATAAAATACATATTTATTACAGTTCAGATAATGTGTCCCATTGACCAAACAATGATTTGTACATGAAGATTACTCAGCAAATGCTTTAAAAAGGAATATGATACCTTCTTTGCTCCTTTAGACATTGTCATGGATGGAATTGTGTCCCCCAAAAATACGTGTATCAATTTGGCTAGGCCATGATTCCCAGTATTGTATGATTGTCTACCGTTCTGTTATCTGATGTGCTTTTCCTATGTGTTATAAATCCAATCTCTATGATGTTAATGAGGTGGGATAGGCGAAAGTTACCTTAAAATGAGGCAGGACTCAATCTACAAGATTAGATTGTGTCTTGAGCCAATCTCTTTTGAAATACAAAAGAGAGAAGAAAGCAGAGATACAGGGAAACCTCACACCACCAAGAAAGCAGCATCGGGAGCAGAGCATGTCCTTTGGACCTGGGGTCCCTGTGCTGAGAAGCTACTAGACCAGGTGAAGATTGATGACAAGGACTTTGCTCCAGAGCTGACAGAGAAAGCCTTCCCCTGAAGCTGATACCCTGAATTTGGACTTCTAGCCTACTAGACTGTGAGAGAATAAACTTCTGTTTGTTAAAGCCATCCACTTGTGGTATTTCTGTTTAAGCAGCACTAGATGACTAAGACAGACATCTAATAGCAATATAAAAATGTATCCAAAAAAAAAAAGTCCATGTAATTGGATATTGACAGATGATGAATACTAGTAGCTTTGGGAAATTATATTTGAGGCACAAGACTAAATAAATGTAAGACTGACTAAATGAGCAAGTAAAGTTAGTTCAGTAGCTGAGTAAATTTGTTTTCTAACAGGAGAAAGCCCTCTTCCCAAAACAAATGAGCTCGAAATTCCCCAAGGGGAAGCAAGATTGCTTAAAGCCAATTGCCTTTAGGTTCTGCACACTTCCGAAGATGCCCTGATGTATGCTTGTGGTGGAACCTAATTTTAGGCACAGTACATCAAATGTCATAACACGGTTCGTGTAACCTGTGGCTTTGGCTTGCCACTGTCACTGAGACCATCATTTTGCTATGAGGTCCTGACTGAAGAGGAAGAGGGCAATTTTATAGTCAAAGCTCAAAGACATCCTAGCATTTCATCATGATCTCTTCTATAATGAAGCTTCAAATATGGAATAAATTAGCATCAACTCTACATCCCAATGCTTCTCACTATGCATCTTGAAATTTTCCAATATGAATAAAATGTACACATTATCTAAAGGATACAATAGTGTTTTGTAATTAAACCATCTCCTGGTTTCCTGGAGTTAACTTTGATGTGTAAATTCAAACAGTAAAATTACCTGAATTCTTAAAAACCGTGGGCAGGCATAACCTGGCAGAAATGTTACTACTTGATCATAAAATTTTTTCAGGTCTAAAGACTTATTTGGTTTTAAAATAATCGAAGCCATCCCTGTTTTTCCTTCAAAATCTGAAAAATAAAGTTCAAAACAGAGTCAATTTTATAAGATTTTTTTTTTTTTAGAATCCTGGCACATGCATACTAATTGCCACAAATAAACCAAAAAAAAAAAAAAAAAAAAACCTGTGTCAGTCAAGTCGATTCCGACTCATAGCAATCCTATAGGACAGAGTAGAACTGCCCCATAGAGTTTCCAAGGAGTGCCTGGTGGATTTGAACTGCCAACCTTTGGGTTAGCAGCTGTAGCACTTAACCATTACACCACCAGGGTAGAGACATTAAATCTTGCAGCAACAGCAACTCAGTTGTAGCCTACGTAAATGAGTCTGTGTCCTTCCCTGAGCATATTACATAAAACCAAAACCAAACCTGCTGCCGCTGAGTGGATTCTGACTCATGGTAACCCATGTGTCACAGGGCAGAACTGCTACATAGGGTTTTCTTGGCTATAAATCTTTACAGACATAGACTGCCAGGCCTTTCTTCTGCAGCACTGCTGTGTGGGTTCAAACTGCCGATCTTTAGGTTAGTAATAGAGAACAAATCATCTGAGCTACCCAGGGACCTAGCATCTTATATACTCCCTAGAAATTTAGGAACAGGGAATGCTAAAATTGCTTTCAAATTGCCTATACCACAGAAATGAAATAGATGTAATAGAAAACATCATAAATGACCCATAATTTGCATCCAACCACCACTAGTGAAAAATATTAAGACACTTATTTAAAGGTAGATATATTCTAGCAAAGGAGCTCTGGTGGCACAGTGGTTAAGTGCTTGGCTGCTAACTGAAAGGTCAGGGGTTTGAACCCACCAGCTGCTCCTCAGGAGAAACACACGGTAGTCTGCTTTCATAAAGATTACAGCCTTGGAATCCGTAATGCAGCAGTTCTACTCTGTCCTACAGGGTCACTATGAGTTGGAATCAACTCGACAGCAAAGGTTTTTTTTTTTTTTTGGGGTAAATATTCCAGCATAAATGTCTATTTTAAGCATTAATTTAAAAACATATTTTTAAGTTAAGAGACTGGCAACTGGTATCTCCACAACGAATTTCATAGATTATTTACTGCTTATCATGCTACCGAGGGCTCTTTACAGTGGATCAGAACCCCATATACTTTTTTTTAACACCCAGTGACCGTCTAGTCTATTAAATAAACATCCCCTTCCTCCACCCTCCTGTCCACACATTCCCACCCTCAATGTCCTCTGCACCTCAAGCATTAGCTGGAAAGGATTGTCATTTGTATAAAAAGACAGTGAAGGGAACAGCTGTCCTGTGACTTGAGAACGGTCAGTCCTCTGTTGCATTTTCACCATCATGAGAAAATCCTCACATGCATATTTATAAAGATAAATGAGGCAAAACAGACTTAAAAATAATCTTAACAAGGAACCCAGGTGTGAAATTTCTTGAAACAAAGACCCACCTTAAGTACAAATCAGTGCTATCAGACATTTAAACTACAATATGTGTGTGTTTAGTGGTATGTATAAACAACAGTCATCAAGAAAAACAGTAATAGACTATTGAAAAGGTGGGTAACTATTTTCAACCAATGAGTCACTGACCAGAGTTTTCAAGTTCTGCTTAAAAAAACACACAGACATTACAATTCTGTTTGTACCTTTCTCTTGATGTGACTCCTGGTGTGTCAGCCTTGTCAATGGCATTACTTGCCAAGACGAAGATATTTATTTTAATATTTAAAATTAAAATGTTTAATCAGTAAGATAGTTGTACAACTAAAGAAGGGTGTTACACTGTACTCAAATATCCTTTCAAAACCTGAAATCTATTCATACCTGGTACAACTACACCATATACGCTTGCTTCCTGTATGAAATCCAACATTGCAACAATATCAGCAACCTCTGTGGTTGCAACATTTTCTCCTTTCCATCTAAACAAAAGCATATTCCAGTCAGTGAACTGTATTTGAAGAAGTAGATTCCCAGTTTTACTTTCAGTGCCTTGAATTTTTGGCTCTGTGCAAGGACCCAGTGACCAAAAACAATGCCAGCTTGCAAAATGAAACACATTTCTAAGGAAGCATTTTGTTGGTAATTCAATATATATAAAACAAATACGTATATATATATAGTACTTTAGATGAAAGTTTACAGAACAAACTGGCTTCTCATTAAACAATTAGTACACATATTGTTTTGTGACATCGGCTGCCAACCCCACGACATGTCAGCACTCTCCCCTTCTCCACCTTAGGTTGCCCGTTAACAGCTTTCCTGTCCCTTCCTGCGTTCTTATCCTTGCCCCTGGGCCGGTGTGCTCATTTAGTCTCACATTGTTTTATGGGCCTGTCTAATCTTTGGCTGAAGGGTGAACCTTAGGAGTGACTTCATTACTAAGCTAAAAGGGTGTCTTGGGACCATACTCTCAGGATTTCTCCAGTCTCTGACAGACCAGTAAGTTTGGTCTTTTTTTTTTTCTTTTTTTGTGAGTTAGAATTTTGTTCTACATTTTTCTCCAGCTCTGTCCAGGACTCTCTATTGTGATCCCCATCAGAGCAGTCAGTGGTGGTAGCTGGGCAACATCTAGTTGTGCTGGACGCAGTCTGGCGGAGGCCATTGTACTTGTGGTCCATTAGTCATTTGGGCTAATCTTTCCCTGTGCCTTTGGTTTTCTTCATTCTCCCTTGCTCCAGATGGGGTGAGACCAGTGGAGTACCTTGGATGGCTGCTCACAGGCTTTTAAAACCCCAGACTCTACTCACCAAAGTAGAATGTAGAACATTTTCTTTATGAACTATGTTTCGCCAGTTGAGCCAGATGTTACTCGAGACCATGGTCCCCACAGCTCTCAGCCCAGTAATTCGGTCCCTCAGGGAGTTTGGATGTGTCTGTGGAGCCTCCATGACCTTGCCTTGGTCAAGTTGTGCTGGCTTCCCCAGTACTGTGTCTTACCCTTCTCCAAAGAGTATATATATATATTTTTAAATTAAAATTATTTTATCCATGTTTAGCTATTATAAATTGGTTACAATAAAATGGCTTTTATAATATTCCATAAAAATAAAATAAATAAATAATGATAAATCCCCTTTTATTTTGTAATGTCATAACTTTAAAGCACAAAGCATTCCCTATCTCTAGTGACAGGGATATAAAAAAATTAAAAGAAAAAGGATAGTTGTGTTTCAGTATACTGACCCCTTCTAATTCCTAACTATTAATCAGTTTGGCTCCTTTAGTGCATTAAGAATGAATATTTTACTTTAATTAGAATAATTTTACATAAAATGAGCTTGTTTATAACATGGTACAAGAAGGCAAGGAAGCAGGAAGTATAATTCATGCATTCAAACATTCGTTGAATTCCTAGTGTATGCCCTTCACTGTTCTATAGTTCTTTACTAAAAAAGTTCTTTACTAGTAAAGCAAAATAATTTAATAGACATAAAGTAATCTTAAGGAGTTAAACAAGGAAAAATAAGAAAAGGAAATTTTGCTATTTCAATTTTTTTTGTCATTAGGTCAAGAATTAGACCAAATTGGGTTTTCTGTTTTAAGCCTACCATATAGCACTTTATGTGTGCCAACCTGTTATATATTCTATAAAAACAGCTCACTGATTTGGACCAAAATGATTCCCTAAAATGATTATAAAAATTGACATAAAATTTACCGCTCAATCTAGAAACAGATGGCCAATGAGTTTTTAAATGGGGGAGAGAATGTATACATAAAATAGCTCTGACTGGCTCCTGAAGGTTAAAGAGCGTGTGGTCTCCAACATTTCCACAGAGCCTTGCTCGGCGTGCAGTTCCATCACAGAATAAGCAGTGCATCTGGTACTTCATACCTGAAAGTGTCCCCAGTATGGTCCCAAAAGTAAAGGAAATCCTGGTCTTGCACTAGTAAGTCTCCTGTGTTAAAGTAAACATCTCCCTTCTTAAAGACATCATAAAGCAATTTCTTTTCTGTATACTTCTTATTCCCAGCATAACCAAAGAATGGATGCTGCGCATTCACTGGAGCAATCAGAAGTCCAGGTTCTCCTGCTAGAGACAGAGAAGGGCGTTTCTTCAGCCATCTGATTAAGGCTGCTACATTACACAAGCATGTAACCGAATTATATCTGGCCAACAAAACCAATGTTGCTCATCTCTCCTTCCCCTGAACTTATTTTTATTACATTTGATATCACTTAACGCTGGGTACCTGTTACTAGTACATCCCTTCACAGCTTGCCACAATCACAGATTACTTTCCAAACCAAAAGGGAATTGAATAAAAGGAAAGATGTATTAAGTTTCTTTTACATTCTGGGTGCATAAAGCAATAGCTATTTTTGGTTTTGGATTGTATAGATATTAACACTGTTAATAAGACAACTATATAAAGAACAATGTTAATAATAATTTTAATAAAATGATGGTAGTTGCCATACTTATTGGGCACTTAATATGTGTCAAGCACCATGAACACTTTGCAACTGTCTTCTTGTCTATTCTTCACAGAAAACCTTTTATATTTATAATTTCTGTTTCACAGGGAAGTAACTAGGGTGAAGTAAGTTGACCAAACCAAAGAGAGGAGAATGTACCTAGACTTTAACTTAAGACTATGATTTTGCAACAAGGTTTCTGTGTAATACTATCTTTGATCCAATTAAAATGTTATTAAAGTTTAAGAAAATGTTTATTCCTGTGGGATGTTATTCCAGGAATCCTCAATAAGAAAGAGAGGATACTTTGAAAAAATCTCCCATTCACTGAAACTTATTAGCTTTACTTATACATAGACATAGCTTCTGAAATAATTTTCCAATCAAACACATCCAAATTAATAAAGATTTTACCCAGCAATCTGCAAGGTAAAAAGCTGCCTTGGGAGGCTCAAAACCCAAAACCAAACCTACTGCTGTCGAGTCAATTCCAACTCATAGGGACCCTATCGGACAGAGTAGAACTGCTCCATAGAGTTTCCAAGGAACACCTGGCAGATTTGAACTGCCGACCTCTTGGTTAGCAGCCATAGCACTTAACCACTACACCACCACGGTTTCCTTGGGGGACTCACTGCCCCAAATTGTCAAAGCCATTGTTTATTTGCTTTGCTTATTGTAAAGAGATATAATATCCATGTGGTGGGTTAGACAGGGTTGGATTCTAGCAAGCCATAAAGCAATTTATGTCATTTTAACACTGTATTTATCTTCCATTGCTCCCATTCCTCCTGGCATTCTGCCTTCCAAGGGCACACAGGCCACTGGTCCAAACAAGCCTTCTCTGCTACAGCAGAGGGCCCATCATTGTTAACATCATTGTCATCACCATCACTATCATAATAATAATCATTACCGTGGTTATATTTATTGAGTACTCCCTAGGTACCAGACACTATTTTGAGAGTTTTATATATGTCCAGTCTAATCTTCATGACAAACCTTTAAGGTAGGCACTGACATTATCTTCATCTTACAGGTGACAAAACAGAGGCAGAAAAGTAATTTGCCCGGTATCATATAGATACCAAGTGTCAGAGGTGTTTACCCAGGTCCATCTGATTCCAAAGCCTCACTCCTCATTGCATTTCTGTTGGTCTACATTCCCTACATTTTGAAAATTTCCAAGCCTGTTAAATCTTCTTAAAATTTCGGCTTTTGTTTTGTTTTTCTTCTTCAGTACATATGGGATAGCTGCTTCCCTGACAAATTAAATACTGCAAAAGCTTAAACAGGTCATAGTGTATTCATATCTATCCCATCTAGGCATCATGTATGTTATAAATTTACACAACACCTTAATGGAAAAAAAAATACTGTGTAGCTCATAATGAGAATTCCAAACAGCAAAGTGAATATTTGGGGTTAACAAGCTTTTTAAGAAACCCTGAGGTTACGTAAGCGTTGTTCTGGGATTTGACTTCCAATTGTCAGATATCACTATAATCATAATAAATAAAACACCATAGAAAAGTATTTAAATAAAGTTATTTCCATCTCTTTGGGAATTGCTGGTCATTTGAACATTGTCTGTAAAGTTGAGTTAGGGATGCATATTTGATAAATGTCCTTAGACTTGAAATTCAGACAATTGGGAGATTTATTTTTTAATAGGTAAGACTTATATATTTTTTCAACCTGCCAGCTACCAGAAAATAAAAACTGGTTGGAAATCTTACATCCACATATGAAGTAAAAATTTAGGAAATTATCTTTGAAATATAGTTTAAACATGTTGGAAGACAGAAAAAAGTAAATTGGACCTTAGCCTGAATCTTCAAATGATTCCTAGTGCGTGTCTCTGCATTTTACTTTCTAGCTTGATTATAAGCAGAAGAAAGTTAATTGGAGCACTTTCTTTCATTAACATTTCTAACCTAAAATTGTGAGAAAGTCTCCGTTGGTGGGTGAAGAGGGGTGAGGAGAAGTAGAGAAAGGAACCATATTCTAGGCCCTCTGCAGCGCTTTGCATATATTATCTCATTTAATTGTCGATAATAACCTTATGAAATAAATATTGTCACCTCTCTCGTATGTGAAGAAAAGAACACCCAGAGAGGTTGAGTAACCTGCCAAAAGTTGCACAGTTTATAAGTATCAGAGTCCAAATTTAAACCTAAGTCTACCTGACTTTTCACTATACCTAGAATAACTGGAATGATAAATTATCATTTTTTTAACATTATATTTTATTGATATAGGACATTAGACTCATGCCATTATTGCAAAACTAGAAGTGATATATTAAGAAAAATATGAGCCAAATAGTTATCACTTTCAAATTATAATAATTTACCATCTGAGTGACCCCATTGGGGCTCTTAAAATCTAATAATTAAACAATTTACCTGCACTGAAATTCTTAATAAGTCAAATTACACAGTTGAAATAACCATTTTTTCTAGATTTAGTAGTAATTAAATAGATATTCAATAACTTTGCTTGAAGGAACATTTCAAATACAAGAATCTTACCTTTTTTCACACTACTGCACCAGCCCTGTTCATTTCTAATGGGTTCATCTTTCTGAAAATCATATTTTATCAAGTCAAAAGCAAAAAGAAGCTGTAAAAACAAACAAAAATGAGTATTTAGTTATTTATTTGTGCAATGACATCTACTGGTAGTAGATTTTGTGCTTTCAATTAAATAATTAGAATGTGGATTTAATAAGGCAAGTAACTTTAGCTGATGAAAAATTAAATAAATATATGAAAGTAAAAACTGAAGTAGGAATGCCCCATAGGGTTTCCAAGGACGCAGGCTGGTGGATTCGAACTGCTGACCTTTTGGTTAGCACCCAAGCTCTTAACCACTATGCCACCAGGGCTCTGGAAGTTATTAGTAAACAGCATTTATTGCCATTTATTTTCATTTTTTTATGTTGTACTTTACCTTTTTTTTTTTTTCACCTTAGCAAAACACTAATAATTTTAACGATGAAAGAATGATATCAAAGCATAAGAAGCAATTCATATATTCAACTGCATACTCCGGTAGCTATAGGCTTACTAGACCACTTTCATGCCATCTCTTTTTTGCGGTCATTCAAAATATCCCCATGGAGTGGAAAGTTTTAATACAACTAAATTGTACACTATGTGAATGCAAGAACTTTGTTGTTTATTCTTTCCTCACAGTCCCTAGAAAAATGACCAGACACCTAAAAAGTATTTCTTACCTTGACACCTACTTTGACGTTTTCCTCTGGGCCTTTCACCTTAATGCCCTCAAACTAACACTTAGCATTTCTGTACGCTGTGGACATGAGATGGCAATTTGCCAGAACATCCTCATCCTGTTGGGAAGCAAGCCCCATCTCCCCTCATTCCCCAACATTCCCAACTCCCCAGCCCCTGTGATGTCATTCAGATTCATAGATCTGCTAATTCTGACCTTGGTAGAAACCTGCAGATTGGTTTAGTATAACCCCCTCATTTTACATAGAAGAAAACTGAGGTTTTACATATCAAAAAATGTGCAATCATACTAAATTAGAAAGTAGTAAATTAACATGCAAGCAATAAAATGAAGTGAGAAAAATGATTTTTAAAAAAGGACAAATTAGAATAAATGAAAAAAGACAGAATAAATATAGAAAGCAAGAGAGAGAGTGCTTCTGGGCTTAATCTCAGAAAAATTAGGGTGTAATTAGAATCACAATTATTTGAATTAAAATATGAATGAGAACAACTAATATCAATTGAGCAACTACTGTATGCCAGACACTGTGCTAGGAGCATAAGAACAAAATTTAATCATCAAAACACCCTATGTGGTAGGAATTACTATCATCCTATTTTAAAACGAGGGCAAGGAAACAGCAAAATAAAATATATTGTTTTTCTGAACATAAAGATTCTTTATTAATATGCAAGCTTGCATGTCATTGGTCTTTGTCTGTAATTGGGGTGACAGGATATTGGCCACTTGCCCAAAGGCCAGCAGAAAGACATTCCAGAAGCTCCGGAACTGCATTTATCATCTTGGCCAAACAAGAACAAAAGCCCTGTTCATTACCCATTCTTTTCTCTCCTGTTTTAACATGCTTTGTTTTCTAGAAAATTTGCCAGCAACTGATGATATCAGCTGTAATGTTATTTCTTTTCGGTTCATTTGAACCCATGTGTGTAGGTGAGAGTCTTTATACACCAACTCTCCCTTCAGTGTGTCTGTTATAGTAGACGTCATGGTTAGAAAACGGGTAAAATTATTATTTGCCTGTACATTTTATTGTGTTTGTGTGATTCTTTAAGCCTATCTGTCTCATTCCCTGACAATGTCTATACTCCCTTTTATTATTAAGTCCTTTAATGTGGTGTGCGTTCATCCCTGTAATATTTTCTTTTCTTTGAGCTGGGCGTGCTTACTTTTCAACTGCTTATGTTGATTTATATCTTCCTTGAATCTTCCTCCTCTGTGATCTCTTATTCTTAAAAAGAATGGTACAATTTTTGAGCCTGTGGGAAGTTGGTTTTCTAAACATTTTCTGGGCATTTCAGAATACTTCGTATTTTAATGTATACTCATATTTTTTTCACCTGCCTTTCATTTAAATTCAGTATCTCACTTTTTTCAAGTTTTATGTCCTTTATGGGTTTCATTTTCGTTCTTTCCTGTTGTGGGTTGAATCATGTGCCCCCAAAAGATGTGCTGACATTCTAACTCCCAGTACCTGTGAATATGACCTTACATGGAAATAGGGTCTTTGCAATTGGAATCAAGTTAAGGTGAGGTTATAGTGGCTTAGGGTAGGCCCTAATGTAATGGGACTGGTGTGCTTACAAGATGAGGAGAAGAAACACAGACAGACACACAAACGAGCAATGCCATATGAAACAGAGGCAGAAATTGGAGTGATGTCTCCACAAGGCAAGGAACACGAGAAGCTAGAAGAGAAGTGTGGAACAGATTCTCCCTCAGGCCCTCCACTGGGGACTAATCCTGCTGACACTTTGATCTTGAACTTCTAGCCTCTAGAACTGTGAGAAAATAACTGTCTGTTGTTTTAAGTCACCCAGTCTGTGGTAACTGGTTATGCCAGCACTGGGAAATGAATACACTTCTGAGTTATTATCCCCAGATGAAATACCGTAAAAAAGGAGAAAGCAGTCCATAACTTGTACTTCGGTTTGCCTCTCAAATACACTGTTAATGAATTTTCTATATTGTTTGCCTTGGGGGCACATATGGAGTACCTGTCCCTTTAGTTTTATGTATTTAAATAGTAAGTGTAGCACACAGGAAGGACCTTAAAGTCACAGAAACTGTTGCTGCCTTATCTTTCTCCTTCATTTGTGACATTCTCTATCCCTTTGGAAGCTGACTCCCCTCTGAAACAGTAAGTGGAATCTGCCATCAGGTATATACATTTTTGGGAGAAACACTTATTAAATCTCCCCATCTACTTAGGAAACAAAGTTCTTGGTCCAATTTTTTTTGACTACCTGCTATATAACAAAACAACATGCCAAAGAAATGATAACGCAGAGGCTAGAGTCCACATGGCATTAGGAACAATTGTTTTTTTTTTTTTTTTCATTTCCAAACTTAAAAAAAAGATGAGTTGAACAGTCAGAAGTTTTCCAGCTAAATTGGAAACAATCATGACATCTTGTATTAGTCATAGTTATCACAGTCTGACAGGGAACTGAAAATATTAGAAAATCAAGTTAGAAGTCAAGCCAATATTATAAATTACAAATCTTCATTGTACTCCTGTTAGATGATTACTTTGGAATGACTCAGCTTCAGTAAAGGGCCTTAATATAAATACCAAATTTGTACTGGAACCAGTGTGATGAACTGAGAAAATTAACTGCAAGGAACGTAAAACTCAGTAATATCACCACTTACATCCCCAAATACTTTTTGCTCAGAATGCAGATGCATTTCTGGAATTTCCCTCAGAATCCCAAAAGAATGCATTATAAAAATGGTTTGCATCTTCTTTAGGTTCATAACATTAGATCAGCTTACACCAGATTTGAATAAGTAGCCTGACTAAGAAGGTGAGCAGCTGCAGCATGGAAAACATATATATGTCAATTACTTCTAGCTATTGAAAAAAAAAAGAAAATTACCACAGACTAGAAGACAAATACTTCTTTTTCTTTGCTTCCAGGTATTCTTTGATGTCTGTCAGTTTACTATACAGAAAACTTATTCTATAAAACTAAAGAAGCTGGGAATGTGAGTAATTCAGATGAACCAAGATTTGCACTGTGGGATTCTTAAAGATATTTTCAAAAGCACTTCTACAAATGGAAATTGTTAATATCTCCTTGGGTAGCATGCTCTGGAAACCTCATGAGCAATGTGATGGGATCATTCTACTCTCAAGGCTCATGTGAGGCCATTGAGAAAGCATAGCTAAAGAGAGAGATTATTGACCAAAAAAGACCATCTTCATACATGTATGTCTATGGCTGGCACCAGCCTGTCAACTCTGTCTTTGCACTGTCCATGTCAGGGTTGAGAGTTGTAAAATGAGTGGAGAATTTTTTTCTCCTTTCCTACTGTCTGGAATACTTTATCAGATTGGAATTATTTGCCTTTTGAATATTTGGCAGACTTACTGAGGAAGCTATCTGGAACCAGGGGAAAATTTTTGAGTATTCATTTTAGTGTGATAAGATAAACCTGGAATCAGTTTTGGTAAGTTGTATTTTTCTATGAATTTTATCCAATTCATCTAAACTTACATACTTATTGATATGAAGTAATTCAACATATCCTCTAATTATTGTCTTAATGTCTAAAGCATCTGTGGCAATGTCTCCTTTTCTAGTCCTGATATTAATTATTTGTGCCTTCTTTTTCCTTATCAATCAATCAATATTATTTTGTACTTAAAAATTATATTTTATCTTTTTGGACATTTCTTACTAAATGTTTCTTTTCAATTTTATTAATTTCTTCTCCTTATGATTCCTTTCCTTTTGTTTTCTTTGAGCTTATTTTAGTGTCTTTTAAAAATTAACTTACAGAGATGTTTAGCTCACTAATTTTCAGTTGTTCACAGCTGAATCCATAAGTTCTGAAATGCAGTATTTTCATTATGATTCAGTTCAAAACATTTTCTCATTTCTATCATGATTTTTTGACTGTGGAAATTCAAAGGTATTAATTTTCAAACACATAGGATATTATCTAGCTGTATTTTTATTTATTTCTAGCATAATTGAACTTTTGTCAGAAAGCAGTTCATATGTATGCAATCCTTTGATGTTTTTTAGAATTCCTTAAGTGGCCTAGTAAATTTCTGAAATGTTGCACACCTGCTTGAAAAGAATGTGTATTCTTCAATTGTTAGATGCAGTGTCTTATATATATCCATTATATCAGGTAGTTTTCTTATTATGTTATTAAATTGTTCTATATTATTAAAGGTATTTTTTTCTGATTGTTCCATCAGATACTGAAAGAGCTGTAATAAAATATGCTATTATGATGGCACTGGGTTATTATGATTTGGATTTGTTTATTTCCCCTTCAGGTTTTATTAATTTTGCTTTATAAATTTTGAGATTCTTATTTTTATTTCACCATTTTTTTAAAATACTTTTGTTGAGTATAAATTCTAGTTTGACAGTTATTTTCTGCAAACAGGTAAAAGAAACACTGTCCACTGCCTTTTATCTTCCATATTTGCTATTGAAAAATCAGCTGTCAATCTTGTACTACTATAAAGAAGATTTCTTTGGCTATGTTTAAGATTTCAGTGGCATCTTGACATAGTTGAAAAAAAAATTAGAAGCCTCTGTATATAGTACTGACTGGTATAAAAGATGAAGGATAAGTAGAAACGGTAGATTGAAAATATTCAAGGAAAATGGAAAGAATCAAATTAACATATGTCTGGGCCTATGCTTGTTTATATATTATGTCATTAAATTTCAAAGCTGACTGAAAGAATTAAGTATTATTATCCCTATTTTATAAAGGGAACACATAGGAGATGGTTCTAACGTTATTAAGCTAAAGAAGATGCAAACCATTTTTACCTATGCAAACCATTTTTTTTTTTTACCTGTAGCACCGGATTTCACCTAGAGGTAACCACCTTATGTACAGAGGTTCTCAACTTAAAACAAAAAGTGACAATTCTACCATAATTTAAAGCACAAAGTCTTTAAGGGGGTTAGCAGACCTCAATGTATTTCTTTTGTAAAAAAAAAAAAAATACTATACTTACTTTGTAAAAGAAATTTGTTCTCCCAAGTGATCCAATTTTCCCAGTGTGATTCATGAAAGAAATGTTTCCTTCAGTTGCTCCATAAAGTTCACACATCTTAATATTTCCAAATCTGTCTAAAAATTCTCTCCATACATTGCTCCGTACACCATTTCCAATTGCCAGACGCACTTGATGATCCTTTTCTCCTTCTTGCTGTTAGAAGAGATTTTACTTGTAATTGGTTAAGTTCAGTTCCTGATACTTATTATTATAATTACTATTATTATTTAAATGAAGAATAGCCAGAAGTAAGTTGCATATGTGTAATAACTGAAGTTAAAAAAAAAAAAAAGAAAATCAAGTAAGCTTGTTGAAGAACTGGGTTTAATAACTAATATAAATAAGCCTGGACCAGAGTTATATATATTTTTTTTATATCCCCATATCTGGGAAAAGCTCTTCCTAAATTCCAGACTATTGAAGGTTTTTTTTTGGTGGGGGGGGGCGGTGGGAGGATAGAGATCTGGTGCTGAAGACATCATACTTTAGGAAAAAGCATTACTTAAAAAAAATTATAAACTAGACTTGGTTTTGTACTAACAGTTCTATAATTTATTATCTCTATAACTTTGAATGAGATGCTAAACCCCACTCTGATTCTCCATTTATTTATCTGTAAAAGAATAATACCTATCTTATTTACATATGGCTATCTAGAATTAATATACAGTGATAAGCATATAACCAAAAACAAACCTGTTGCTGTTGAGTCAATTCCAACTCACAGTGACTCTACAGGACAGCGTAGAACTGCCTCACAGGGTTTCCAAGGAGCAGCTGGTGGATTCGAACTGCCAACCTTTTGGTTAGCAGCTGAACTCTTAACCACTGCAATTGGCATATGGTAAACAATAAATGGAGGGCATATAATCACCAGAGTATTTAGCTTGCAAATATTATGACAACCATGTGTAACTATTTTAGAATGTGTATTACTCCTACATTTTTACATCTAGTTCATATTTTGGAGGTAAAGGAAAATTAAAAAAAACCAAAAACCAGACCAGTTGTTGTCTAGTCGTTCCAACTCATGGCAACCTCATGTATGTCAGTGTAGAACAGTGCTCCACAGGATTTTCAATGGCTGATTTTTTGGAAGTAGATCACTAGACTGTTCTTCCAAAGTGCCTCTGGTGGACTCAAACCACCAACTTTTTGATTAGCAGTGACAGTGTTAACCGTTTGCGCCACCCAGGGACTCCAAAGGAAAATATTCCTGTATTTTATTCTATATTCAATAATCACTGTGCTAATTAACCTGAATTATACTTTGCCCTAAAATTAGAGTAAAAATATATTATCAGTGTACCCATACCCCATACCCATTGCTGTTGAGTCGATTCCAACTCATAATGACCTTATAGGACAGAGTAGAACTGCCCCATAGGGTTTCCAAGGAGCGGCTGATCCTGATAAATCCATGATTCCTTATGATCTACGTTCATACTCATCAAGGGTAATGCAAATAATAATAATAATAATAAATCAACAAGAAAATAGAGAAATCAGTGGCCCTTACACTTATAAAGATGTAATTCACATAAGATAAACACTACTAAAATCATTTTAAAGAAAACAGCATTTTAATCTATGAACTCTCAAGAACAAAGAGAATAGGCATGAGAGGTAATTTTGCAAACTGATAAGTGAATAGATAAGAGGTATTTGACTGTGTAAAGTAGATAAGCCTGCAGGAGGGAAACCAACAAGTGTCTGGGAAAGTGTCAAGATTCAGAAGCATCAAAAAAAAATAAGGAAAACAGAAGACTTGGCTGTAAGTTTAAGAAGCAGTTTTGCCCTAGATTCTCTAATACAGACAAATCAGCCGGAAGCCTGCCCCTTCTATACACTGGTCAAAGAGTGGAGACTTAATTCTCTGGAGTAGTCCAACCAGACAGACACCAGTTCGGGTTGAGAAACCCACCGAAAACCAGAGAGTTAAATGAAAGTTTGCATACTAAATGGTGAGATCACTAAACTCTTCTGCTGTTGAACCTCAGAGCTCTTACACCCAGACTTAATCTGAGCAGGAAACAGTTACTAGGGAAATTGGTCATTATAAAAGAGAAGACTGCAATTATTGTCATTTGGAAGTACTTCAGTAAAATATCTGAGTTCCCACCTAATCATCCTTAAATAGGGCCCATTTGTTGACAAATTCTAGCCATGTGCAATCAGATTTTTAGTGCCTCATTCTGAAATATAATTAAAGCACAGAATAAAAAAGTATAAAAATTTTATAAAAGTAAGGAAAAAAACATATGGCACACAATGAAAATATCTCAAATACTTATGAGTGGAATCCTAGAAAAGAGTAAACAGAACAGAGAAGTAATATCTGAAGAGATTTTAACTGAGAATATTCCAAAAGTCATAGGAAAACATCAAAACAATGGATTCAGTATCTAAGAACCTCAAGCAGGATAATCACCAGGAAAACACTCTTGAAAGTTTTCGGGTGAAACCTCTAAGAATGAAAAACAAACTACAAAAATGAGAGGGACAATTTTAAAAGCATCCAGAGAGAAATAAATACGGTATTTTTAATGATGCGACACAAATATTTATACAAGCAGTCCCCAGGTTGCAAAGGAGATCTGTTCCTAACCGTGTCTTTAAGAATTTGTAGGCAGGTCGGAACGGGTGCATAGAGTTCTTATTTAGCTTTACTTTTTTTAGTGCAAGAAAAAGCTTGAAGACTTTTCAATAATTTAAAAGCTACACATGCAGCAAGTGAAGGTGATTGTGATGAAGAATTTGTTGCCCATAGGGTTGGTTCTATTCTTTCAAAGTGGGGATAAATTTACATAACGTTAAAGGGCAAGTACCAGTTGTCTGTAAATCAGATATTCCTAACCTGGGGAATTAGTGTATCTGACTTTTCAAGGGTAACTAAAAAAAAAAACATAGAAAATGGAGTAATATCTTTAAGCTATTAAAAGAAAATAACTGTCAACCTAGCATACTAAATGAAAACGTTACTCCAAACTAAAGGCAAAATCATTCTCAGACAAATAAAAGCTAAACTTTTATTTTTAGTAGAAATGTACTAAATGAAAGACTAAAGGGAGGTCTTCACACACACACACCAAAAAACAAACCCATATAAAAGAAAAAAAAGGGGGAGGCAGGAAGAAAGAAGAGCACCAGAAAGGGTAAATATATTGAAATGTATTGACATGTTTAAATGAATACTGACTTATAAAAATAATATTAATAATGCTTTAAGATTTAAAGTATATAGAATTACAACAGATGATAATAAAAACATAAAAGTTTAAATGTAGGTAAATGAAATTTAATTGTTTTAAGGTTCTTGCATTGTAAAAGAAGTAGAAAAAGTACTATTTTAAAATAAAATGGAATAAATCAAGAATGAAAGTGTAGTCACTCTAGTAACCAAGATATTTAAAGAATAGAAAAATTAAGGTGTATAGTGTCAATGGATCAAATTGTGCTCCCCCCAAAATATGTGTCGACTTGGTTAGGCCTTGGTTCTTAGTATTGTGTGGTTGTCCTCCATTTTGTGATTGTAATTTTATGTTAAAGAGGATTAGGGTAGGATAGTAACAGCCTTACCCAGGTCACATTCCTGATCCAATGTAAAGGGAGTTTCCCTGGGGTGTAGCCTGCACCACCTTATATCTCTCAAGAGAAAAAAAGGAAAGGGAAGGGAGCAGAGAGGGGAGACCTCATACCAGAAAGAAAGTGGTGCTGGAAGCAGAGCGCATCTTCTGGACGTGGGTTTCCTGCACAGAGAAGCTTCTATTCTGGGGGAAGATTGATGAGAAGGTTCACGGAGAGAGAAAGCCTTGCTCTGGAGCTGATGCCCTGCGTTTGGACATTTAGCCTACTTTAACGTGAGGAAATACATTTCTTTTTGTTAAAGCCATCCACTTGTGGTATTTCCATTATAACAACACTAGACTAAAACATACAGCTAAAGAGCTAATCAATGAAAAAATTAATGAAAAATAAAAGGGAAAAAGAAGAAATAACAAATGAGACAAATGTCAAGATAGAACATTTAAACTCAAACAAATTGGTAAATACATTAAATTTAAATGGACTAAATACCCCATGCAGAAGACTAAGACTGTCAGAACACATACAGATGGAAAATCTAACTATATACTGCTTTAAGAAACACATCATAAATACTACACTACACAAAAGTCGAAACCAGTTGGATGGAAAAAGATATGCCATGTAATCAACAACCAGAAGAAAGATAGTATATTCATACTAATATTAGACAAAGTAAGTCTAAATTTTAAGTAAAAAAAAAATTACTGAAAAGATAAAAAAGAATATTTGATAAGACGAAAAGCATCAGTTCAACAGGAAGACGTAGCAACTCTAAATTTCTGTTCACCTACTAACATGATCAAAACATATAAAGCAAAAACTGACAGACTTAAAAGGACATATACAAATCTATTTTTAACTTTTCTCTCTGGGTACTGATATAACAAGTGTTCATCTGTTATATAAAACTATAGAAATTTAAACGAGGTAATTAAATATCTCCAAATTTTAAAATATATATTAACCAAATATATATATAAAACCCGTTGCTCTTAAGAGTTGATTCCGACTCATAGAGACCCTATAGAACAGAGTAGAAATACCCCACAGGGTTTTCAAGGATGGTGGATTTGAACTGCTGACCTTTTGGTTAGCAGCCGAGTTAACAACTGTGCCACCAGGACTCATACATATATATATATGTATGTGTGTGTGTGTGTATTTAAAGTACATTTACCACAGATATTTATCAAATAAACTTCTCTAAATCAATAAAAAAATATAGACAATACAATTTAAAAAATGTGCAAAAGTAGGTTGGGAGACAATTTGCCATAGAATTTATACATATATATCAGACAATCTTTTCTAGGATGTTTGTATAGCAAATAACCTTGTAAGCTAGAGATAGCTCCTGGGTCACAAAGCAGATTTATTTCTGTGATGTTAAAACCTCCCTCCTCTACCTGGTAATTTGCTTTTATTCAAGGGTAATAAAGATAACATCTTCTTTGAAGGTAGAGGAGGGACAGGTTTACCAGGAGCCCCTTAGTTGATTGGGAGGTTTCTAAGGAGTATTTTTCAGCCATGGAACAGACTTCTGTGTACAGCATACACCTGGGCCCACCTCTGCATTGCCCCCATGAGATGCAGGGGGAAGGGAAACGATGGTGGACAAGCCTTCTGTGCTGTGAGTAATATCCATTTGGGCTCATTGTTTCTTTACCAGCTGATTGCACTGAAGTTCAGTGAGCTAACCAAACAGCTATGCTGTTGCTTAAGGATTGGTTCCAAATGCCCAATAAGTATACCAACGTTATTAGCTAATCAGGGAACTGCAAAGTAAAACGCCATTAGATATCACCAAACATCTACAAACACTGAGGTCATGGAAACAGAAAAACTGGTTCAGCAGAAACAAACCCAGTGCCAGAAATAAGGAAGAACAAATTATCTGGATTGACAAAGGGCCGGGGCAGGGGGAGGGAGGGCTTAAAAAGTTACCCTGGGACATCTGAACACTGAGAGGAGGGTGACTGTAACTGGTTTTATATTGTGCCAGTTTTGAAATTGCTGTGTAACTAGTGGTTTCAAAGATACACTAAGAAAACATGGTATATCCTTTTTGGGGATTTGATTTGCTTTTTCTTTGATTTTAAGCAAATTGGATGCTTGTCATATAATAATAAAAAGATTAATCCTTTGCTTTAAGAGTTCCAAGCATTTTTTTCCATTTAATTTCACATTAATTTTTATATTTTTACTCAGTGTTTAATTTTTATAACTAAATACATAATTCTCCTGTGCTACTATTTTCATTTAATTTGTGATTAAAAACTCATTTCTCATCCCACAAACCAAAAAATTTCCATAGGTTTTTTTATTCTCTTTTTTACATTTAACTACTACATACATTTAGAACTAATATGATGAGAAACATGAAACTTTTCGGTTTTATATCATGACTCCCATCACTTATGACCAATTCAGATTTCACGGAAGTTTAATTGTAAATCTATTCAACTGCATTTAGCCAAAGACTTGCAAATAGAAGATCCTCAACTAACACAAGTTTAAAATTTTACAGACATTTTTAAGCTGATTCAGTAGGCACATGTATACAAAATACTTTAAAACAATTTTCCAGAATCTTTCTTTAAAAGATAACTGGGAATCTAAAAGTAAGCACTTCTGAAAGAGTAAAATATAAATAACATAATTTACATAACTGACATAGGTTACTATGGGTATTTTATAATTTATTCAGATAATATCTAAAATTTCCAGTGACATTATTCAGGTTTTTATTTGCTTGATTCAAATCATTAGCATGGAAATACATGGTCATGAAAATAACATGATTTCTTTATATAGAGTAATAACATAAAAATTATATGAAGCCCTCTTACAAGTCTAAAAGATAGCATTGTTTTTGGCACATACACACACATGCACACACATGGAGGGAAAGAGAGAAGAAACAAGTTTTGAAAAACTAGTTTGCACAGAAGTAGAAATTTTATCTAAAAGAGATATGCAATAAGATAGAGCCTAAATTAAGGGTCCCCAATTGGCACAACATATTTATAAAGAAAATGTTCTACATTCTACTTTGGTGAGTAGTGTCTGGGTCTTAAAAGCTTGTGAGTGGCCATCTTAAGATAACTCCACTGGTCTCACTTTGTCTGGAGCAAGGGAGAAAGAAGAAAACCAAAGACAAAAGGAAAAGATTAGTTGAAAGGACTAATGGACCACAACTACCACAGCCTCCACCATACTGAGTCCAGCACAACTATATGATGCCCAGCTACCACTACTGACCACTCTGACAGGGATCACAATAGAGGGTCCTGAACAGAGCTGGAGAAAAACGTAGAACAAATTTCTAACTCAAAAAAAAAAAAAAAAAAGGCTGGACTTGCTGGCCCAACAGAGACTGAAGACACCCCGAAAGCATGGCCCCCAGACATCCTTATAGCTCAGTACTGAAGTCACTCCTGAGGTTCACCCTTCAGCCAAAGATTAGACAGGCCCATAAAACAAAATGAGACTAAATGGGCATACCAGCCAAGGGGCAAATACGAGTACACAGGAGGGGATAGCAAAGCTGCTAATGGGGAACCCTCCCCCAAAAAAACTAAAAAGAAAAATAAATAATTAAGGGTCCCCAAACTATGGCCTGCAGGCCAAATCTGGCCCATATTTTGTTTTTGTAAATGAAGTTTTATTGGAATACAGCCCCCCTGTTTCTGTATTGTCTTTTGGGCTGCTTTTAGGCTATACGGGCAGAGTTTAATAGTTGGAACAGGGACACTGAAGCCCACAAAGACTAACATATTTACTACCTGACCCTTTAAAGAAAAGTTTGCTGATATTTGGCCTAAATTATAAGTTAAAAAAAATTTTTTTAAATCAAAAATATAAAGTGACACTTTTTTAATATTCACACAAATAACCATCTGATTAGCTGCACAACACACCGATACTACAAATATTGGCCCACAAAGTATCCTCATCCCAACTCCTACATGTCTACATTTTACATTTTCTTTTTAAAAAAACAGACCAAACCCATTGCTGACAACTCAGTTTGACTCATAGCGACCTTACAGGACAGAGTAGAGCTGCCCCATAGGGTTTCCAAGGAGCGGCTGGTGGATTCAAACTGCCAACCTTTGAGTTAACAGCTGAGCTCTTAACCACTGTGCCACCAGGGCTCCGTTTTCTTCTTAGGAAGAGCTTTATCCCACTGGAAATAACTCAGAGTTGGTTTCATTTGTATAAGCAGAATAAGTAATAGCCTGGTCAAAGCATCAAAGACTTGGCTGTTTATGCACTGTGGGCATGTTGGTAGATAGGCAAAATACTGGTCAGATGAACTTTTTCAAAAAGATGACTAAGCTATCAATGTTGTGAAACTCTCTTGGTGGCCCCTGGAAGATGACTGGAAGCCAGAGGAGGGTATTAAGCAGTAGCCTGATGTAATACCATTAAGCTGGCATCAACTGGCATGATGGACTGGGCAGTTGGGAGGGTCAAGGATTTCAGCAGAAGTGGTTCAGAAAGGAGATGACAAGGGCAAGAACCCAGTTGAGGTCATGGAAACAGAGAGGGTCAGCAAAAGCACGGAAAAACAAATCATCAGGATTGAAGAAGGGGACTTAAAAAAGTGATCTTGGGATATCTGGACATTGAGTGGAGGGTCTTTTGGTGACTATACTTGGTTTTTGTATTATGCCATACAGCAAGGGAGAGCAATAAATGAATAAGACAGAGAAAGGGATAGAGAGTGAAATAGAGATACACAGAAACATAGAGACAGAGTGACATACACAGAGACAGAGATCCACAGTCTGAGAAAGACACAGAGGCACTGAGAGACACACACACTCATATACAGACACAGATACCTTCACACAGAGACAGAGATCCACACCCTAAGAGAGACAGAGACATATGCACACAGGGAGAGATGCATATGAAGACACAAACACACATCCACAGAGATAGAGACAAAGAAAGAGACTGAGAGAGGTGCACAGAGACAAATACGGAGATACCTACGGATGCATATGGAGACACAGATGCTGAGACACATAGAAAGAAATACATACAAATACATACACAAACAGAAACGAGAGAAAGAGAGCTAGGATGTGGGCAGGGTCAGAGAGTGTGGGACAGGAATAACGCCATATTTGAAGCCAGATAAGGAGAGACAAAGAGGGGATATGTTTGAATCCCCATGTCCAGGTTATTGCATTGTCTTATTTTAATCATCATATTAACCCTATAAGAATCATTATTTCATTTTTCATGTGGGGATCCTGAAGTTCAGATCCAAGGTCACACACCAAATAAGTAGAGGAGACAGTATTTGAACTCAGGAAAATTTAATGTAAGCTCTCTGCAGGCAGGAACTGTTCTGGTCTTTTCTGTCCTCTGCTGTAGACCATTGCCTAGAACAGTGCCTACAGCAGTGCCTGCAACAGGGCCTGGTGTGTAGGAGGTACTCACAGAATATTAGAGGAAGGAAGGGAAGGAAGGAAGGAAGGAAGGAAGGAGGGAGGGAGGGAGGGAGGGAGGGAGGGAGGGAGGGAGGGAGGAAGGAAGGAAGGAAGGAAGGAAGGAAGGAAGGAAGGAAGGAAGGAAGGAAGGAAGGAAGGAAGGAAGGAAGGAAGGAAGGAAGGAAGGAAGGAAGGAAGACAGAAGTGTAGGAGGGAGGAAACAAGTTCTAAACACCCTCAAAAGTCCATGCTCTGTGTTGCCAAGCCTGTCCCCACAGTTTCAATAATAGGAAACCTTCAAAACAAGAGTTTCTGATTCAGTAGTTCTGACCTTTACTCAATGAATCTCAAAAAACATACAGAACATTTTGATGTTTTATTTGTTGAGTGCTTAAATGCTTTTGTGGACACAAACACACACAGATAAATAAAGATATTTTACAATACACAGAAAATACATATTTCATTTTCAGACATTTAAATATCTTTCACAATTTAAAATAGAATTTGCTGAATGGGACAGAGCTTTTGACTCAGAGATCCCAAGGTCTTAGATTTCGGTAGACAAGTTTCCCTCTGGCTTTCAGTACCAGGCAGCAGATTGATGGCGATGATACCCGTGAAGGAGCCACATCAGCTTGAACTAAGGCTCTCGTTTCTTCAAAAGGTTCTTTGGGATCTGTTTTCCCACCAGTGTCATTTCTGAGCTGCAATACATGCGGCGGTGGTGGCTGAACTATATAGTTATCTCCCACTCAAGTCACAGAATTACTTCTTCATTTGCCAAAATACGCAAGCCTCTAACAATGTCCTTTTAGAACCAAAGTCCCCTTCTTCCAGAACATGTGCTTAATCCTACTCAAACAATCCCTAATACACTCAGGCTGAATAGCCCCTTTACATGTCCAAGAAAAGTGAAACTCTGGAGGCTGGGTTTAAATACAAGTAATTTTGTATTAACCTTAATTTCTCAGAAAACAAAAGAAATGTTTGTTGGCAGATGGAGAAATGTAAATTCACAATGAAAACAAAAAGGCAGACCACTTAGTGCCTTCAGTCCTGAATAACTAGCTGCTTAATGACCAAAACAAAAGTCTGGTCTAATTCCAAAAGGATCACCTAAAATACACAACAACCTATGAGTGATTCTGATTCTTCCATTTTGATTCTATCTAGTGTAAGGCCTCTTTTTTTCTAAAACCTATTGATAATTATATGCACACATATGCTCACACCAATACACCCTATATAATAATAAGCACAACTATACATCCTAATGGTTTACGTTCTCCTATTCCAGAGAACACTGACAACTGTAGTGAGTCTATTTCCATTTCAATTTCTACATTTAACTCATTAATCCTCATCTCAACTCTGGATGTCCAAACGAAACCAAGCCCATTGCTGTCAAGTCTATTCCAACTCACAGCGACCCTATAGGACAGAGCAGTACTGCCGCATAGAGTTTCCAAGGAGCGCCTGGTAAATTCAAATTGCCGACACTTTGGTTAGCAGCGGTAGCTCTTAACCACTACGCCAGCAGGGTTTCCAACTCTGGATGTAATTGTTATTAACTTATTTTATAAATGAGAAAACTCAGAAAAGCACCGTAACTTGCCCAAGATGGAAGAGCTTGTAAGACATGGAGGTTAGGCTTGAATTTCAGCCTGTGACCCCAAGGGACAAAGAAGCTAAATGACTGGTCCAATGTCGCATGGTAAAATGGTGGAAAAGCTTGATTTTTTAAAATCTAAATTCATAATTATTTTTCCATTGGGAATAAAATGATCTACACTGGAAAATTCTAATTGTTTGTCATTTGCTGAAGATTCTTGTATTTGTTGATGAGCCAATCCTAGCAGATAACGGAATAAGCCCTTCCTACAGGGCAAAAATTGGCTATTTCTGACCTTGATTTTATATGTCAGAGGTAAAGAAGTCAGAAACAGACCTATTAAAGGAATAGGCAATGTGAAAAAAAAAAAAAAGCAAATGAATAACCTTGGGTGTAAATTTTAAAGTATTAAATCAATTTGGAAGGGAAAAAAGCTTTACTCACCTAGCACATGTACAATATCAACAAGATACAGGCAGAACCCAAGAGAAGGCAGGTGTACATTTTTTAGTTTCTGATTTTATATTTTATTTTTAGTCACTTTTATTTGTGATGTGTATACCATTAAATTGTTAGTTTTTAATGTTAAAATTGTATTTTAAAAATTACCATTTTCTATTTAAATGGGATTTATAATCAGTGTCGTGTGATTTTTATTAAGTCAAAGACCAATTATTTTTCAACATCCACAAAAACCCCTCTAATTTTATGCAAGGAAAACATTAAATTTTATTTTAAAGCAAAATGTTTCTATTTGCACTGGGCTTCCTGGTATACTTTTTTTTTTCCACATGTATCTCATCTCTCGATTATGAAAATCAAGAGCCAATTAAGAGAAGCAGGTATTGTTACCTGTCTTACACAAAGACAGGACCTATGGATCAAAGAGAAGGGAATCAGCCCAAAGTCATGCATAACAAGAGCTTGAAATTGAGCCTGTGTCTTTTGATTCTTGAATTTCTTAGCCACACATTACTTTGGCTGACTTTGTTGGGATATTTCATAAATAACGGATATTTGTATTCTAAGTGGGATTGCCAACATAAATGGTATAAGCAGAGACATAGAAAAAGATGTGTGTATTTTACGTGCACTACTAACCATGAAATAAAAAAAAATTTTTTTTTTATGAACTGTTAAATATTAAAATTAGTACTTATATCATGGTTTTAAAACACTCCAAACTATTCATGAATCCCCTTCCAATGCTGCTAACATTAATGTTGCTAATAGCTACTAATAGTCATTTCTTATTTTAGTCCCTCATATTTCTACAATTATAGTTTCTAAGCAGTAAAGGAGGGTCTGGTACCTTGCCAGCTTTTCTAAATGCTTCCATAGCGATTATGAGAATACTAAACTCACCTTTGATTTACATCAGGAAAACTACATTTCAAAGAGCAGGTGATTTTCTCAACTCATATAACAATGTGCTTCAAATATTTGCAGTAAAGAAATAATTTTAAAAAAGGTTATAAGTAACTTAAACTACTAGTTTTTAGAGATAAAATAATCTTTTTTTGAGTAGTACCGAGAAGAAAATCATAATGAAACCAAATCGGAGCATTTCAGTAACAAAGTTTTCGTAATTTAAAATGCCATTCATTAAAGGTTTCTAGGTGTGTTGAGAAAGTTTCCAAATCTTAATGCTTTGACAGACTACACTTTTACAGGACATGGAAAGGGGGAAAAACCTTTGAAGTTTTATACAAACTAAGAAAATAAAAATATGAGAAAAGGGCGAATGCTTTTAATATATCCATTTTCAGTAGGAAAGAACAAATAAATAGGAATACACTTAACCAGAGAGAAGATAATACCAATGCTTTTAGCCTGGAACTGTCTTCAGATTCATTTAAACGTAACTGATAAACAAGTTCAAGAAACCTAGGCCATTTCAGCATCATTCAGTCTCTCTATTAGAATTCTTATGGTTCTGAATACCTTCCCTAAAGTGTATCGAAACTTAGGGGGAAAAAATGTGTTAAACTCAACTCCCGTTATGAAAAGAGAGGCTTTTTAAAGTATCTGGATACTTGAAAACTATTCATTGAATATTATTAAACAACTGTTTAAATATTGTTGATTTAAAGCCATACAAATTGTACTAAATATCTGGTTCTTTTACATCTCCCTCATCCTCATAGGATGAAACTGATAAGGAACTCTTAAAAACTTGAAAAGAATGATAAGCTCTCTTTGGAGAAAACAGAGCAAGAGTCTTTCTTTTAAACTGATGTCTTAAAAAACAACTCACTCTGACATCATTTGATTCTTTCATTCAACATTTCCATTTTGTTACCTTTCAAGAAGATACTAAGCAATTGCTATTGTCTATATTTGTGAAAAATTTAGTGCAATTTGTATGGTTTTTAAACAATTTTAATAAATAGTTATCAAGTATCCAGGTGCTTTAAAAAGCCTCTCCTTTCATAATGGGAGTTGAGTGTAACCCTTTTTTTTTTTTTTCCAGAAGCAAAAAAATTATAGGCTATGTCTTTAACATGTCAAAATGTGTGTTCTACCATTTATTGAGAGCTATGGACAAATTATATAGCCTAAATATTAACTCGAATAATACACATCACACATATGCATCATAATATAGGTTCTTGCTTGTTAACTAGGTCCCCCCATCTTTTGCACTCTTCTGGACTCCAGATTCCTACATCAAACTGCCTACTTGGCTTCTCCTCCTGAATGCCTAACTCACGTATCAAACTTAATAGGTTTGAAAGATTTAATTTTCATTCCTCAAATCTCAGTTTTTTCCTTAACTCATCAATGGTTCATAATTTACCTAGATGTTTGAACCAAAAAATCTGGGACTCACTCATCACCCATTCCTTCACTCACTATCCCTGATCTAATAAGAAGTCTGTGGCTTTCCTTCAAAATACATCCCAAATTGGTATAATTTTTTCCAGTTTCACCTTCATCTTTCCCCAAATGCTCGGAAGGGGATAAAATCCAAATTTTTCCTCCATGGTCTATAAATTTTCTCCTCCAGAGCCCTGTGAGATCTGGTCTATGGACTAGCCCAGCCATACTCTCCTTTTCTTCATACATTCAGGCTATGCTCTCTGTGGGCCTCTTCATCTGCAGTTTCTTCTGCCTCAACTACAATCACCCAGCTCTTTTGGTGGCTCATTGTCACTTGTTATCCCAGGTCCTCAGCTCAATGGTCACCATTTCAGTGAAGCCTTTCTTGAACACTCAATCTAAAAAACAATGTTTCACTTCTACCACCCTTCACTCTCCATCAGTGCATCCTGTTTTGTTTTTCATAACACATATTGTCTGTAATTACTTTTCTCTCTGTGTTTGTTTGCTGGTTTGTTTTTTTATTCTTTCCAACTGGAGTGTAAATGCCATGAATGAAGGGATCTGATTGTCTTATCTAGTCCTCTATACCCAGAACCTGTAATATTGTTAGAATGAATGAATGAATGAGTGAGTGATGTATATGGTCCTGTTCCTAGATTGACTAGAAGTATGGCTAATTGTTGCCTACCTTAAGTAAAAAAAAAAAAAAAAGTAGAGTTATCTAAATAAAGCTCTAGTGGTGAAGTGATTAAGAGTTTGGCTGTTCATCAAAAGGTCGGCAGTTTGAATCCATAAGCCGCTTCTTGGAAACCCTATGGGGCAGTTCTACTCTGTTCTACATGGACGCTATGAGTCGGAATCGACTTGAGAGCAATGGATATGTATATGTAAGTTCTGCAGCAGGATCCCTCCAGAGGATCACTAGAGTCCTACCACATTCCTCACCTACCAATATTAAACGCAGCATTAATATTAGCAAATGTAGAACTAGATCTAGTGAGAAATAATATGATGGTGCTTCAGCAACGTAGAAAACTTGGGAGATCAGAAAGTCTGGAAGAGCGGCTTTCCTCATCTCAGAAGACGAGAATAATTGTCCCATCCCTTGGGACTAAGGGGAGTCAGTTGCTCTGGCTTTTTTAAGGCTAGTGCAGCTGCCAGCAGTTTTAAAGAGGCATGTCCAATGTTTTTGCCAAAGGATATTTTGCAACTGGAGTTTAGAAAAAAGGAAAAAAAAAAAAGAGAGAGAGAGAAGGGGGAAAAAGCCTTGGGGCGGGGAAAGACAACCCTAGGGAGTTTTTATGTGACTACGTATAAACACTCACCTCAGAGCAGGACCTTTGCCTAGAGGTAAGTCTCCTTTGGAATATACGACTTAACCCTGACACTGACAACATGTCTGGATTTGCTTAGAGCACATGTGGTTTTACTTTCTTTTCTCTAAGGATTCCTTTCCAATAAATGTCTATGGGACTTCGAATCATGCCTTATGAGACACTGATTTTAATTCTTTGAGGGTGAGGACCCTGTCACTTGTTCACTCTCTGGCCCTACCTGAGTCCACTGTCGTGCTGCCTGCCCAGCAGATGCCTCCCCTCAAGGGATGTTCACTGAGAGGAATCTAGGACAGCAAAACAGCAAGGTGTCCTTGAAGAAATAAGATGCCATAATAGAATTACGTCTGTCTCTTTTTCCTACTCTCTGAAGCCAAGAACTGTTTGTCTTGGTTTTGTGTAAAATCAACCAGGAGATTAGGTAATACAATGCAGCTGTGCGTTAAAAAAAAAGTTTTCTTTTGGGCAGAGAGATGTTTATTTCCCTCTCCTAACCTCAATCTGCATCAAGGTAAATTCTTAGAGATTAACTCACAGCAAAATATTTTCTTCAAAGAGATTTAGCTAAGAATTAAAATATTTGCTTTAATCTTTATTAATTAAAAGCAGTCAGGAATTCTATTTTTAATTATCAGTTCTCTCAAATTCTCTGTACCTATAATATTTTCCCCAAATTAGTGCAATACAAGCTCAGTGAGGTGAAAAGGAAAAGACACTGAGAAAACGATTTGTACCAAATATGACAAACCTTTAAAGCCTTTATTATACGAGGTGAGAGTACAAACAGATAAGACATGAAGTGCCAAATAGATAAGTCAGTAAAAGGCTCAAAACAGAAATTTTTAAAAAGAAATACAATTAGAAAACTATTCAAACTTGTCAGTAATCTTAACAAATTAAAAAGGTATGTTTGTTTTTAAGCTAAAAATTATAAGTAAAATTAAATCACCTTTTTCCCATTAAAAAGAAAACTTAGATTTCCTTTGCTTTAACAAAATATTATTAAGAAGCCTAAGCAAATTGGGTTTCATCTACCATATTTGAAAGGCCATAAAGTTTGGTCTGCTTTTTCCCAAACTCTCCATCCTTCAAGGACCTCTGAGAGAGCCTGACGGAAGTTCTAGTACTCCATGAAACATAACTGACAGCCACTATGCTTAATATAACCCAGCACTGATAAGGGGCTGTGTAACGGGCATGACCCCATGCCGTAGATGGCATTCAATCACTTTGGAAAGCAATCTGGAAATACACCATTAAAAATATATCCCTATCTTTTGAATATTTACGCTCACTTCTGAGACCTACCTTCGCTATTCTGCATGAAGATACTAATTGAAGCACCAGTAAGTTGATAAATTTTTAGAAAAAAATAAAACCATGCATTCAACCATAATATTTACTGAGTAAATTAGTTTGCAAGAGCTGATACAGCTACTAAAGGATGAGAAGAAACAGGAATGGATTTAGAATGATGAAGAACTTTATTAGTAAGTGTCTACTCTGCTTTTAGAGCCCCTGGGTAGTATGAACGGTTGACGCTCTCAGCTGCTAACTGAAAGCTTAGAGGTTCAAGCCCACGCAGAGGTGCCTTGGAAAAAAGGCCTGGTGATCTACTTCTGAAAAATCAGCCATTGAAAACCTCACGGAGCATAGTTCTACTCTGACACACAAAGTGTCACCACGAGTCAGAACTGACTCATCGGCAACTGGTACTGGTACTATGCCCCAAGTAAAGCTAATTATAGTCACGGAACCTCATCTGAAGGTGGCTCTTTTCCTAAAGGAGGGGATTTTCCCTAAATAAATCTAGTCCAGATATCACATTACCAAATAATATGATGAAGTCTATAAGGGAAAATATGTGAAACTGTAGCATTATAATTGATCTACTGGGGCTCTTCAGTTAAGACCACAACCTTGATTTCAGCAAAGTCTCCCTGAAGAGGAGGAAGATAAAAAAGTTAGCACATTTTTCTGGGATTCCCTGTCTTGGCTGTGGATCTCAGGGAATCCAAAGTTATTTGAAATACTCTGACTGAAAAAGTATAAAGGTGGCTTTCACCACAAGGAAGTGGATCAGGACCCAGGCAGAAGGTCTCTCCATGCTAAACCCCACGCTCAAAGTGAATAAAAGCATTGTGTCAGCCAGATTATCCACTTTCATCTTTCTTACTGTGTGGGGCAGTTCTACTCTGTCCTATTGGGTCTCTATGAGTCAGAATCAACTCAACGGCACATGTCCCCTGTACAATCTCAGATCCTTAATAAAGTCTTGTTTAAATGCTTCTAGTTTACTCTCAGATGTGCTATGGCTAGTCCTGGGTGGTACAAATGGTTAAGCACTGGACTACTAACAGAAAAATTGGTAGTTTGAGCCCACCCAGCAGTGCCTCAGAAGAAAGGCCTGGTGATTTGTTTCCAAAAGGTCACAATCCTGAAAACCCTATGGAGCACAGTGCTTCTCTGACACACATGGGGCCATCATGAGTCAGAATCAACTAGATGGTGACTATTTCTTTTTGCGGGGGGGGGCAGGGGTTTGGTGCTGAAGGTAATTAATTAAAGGAAGATTGCATGTTTAGAGGGCTTTTTAGCCAGAGAACAAAAGAGAAGATATTCCAGTCCACTATCCACGCCCTAAGCAGGTGTGGTGATGGCGAAGATGATGAGTGAGAGATTTCCTAGCCTAGGCAAAGCGGATCACATCAGATTCTGCTCCCCTGCCCCATGTGGGCACATCTGTTTCCATTCTTGAAAGGTCTGGTATTGATTTTATTAAAGAAAGTGTCACTTGTTTGTAGCCTCAAGAATGTTTAGAAAATCAGACATTTAAAAAATGAGCATTTGGAAAGACAAATGAGACCAAGAAAAGGAAAATAACTTCTGAGGGCAAAAAAGCAAACAAACTAATGAAGACAAACTTCAGACTGTTGCAACTATCTCTACTTGTCTATTTTTCAGATGGTGGTAATTTATCAAAAGTATATGAAAGTGGCTGCTTTAGGTAAGGAGAGAAGTGAAAATCAAAGCAAAATTTCTTTTTAAGTTCATAAAACAAAAAAGTCTATTCTAAAAATGTAATCATTAATTCAAAAGAAGAAAAAATATAAGTGTCTAGATGAATAGACACTTTTCTAAATACAGAATTTTAAGAGATTATCTATTACACCTAAGTAATTTCATAACCTGAAATTTTAATTATTCTAAATGTAAAGTAGACTCAATTATAGGTCTGTTCCATCCTGGCACAATACAAATCGTATTAATACAATCCCAGATAGCTCTCTTTTATTTTCTCTGACTTGTTTTGTATTTATTTTATCTTGTGGTATTCCACGCATCCCTGTAAGCCAGCTAAACTGTTTTCTGGAAAAAGTGGAATATAAACAAATGAATAAAATTACTTTCTCTCTCTCCATACTTTTTCTCTCTGATAGAGGTTACTCTTTTTACCTTAGGTTGTTTGCAAAGGTAGTGACAAAGTTCTCCAATATACTGAAATATGGTCACATTATACTTTTTGCAGTCATTCCAAAATTGGCTTGCTGAGAATTTCTTTTTTAACACACAAGTGGCACCTATAAGAAAGGGAAAACAGGAAATAGGGACAAAATTCAAGGGCAGAAATGGTACAAAATACAAATGATGTTGCTCTGTCCAGAACACTTTTTGCTCATTTTCAAGGTTTTTATAATCCATCATGAGCCACTTAGGTCAAACTATTTGCAAACACCAGCTTATAAGATGTTAACGGTTGTAAGGCCTAATAAATATTTTTAAAACATTCACATTGTAATTCTCCATTTTGACTGCAAATATACTTTTTGCAATAAATGGAAAGAAAGTGACAGTCAAAATAAGTAGGGGAGTTACAAGTATTAAAGCATGACCACAGCTTGAGAAATCATATGAAGGGACTCTTCACAGAGACCAAGAACACTCACTTTATTTGACCTTGAACATATAGTGTGTATTTTTTTTTTTTTTAAAAGCTTAAAGCAGCCATATAACATGCTTGAGGTCCAGAGTTAAAGGTAGTACCAACAAAAAAGTTCCTATGACTGCAGAATCTAATTTTAACAACAGTGTGTATATGTTCTAAGGACAATTTTAATGTCTTGGCCCTCGTCTTTATTTATTATGGACATTAATCATTGTCATGGATTGAATTATGTCCCCCCAAAAATATGAGTATCAACATGGTTAGGGCATGATTCCCAGTACTGTGTGGTTGTCCTCCATTGTGTGATTGTAATTTTATGTTGAGAGGATTAGGGTGGGATTATAACACCACCCTTACTCAGGTCACCTCCCTGATCCAATGTAAAGGGAGTTTCCCTAGGGTGTGGCCTGTACCACCTCTTATCTTTCAAGAGATAAAAGGAAAGGGAAGCAAGCAAAGAGCTGGGGATCCCATACCACCAAGAAAGCAGCACCAGGAGTAAAGCGTGTCCTTTGGACACAGGGTCCCTGCGCCTGAGAAGCTCCTCGACCAGAGGAAGGCTTCCTCCAGAGCCGAAAGAGAGCGAAAGCCTTCCCTTGGAGCCAACGCTCTAAATTTGGACTTGTAACCTACTAGACTGTGAGAAAATTAATTTCTCTTTGTTAAAGCCATCCACTTGTGGTATTTCTGTTATGGCAGCACCAGAAGACTAAGACAATCATATTCTAAATACACCATCCTTTTATAGTATTTATAATATTTTAGGCATATACAAGTAGTAGTGACTGATCCCTTTTTATATATTATTTTAGGGCTAGTAACTGGTACATTATCTCAGCATGTAGAGAAGCTACTGGAATAGAATTTATTGACTCACTAGCTCTACCAACTGACTTGTTGGGCATCTAGGGTAGACTATTTGCTAAAATGGCCCCACTAGTTCCTTCCACGCATCCCTCTTTGCAATGTGAATTTGCCACTCCTCTCATCAAGAGGCAGTCTATTTCTGCACCCCACCAATCTAGAATCTGGGCTGGCCTTGTGACTTGCTTTGATCAACAGAATACAGAGGAAGTGATCCACGTGACTTCCAAAGGTAGGCCTTAAAAACCACGTGGCTTACACATCTACCCAGTTGGAATGCTCCTATCGCCATTTAAGGAAGCCACGGGTAGATACTTAAATGGTGAGAGACCACATAGAGAAGCCTAGTCAACAGCCAAATCCTAGGTACCAGACGTGTGAATGAGGCCATCTTGGTCCATCTAACCCCTGCCCAGCAGCCAGCTGACACAGAAGTGAGCATATGAGAGAACATCAGAAGTACTGACTGGTCAACCCACAGAATCATGAAATGATAAATCATCCTTGTTGTAAATGACTAACTAACTGGATAACTAACACAGTGATTCATAATCTAAATTTGTGGAAATGTATAATCTAAATTGAATAAAACCGCTATTACCTTTTGGGCCAATATAATGAGCTATTCTTGACAAGTTTCCTTTTACTTAATTTGACAAATAAAATGTTTTTAATTTCCATTATATCTTAAATGCATATAATTCTTCTAACTCTTCTCAAACAATGTCAAGACTTCGATTATTACAGTGAGTTAAAATGAGCCAGAGACTAAGGATTTAGGGGTATTATTTTCACTATCAATTTGTTACTTAAGTTTTTTTAAATTGCTACAAACCCATGTCTGATTTATAGTCTTACTTTTCACATAAGCTTGTAAGCCTGTTAAAACGTGTTGCCGTCAAGTCGATTATGACTCATAGAGACACTATATGACAGAGTAGAACTGCCCCATAGAGTTTCCAAGGAGCGCCTGGTGGATTCGAATTGCCGACCTTTTGGTTAGCAGCTGTGGCACTTAACCACTACATCACCAGGGTTTCCTAAGCTTGCAAAGAGACATATTTTTATCATCTTCAGTGGCATAGCAACTGTTGTTGTTTGCCATCAAGTTGATTCTAACTCATAATGACTCAATAGGATGGAGTAGAACTGCCCCATAGGGCTTCCTTGGCTGTAATTTTTATGGGAGCAGATCACCAGGTGTGTTCTCCTGTGAAGACGGAGTGGCTGTTGGGTTCGAATTGCTGACTGAGCACTTAACGATTGCACCACCAGGGCTCCTTGGCATAGCAGCTAGCTACTAATTTTGCAATTTTGGGTTTTAAATGAAGGTGTTACAAGAAAAATAGTGACTGCTATGTGCCAGGTACTGCTTTAAAAGCTTTATATGCTCTGGCCCATCATTTTCCAATCCACGTTAAAGGGGAAGTATGGTTCTTACATGTCAGAGAAATTATCTACAAAATATGCTTACATGTGAGAGAAATTATCTACAAAACATGTTTTCTTTGATTAGAACACAAGCCCATTAGGAAAAAAAAAATAATCTCAATTATTACAAGAATATTATCTGGATTGCTTTTACCTGTTTTTGCCCAAATTTAGGCATCCTAACTCTTGTTTATATAGAAGAAAAAAAAAATCATCAAATTATAAACTTTAAAGCAGCCCTTTGAAAAGTTTAGGTAAGTGGAACAAGAATCAATTAGATAAAATATTTTTTTTTTTACTACTTCTAGATGTAATTTATATGTCATGACATATAAATGTCACCTCACTATTGGTATTTTACCATTTCAGTAGACTCTATAGTAGAGTCTATTCTATTTTCAGAAAGGCAAATCGATATCCTTCAAAATTGCAGGCCCGTTATTTTGTTGGATACTTCCTGTAAACATATGTCCCTTTTCTCCACGGCGAGCAATGGGCTTGGGTTGCTCTTTACGTCAAATTGCTATAATCAGACATTAAGTAGGGTATTTCAGCAGTAAGGTCACCCACACTATCACCTTCTAGAGGAGTCTGTAAGAATATTAAGATTGCTTGTTGTTTTAAATATAAACTGCTTTTAATGTAATTTGGATATATGCCAGCCTTAAAAAAAAAAAAAATTGGGGGATAGGTAAACTTTTATAGTCTGATTATATTGTTTTATTGCCTGAAGTAAAAATGGTTCCAATATAAAACTTGTCCTGCTATCTATCTTCAAATAAAGAACATAAAGCTTAATACCATCTTAAGTTCTAAAGTGGAAAACAATCATTTCTTCTTTTTTTTCCTTAATTTTTAAAATTGTATTTTAGATGAAGGTTTACAGAACAAACCAGTTTCTCATTAAACAATTCATACACATACTGTTTTGTGGCATTGATTGTCAACCCCACAACATGTCAACACTCTCCCCTTCTCAACCTTGGGTTCCCCATTACCGGCTTTCCTGTCCCCTGCTGCCTTCTTGTCCTTGCCCCTGGGCTGGTGTGCTCATTGAGTCTCATTTTGTTTTATGAACCTGTCTAACCTTTGGCTAAACGGTGAACCTCAGGAGTGACTTCGGTACTGAGCTATAATGGTGTCCAGGGGCCATACGCTCAGGGTTTCTGTCTCTGTCAGACCAGTAAGTATGGTCTTATTTTGTGAGTTACAATTTTGTTCTACATTTTTCTCCGGCTCTGTCCAGGATCCTATATTGTGATCCCTATCAGAGCAGTAGGTGGTGGTACCTGGGCACCATCTAGTTGTGCTGGGGCTCGGTCTTATGGAGGCTGGGTACTTGTGGTCCATTAGTCTTTTGGACTAATCTTTCCCTGTGTCTTTGGTTTTCTTCATTCTCCCTTGCTCCAGAAGGGGTGAGACCAGTGAAGTATCTTAGATAGCTGCTCACAAGCTTTTAAGACTCCAGATGCTACTCACCAAAGTAGAATGTAAACCATTTTCTTTATAAAATATGTTATACCAATTGAGCTAGATGTTCCCCCAAGACCATAGACCCCACAGCCCTCAGCCTGGTAATTCAGTCCCTCAGGGAGTTTGGATGTGTATATGAAGCTTCCATGACCTTGCCTTCATCAAGCTGTGCTGGCACCTCCATCACTGTGTACTGTCTTACCCTTCATCCAAGTTCTATTGAGAACAATAATTTCTAAAAAACATTCTAAATGTAATTAAGTTCATATTGAATAACTCAACGTATTTAGTTTAAGAGGTATAAAATTATCAATTAATATATGCTGGTAGATCTATCCATTACAAAGCTATGTTGCTCAAAAGTGGTAATTTCCTAGAAGCTTTAGATACTAGTTATTGGCGCCCTCTTTAAAAATGTCCAGGCCATAATTACCTTAGCATGATCTCCAGTGAAGAACACTAGATACATAACTGATATTCACGCACCAGATATGTTCTTTAAGACGATAAAGTCACTTTGCTTATATACATACGCTCTTGGTCAATTTTCATATGACAGTGGGAGACCATCCATTTATGCTAAAGACTTGGTTAAGTACCTTAATTTCCATAAAAAGACTGTTAATGCATTCCCTCACTGTCTTAGTTACCTAGTGCTGCCATAACACAAAATACCACAAGTGGCTGGCTTTAAAGAGCAGAAATTTATTTTTTCAAAGTTTTAGAGGCTAAAGTAGATTCTTTCCTTGTCAGTTGTGCTGGGGTTCCTTGGTTCCTTGATGATTTTCACATGGCATCTCTCCTCCCCTGTGTGAGCATATTTCTGTGTCTAATCTGCTCTTTTTATAACTCAGAAGTGATCAGATTTAGAACCCATCCTACTTGGGTATGATCTAATTAACCTAAAAAATAAAACCCTATTTACAAACAGGATCACATCCACAGATATAGGGGTTAGGATTCCAACACACATTTTTGGGGGCACACAATGTAATCCATAACACTCACTGACTAGGTCAAGCATTAATTATCGAAGGGCCCCTATGTGCCAGGTGTTCTATACTGGAAATAAAACTGTGAACAAGATAGGTAAATTTCTTGCTGTCCCAGAACTTTTCCTCATTGTTGGGGAATGCTCATCATATCAGTGGCCTATAGTGACCTACAATGAAGAACAGAGAATACCTGTCCTCCATGCTCTTGAAGAGAATGTCACCTTGAATAGTCCCACTGATGATACCTGAGTTTTATGGAGGATTGTATAAAAGGAATGAATTGATTTATTCCTCCAAGTACTCCCAGCTCTGTCTCGGATCAAACGGAACCATTAGAAAGCTCCATTATTGAGCCTTGTTTTCTGGACCAGCAGAGAAATTCCATCACTGATCTGCATTGAGTTATGCCCTTGGTTTTCAATAAAGGATGCTTCAAGAAACAGCTTGATGCAGTCCATTTATTTTATTTGTTTCAGGAATACTATTGAGAACATTGTTTTGTGTACATAAGGATGCCACACATTAGAGATATTTTTCTTCCCCTAAGGAACTGTTACTTCTTACACTCTGACAACAAGAACTAAGTAAGAAAATTAGTTTAAATTTAGTAAAAATCAGCAGGGTCCGGGAAATGAGTAACCCACAGGCAAAGATACTGTACACACTAACCTACATGGCCAAAGTCCCAAGGTACTGATCTTCCCACTTCAGGACCACACTGAGTATGCCATGAAATCAACTTCTCTTAATAAATATTATGTTGCAATTATATAATATGAATACAATAACTCTGAATTCTATGGTGGAATTTTAAATTTTAATGAACACAAACTGTAATTATTGGGCATTTTGAAAGCTTATCAAACAAAAAATAAAAACTTACCTAACTCAATACATCCACCAATTCCCAGGAGAGACGCTGAACTATGATACAGAGGAAGGGTTATATAAATTATATCATCAGCAGTACAACCAAAAGCCCACAACAGAGCAGAAGCCCATAAAGCCTGCAGCTGAGTGATCACAGCTGCTTTTGGCAGACCTGGAAGAGAAGAAGAAGAAAAATATATATATATGTGTGTGTGTGTGTGTGTGTGTTTAATAGAAAGAAAAGGCTATGCTGATATCAAGTACAACAATGAGACGGAATACATTAAAGCATTCTGTATGCCTTGTATAAGGAGTTATGCAAATGTGAGCTACTACTATTATCAATTTGTAGATGTATCCAGAAAGACTAAAACTAAAAAATTATATAGCATTTGAGATACTATAAGCTTCAAAGAGCCTTTTCTGCTGTAAGAATGACAAAAATGCCCCAAACCTGAAAATGTACACCCAAAATAAGGCAAATCACAATATAAAAATAAATCATATTTAAAATAAAAATTTTCTACTGGATAATTCCAACTCCAAAGATGACTCAAAATGAGGCAAATCACAACATAAAAATAAATCATATTTAAAATAAAAATTTTCTACTGGACAATTCCAACTGCAAATATAACTCTCTTGATTATGGGCCATTTATTTTGTCATGTTTAACACTCCTGGAATATGATCATTATAGAATATTAGATTCCATTATATTTATCATGTAGAAATTGCTCCATACATTCATGATCTTAATGCAAAAGGTGTTTATTTTTCTTTTTCCCTTCCAGCATTCCTCCACGTATCATTGGTTTCTTATAAAAATTTATATTGTAGTTAGTATATAAAAAGCTTTCCATACTGTTATGGATTCAGTTGCGTCCTCCCAAAATAGGTACTGTAAATCCAAAACTCTATGCCTGTGGTTATAATCCCATTGGATTAGTCTAGGGTGTGTCTTGAACCAATCACTTATGATATACAAAAGAGATTAAACAAGCAAGCAAGCAAGCAGAGATAGGGAAAGATTGATGCCAAGCAACAAGATCTCCAAGGAACTAGAAAACAAACTGAAGAGACAAGGACCTTCCCTCAGAACCAACAGAGAGAGAAAACCATCTCCTAGAACGAGCACCCTGAATTCGGAAGCTAGCCTCCTAAACTGTGAAAAAATAAATGTCTGTTTGTTAAAGCCATCCATTTGTGGTATTTCTCTTATAGCAGCACTAGATAACTAAGACTCATAGTGTCTTTATTACTTGGCCTTAGTTTCAATATTTACAATGTCAACATAATAAGTTCATTCAGTTAGTATATAATAGGGTGACCCACTTAAAATTGCCATTTTTATGTTTGCATATCAGCAGTTTAATATGATTCAACCTATATTTCCTTACCATGGAACACAACTTGTTTTCACAATGATAAGTATCATCTCTTAAATTAATTTTGTTCATTTAATTGGTATGTTAGTCATATCTTTTTTCAGCTCAAAGAGGCCCCACTCCAAATCTACCTCATCAGTAAAGTTATTGTGCTTCATGAAATGCTATGGTGACAAGTAGTACTTGTTAGATGTCCAGAGGTGAGCAAAGCCCAATGTCAGGGAAGCCACAGGAAGCAAGCAAATAGAACAGGAATGGTGACTAGCAGACTGTAGAGCCAAGAAAACCCTATGGAGCACAGTTCTACTCTGACACACATGAGATCACCACAAGTCAGAACTGACTCAAAAGTAACTGTTTTACTAAGGTGAGCCTAAAGTCCACCTTGTTGTTGCACCTGCTCTGACATGTTACAACAGGTTTGTGGTCCATCTTCATTAACTGGATCAGACTTCATCTCATATATGAAGTGTGCATTACTTTGCCCATTATCCTAACTAAAATTCATTTATTTATTTTCACAGAAAGTGTCTCTGTGGCTATTTCTGAAAGGCACATGCTATTGAAAGAGTTTATTGTCATCCACATGCATAGAGAATCTCTCCAAACTTTCTGCTCAAAGTCATGTATAAGTATTTTGAGTGAGACTAGCTCTAGCCTTGATTGTTGAGAATGTAATCCTTTTTTCTTCCACATCCAGAGGAGCCAATATTTATACTTTCCCCACTTCTGAGATGTTCCCACCTATGCAATTTCATTCACATATTTTCTACTATTTGCAATGTTCCTGTATTTCATGTTAATTCAACTTTAACTTTTCCAGTGGAAACGTGCCCAAAAAAAAGGGGGGGGGGGGATACTTGATCTAGTTACTCTTCACTTATATGCTTACGTCACCCTTTCAAGGCACTTTAATAAGTTAATTTGGTATGTTTCCCTTCCTAATTTGGTAATCTTTTAGTAAACAATGATCTCATTAACTTATTATATACTATCCTAAGAACTCAGTTGAATTTTTTGATAAAGGGGACAACAGATATGAGCTTGTCTGACAAATAAGGTTGACCAAAGGTTAACGGGGCTTAGAGTTTGCAAGAAGGAAAGAAAAACCAGAAGAATAAATGATGTAAAACTACATTTTAGATTTTCTTCTTAAAAATTCAAAAAGCACATTAACATATTAAAGACATTGAGAAGCCCAGCAGTTCAGAAACCTTGATGTTTATGTTACTGGTCTTTCTCAAACTTATGGAGCCATAGAACCCCTTCTCAACTTTTATTTTATTTCTTTGAAGGCAGGAAGAGATATGCTGTGGAGCACACTTTGAGAAATGCTACCTTGGACAGTCTCTAAAGTCCTTTGCTCTTCTAAACTTTCATAATTCCCTGACATTAGAACTCTACGTGTCCCCAAATCTGAGTAGGCCATTAGGATGCAGTTCAGGCAGACAGGTTGAAGTGAGGCTGTGTCAGGTGATTCCAGGATTAGAACAAAGGAGGAAGAGATAATGCCAAGGGCAATGGTAACATAGTCAAGGAGAGAGAGAAAACGTCAGAGGTGGAAAGTAGGGATAATTTTGAAATAAGAAAGAGTTCATAAAATTAAGGAGAAGAAAAATCAAAAGGAAATAGAGATTTAGACGGTGATGGCAACTGGCTCTGATACAGAACTATAGTGGGCAGACGCCTCGTTTTCTTCCTCCCACTACTTACAGGGGAGCCCCCGGATGGTGCAAACCATTAATGCACTTGGATACTAACCAAAAAGATGGACGTTCCGGTCTACCCAAAGGCACCTTGGAAAAAAGACTTGGTGGTCTACTTCTGAAAAATCAGCCATTGAAAACCCTATGGAGCACAATTCTATTCTGACACACAAGGGGTCACCAAGAGTTGGAATCGACTCACTGGCAACTGGTAGTGGTGGTCACTACTTATAAAAAAAAAAAAAAATTAGGAATAGGTAAATGTGTAGCTACTTTGTGCAGTGTTAGGGGGACCTTTGATATAGATTCTTGAGGTTACCTAATTAAGTCCAAAAAGTACTAATGGAAGTAGAATTTGGCAAACAAAAAAAATGGAATTGAAGATGCAGCAGCAAAATTTTAGAAAAGCAGATGTGTGAGTATAGTAACAGAGAAAGCAGACCCAAGAAGCTGAAACTTAAGGTGATGCCCAGAAGAAAGCTGATCTGTCCCCTCGGGACTCCAGAAAGGCTCAGAAACTGAGGTACCAGGTACTCAGACAGTAGAAGATAAATGTGGAGTTATAAATAAGGGGCTTGGTGCAAGTTCTATGTAAAAAGTAATCAGACCTTTGAATTGCTTCCTTCTCCCAGAAGAAGACCTGATGTATATTTTCTGGAGAAGATGAACCTCTGGAAGCACCAGGAAGAACAGGGTTGAAAAAAAATGGGGAAATAGAAGAAAGTCTACATAATCTCCAACTCCTTTCTAAAACTTGGCTACGAAGACATTGTTGGCAGGCTTTTACCTTTCAAGATTCTTGCCTGAAGAGTCTGAATAGCTCACAAGTACAAGCTGAAAGATAACTGACCGTCATGCATCACTCATAAAATGAAGCCAACCGGCCAACAAGCCCTACTCTGGTACACAGAGCTTCTAGCCAGTATTTTCATTGTTTGTTTTGTTTGTTTTTTTGTGCCTGAACTTTTAAATATGAACCAACAGCCAAGGGTCATGATATATTTGAGGAAATCCTCTGGAATAAAATAGATCAATATAAACCAACAAATGAAATGAATGTTGAAGAAAATAGAGACAATGCAGAAGGAAGATATTTTAAAGAATATTATCATTAATACTCTGAGAGATATAAGAGAATATTGTGACAATAATTCAAGAATAATATACTGGGCCAACACGGCGCCATAGACAGAAGCACCACGCCATTCCCCCACAGGTCCACACATCACAACCTACCCCTCTTTCCTGCCTACCTACACCATGCGCTGAACATCAAACCCCCGAGCAGCATAGGCATAGCCTACTGGAACCTGCTCAGCACTGATTCCTGGCCCACCCTGTCAGCCCTAGTATGTGCCACAAACAACCCATCTAGCCCCTCCCCTTCAGCTAGGCCTGCCCAGCTGGACCATACCTCAGTGACTGGCTCTGCCCATTGGACAAGGAGGTGAAAAGTATCATGACTAGAGACAAGCAAACAACAGAGAACACACAGCCCGCCTACTCAGACATAAAGGAATAAAACAAAACAGCAGGACGTAACAAACAAAACTACGAACAAGAAATGAAGAAAACTGCTGAATGTCCCAAAGACAACAGACCATACTAAAACATATAAAACAACAGGACAGGATGGTTCCAGTAGGCATCCAAAATAAAATACCAGATGACTTTCCAGTAGAAGAAAAGGGACTACAACTACCTGACAAAGAATGCAATCTCTACTATTCAGAGCAATCATAGAGTCAAAGCAAAAAGCAGACAAAAATGATGAAAAAACAGACAAATTTATGGAAAAGGCAGACAAATTCATGGAAAATATGGCCAAAAAAATGGAAGAATTCAGGAAAATAATACAGAAACAAAATGCCAAAATAAATTAACAGCCACAAATCATACAAAAACAACAATTAGAAATCCAAAAGATAAGCAACAAGATTTTAGAAATGGACAGTGTCATGGAAGGGCTGAGGAAGAGGTCTGAAATGATGGAAGACAGGATCTGTGTAATTGAAGACAAACCCTTGGATACAACTCTGTTTGAGGAAAAATCAGAGAAAAAAAAACAAAGAAAAACGAAGAAACCCTGAGAATTATGTGGGATACAATCAAAAGCAAAAATCTGTGAGTGATCAGAATTCCAGAACGGAGAGAAAGAGAAAACACAGAGAGGATCACTGAAGAATTGCTGACAGAACACTTCCCTAATATCATGAATGATAAAAAGGTGACCATCCAAGAAGCTCAACAAACCCCGTTTAGGATAGACCCCAAAAGAAAAACACCAAGGCATATCATAATCACACTCGCTAAAACCAAAGACAAAGAAAAAATCCTGCGAGCAGCTCGAGAAAAACAAAAAGTCACATACAGAGGAGAAACAATAAGACTAAGCTCTGATTATTTGGTAGAACCATGCACACAAGAAGGCACTAAGATGATATATGTAAAACTTTGAAAGAAAAAAATTGCCAACCAAGAATAATATGTCCTGTAAAACTTTCATTCAAATATGATGGTGAAATTAGGACATTCCCAGATAAACAAAAATTAAGTGAATATATAAAAACCAAACCAAACTTACAAGAATTGTTAAAGAGAGTCCTTTGGTCTGAGAACAAACAACATCAGACCACAGCCTGAATCTAGGATGTAAGACTGTACCAGCCAGATACCAACCTAGGCAATGAACTCTCAAGGACTATCCAAAATCAAAAGAATTGCAACAGGGAACCAGAGAGGTTAATCTGTAAATGACAACATCGTCAGAACAATAAAAGAAGGAATGAACAGTATAGGTATAAAACTTTTCAATGGAGAGGAATGCAAGGCAATACCAAGACTGGTTCAAAGCTAAGAAGATACGGGTAAATTTCAATGTAATCACAAAGAAAGTTAGCAAACCTACCCATCAAAATAAAGAAGAAAAACATAAAGTCTCAATAAAAACAAAAGAAATAAGAAAGAAATCCACAAATAAAAGGAACTCTGCACAGGGGAGTAACAGTAACAAAGAAAATGTTAGCACCACAAAAAAAAAGCACTACAAAGTGACAGCAATAAACTCACACCTATCAATAATTACACTGAATGTAAAAGTCCTAAATGCACCCATAAAGAGACATAGAGTGACAGAATGGATAAAATAAAAAAAAAAAAAACAGGATCCATCAATATGCTGTCTACAAGACACATGCCTTAGAAACAAAGACATAAATTTATTAAAAATCAAAGGATGGAAAAAATATATCAAGCAAATAACTACCAAAAAAAGCAGGAATGGCAATAATAATCTTAGATAAAATAGACTTTAAAACAAAATCCACCATAAAAGACAAAGAAGGGCACTATATAATGATTAAAGGGATGGTCCATCATGAAGACTTAACCATAGTAAACAGCTACACACCCAATCACAGGGCTCCAAAATACATAAAACAAACTCTAAGCACTGAAAAGAGAAACTGACAGTTCCATAATACTAGTAGGAGACTTCAACACACCACTCTTGGTAAAGGACAGAACATCTAGAAAGAAAGTCAGCAAAGATACAGAAGAGCTAAAGAGCACAATCAGCCAACTTGACCTCATAGACATATACAGAACACTGCACTAAACGGCTGCAAAGTACACATTCTTTTCCAACGCCCATGGAATGTTCTCCAGAATAGACCACATCTTAGCCCACAGAACAGCCCTCAACAAAATCCAAAACATTGAGATAATACAAAGTACCTTCTCTGACCACAATGGCATTCAAGTAGAAATAACAACAGGAAGAATAAGGAAAAAAAAAAAAATCAATTACATGGAAACTGACTAACACCTTGCTTAAAAACCACTGAGTAATAGAAGAAATCAGAGATGGAATCAAAAAGTTCCCAAAATCAAACGAGAATGAAAACACATCATACCAAAACCTTTGGGACACAGCAAAGGCAGTCCTCAGAGCTCAATTTATAGCAATAGGTGCACGCCTCAAAAAAAAGAAGAAAGGGACAAAATCTAAACATTAGCTACACAACTTGAACAAATAGGGAACAGCAAAAGAAGCCTACAGCCACCAGAAGAAAGGAAATAATAAAGATCAGAGCAGAAATAAATGAAATAGAGAATAGAAAAACAATAGAAAGAATCTACGAAACCAGAAGTTGGTTCTTTGAAAGGATCAAAAAAATTGACAAACCACTGGTCAAGATGCAAAAAAAGAAAAACAGGAGAGGACGCAAATAACCCAAATAAGAAATGAAATAGGGGACATTACAACAGACCCAACTGAAATAAAAAGGCTCATAACGAGCATCATGAAAAACTACACTCCAACAAATTTTAAAACCTAGAAGAAATGGACAAATTTCTAGAGACACATTACCTACCCAAACTAACATAAAATGACATTGAAAATCTGAACAGACCTAAAATAAGAAAAGAGATTGAAAAGGTAAAAAAAAAAAAAAAAAAAACTCCAAACCAAAAAGAGCCCTGGCCCAGATGGCTTCATTGGAGAATTCTACCAAAGATTCAGAGAACTTATACCAGTACTACTCAAACTATTTCAGAACATAGAAAAGGAAGCAATACTTCCAAATTCATTCTATGAAGCCAGAATAGCCCTGATACCAAAACCAGGCAAAAATATCACAAAAAAAGAAAATCACAGGCCAATATCTCTCATGAATGTAGATGCAAAATTCTCAACAAAATTCTAGCCAAAACAATTAGGCATCATATCAAAAAATAATACACCACGACCAAGCAGGATTCATTCCAGGTATGCAAGAATGGTTCAACATTAGAAATCAATCCACCTAATCCACCACATAAATAAAAAGAAAGAAAAGAATCACATGATCATCTCAATCGATACAGAAAAGGCATTTGACAAAGTCCAACACCCATTCCTGATAAAAACTTTCAATAAAATATGTATAGAAGGGAAATTTCTCAACATAATAAAGGGCATCTATGCAAAACCAATGGCCAACATCATTGTTAATGGAGACAGGCTGAAAACATTCCCCTTGAGAACAGTAATAAGACAAGGATGGCCTTTATCGCCGCTCCTATTTAACATTGTGTTGGAAGTCCTAGCTAGAGCAATAAGGCAAGAAACAGAAATAAAGAGCATCCAAACTGGTAATGAAGAAGTAAAACTGTACCTATTTGCAGATGATATGATACTATACGTAGAAAACCCAAAAGACTCCATGAGAAAACTAGTAGAACTAATAGATTCAGCAGAGTAGCAGGATACAAGCTAATCATACAAAAATCAGTTGGATTCCTATACACCAATAGAGAATGAATAAAGGAAATCAGGAAAACAATAGCATTTATAATAGCCCCTAAAAAATAAAATACTTGGAAATAAATCTAACCGGGGATGTAAAAGACCTATATAAACAAAACTACAAAACACTACTTGGAAGAAACCAAAAGAGATCTACATAAATGGAAAAATATACCATGCTCATGGATAGGTGGACTCAACATTGTGAAAATGACAGTTCTTCCCAAAGTGATTTACAAATACAAAGCAATACTGATCCAAATACCAACAACATTCTTTAAAGAAATGAAAAAACTTATCATTAACTTTACATGGAAAAGGAAGAAGCCCTGCATAAGTAAAGCACTACTGAAGAAGAATAAAGTAGGAGGACTAGCTCTACCTGACTTCAGAACCTACTGTACAGCTACGGTAGTCAAAACAGCCTGGTACTGGTACAATGACAGATAAGTTGACCAATGGAACAGAACTGAGACACCCAGATATAAATCCATCCACCTATGGTCACCTGATCTTCATCAAGGGCCCAAAGTCCACCACATGGGGAAAGGACCATCTTTTTAACAAATGGTGCTGGCAAAACTGGAACTAACTCAGAATGGATCAAAGACCTAAATATAAAGCCAAAAATTATAAGGTTTATAGAAGAAAAAAATAGTATCAATGCTAGAGGCCCTAATATACAGCATTAACAGGATACAAACCATAACCAACAACACACAAACTCTAGAAGATAAGCTAGATAACTGAGATCCTCTAAAAATTAAACACTTATGTTCATCAAAAGACTTCACCAAAAGAATAAAAAGAGAACCTACAGACTGGGAAAAGATTTTTGGCTATTACAAATCAGACAAAGGTCTAATCTCTAAAATCTATAAGACAATTCAATACTTCTACAACAAAAAGACCAATAATCCTAATTAAAAAATGGGCAAAGGAAATGAACAGACACTTCACCAAAGAAGACATTCAAGCCGCCAACAGACACATGAGGAAATACGATCTGTAGCCATCAGACAAATGCAAATCAAAACCACAATGAGATACCATCTCACCCAAGCATTACTGGCATGAATCAATAAAACAGAAAATAACAAATGTTGGAGAGGACGTGGGGAGATCAGAACTCTCATGCACTGCTGGTGGGAATGCAAAATGATACAACCATTTTGGAAAATGATACGGCACTTTCTAAGAAAGCTAGAAATAGAAATACCACATGGTCCAGCAATCCCACTTCTGGGAATATATCCTAAAGAAATAAGAGTCATCACACAAATAGATATATGTACACCCATGTTCACTGCAGCATTGTTCACAGTAGCAAAAGATGGAAGCAACCTAGATGCCCATCAACAGATGAATGGATAAACAAACTGTGGTACATGCACACAATGGAGTATTATGCAATGATAAAGAAAAATGAATCTGTGAAGCATCTCCTAATATGGATGAATCTGACGTGCATTATGCTGAGTGAAATAAGTCAATCACAAAAGGAGAAATATTGTACGAGACCACTACTGTAAAAACTCCCAAAACAGTTTACATACAAAAAGAAACAATCTTTGATGGTTATCAGGGAGGGGTGGGATGGGGATGGAAAAACACTTAAGAGACAATAGATAAGTGGTAACTTTGGTGAAGGGTAAGACAGTACACAATACTCGCAAAGTGAGCACAACCTGTACAAGACAAGGTCCTGGTAGCTCCACAGACACACCCAAACTCCCTGAGGGACCGAATTGCTGAGCTGAGGGCTGTGGGGACCATGGTCTCAGGGAACATCTAGCTCAATTGGCATATCATATTTTATACAGAAAATATTTTACATTCTATTTTGGTGAGTAGCGTCCGGGGACTCAAAAGCCTGTGAGCGGCCATAGAATACTCCACTGGTCTCACCCCTTCGAGAGCAAGGAAGAATGAAGAAAACTAAAGACACAAGGGAAAGATTAGTCCAAAGGACTAATGAACCGTATCTACCATGGCCTCCACCAGACTTGAGTCCAGCACAACTAGATGTTGCCCAGCTACCACCACTGACTGCTCTGAGGGTCCCGGACAGAGCTGGAGAAAGACGTAGAACAAAATTCTAACTAAAAAAAAAAAAGAGCGGGGTTGTTGATCAATGTCATACAATAATGTGTGCACTTGACTGACTGAGGAGAGGCTGGTTTGTTCTATAAACATTCACCTAAAGTTCAATTAAAAAAAAGAATAATAAACTAAAAAAAAAGGAATATTCAGAGAACACAGGGTTGGAAGATAAATATCTTCAAAAATAAATCAAAATATAAGAGAAAGAAAATGAGGTAGAAAAGATTAGAAAATTAGAGACTCAGTCCTGGAGGGACAATTTAAAAATTATGAGTTCTAAGGATGAACGTATGAACGTGCAAAAAAAATTAACCGAAGGAGGAGGAAATGGGCAGAAAGAACAGAAAGAAAGAAGGGTAAGAGGAGGGGAGGCAGAAATTATCTTCAAAACAATATAGAAGTTCCCAGAACTTCAAAACAGGAGTTTCTGGACTAAAAGCCCCACAAATTTCCCAGCAAAATGGATAAATAAGACCAGTCTTAAGACAAGTCCTCATTAAATTACACATTAGTGAGAACCCATAAAAAATTCTAAAAATTCCAAAATTGTAAGAAAACAAAACAAAAAGAGGTGGCACATAAAGTGTCAGAAATTAGAGAGACAAAAGACTTCTTAATATGTATACTGCAAGTCAGAAGAAAATAGAGCAATTCCTTCAACACCTTGTATAAAAATCACTTCTAACCCAGAATTCTATACAAACTATCATTCAAGTGTAAGGGTAGAAAACAAACATCATCAGACATTTGGGGGCTCAAAAATACTTTCCTCCCATGTACTTTTTCAAACAGCTACTGAAAGTAGTACACTGACAAAAGGAAGAGTAAACCAAGGAAATGAATTTAGAATCGAGGAGATCAGAAAATGGAAAGTTGTGGGGGTTCCGAGGATGATGGTGAAGAATAAACCCAGGACAGTAGTTAAGGAATTGGTCAAGACTGAAGCAGTAGGGAAGAAGGCTGTCATAAAGAGATGGCCAAGAAGATGGGCTTGACAAAACACAGACTGTCTTTTTAATACCAAAAGGTAAATTACCCTTTTGTCAAAAGGTTGCACATGACCAGTCAGAGGTAGATAAAAAACCAAGCCAGCAGGCAAGCAAACAAAAACAAGTGTCAATCCCAGGGTAAGGAGATTTGTACATGAATGTTTACTAAATGATGATACTGATCAAACCAAATTTTATGGTGTAACAATATTAGGATGATTCTGGGAAGAGAAAGTTCACCAGAAAGAACATGAGTAGAGGGAGATGATGGAAATAAAAGAAGACAAAACCATCTTCCATTCAGAAAAATCAATAGATACTTCCTAGTATTTACTAGTAAGCATTTATTATGTATCTAGTAAGATACTCATTGCCTTTAGAGACATGGAGGTATTTATAAAAAGAGCTAAAAATACTAAATATAGATGCTTATGGGAAACAGAAATAGAGTGATCAGGGTACTTTCCACTAAAAATATAAAATTATTAGAATTTGTCAATTCTGTGCTTATATAACATTGATATAAATTAATACCAAACAAAAAATTAGCAGTGCTTTTGCTTCAGCCTGTTCTGCAAAGACCTAAAACACCCTGGTGTTAACATTGAAGAATAAGAAGCTGTTACTAGTTCCAGCCTGTTCTCTGGTGGAGAGATAAAATATTGTTTTGAAAACCAGAGTCAAGTTTGATTTTTCCCAAGTAAACTGCCATAAAGATAAACTAGTTAAGTATCTTCTATTGGACTTTTTAAACACTTCATTTTCAAAACTTTGTTCTCTCAAAGTCCAACAACAGACTGAATTTATGCTGACATTTTGATACATACTAGCATTTTCCAGTTGATTTATCAAAGCCGTTCTAATCATAGTCAAAAACACAGTCTGCTCTCCAGTCTAAAAGAGTTCATTGTTAGACTTCAATTAGTAAAAAAAATATATAGTTACATGATTTTATTTTTTATTTTCTTCGACTTGACGGCATTGGGTTTTTTAAAATTTACAATGCTTTTAAAGTTTTCTGTTTGTCACATGTTCCAATTACCCTAAGGAAAACCAGTAGAGCAGGCTATAGGGGCTTAAATTGCAGCTACCCTTGAATTTTTCTTAGGGTTTAAGATTTTACACAAGCATACAGAGAATTGTTTTAAAGTATATTAACAGATTTCTAAATCCGGAAGGAAAATTAGTAACTATTTAAACTAATTAATTTTATACTCAGGAATCTGAGGGCCAGAGAAGCTGACACATTTACTAAAGATTGCACACTGAGTGACTGAGCTGGATTCAACTCATCAGACATCCTGGTACTCTTTGTACTAAACCAAACCAGTTGCCATTGAGTGGATTCTGACATAGAGCAGCCCCACACATTTCAGAGCAGAACTGCTCTCCATAGGGTTTTCATGGCTGTGACCTTTCAGAGCCAGATCACCAGTCTCCCTTCCAATGTGCCTCTGAGTGGGTTCAAACAGCCAACATTTCGGTTAGTAGCCCAGCGCTTAGCTGTTTGCACCACTCAGGGACTCCTACCCTTTGTACTTCCAAATTTTTAAGAATATCTTTTCAAATGAGACAAGGCCCATGTAAACATGGTGACTTGCCAAGTTAAAGCAATTAACTTTTTGTCAAAGTTTGAAAGTTCTAGGATCTAAGCAGCTTAGATCTTCTCAGATACATGCGTTCTCAGATGTTTGGTGACTACACATGACAGAAAACTGACAGGAAGAAGTTGATCATACCTGTTGTTCCTGAGGTAAAAATATAAAGATGAGTAGACTTGAGGTTTGAGGCAACATGGTGTCTGCGTGGCACAGGCTTATCAGGCGCTGTGCTCAGTTTTTCCTTGAGTGAAATCACGCCTTGTGGAACGGAATCTTTCATCCCCCAAACAGTAATGTCTTCTGGAAGACTCTGGAGGATTTCTTCTACAGTTCCAAGCAAATCTGAAAAACAAAGGTTTGGGGACAAATAAACAAAACATAAATCTCAAATCATTTGGCTTCTCTTTGGTTTTCTGTGTATTTTTGAAAGGAAGGCCAGTGGGAACAGAGATAAAATGTAAATGCAATGCTGATTTCCTTCTCATTTGGATCAGTAATATCACAGTCATTTTATGGTTGTTTCAACAGGACTAACTGAAAGGGAAATCTGGTTATCACTTGACTGAATCAAATACAAACAGACCAAGTTAGACTGAACTTTGAGAACTCTACTATGCAGATTTTTTTTTCTATTTTTTAAGCTCTATTCTTTATTCTTTCCTTTGAATCTAAATTCAGAATACTATACTATACATTTTCCTTGCAATACAACAAAACATCTATTTATTCCAAAAAGCCATCTATCTGTCATTGCTTAGTTCTACTTGAATGTAATACATTTGGGGGAAGCCCCTGGCCACTCTGTAATGCCAGAATTGCTGGGACTTGCACATCACCTCAGAGCCAAAAGACAAGTAAGGAGATTAAAAGATGCCCTCTTTCTCTGAACCAGGACAAATAAGTGTAAACGCCTAGTTATATAAATGAATCAAAAATGGCCTCTGTGTATTGGCCACAAGTTTACTTCTTCACAGCAAGCTGAGGCCTGATAGCCCAAGAAGGCTACTGGCACCAAGCTCAAATTTCTACACATCCAGTTGTTTAAAAATACCCAAATAAGGCTGATTTTTATCTACTTAGAGCCAGAGCCTATCTCCTTTATATATCTGTCATGGATTGAATTTTATCCCCCTAAAAACATGTATATCAAATTGGTTAGGCCATGATTCCCAGTATTGTGTGGTTGTCCTCCATTTCGTGATTGTAATTTTATGTTGAGAGGATTAGGATGGGATTGTAACACCATGCTTATGCAGGTCACCTCCCTGATCCAAGGTAAAGGGAGTTTCCCTGGGGTGTGGCCTGCACCACTTTTTATCTCTCAAGAGATGAAAGGGAAGCAAACAGAGAGTTGGGGGCCTCATGCCACCAAGAAAGCAGCACCAGGAGCAGAGGGCGTCCTTTGGGCCTGGGGTCCCTGTGCCTTAGAAGCTCCTCGGCCATGGGAAGATTGAGCACGAGGACTTTGTTCCAGAGCTGACTGAGAGAGAAAGCCTTCCCCTGGAGCCGACCTCCTGAATTTGGACTTGTAACCTACTAGACTGCGAGAAAATAAATTTCTGTTTGTTAAAGCCATCCACTTGTCGTATTTCTGTTATGGCAGCACTAGATGACTAAAGACAATATCCCACTAAACTACAGCCAAAATTTTGCTGAAGATCATTCAAAAGCGGCTGCAGCAGTACATTGACAGGGAACTGCCAGAAATTCAAGCCAGATTCAGAAAAGGACATGGAACCAGAGATATCATTGCTGATGTCAGATGGATCCTGGCTGAAAGCAGAGACTACCAGAAGGATTTTTACCTGTGTTTTATTAACTATGCAAAGGCATTCGACCGTGTGGAACACAACAAATTATGGATGACACTGCAGAGAATGAGAATTCCAGAACACTTAACTGTGCTCACGCAGAACCTGTATTTAGACCAAGAGGCAGTCATTCGAACAGAAAAAGGGGATTCTGCATGGCTTAAAGTCAGGAACGGTGTGCATCAGGCTTGTATCATTTCACCACACTTATTCAATCTTTATGCTGAACAAATAATCTGAGAAGCTGGACTATATGAAGAATGTGGCATAGGATTGGTGGAAGACTCATTAACAACCTGCATTACGCAGATGACACAACCTTGCTTGCTGAAAGTGAAGAGGACTTGAAGCACTCACTGAAGAAGATTAAAGACCACAGCCTTCATTATAGATTACACCTCAACATAAAGAAAACAAAAATCTTCACAACTGGATCAATAAGCAACATCATGATAAACAGAGAAAAGATTCAAATTGTCAAGGATTTCATTTTACTTGGATCCACAGTCAATGCCCATGGAAGCAACAGTCAAGAAATCAAACAACACATTGCACTGGGTAAATCTGCTGCAAAAGACTTCTTTAAAGTGTTAAAAAAAAAAAAAAAAAGCAAAGATGTCACCTTGAAGACTAAGGTGTGCATGACCCAAGCCATGATGTTTTCTATCACCTCATATGCACACAAAAGCTGGACAATGAATAAGGAAGACCAAAGAAGAATCGATGCCTTTAAATTATGATGTTGGCGAAGAATACTGAAAATACTATGGACTGCCAAAAAAAAAGAAAATCTGTCTTGGAAGAAGTACAGCCAGAATGCTCCTTAGGAGTAAGGATGACGAGACTTCATCTCACATACTTTGGACACATTATCAGGAGGCACCAGTCTCTGGAGAAGGACATCATGCTTGGTAAAGTAGAAGGTCAGTGAAAAAGATGAAGACCCTCAAGGAGATGGAGTGACATAGTAGCTGCAACAATGGGCTCAAGCATAACAATGATTGTGAGGATGATGCAGGACAGGGCAGTGGTTCATTCTGTTGTACACAGGATCCCTATGAGTTCGAACTTCCTCGACAGCACCTAACGACAACAACAATAAACTGCACCCAACATCTGGTAGGCATAAGACCCTGTAGTTGCTGCCTTTGGAGCTCTGTGACTTGGAGACTCCCCACCTTACTGCAGAGGGACATCATCTATGGACATGCAAGCTTTCTCCCCTTTCTTTCCCCTCTTCCCCTTCTGTAGGCTCTTTGCTCCCAATTGCCTCCAGAAAACCACCTGTTGTGGGAGACCCCTCCCTGCATATGTCTGTCAAAGTATCTGCCCCATTAAATAGCTGGTTGTGCAAAGCTGCTATCTCATGGTCTTATCTTTTTCCTTATCAACCCCAAATTCCCTCTAATGCACTACAAGCCTTTGAAAGCCAACTAAGAAAAAAGGCTGACTTCCAGAAAAGTCAACAGGATTCACAGTACAGAGGAGGGCATGTTGATGGGACAGGTGAGAGAGGGCTGATGAGTGCTGACCCACCATCAGGAACAGGTGCATCCAAGGCCTGGGTAGACCCAAAAGCCAAGCAGAGAAAAAGGCAGGGGAGTAGGAACACCAATTAAGAACTGGGGTCTTCAGGCCTGAAGGACTTTCGTGTCCTTAGAGGACCAAGGGTCTAGATCGAAATTCGGTGTTCAGAGAGGAAGAGGGATACTTCTCTCAAAAAGTACCTACTGCAAGGATAACAAAAGAGCAACTGTTGAGGTGAGACTAGGTTGAGCTAATCCAGAAGACTGAACAGGACCTCAATGTGGTCAATCATGATGTAATAAAGGAGAAAACATCATCTGTTTAGAAGTAGGCAATAGTAGAGAAGAAGGGAGTTTAAGGATGGGACTAACTCCTAACATGTGCCTGACAACCTTTCTGCCCAGCCACTGAAGGTTGAGAAGTAGGTGTGTCTGCACTGCTACTGGGAAGGACAGGACAGCTGCTTAAAGTCAATTCATCAAGGCTCTTAACACCCATTTGGCCCTCCCTCTGTCTTAGTATCTTAGTGCCGCTGTAAGAAATACCACAAGTGGGTGGCTTTTTAAAGGAAAAAAAAAAAAATCTTCTCACAGTTCTGGGGTTTCAGCCATGCCAATTCCTTCTTTGACAGTAGCCCTGAGTGTTCCTTGATTCCCTGGCAATCTCACATGGCATGTATCTTCCCCCATGAGTGCATATCTGTATCTAATCTGCTCTTTTTATGACTCAGAAATGATTAGATTTATAACCCTCCCTGCTCAAGTACGATCTAATTAACATAGCAAGGAAAACAAGATTACCTCTACAGGTATAGGGGTCAGAATTTCAACCCACATTTTGAGAGGACACAATTCAATCCATAACACCCTCCCTACATAAACAGCACTGTGCCCACTTTCTAGAGGCCCAGTGCAAAGGCTGATCTCTTATTTGCCAACGTGCCATTAAAAATAATGATGGCCACCGTCTAAGATACTCCATTGATCTCACCCCATTGGGAGCATGAAGAAAACCAAAGGCACAAAGGCACAAGGGAAAGATTAGTCCAAAGGACTAATGGACCAAAATTACCACAGCCTCCACCAGACTGAGTCCAGCACAACTAGATGGTGCCTGGCTACCACCACTGACTGCTCTGACAGGGATCTCAGTAGAGGGTCCTGGAGAGAGCTGCAGAAAAATGTAGAACAAAATTCTAACTCACAATAAAAGACGAGGCTTACTGGTCTGACAAAGACTGGAGAAACCCTGAGAATATGGCCCCCAGACACCCTTTTAGCTCAGTAATGAAGTCACTCCTGAGATTCACCCTTCATTCAAAGATTAGACAGGCCCATAAAACAAAAGAAGACTAAAGGGGCACACTAGCCCAGGGGCAAGGACAAGAAGGCAGGAAGGAACAGGAAAGCTGATAATAGAGAACCCAAGGTTGAGAAGGGAGAGTGCTGACATGTCGGGTTGGTAAGCAATGTCACAAAACAATATGTGTACTAATTGTTTAATAAGAAGCTAGTTCTGTAAACCTTCATCTAAAGTACAATTAAAAAAGAACTATTCAAGTGTCCGTCAATAGATAAATGTGGCATATACATGCAACAGAATATTTTTCAGCCATAAATGGAAATGAAGTTCTATGACGATATGGACGGACCTTGAAAACATTATGCTGAGTGAAATAAATCAAACACAAAAGGACAAATATTGTATGATTCCACCTTATATGAAATATCTAGAATATGCAAATACACAGAGACAAAAGTTTATTAGTGGTTACTAAGGGCCTAGGGGAGAGGTAAATGGTTAAGGGCCTAGAGGAGAGGTAAATGGAGAGTTATTACTTAAGGGCACTGAGTTTCTGTTTAGGATGATGAAAAAATTTGGAAAAGGATAGTGGTGATGGTTGTACAACATGGCGAATGTAATTAATGTCACTGAATTGTATACTTAAACATGGTTAAAATGGCAAATGTTTTTTGTGTATATTTTGCCACATTTTTTAACTATTCAAAGGGAAAAAAATAAATAATGATGGCCACCACTTACTGAATATAGACTATATGATCCAGACACTCTGTTGGGTCCTTTACATTTAACTCACACAAGACTGGTGATATTCACTGAGCAGTTGCTGTGTGCTTGCAGTCAGTTTACATCAGAGTTAAGATGCAAGGCTATGTCTGGCTGACTAGAAAATGTGTATTTCTCCCAATCAGCCTTGGCACATATCTGAGGAGACACAACCTCCCTTTAAAATACTATCAGATCTAAAGTCAAAGTGTTCAGGGTAATATGAATAGTCTTTTTAGTTCTCTAGTTATAACTATTTAAGATGTGGTATATTAAAAAATGAGAGAGATCAAAATATATACATGCAAGCAAATCTGAAACCGTGTAGATGTCTAGTATATGTAAAGCACCTTGTGTTTTTAGAGAGTCACGACCCTTAACACTTGGCAACACTGATATAAAATAACACAACAAAGAAATCCCAATGTTATCACTACTCTCAAAACTAGTTACTGAATGGATAGCAGAGAATGGACGATTTATTAGCAAAAATATGCAAATAAATAGCAAGTTAGCAAATGCCCATATGTACTGCATAGTTTTTAGTTCAGTCATTCATTCATTCATTCATTCATCAAATATTTATTGAGCACTTATTTTGTGCTAAGCCCTGAGAATTTACCATCGAACAAACCAAATTTACTCAGCTCAAAGAACATATAGTCTAGTTCTGGGCCTATTCCTCAAGGCTCCACAAATATCTGTTTGCAAATTGGCTAACAGAACTTTACCATTCCACTGGGTCACTGAGGATAACCCTAGCACACCTGAGACTTAGGGGTTCAGTGGAAAAGGCACTGAGAGAAGGAAAACGGAGGGTGATGAGGTAGATGGAAGGAGAAAGGGAAAATAGAGAAGAGGGAAGCAAGAGAGAGAAACAGAAGGGAAGAGAAAAGATGGAAATAAGGATCAGGAGTAGAAGGTAGGACAAAGACAAAGCTGAACTAAACAGGCTTTATGGATTAGAGTCAGAAGATCTGGATTCCAGTCCTCAGGCTGCCTCTTCTAGATGCACGAGTTTGAGAAGATAACTAATCTACTTTAAACTATGCTTCCCCACTTAAAGGCTAATATTTACCTCTTATGGTTGTGGTGAAAATCACATAAGATAATAATTGTAAAAACAGTTTGTAGTCTATCAAGTACTTTAAAAATGGAAGGGATTGTTGTGATGATGATGGTGGTGATGATAAACATGTCAAACCGTATAGAGATAATTACACACAATTTTTAAAATAATATACAAGCATCCCAACATTTTTTGTTGTTGTTGTTGTTGTTGTAAGTAAAGAAAAAAGCATAAATAGGTAGAAAATCTTGGAAGCAGATACTACTTGCAATATCAGAGTTGAAAGGTTTGTGGGGGGAAAGACTAGGTTTAACCTAAAACTATTTAATTTTCAGTAAACACTGAAATTTGGGTGGCCACTTGATACACCTTCTAAACCAAACTACACAGATATAAGACTTTTTTGCAAGTATTTTTGAGTCTTCAGACTACAAGGGAAGGAAATAATCATTTTATAACCTTTTAACATTTTCTGGTTATCTGCGTATAACAAACCTAATGACTTAATATTGGCAACTGTTTTATTTTTTACTATTTTTATATAACCTGAATGCACATTTTTTTCATAATTTTATCAAAACAGGATTGACAGCCCCAGAAGCAACCAGATATATAGTATATAGTACAGCAGAGTATTAAATCAGAGACTAGACTTTGAGTCCCTGCTCTGCAACCTACTAGTTGTGTTACCTTAGATAAGTTACTTAATTTCCCCCCTCACTTTCCATAACATAGTACTGAACCTCCCCCTCAGAATCACTACCAGTGCCTTGCACATAGTCAGCCTTCAGTAAATGGCAACTGTTTATATTATTGTTAACGACAAAACAAGAATAACATTCACCAAGTGGCTTAGCTGATACCTTTCCTTTTCCCTGTTCCCAGAAACAGAATTAGCAGACACCTGTCATGACTGAAACTTCACCTATCACCAGAGATATTATCTGGCCTGTAAAATCTGCTTGAAATTGGTTTCACGTAATTTCTGAAAAACAAAAATTTTGCTCAAACATACCAAAATAAAGTGCTTAAGGTCCTATTCCAAACATACTACTTGCTAGTCTTATAAACCCATTGCCGTCGAGTCGATTCCAACTCGTAACAACCCTATAGGACAGGGCAGAACTGCCTCATAGGATTTCCAAAGAGCAGCTGGTGAATAGCACTGCTGATCTTTTGGTTAGCAGCCATAGCACTTAACTACCATGCCACCAGTCCTTCTTACGGGTAACACCAAATTAAGTTGTACCAGCAAAATCCAAATGCGATTGCCTATTGACAGCCCCAGGATGATTCTATAATAATAATAGCAATTATTTCAATTCACCAAGGATCTATGTGGCACATACCAGTCACTATACTAGCCACTTTGCAAAAGTGATGCAATTTAATCCTCAGAATTACCTATAAATTAGATGATATCATCACCATTTTACAAATAAAGTGAGACCCAGGTGGTTGATACTCTTGTTTTCATCACATAACTAAGAAATGTTAGATTACAAATGAAACCAGTACATTCTCCCTGGGGATATAATGATTTAATAATTCTCACTGAGAATCTGGAAACACTGGTGGCATAGTGGTTAAGAGTTTGGCTGCTAACCAAAAGGCTGGCAGTTCAAATCCACTAGGTGCTCCTTGGAAACCCTATGGGGCAGTTCTACTCTGCCCTAGAGGGTCGCTGTGAGTCAGAATCGACTCAACAGCAACAGGTTTGGTTTGGTTTATTGAGAATCTAAGACTTCTAAAATTTACAGTTCTCAAAACTATATATGTGTGTGTATATATATATATTGCTCACTGATTATAGACTCAGGATGCCAAGAACATAATATTTTGGAGCAAGAGTTTAAATACTGAAAAAGTAAATGTGATTTAGGCCATATCTTACAAAAAAAAAACCTACTAATTGACCAAAATATAATTGTCTCATCTTCAAAAGCATATGTAATTTATATGTTTTGGAGACACTCTAAAAATAGTAAGATTTAAGGTTGATTTCTCCAGCTACTGACTTACTGAGCAAATGGACTAAAAATCCAGCAACCCAAAGTGGCTCTTTATATAAAAACTGGCTTTTGGTGTTAAAAACATAAACAAGGAAAGAAGGCAATTAGTATTTGGCAAGAAAAGTGAGAGCTGGCAGAAGTCAAACTGTGAAAGTAATTGGTTCTAATTAAGCAACAACTCAGTCAACAGCAAAGTGTAAGTGGTCTATTTTGAGAGGTAACTAGCCTCACAAACTTCAGGAAGAATCCCTCAGGAGACTGGCTAAGGGATGCTTCTCAGGTTGGCCTCAACATCATTGCCACAGAAATCACTTCAGGGATACTGTGGTCCTCGTAGTTTGCTCTTCTAAGGAGAATTTCTGACTTGATTAGCTTCTAAGCATAATTTGGGATTTACATTTGCTCCAGAAACTCAGCGATCTAAATTAGATTGAGCAAAAATGCGAGCCGTGGGATGAAATGTCAGAATATATCCAGAGATGAACTGTGAGGCTCTCTCCTGATGCATTCACATTTTCACTTCCTCTGCACAAGTGGTAAACATTGTTTCACTAAGTTATCAAAACTCTATGGAACTCATTTTTTTTTTTCCTACTCATTGCTATTGTGCACTGAAGCTTTATTCCATCAGTTAGCCTCCTTCCAAGGTGAGAGGCTGAAGTTCAGCCTTGGAGGATATGACTGCTGAGTGAAAGAATGAACAAAAAGTACACAAAGGAGGCTTCTGGTTCCTCCACTCCTATAGCTTAAAAAAAAAAAAAAAATTTTTTTTTTTTTTTAAATAAGATAAAATCAGTGTTCAAGAATAAAGATGTTGCTACTTTGTAAGGTCACAAGCTGAGCTGGAAGGACAACAGGAACTAGGAAGAGTGATTGCCTTGAACAACTCGCCCTTTTTCTGTATCCTGCCTAACTCGTTTTCATGTGCCCTGCAAATATTATGATAAATATTATCTAGTGTTCTGTGCTTTAGGTATCACTGGCATATAGAAGTATTTTTCCACATCGCGCTGTGAATTTAAAACCTCTGTATTAGGTATCAGTATATATCTGTTAATCCAAAATACTCAAATATTTTCACTAAGGTCCTTGTCCTGCCATTTAGATTTCACCAAGAACACACATAAACTATTTAGATTACACCAAATAAGTATCATTTTTCACAATTCAATCCGATTTGTTAAGCAACTCATTTTCCTAGGTTCTTTTAAAATGTTAAACAAGGCACTGAACCAAAGACTTTTCTTCATAATTACTGTGAATGTATATATCCAAAGCAATCCTAACTCCACTGGGGGCAAAACAAAGGTAAGAACTTGAAGAAAATGATGGAGAGGCTGGGGGGAGAAGGAAGAGAGAAGCGCCTGGAGTGGCCAACAGCCTTCCTACTGGCTCAGAGGTGGGAGCCCAACCTTGCTGGGCGTCCTAGCAGGCAGTGTAAAATAAGAGCAGACATGAAGATAGGAATGCGTGTATTTCAGAGTAAACGTATTTCTTCTGCAAAGGCAGTCAACCTTGTTAGTCTTATAATGAGAGTCAGGTAGATGTTCCAAAAAGAAATCAAGACAACTTTTGTACTCATCAAGTATTTTGCCAGAACTGATAAAATTTAGAACTTGGTAAGTTCTACCTCTCCATGTTCTTGAACTCACTGAAGGTACTGATTGGAAAACTGCCCCTTCCCAAAAGAGTAGGAAGCACAGATTTCATAAAAGTTTACTGAAACAATCTTGATATTCACTACTCTACAATCAGCAATGGAACTTTAAAACCACTCTATACCCTTAACATGCACACTACATCACACACCCAAAGCATTAATTGTGAACTGTTCTAAGGAAAAAGGAGGGCAGGAAGGGAAGGCAGAGTCTGCACACGCCCACCAAACCCCATACTCTACCTGCGCCCACGACGAGGGCCCTGGGTTCACAGCTACAGATGCAATGCAGGAGGGACTTGGAGCGGATATTGGAGTTGAGGAAGGCCACCACGCAGCCCAGCTTGGCCAGGCCGAACCACACGTGGACAAAGTCGGGCTCATTGCTCATCAGCAGGGCTACCGTGTCCCCCTTTTTCAGCGTGGACTGGTTCAAGAAAACATTGGCCACTCTACTGCTCCTTCTGTCCACATCTTGATAGGTGTAGACGTCTCCCTCATAGATGACAAAAGGTTTATGGGGCTGCCTTTTAGCATGGCTCAGGAATTTATCCAGCACAGTGACCAGCTCCCCTCTCAGTCCGAACATCTCGATCCGCAGTCCAACGCGCGCTACCTTCAGCAGGTACCAGAAGTCGTGCCAGAAGTAAGGGAACAAGAGTTTCTGCATGAAGTGCAGGAAGGCAATTCCAGCCCCGATTCCTGTTAACCATGATAGAAGCATGGATGCCGCAGAGCCAAAAGACAACTCTGACCCCAGTCCTACCACCGACCTTCTCTTCCAGGAGCAGCTCTCTGCGGAGAACGCCCCTCACCGCTCAGGTCTGGCACCTGCAGTTGCGGGGTATCCAGCGGAATAGAATCAGAGGTTTGCTCTGAGAAAGCACCCCGGGGCGCTGGAGATAAGACTCGGGACACGGGGCGGGGGGGGCCGTGTAGACCAAAGAGGGCCAGGTTCTTGCCCGAAATCAACGCAGTCACTCGCAGGGGCCTCGGAACTTACCAGCCCGATCACCTCTCGTGAGCCCCGACGGCGGCCAGTACCCTGCCCGGGTTCTTCCAAACTTTCTAGACACTTTCCAGCGGGCTCGGTCAGTCCGGGGCTCCTCTGCGGCCCTAGGCCAAAGCCCCCGCCCTCAGGAGAAGCAGCTCAAGCAGGTGTTCTCCTCCCTCGGGGGATTCTTTCGGCAGCTGCAACTTGGAGGCTGAACTTGGAGGTGGCGACTGCTGAGAAATGCAGCCCTTTCTCGTTTCGAACAGCCAGAAACCGCGCAGGGTCTCGGGGCCACGCCTCGGCCGGGGAGCCCCCAGAGCCAGCAGGGTACCCGGCCCCGCAGCGCCGCCTCCGCCCCGCCCTTGCTCCTCGGCCCCCCGCTCGCAACGCCCCATCCGAGTCCTGGAGCTCCTCTCAGACGCACAGTGTCCCTGCAAACTGCTCCCGGGTGACCGCCGCGCTTGGGGAAAGAGGCTGCCTGCCAGCCCGGACGCAACTCCCCCTCCTCCGAACAGCGGCCCAGCCCCAGCCGCGTAACACATGGAACCGCCCGCGCCCCCTCGCCAGCTCCTCCCTTAGCGCGCGTCCCACCACCTGGGCACTTGTGCCCTCAGGCCGGCTGAAACTCCAGGGACAAGGCCCGGGGTCCTACCCTTTGTCAGGGATCCCGGAATGTGTAGCATGGGAGGCGGGGAGTGAGGGCACCAAGCTGCAGGAATTGGGGGGTGGGGGCGCATCTGCTTGGGGGCCCTGGCAAGGCTGAGAAGGTGGAAGGTTACCCACAAGAGGTCATTCATTAATCAACAAACAATGGAGCCAAATTAGATGATGGAGAAGCAAGGTGAAAATTTGTAAAAAAAAAAAAAAAATTAAAGCACAAAACAACAACAAAAAAAACTGTCCCAAAAGTGTGTGTGTGTGTGTGTGAGAGAGAGAGATGGTAAAAATTATGATATTTATGAATTGGAAGATCCAGGAATGAAATTTTCTGAGGGAGAAAGGAATAGGAACTCTTTGTGTGTAAAAACATTATAATATTGGCTTGTTTATCCCAAAAAGTATTTTCAAAAACTTATAAATTTGTACTTGGAATTCTATCCTTAAAGTGTTTAGACAGTGCTTTGTACAGAGTCAGTTTTCCAAAAATACTGATTGGGGAGCTTCAGTCCACATTCACACCATATTAAAAATAAAAACAAAGTGTAAAATGTTGACTGTTCTCTGTCCTTAAAAATAGCAAGATTTTTTTTTTTTCAGTTAGGTCCTTTGAAGAATTATCAGGACTTCAAACTAAGGATTGTATAGGTTGGGGGTGGTGGTGGAGAGAAAACAGAACTAAATGGAAAGAGTAACAAAATTTTCTACAAAGCTGATATTTTACTAATAATAAAAGGACTGAGGGCTATTTAATTACATATATTTTCCTACCAGAGGCCATCATCCCAGCTTCCTGCTTTTATAAAAGTGTGTATAAATGGTTAATTGCATGTGTGGCAATAATTAAGCATTGCTCAAGCTTTTCTTCCTCCTTCTCTTTTATGTTCTACAGCTGAGTTCTAGCTACCTTCAGATTTCCTAATAAAAGGAAACTTGATAATTCCAAAGGTAGATGGATCCATTAATCTGAAAAATGATTACTTTGAAGTCACAGTGAAGATCCCAGAAATGACACAGGCTCTTGAAACTGTTTTGTGTAATTGAAGAAATTCTTTTCAATTTATTGACAAGTTCTGGTCGTCTCAATTCAGTAGTATTTTTCTGCTACCAAAAATAAGTATTTGCATCAAGAAATGCATTTTTGAAATTCCATCTTTTTTCTGCTAGCTGTAGTCTGATTCAGTCACCTCCTGGAAAACATTTGAAGCAAAGAGTGAAATAAGGAGCAGTCAGCCTCAGATTTTGGGATTTTCAGTATGAGTAAAATCTGTTGTTGCCCCACTGTGTGAGGGAGAAAAGGAGTGGGGAAAGCAATGTAGGTTTGCCATCTTTTTATTTTGTTAAACTTAAAACATCAAGCACAACATTACAGTAATTTCCATCTACTGTCACCATTGTACTGGAGCCCTGGTGGCATAGTGGTTAAGAGTTTGGCTGCTAACCAAAAGGTTGGCAGTTAGAATCCACCAGGCGCTCCTTGGAAACCCTATGGAGCAGTTCTGCTCTGTCTTCTAGGGTCACTATGAGTCAGAATCAACTCGATGGCAATGAGTTTGGTATGGTTTGGTCACCATTGTTTCATAAAAGGGAAGAATTTACTTTAATATTAAAAAGAAAAAAAGGGCATACCGTTAAAGGATTCAAAAAGCATCCAAACCCATTGCTTTTGAGTAAATTCCAACTCATAGCAACCCTATAGGACAGAGTAGAACTGCCACATAAGGTTTCCAAGGAACACCTGGTGGATTCAAACTGCCGAGCTTTTGGTTAGCAACTATAGCTCTTAACCACTATACCACCAGGGTTTCCATCATAAAAGATAGTCTTTTAAAATGAATAAAATTAAATTCATGAAAAACTCATGTTATGTTGTTGTTGTTGTTAGGTGCCGTTAAGTTTGTTGCAACTCATGCAACCTAGTGTACAAGAGAACCAAACACTCTCCAGTCCTGCACCATCCTCACAATCATTGCTAAACTTAAGCGCATTGCATCGTTATAGCCACTGTGTCAATCCATCTCATTGAGGGTCTTCCTCTTTTTTGCTAACTCTCTACCTTATCAAGCATGATGTCGTTCTCCAGGGACTAGTACCTCCTGATAACATGTCCATAGTATGTGAGACGAAGTCTTGCCATCCGCTCTTCCAAGGAACACTCTGGCTGTACTTCTTCCAAAACAGACTTGTTCATTCTTCGGGCAGTCCACAGCATATTCAATATTCTTTGCCAACACCATAATTCAAAGGCATCAATTATTCTTCAGTCTTATGTTATACTTACTTCTATTTTTATTATGGACCTTCTAAAGCCATTCCAAATCATGGAACTAAATTTTTAGCAGCTACTGGTATAAATAAATCTAGAGCAACTCACCGTAAATGTGAGACAGTTTGATTTATTAGGAAGAAATACAAGCATATGTTGCCAACATTTGTATTAGCCGAAACCAATTTTGTGCCTGAAATCTCACCATGAAAAAGGGAATCAATGAAAATCTTGGAAAATCTTGGGATACTTAGCAGCATCATCTGTATTTCTATTTAGCCCATTTGCCTGTCCCTATTTTTTTTTTCCAGAAGTTTTGCATTCATTCTCAAATACTGCCAAAGACAGCTCAGTAAAGAGAATATAATTTTTAGTTACAGTTGTTAGTTATAGTGAAATGGACCAAAAAAAGAAAAAGAAAAAACAGTAAAAATTAGTTGTGAGTGAATTTATCATTTAAAGTGAAAAGAAATAAACACATGCATAAAATTTAGATATTTCTGTTAGCATTACTTTTAATAGGGGACAGCGCAATATTTTTTAGGTCCCCTTTAGGAAATATAGGAATTTTATGTTTTTAATGTTACTTGAAAATAAAAATATTGTGACTAATTGCAAATCAAGCAAAAGGAAAAAAGCTTGCTTTTTCTTTTTTAATCTACATATACTTTTCTCAGCGCCTTCCCATTTCTGATTTGACTTTCCTATTTAACCCACTACCAACCCTCTGTACTCTCAGCTCTGTTGAGGATGAGTTGTTTAGTGAGTTGACCAAAGTAAGACTGAGTAACACTGTATGAGGGACACCAACTCATCTTTATGCTATTGGAACTTAAGGATTTTGTTTATCATCGTAACTTAAGAACTTTGACTCCGTGCAGTCAAATCATTTGTCTGGAAGTCTTCTAATGAAAGTTCACAGAATTTCATTATTCTGGATTATGAGAGGTTTGGATGAGAAGGAAGAGGTTCACACAGGTCCTCAGTGATGCTAGTGTTACTGTCAATACACCACTATGAGTGTTTGCTACAGGCCAAGAAGCCCTGGTACCTAGTTGCAGCTGGGACTTAGGGAACTGGATGGAGGATTTAGATATGTAAGAGGGATGGCCCAACCCCATTGCCATCAAGCTGATTCCTACAGGACAGGGTAGAACTGCCCCATATGGTTTCCAAGGGTGTAAACTTTACAGAAGCAGACTGCCACATCTTTCTCCCCAAGGAATGGCTAGTGGGTTCGAACCACCAACCTTGCAGTTGGTAGCTGAGTGCTTAATCACTGCATCACTAGGGCTCCTAAAGGAGATGGATACCTCTAAAAAGGAGGATGAGAATGTGCTGAATGTAAGATTCACCCACTTTACAATTCTGTACAGGAGCAGGGTCCTGCTCAATTTTTCATCATTGCTTTAGTCTCTGATCGTAGCTTGGTTCTTCATAGGCATCATACAATTTAATGTTTGTATTAATGGGTAATCATTCCCCAGAGTGTTATTCCACACAAGGACTCATGAAGCAAACTCAACATTAAAGACAAGGAGTGCTGTTAGAGAGCTGGGAGGTATTACCATTACTACACGTGTTGCCTTAGACACATCAAACACTTCTTAAAATATCAAATTTTTATAGCAACAAATGTGACTCTATATTAACAGTCTTGGGAACAAGTATCAAACAAATTAAATATGTAACTATGATTTTTTCCACAAATTACAAATTATGTCCAGAAATCTATGCCAGTCGGGATCTTGCCAAGAAAATATTTTATGCATGTATTTTATTCATGGTCTTTGAAAAGAGCATTCTTATATCCAGGCACCTGTGGTTATGACAATTTCCCCTTGCTCATAACTGGGGACATCGACTATTTGGAGAAGATGTTTATGTAAACAAAGTTCTATCGCTGACTCTGAGTCCTCAGGGCAGCTTCATTTCTATTTTATAAGCCACCTACATGAAGACAAGACTTTTGATCATTAGTGAGATAAATCAAAGAAACTCGTCGGCAACTTTTATTAGGAATTAAAAATGCCCTGAATGTTGCAGAGAGTTGTCTCACGAGGTCTAAGGCTTTGTCTCCATGGAGTAAGAGGGGAGACGGAGAGTTCTGAGGCTCAGAAGGTGTTTATTTTCTCTTGAGAGAGCCCACAAATTTACATACTTAAATTTATTTTTTTTTTTAATTTTTTTTTCCATTGACTTGATTATAAAAGTTTATTTCTTGCTAGGTAGGCAGGTGATCCAGGGCTGGTACGACTCTGCAGTCCTCAACTTGTGGATTCAAGGCGGCTGCTCCAACTCACCCTCCCCCCGTTGTCAGGATGGTGAAAGGGCATCCAAGAAGTCATGACCACTGGTGGTTCTTTGTTTTGGTTTTATTTTTCACAAATGAAAATTTTCCAACATACAGAAAGGTAGTAAGAATAGAATAATGATGACTCCCCCATACACTCATGACCTATATTTAATAATTGTTAATATATTCCTCTATTTGTTTCATCTATTTTGTTTTCCTGAGGTAGCTTAAGTAAATGGAAGATGTGGCATTTCTCCTGTAAATATCCAGGACATTTCCCTATCTAATTACAATACCATGATCACATTTGATAAAATTAAAATTCTTTAATCTAATCTAATTTTTAATACTTAGTCTGTATTTAATTATCCCAAAATATCTTTCAGGGTATGTTTGTTCAAACCAGAATCAATTTGGGTCAAAAGTATGTTGTGTCTTTTAATAGAAAAGACTTAAGATTCAGGTTAAACATTTTTGTCAAGAATGCTTCATAGGCAATGCTATGTACTCCATGCTGCATTACATTGGGACAAATATAATATCTTATTAATGCAAATAAGACACATCACTACTGACAATGATAAAACTAACCACAGGTTTCATATGATGATGTCAGGTTATGCTTTTTCCTTTGCAATGTGGTGCTTTTCGAGTACAGCAAGCGGTATTTTGGTCACCTGCAATTATCCAGTTTCTTTCACTCAATAGTGTAGTGTTAGAATCCACTAATGGTTCTTTGGAGTGCAGTGATTAAGAGCTTGGCTGCTAACCCAAAGGGTGGCAGCTCATTCCACCAGCTGCTCCTTGAAAACCTCATGGGGCAGTTCTACCTTGTCCTATAGGGTTGCCATCAGTGGGGATTGACTCAACAGCAGTGGGTTTTTTTTTTGTAATGGTTCTTTAAGAAGACTTGGTGGTACGACAGTTAAGAGCTCCTCTGCTAACCTAAAGTTGGTGGTTCGAACCCACCCATTGCTCTGGAGAAGAAAGACCTGGCGATCAGCTTCTGTAAAGATTACAGCCAAGAAAATCCTGTGGGGCAGTTCTGCTCTGTCACATGGGGTCTCTCTGAGTCGGAAATTGACTCAACAGCACCCAAGCATGATGACAATGGTTCTTTGCATGAACAACTTACTCAACAGGATTGAAAAATGATGATTCTTTAATTCTATCATTCCTTCAACATTACTATCAGATATTTTTCTGTAAAGAAGAGCTTTCTTTTATTGTGTAGAGCTGTATTCTGAAATAGAGTTTGTACAAAAAAGGAAGGATAAATGCTTAATTCTTTCCCTTTAATAACCAAATTTCAAAAAAAGAATCTGTGTAATAACCACTTCTATTGTTGACAAATATGTTTTGTTTCTTAGCTAAATTTTGTATTTTAAATATGTAAGATATTATCACGGTTTAGAAATCAGAACTCTATAAAAACACATACTCTAAAAATCTTGTTTTCAGCTCTATCCCCTCTCCTCATGGTGCATTTATAGTAATAATTTTTGTTTTTAGTTCATCATTCCAATGTTTCTTTCTGCAAATATATTATTCTCTGCTTTATTTTATAAAATGTAGCTTACTGTATACATTGAATATACCTTGCTTTTTTCACTTAATGCATCCTGCTGTTCATAACCTATCGATATGTAGAGATCTTCCTCATTTTGTTTTATGGTTGCATATACTCTATTGTGTGGTGATACCAGAACTTATTCAACTAGCTCACTACTGATGTACATTTAAACTTGTTCAACCTTTTGCCATTGTAGATAGTGTTACAGTGAATGAGTCTGTGAACACGTCTATCATATTTTTGCAGGCATAACTTTTTTGCAGGCATAGCACTATTTTTTTTTTTTTTAACTTTAGGATAGCTTCCTAGAAATGGGATTGCTAAGTCAAAGAGTAAACACATCTGTGATTTTGCTGGATACAATGCCCCCTCTGTATGGTTGTATTATTGCTATGCCCACCACCAATGTATGAGAGTGATGGGAAGTAAAAATAAGTTCCTAATAACACTACTTTTCATTAAATTTGAAATACCAGGGACTGTATACAATGTTCCCACAAACATGTACAAGTTAATTTATATTGTCTATGGTAAAGTTTGGTTCTTCTAATGTCTTCTAATATCATTATTGAAGTGTTTCATGACTATTGAACCTGTTTTATTTGACATGAAATTAAAGTGTATAATTCAAAATCTTATTTTTATGATACTGAATACAGCAGGTTAGGAAAACAAATTTAAAACAAAAGCTAAACTAAACTAACAGATCTTTTCAGAAATGAGAAATATGACATCAGCATGGTCTCAAAATCTGGACCACACACATTAAAGAGATACTGTTTTCCAAAGTACAGGAATGTGCGTTCTGATTTGTTACAGGAGGCACACCCAACATTTGGCTCATTTAACTACATGATATAATATCAGGGGAAACCTAGCAGCTAGAGAAAAGGAATTTCTGATGCATACCAACAGGAAAAACTTGTCCATTCTTGAAAACTGGCTTCTGAACCAAAGAAAGATTCTAGAAGACCTAACCTGGAACTTTTTTGATGTGGCAATGTCATTAATAGAGTTACAAATTTGGTAATAGCGTCTTTTGCCAATGAAAGACACCTAAAAACATCCAGAGAAAACCTACGACCCCTTCACAGCTATGGTCTCCAAGAAGCAGAGTTAAGATGAGATTCCTGTTCCAACAAACTGAGAACCAGAACAAACATGGTAACTGACACTCTCTTCTAGAAAACAGAGTACAAGGGGCACTGAAGCAATAACATTCTGGAAGAAACTCGGACCAGGGAACTTACCTGGGAGAGGGTAGAAGCACAGTTGGACCTGGCTTCTCTCATCTGGCCAGCAGTGCCTCTCACAACTCAGGATCATTTTTGACAAGGCTCTACCAAAAAAACCAAACCCGGTGCCATCGAGTCAATTCCAACTCATAGCGACCCTATAGGACAGAGTAGAACTGCCCCATAGAGTTTCCAAGGAGCGCCTGGCAGATTCGAACTGCCGACCCTTTGGTTGGCAGCCATAGCAATTAACCACTAAGCCACCAGGGTTTTAGAGGGAATTTAATTAACTAAGTCCTTTTTTTCCAGGGAAGCTTAGGTCAGACACTCTACTTGTGTCCTGACATAAAACCACTGGACCACCAGGAATATTAAGTACACAGAATCTGATTGTCAGGGTCATGTGGTGATACCTACCTGACATAATGGCCGACATTGTACAGAATATAATTATCTAGGCCAGGTAGATCTGCTCTTGTGTCCAAGCACCCTGGGATCTGATCTCAGTGAGTGTGCATATTGGTCTTCTCATTCATATTGGTTAAGTTTGTCCAGTTCAAGCCACTGCTATGAACCATCCTCAGCCACGAACACGTAGATCTTTCTATTTTCTGGCTTCCAAGATCACATGATCTAAGACTCTCAAAGCCCAAACCCACTGCCATCGGGTCAAATCAAACTCATAGGGTTTACAAGGCTGTAACTCTCTACAGAAGCAGACTGCCACATCTTTCTCCTGCAGAGCCACTGGTGGTTTCGAACTGCTGACCTTTCGATTAGCAGTAGATTACTTTAACCACTGTGCCACCTAAGATTAAAGAATCCGAATTCATATTCTTCTCTTGATGGGCTCTTTTCAGTAATTTTAGGTACTTATGTGCTTTTTCTGGAAACCCTGGAGGCACAGTGGTTAAGAGCTATGGCTGCTCATTAAAAGGTCGAGAGTTCAAATCCACCAGGTGCTCCTTGGAAACCCTACTCTGTCCTTTAGGGTTGCTATGAGTCGAAATCCACTTGATGGCAATGTTTTTTTTTTTTTAATATATATATACTTTTCTACAGTATCCCACTTCCGCTCTGATAGCAAATGCAAAGAAAAGTATAAGCTGAGGTGTATGTCCAGTGCTATATCACTAGTGTATCACTTACTTCTTTGGGACAAAACTACCACACTCTAATTCTCTCCAGGCATTTAATCCAGGCACATTCCTCATTATAACAGCTTTTCCCCCCTCCTCTCACTTCCATTGTGGCTATTCCAAAAGTAGACTAAGATTTAGAGAAACTTCATTCCAAATAAAAGGGCTTAGGGCAAGCAAACCATAGATACAAAACCATGGCCAGCAAGGAATACATTCTTAACGTCTAAAACATGACAAGGAGCATTGGCAGAGGTAAACTAAAGCTCTCATCTCTCCATCTTAACTCCACTTGGACCTTTCATTACATAAAGAGCAGATTCTTTTGCTAATTCTCTGAGACAAGCTAGTACCAGAAAAACTTCTGCCTAAGCTTCTTTTTCCTTCTCCCAAACCTTGAACCCTAGCCACCATCATTCCCTCCTATCGTTTGCCTACAGGATCTCACCTGGTTGCATCTCTCTCTTCAGAGTAAAGGACTGAACTATGTGGTTACTTACACAACCACAATGGTCAGTTGTAGTAACTGGTGGAATGAGAGGAATGAGGGCCAATCTTTTCCTTCTAACACAGGATGGTGAGCACAGGGACAAGTATAATCAGGCAGAAGATGTAGGGCCAGGCAGGGGCCCCATTCACCAACATGGAAACTTTTCCTACAGCGGAAATTTTTTCTTCTCGGGCACAAGGCTTGATATATTTATTTTCTCACACTGGATTAGGAGAAGGGTGGGGTAAGTCTACAGCTTAATGAAGGTTCATTATGGAGCTAGAATGTGGGATGGATTCACAAGTTCTCAGGAGGATTTTTTTTTAACTAAAAAAAACAAACCCATTGCCGTCAAGTCGATTCCAACTCATAGCAACCCTATAGGACTAGTAGAACTGTCCTATAGAGCTTCCAAGGAGTGCCTGGTGGATTCAAACTGCCATTCTCATGGTTAGCAGCTGTAGCTCTTAACCACTACACAACCACAGTTTCCTTTTTTTTTTCCTTAAAGGCTCTTAATTATTTGATAATGCATTTGAGGGTTATAAGACAGGTTCAACAGGTTTTGGAAGATAGAATAAAAGGACGGAAATATAAAAATTAATTCTTTGTAGCTTATTGCTAAAAAAAAAAATTTTTTTTTTTTTTTTTATTGCTAGGAATTATGACTTATTCAAAAGTGTCAGGCTGAGGCTAACCCACCCACTTACTGTCTCACTTGCTTCAGCAGCTAGCTCCTCTTCTACTTTTAGCAAAGCCCAGGCACTGGGTCAGTAGATTGATTTCTGATATGCTATTATGAACTGTTTGGCTTCTGGGGAGATTTGGATTGCAGGAGATTTTACAGAAAATTTTATGCAGGTTCACTAGACTAAAAATAGAGATTCATCGATATCCTGTATTTAAGTATGGGTCTAGATACGCCAGCATCTATTTCTGAGGCATTCACAGTAGCGTATGGATTTTTTTCTTAGTGATAAAAATCTCACAAGGTAAATAATTCAGAATTAGAGTATATATGTATGTATATTTTTTCAGTGTCTATAGTAAGAAATCTTATTATTAATCAAAGTTAAGTGTTCTTTAAGTGACTCCGTATCTCATAGATACCCCTTTTTAAACAGCTTTATTGATGTATAACTGATATACAAAAAACAGCACACATTTAAAGTGTATAATTTAACAAGTTTTTACATATGTCTATGCTTAAAGAAAGTGGAAACCCTTGTGGCATAGCGGCTAAGAGCTACGGCTGCTAACCGAAAGGTCAGCAGTTCAAATCCACCAGGCGCTCCTTGGAAACTCTGTGGGGCAGTTTTACTCTGTCTTATAGGGTCGCTATGAGTCAGAATCGACTCAATGGCAATGAGTTTGGTTTGGGTTTTTATACCTATGAAATCATCACCACGATTAAAATAATTAACATATCCATCATCCTTAAGATCTCCTCAAACCAGTTTGTCATCCCTCCCTCCTGCCACTCCCCACCATACCTGCCCCACCCTGTCCCCAAGCAAGTACTAATAGTGCTTTCCTTTACTGTAGATTAGTCTGCATTTTCTATAATTATATATAAATGCATCCTACAGGGTTCACTCTTTTTGCTTGTCTGACTTCTTTCACGCAACATAATTACTTAGAATTTCATCCCTGTTGTACGTAGAAACAGTTTAGCTCTTTTTCTTGTTGAGTAGGATACCATTGAATGGATATATCACAATTATTTTTCCATTTACCTTTTGATGAACATTTGTTTCCAATTTTTGACTATTATATATAAAGCTGTTATGACCTTTGGTGTCCAAATCTTTGCATGGGAGTATGCTTTTAATTCTCTTGTGGAAATACGTAGGAGTAGAATGGCTGGGCCGTATGGTAGGGATAGATTTAACTTTTTACAAAATTCCCAAAATGTTCTCCAAAGTGCTTGGATGATTTTATACTCTCACCAGCAGTGAATAAGAGTTTCGGTTGCTCCACAGGCTCACCAACTTTTGGCATGTTAAATCTTTTAGATATGGTCTCCATTTTTCTTTACTTGTAATGTCTTTGTCTGGTTTTGGTATTAGGGTAATACAGGACTCACAGAATGAGTTGGGGAGTATTCTTTCCTCTTCAATTTTATGGAAGAGTTTATGTTGAATTGATATTATTTTCCTTAAATGTTTGGAAGAATTCAGCAATGAAGTGATTTTGATCTAGATTTTTCTTTGTTGGAAGTTTTGTAACTACATATTCAATGTCTTTTAAAGATATAGGGTTATTTAGGTTATCTGTTTCTCCTCAGATTTCTTTGTTGTTAGGTGCTGTCAAGCTGGTTCCGACTCATAGTGACCCTATGTACAACAGAATGAAACACTGCCCTGTCCTGTGCCATATTCACAATCGTTGTTATGCTTGAGCCCATTGTTGTAGCCACTGTGTCAATCCATCTTGTTGAGGGTCTTCCTCTTTTTTGCTGACCCTCTACCAAGCATGATATCCTTCTCCAGGGACAGATCCCACCCGAAAACAAGTCAATTCCTCACACCTGCTTATGAAGAACTGATGGTCTGTTTCATAGTAGGATGGTGGCCTTGTTTTGACTGACTATATTGAGCTTTTCCATCATCTCTTTGCAAAGCAGTAGTCGAATTGATTCTTGCGTTTTCCACTATATGAGGTCCACGTGTATAATCTGCCACTTATGTTGTTGAAAAAGGTATTTGCAATGAAGAAGTTGTTATTCTTGCAAAATTCTATCAAGCAATATCTGGCATCATTTCTATCACCAAGGCTATATTTTCCAACTACTGATCCTTCTTATTTGTTTCCAACTGTTGCATTCCAATCACAAGTCATTATCAATGCATCTTGGTTGCATGTTTGATTAATTTCAGACTGCAGAAGTGATAAAAATCTTCAGTTTCCTCATCTTTGGCATTAGGGGTTGGTACGAAAATTTGAATAATAGTCACACTTAACTGGTCTTCCTGGTCGGCTGATGGATACCATCTCCTATCACTGACAGCGTTGTACTTCAGGATAGATCTTGAGATGTTCTTTTTGACAAAGAATGAGACGCCATTCCTCTTCAATTTGTCATTTCCAGCATAGTAGACCATATGATCATCTGATTCAAAATGGCCAGTAGCAGTCCATTTCAGCTCACTAGGATAACAATGTTTATGTGTTCCATTTCATTTTTTGACAACATCCAATTCTCCTAGATTCGTGCTTTGTACATTCCACATTCTGATTTTAATGGATGTTTGCAGCTATTTCTTCTCATTTTGAGTTGCACCACAACAGCAAATGAAGATCCTGAACATCCATTCTTCTTTGTGGAGGCCACTCTTCCTTAGGCATATTTTGAATGCCTTCCAACCTGAGGGGTTCATCTTTCCACACTATACCAGACAATGTTCTGCTGTTATTCATAAGGTTTTCATTGGCCAGTTTTTTCAGAAGTAGATCACCAGGTCCTTCTGACTACTCTCAGTCTGGAAGCTCCACTGAAACCTATCCACCATGGGTGACCCTGCTAGTATTTAAAATACTGGTGGCATTGCTTCCAGCATCACAGCAACACGCAAGGCATCATAATATGACAAACTGACAAATGTGTGGTGGTACTTTTGCATTAGTTTCTAATAAATATGATCTATTCTTGCCTTCTTGTCATCTGGTCCAGCACTCACAAATTACCAGTGAGGAAAAGCAGATGTGGGAAAGCTGGTCAGCCATAGCCACACAGGTAATTAATCACCTGAAGTAATTCTAAAGTTAACATATGACTCTTCTGAAAATAGAAATTATTCCACTTTTCATTTCTTGAGACTCTAAATCTGCTTAGACTCTGGGCTTACCATTCTTAATAAGGCAGAACTTAGAATTATAAACAACTGATAAAATGTAAAAATGAATAAAGCCATTGCCATCAAGTTGATTTTGACTCATAGTGACCAAATAGGACAGAGTAGAACTGACCTATACGGTTTCCAATGAGCAGCTTTTGGATTATAACTGTTGACCTTTTGGTTGGCAGCCTTAACCCCTCTCTTAACCAATCTCTTAACCACTTTACCACTAGGCTTCCATTAAAATGATTAAAATATTAAAATCTTTAAATTGTTTTAACTGTGGTAACCCTTCGATTATTCATTTTCCTTATTCATTGGTCAGCTTTGGCATGCAAAACAATGAGTCAGGAAGGCTGAAGAAGAATTGATGCCTTTGAATTAAGGTGTTGGTGAAGAATATTGAATGCACCATGGACTCCCATAAGAGTGAACAAATCTGTCTTGGAAGAAGTACAGCCATCATGTTCCTTAGAAGCAAAGATGGCAAGATTTCATCTCACGTACTTTGGACATTGTCTTAATCATCTAGTGTTGCTAAAACAGAAATACCACAAGTGGATGACTTTAACAAAGAGAAATTTATTCTTTCACATGCTAGAAGTTCAAATTCAGGGTGCCAGCTCCAGGGAAGGGCTTTATCTCTGTGTCAGTTCTAAGGGAAGATCCTTGTCAACAATTTTTCTCTGGTCTGGGAGCTTCTCAGTGCAGGAACCCCAAGTCCAAAAGATGCGTTCTGCTCCCAGTGCTGCTTTCTTGGTGGTATGAGGTTCCCCTGTCTCTATGCTCACCTCTCACTTTTATATTTCCAAAGAGATTGACTCAATATACACCTAATCTTTTAGACTGAGTGCTTCCTGATTAACATGACTGCCTCTAATCCTGCCTTATTAACATCGTAGAGGTAGGATATATAACACATATGAAAATCACATCAGATGACAAAATGGTGGACAATCACACAATACTGGGAATCGTGGCCTAGTCAAAACGACACACATTTTGGGGGACACATTCCTTTTTATGGTAGAATAATACCCCATTTAATGTATATGCCACATTTTATCTGTTGATGGGCACTTGGGTTTTTTCTACCTTTTGACTATTGTGAATAATTCTGCAAGAGACATTGGTATACAAATATCTGTTTGAGCTTAACATATCTTTTGGGGGGACACAATTCAACCCATAACAGTAATAGTTAAAAAAAAAAATTTTTTTAAACCACCCTTCCAAAGGACTATACACTTCATTCAGAGATTAGAGACTGGGGGAAACTTCTGTTTTACATGGCAGTGGCCTTAGGGAGGAGACAAATCCTGGTCATGAGCAACAAGTAAGGGTAGTAGAACTGGAATATATGAGTGGCTCTTGGGATCCTATAAGAAAGGTATTTAGGAGCTGATGTAGAACCAAGACATTTTGAGGCCCCCTCATCCTTTTCCTATTGTCCTTAGCCCGAGTCCGACGTAGCTAGAACTCTTTATCCAGGTCACAGCAATGATTGCTAGTGATTGTTTAGAGTGTGTTAGAAAGAGAACATGATTCCATCTTTCTCAAGTTGTAATTCTTTATGCATTTTCCCAGTGAGAGCTTGGAGCACAGTGTTGATGTCTACAGTGTTATCAGTCCTATGTTCAGAAATATTGTATATTAGGTAGGCTACATTTATCATATTTTTTGAATAGGAGATAGTTTCCTTTTTCAAAGACTCACAAACTTCTAATAACTTGGTAATTTCCTCTAATATTTCTAAGTTGAAGTGGGGACTGATGAAAAGCCACGTGAACAACAAAGGAAGTATCTCTCAATATAAACATATGAATAGGAAGTAGAATCTGTGTTGAAATTGCTTAGTCACTTTTTTTTCCATAGTGCAGAAACTCCTTCTAAAAGCTTATAAAATATAATTCGACACTTGCACAAATTGCAATAATATCAATACTTTTAACATGGCTATCTTCTGTGATTATTCATTTTCAGGTCTCCCTAAAGCGCAGTTACCATGAACTTGAAGATACTGAGAGCCAGTCTGTATTTTTCTTTTTTGTGGAGGACATTCTCATGACATTTCTATGAGAATTTTCCTGCGTGCCATGCTAGGGGAATCTCTTCTCCGCAATAGAGGGTGCGTTAAACTGTGAAATTTACCTGCCGATTAAGTTCTGAACTCATACTTGCTTGGTGTGGGATGGTTCACAGGACAGACAGCTACAAAAGGAATCATCACCCAAATTCAAATCTATTTTCTACCCTAGGTCACTAGACTGTGAACTTCTTGAGGGTTGTTAGTGTTGTTCTTAGTTGCCATCAATTCAATTCTAACTCATGGAGGACCCATGTGTGCAAAGTACAACTACTCCATAAGGTTTTCAAGGCTGTGACCTTTCAGAAGCAGATCACCAGGCCTCTCTTCTGAGTTGCCTCTGTTGGGTTTGAACCACCAACCTTTCGGCTGGTAGTCAAGCACTTAACCCTTTGCACCATCCAGGGACTCCTCTTGAGGGTAAGAATGTCATTTATTTAACTGTGTTCCCAGATTGAGCATAGACATTAACATACAACTGAGAACACAGCATTCTTGAATGCAGGAGCCACATTTCTCTGTAACATTTCTGAAGCACTTACTATGAACCTGGCACTGTTTTTATGAGTTTTCCATGCTTTACTAATTTAATCTTCACAAGATCCCTATGATGTGAGTGTTATCACTATCTCTATTTTGAAGATGAGAAACTCAAAAAGATCAAATAATTGTTCAAAATCACACAGCTCATAAGAGGGCAAGCTGGGATACTAACCTACATAGTCTGATGCTAGAGTCCATACTCTCAATTACTGAGCTCGACTGCTCTCTTGATGTCAAAGTTTGTTGAAAGGAATGAGGATCACAAAGGATATTACTAGAGGCTTAAAAAAAAAAATCATAAGCATGCTCGCTTCGGCGGCACATATAGCAAAACTGGAATGATACAGAGAACATTAGCACGGCCCCTGGGCAAGAATGATACACAAATTTGTGAAGTGTTGCATATTTCTGTATATTCTCAACAACGGCAAAATAAAATTATATTAAAAAAATCAAAATAAGAATAAAGGTAAAATTATAAAATCCCTCAACAGAGTGCTATTTTCTTTGCCGTAGCAGCCCTTCTCCCTCTCTGCCTCTCTGTAGCGAAACCCTTCAAGGCTGGCAGTATGAGTATGAGTTTCAGCTAGATTAGGATCTGTTTCAGATAGGCCATGTTAAGAATAGCAATGCCTATCTTGAGGCCATCAGACCTCACCTCTAAAATCTTAATGTCAAAGTTTTAGAGTAACTATGAGACATATAAACACACAGTGTTTCGAGAGAATCCTCAAATTGTCCTCCACTATCACCAATGGGGAAACCCTGATGGTGTAGTGGTTAGGTGCTGGGGCTACTAACCGAAACGTCGGCAGTTCGAATCCACCAGGCACTCCTTGGAAACCTATGGGGCAGTTCTACTCTGTCCATATAGGGTCGCTATGAGTCAGAAACGACTCCACGGCAACAGATTTGGTTTTTGGTTTTTTTCTCACCAAGGGGGAAACCCTGGTGGTGCAGTGGTTAAGTGCTACTACAGCTGCTAACCAAAGGGTTTGCAGTTTATATCTGCAAAGCACTCCTTGGAAACTCTGTAGGGCAGTTCTACTCCGTCCTATAGGGTCACTATGAGTCAGAATCAACTCGACGGCAATGGGATTGGTTTGGTATCTGGTTTATAACCAAGGGACTAGGAGCCCTAGTGGCTCAGTGGTTAAGCCCTTGACTGCTAACAGAAAGGTGGGCTGTTCCAACCTACCAGCCACTTCATGGGCAAAAGATGTGGCAGTCTGCTTCCATGAAGATTACAGCCTTGGAAACCCTATGGGGCAATTCTACTCTGCTCTATGGGGTTGCTGTGAGTCAGAATTGACCACACAGTAAGAGGTTTTTGTTTTGTTTCTTTTATCACCAAGGGACAGAATTCTTATTAATTACAGGAAAGTAACTAATAAAAAACGAAGTATCCTGTTTACCACAGCCACACATAGGGTGCATAAAAATTTACCCTGAGATAAGAATGGCTTAGGCTTTCCTCAATAGAATCATGGTAAATCTATTTTTAAGATCCTGAAAGCTAGTAAAGAAAGTTATCACACACTATGAGACTCATTCCTTTCATAACCTAGTGATTGAATGGAAGCATATTATAATGGTTTGCTCCTGACTATAACTGTAAGGTTGGTGGTTCGAACACACACAGAGGTACAGTGGAAAAAAGGTGATCTGCTTGTATAAAGATTACAGCCAAAAAAACCCCTATGGTTTACTCTATAACACATGGGGAAGGCATAAGTCAAAATCAATTTGATGGCAATGAGTTTTTTCATTTTGCTTTGTTTTTCGTCCTCAACACAAACTGTGACTCTAATACTTTTGGTCTCATTAGTGCTTCTTTCCACTTTTTTTTTTTAAAGAAAACATCTTTTAATTATCCCCCATGTAAAAAATGTCATATATAATATCTTCAGAAAGAAAGGCCTGTCAGTGGAAATGGAATAAGGTCTGAGACTTGGAAGGAATTCTCAGTTTGGTCCAACTAAAATGTTTGAGGTTTATGGATCCCGAGAGAAAATTTGTCTTCATCCACACAAATGTCATTGAGACTGTGGGATGTCAGTGTTTTCTTTAAGGTAAACACTAGCATGCTTTTGCACAGACAGGCTGCCCAAGCCCTGCCTATGGAGAACTACAGGCTTAATTTGGACTTCTTTCAGTGTTTACCAAGATAACCATGATTTTAGCAAATGGTGTTTTTGCTTCATTTACTTTCACAGTCCTTCAACTTGTTGAAATTTGATGGCAAAAAGAATGAACCTATTAGAGGTGATCACAAACGGCCATTAGAGATGATCACGAAAGTTGCTATGATTCAGAACCAACTTGACGGCACCTAACAACAACAACATCCTGAGAGATAAAAGAAAAATAATATTTGCCCTCATCCACACAGGCACTTACATATTGAGTTTGGAAATATGTTTCATTAATCTTAAAGGAATCACTGTCATTGTTTTTAATAGTAGGAAACATTCCTTGTTTAAATTGTACTACAGTAAAGGATTACAGCTAATCCCAGGATATTTAATAAGATTGCCATAAACAGAAAACCGGCTGGTTCACACATTGGACAGCTTCAGTGCAATGTCACATAATCCTGCCATTAGGGATAGACTCATCATAGTAGAAATAATTCCTCTAGGAAATGGGTCATATTTAGGCACTACGATTTTAACAGCGTATCTGACATGGAAGTGGAAAGTATTATGAAAGCAAGGGAAAGGGCAAATTGGGTATAAAATGGCTTCCTTTCCAGCATGCCATTGTTGTCTGCCTCAGATAAAAGAAAAATACTATATAGTATTATTGTGGCAATAATGACATAAACACAAGTCTAAAAAAAAATGGTAAAACTAATGCCAAAAAGGCAAAAACAAAGAAACACTACAAGTGAAATATCTCCTTTTTTGTAATGGGCTGAATGGTGACCTCCAAAAAGATATGTTCATGTCCTCCATGTCCTTCCTAATCCCAGGAATCTGTGAATGTAGGCTTATTTGGAAAAGGGATCTTTGTAGATATAATTAAGCTAAGGATCTTGAAATGAGTGGATCATCCCGGATCATCTGCGTGGCTCCAAATCCACTGACAAGTGTCTTTATAAGAAACCCACAGAGGAGAAGATACACACAAATACAGAGGAAAAGGCAGTGTGAAGATGGAGGCAGAGATTGGAGTGATGTGGTCACAAGCCAAGGAAGCCAACCAACTATCAAAAGTTAGAAGAGTTATGGAACAGATTCACCCCTAGAGCCTCTGGAGGAAGTGCAGCCCTTCTAACACTTTGACTTGGGGCTTCTGGCCTCCAGAACTTTTTTTGAAGTGGATGGGGCCTCCAGAACTATGAGAAAATAAAGTTTTATTCTTTTAAGCCACCAGATTTGTACTAATTGTCATGGCTGCCCTAAGAAACAAAAACACTTTCCAAAAAATATATATACATAACAAATATATTCACTATATAGTTTCTAGTAAACAAATCTTAACAACTTGAAATGTATTATAATTCTGTAATGTTTGGCAAATATACCTGAGGGCCTCAAGTTCTGGTCACCGTTTCTTCCTAGAGGATCCAAAACCAAAAGCCAAACCCAGTGCCGTCAATGCCGTCAAGTCGATTCCGACTCGTAGTGACCCTATATATTCTCATGAATAATAGAATCACAGGGCAAGAGGACATTGAGAATTTCTATGACTCTTTCTCCTGCTTCTATCAGGTTTCCCACCTTCACACCAGGTACCTGTTAAAACTGTAGTGCCCAAATATGACCCATTTCCTAAAGGAGATTTTTCTACTATGACGAGCCTATCCCTAATGGAAGGATTATGTGAAGTTGCACTAAAGCTGTTTAATGTGTAAGCCAACTGGTTTTCTGTCTATGGCAAACTTATTAAATATCCTGGGATTAGTTATAGTCCTTCACTTTAGTGCAATTTCAACAAGGACTATTTCTTACTAATAAAAACGATGACAATGATTCCTTTAGGATTAATGAGAAAAATGCATTTTCGAAATCTCAGTATGTAAGTTCCTATATGGCAAGGATAAGATGGCAAATATTATTTTTCTTTTCTTTTATCTCTCAGGATGTTTTTGTTGTTAGGTGCTATCAAGTCCATTCCGATTCATAATGACCCTATGTATAACAGAACAAAATGTTGCCTTGTCCTGTGCTATCCTCACAATCATTGCTACACTAGAGCATACTGTTGAAGCCACTGTGTCAATCCATTTCATTGATGGTATGCCTCTCTTTTGCTGATCCTCTACTTTACCAAGCATGATGTCCTTTTCCAGGGATTGGTCCCTCCTGATAACATGTCCAAAGTAAGTGAGATACATAAAAAGACCGGACTTAATGGTCTGACTGAGATTGGAGGTCATGACCCCCCAAACCCTCTGTTAGACCAAGACTGGAACCATTCCTGAAGCCAACTCTTCAGACAGGGATTGAACTGGACTATAAGACAGAAAATGATACTGGTGATGAGTGAGCTTCTTGGCTCAAGTAGACACAGGAGACTATGTGGGCAACTCCTGCCTAGAGATGAGATGAGAAGGCAGAGGGTGACAGAAGCTAGTTGAATGGACATGGGGAATACAGGGTGGAGAGGAGGAGTGTGCTGTCACATTAGGGGGAGAGCAGCTAGGGATACATAGCAAGGTGTGTATAAGTTTTTTATGACAGACTGACTTGATTTGTATACTTTCACTTAAAACACAATAAAAGAAAAAGTAAACGAGACAAAATCTCACTATCTGCAGTGCAATGACTTGCTTAATATGGCTCCTTCTAGCTCTAGTCTTTGTGACTCATACTCAGTGATTGAGTGGGACTATGAAAATAAATTATATGGAACCCTGTTGAAGGGATTGGTCAATTTTGGCATCCTGCTAGGCTTAAAATGAGCCATCCCAGAGGTGGGAGGAGAGGATCTCACCACCACCAAGGAAGAAGAGCCAGGAGTGGAGTGTGTCTTTAAACCCAGGGTCCCTGCACCTAGAAGTTCCTAGAACCAGGAGACCAAAAGAGAGAGAGCTGTAATACCGAAGACAGAGAGAAATCGCGGCAGCAGAGGTGGAAGATAGTGTGGTGAGCCCCCCAGGCTCACGGTTTGGAAAAAGCAGAGTGCCTTCAAGGAGTAGGCTTGCTGATGGAGTAGGGTGTCTCAGGGCACTTGGTGGGGCTAGGTTTGCTGACACACTGAGCTAGAGCTGAGCACCTTTGACTGAGTCTTACTGGTGGAGTAGGATGTCTTGGGACACTTATCCGCAGAACTAAAAGAGCTTTGTAACACTTGCCTGAGCGGGGGAGAGGCTGAGGGCCCAGAGAGAGGCTTGCCTGTGGGAATGGCTGAGAAAAGGCTGCCCTGATTGAAGAACTGTATCTCTGAGATTTCCTGAATCTAAATTGTAACCTGTTACTTCCCTAATAAACCCCATAACCGTGAGTATTGTGTGTGAGTTCTGTGTGGCCATTGCAATGAATTATCAAACTAAGCAGATAAGTAGAAAGTGGAAGGAATGGTTGGTATGAGAATTGCTAAAAAGTTTGGAGGGTGGAGACATGTCTGACCTCTGCCTCATAGGAATCAGCCTGTACTTCTTCCAAGGCGAATCTTTTAGGATAGATTGGCTTTTGCAGATCCCAAGTTATCCCAAATCACCCATTCCTCAGATATGATACAAATGAGAAGTATACTTAAAGCAAACTCCTAAACAATGTATTTGTGAAAGAAGATTAGTGTTAGAATTCCAGGGACCTGTTCTTGATAACCCAAGATGGATTTCTGTACAGGAACTAACTGGGGGGTCGATTCAGGTAATTCATTTTCTCTAAAAGTACAGAGATGAGGAAGGATAGAACTGGAGACGTTCTTAGAAATAATGGTATCATGCGCCTTTTGAAAATTATATTCAACATGTCGTGCATAAACCTAAACTTAAACCATAATCTTTCCACATATCATGTTTGCTGAGGTCCCAGCCACGTGATTGCCTCTTGGGGTGATCATTATATAATAAAGTTCTTTCTAGTTCAGTATCTTTCCTTTTGTGATAAGTTTAGTCAAGTACTACTCACAGCAATGACCACCCCATAAGGAACACTATTCTTATTTTGAGTTGATACAGACCATTAATAGTTTGAATAAGTTGTGTTTAAAAAGGATTCACTGGGAACAGCCAACTCTTTTCTGTTTCACAATGTAGTTTTCAAACAGGAATTCAAATATTTGAGAGGCTCACAGGGTAGTTTTTCAACAGAAGCTAGTCTGTTTGTTCTTTTCTTCTCTGTTCTTAGGCACAATCTTCTTCATTAGCTGATAAGTGTCATCTCTTGATCTTTGTTTTCACTATCTGGAAGCCACTATGTCTTTTCCAGACTCTTATAGACTTTGATCTCTTTTTCTCTCCTTCAATTAAAATTATACCATGCCAAAGCCGAGAGTGGTACTGAGAGTGGGTCTAGAGTAACAAAATCTTAAGGATGAGTTTTCTGAATTGATTCTCAAATCTAGCTAGATTTAAAGGCACTAATGACTGTTCCGCTGCTGAAAGTGAAGAGGACTTGAAGCACTTACTAATGAAGATCGAAGACCACAGCCTTCAGTATGGATTGCACCTCAACATAAAGAAAACAAAAATTGTCACAACTGGACCAATGAGCAAAATCATGATAAATGGAGAAAAGATTGAAGTTGTCAAGGATTTCATTTTACTTGGATCCACAATCAACAGCTGTGGAAGAAGCAGTCAAGAAATCAAAAAATGCATTGCATTGGGCAAATCTGAAGGAAGAAGTCCAAGCTGCTCTGAAGGCACTGGCGAAAAACAAGGCTCCAGGAATTGATGGGATATCAATTGAGATGTTTCAACAAACAGATGCAGCACTGGAGGTGCTCACTCATCTATGCCAAGAAATATGGAAGACAGCTTCCTGGCCAACTGACTGGAAGAGATCCATATTTATGCCTATTCCCAAGAAAGGTGATCCAACCGAATGTGGAAATTACAGAACAATATCATTAATATCACATGCAAGCAAAATTTTGCTGAAGATCATTCAAAAACGGCTGCAGCAGTATTTCGAAAGAGAATTGCCAGAAATTCAGGCTGGATTCAGAAGAGGACGTGGAACCAGGGATACCATTGCTGAGGTCAGATGGATCCTGGCTAAAAGCAGAGAATACCAGAAGGATGTTTACCTGTGTTTTATTGACTACGCAAAGGCATTCGACTGTATGGATCATAACAAACTATGGATAACACTGCGAAGAATGGAAATTCCAAAACACTTAATTGTGCTCATGAGGAACCTTTACATAGATCAAGAGGCAGTTGTTCAGACAGAACAAGGGGATACTGATTGGTTTAAAATCAGGAAAGATGTGTGTCAGGGTTGTATTCTTTCACCATACTTATTTAATCTGTATGCTGAACAAATAATACAAGAAGCTGGACTATATGAAGAAGAATGGGGCATCAAGATTGGAAGAAGACTCATTAACAACCTGCATTATGCAGATGACACAACCTTGCTTGCTGAAAGTGAAGAGGACTTAAAGCACTTCCTAATGAAGATCAAAGACCACAGCCTTCAGTATGGATTACACCTCAACATAAAGCAAAAATCCTCACAAATGGACCAAAGAGCAACAACGTCATGATAAACAGAGAAAAGATTGAAGTTGTCAAGGATTTCTTTTTACTTGGATCCACAATCAACACCCATGGAAGCAGCAGTCAAGAAATCAAAAGACGCATTGCATTGGGTAAATCTGCTGCAAAGGACCTCTTCAAAGTGTTGAAGAGCAAAGACATCACCCTGAAGACTAGGGTGCGCCTGACCCAAGCCATGGTATTTTCAATCACAGCATATGTATGTGAAAGCTGGACAATGAATAAAGAAGACCGAAGAAGAGTTGACGCCTTTGAATTGTGGTGTTGGCGAAGAATATTGAATATACCATGAACTGCCAAAAGAACAAACAAATCTGTCTTGGAAGAAGTGTGGCCAGAATGCTCCTTAAAGTCAAGGATAGCGAGACTGCGTCTTACATACTATGGACATGTTGACAGGAGGGATCAATCCCTGGAGAAGGACATCATGCTTGGCAGAGTACAGGGTCAGCGGAAAAGAGGAAGACCCTCAACGAGGTGGATTGACACAGTGGCTGCAACAATGAGGTCAAGCATAACAAAGATTGTAAGGATGGCGCAGGACCAGACAGTGTTTCATTCTGCTGTGCATAGGGTCGCTATGAGTTGGAACCTACTCAATGGCACCTGACAACAACAACAACAACTGCTATTTCTAGTTGTAAAGAGCGCAGTATCGTGTGATGTGGCAATAAAAATACACAAAATATCACCACCATTGGATCAAATATTTGTGAGAGACAAGGCTTTGGGCGATTGTGTATTTGATACTTTTCAACATTTTTGTCAAACTGAGAAGTATAATGAAGCTGGCTGGTTGGTCTTACTTTTGCTAGACATAGTAGAGAAAGAAGAGGATGAGCTCAGGGCTTCAGAGTCCCAGCTCAAGTGCCTCATAAAAGACCTGAAGGTTGTTATTTGTGTCCTGAAAGAAAGCCTTATTTCTTGTAGTAACAGCTGATATTGCTGAAAACCAAACCCAGAGTCTTATCCTAAGAGTGGCTGAATTACAGTGCCAACTGAAGCAGAGTCAAAGCTGTAGTCAGAATAGCCTGACTTGCATGGACTTATGACATTGGCTACTTAGTCATGGTGTCCCTATGAGTGAAATAGATGGGAAACCTACTAAATATTTACTTGATCTGTACAAGAGGAAGAATTCTAGGTCAAGTGAACTTGAATCACCAAAATACAGAACTCATATTAAGACATTTGCTGCATTACTGCTTTATTGGGAATAAGTCTCTTTTCTTTTTTTCTAAAGCCAAAAACAACCAAACCATTTGCAATTGAGTCGATTCAGACTGATAGCAACCCTATAGGACAGAGTAGAACCGCCCCATATGTTTTCCAAGGAGCAGCTGGTGGATTCAAACTGCCAAACTTTTAGTTAGCAGCCAAATGCCTAACCACTGCACCAAGAGGTTAAACAAAAGGCAACCTTGTCTCTCCCCTTTATAATGTTTTTCACAGGAGAAAAATGAGGACATTTGAGTAACATTGTGCTGCTGGGGTATATGAGGGTACTAGAAGTTCTTGATGAAAATAGGTATGGGCTGTATTACTCACCCTCAGTCATCTCCCATTCCACCTAACCCAG